>NC_090265.1:904605204-905805204 GCF_040414725.1 Anabrus simplex
ACATCCGAAAAACAGGACCCACACAATTGTGCGTATCAAAATTCAAAACCTCGTTGTATCACGTACGATGGTGTAGCTTCAAAATTTACGTTCACTAACCAATGTACACACTTCATTGAATATATTCCGGTATTCAGTAAAGCTTCTAGATTAATATAAACGCAGTAAATAAATACTTACTTTCGGCACTACTGCTTCCTGCCATCTCGCCGATCAACTGTGCTTTTCAAACTCTTCTTCCTTCGCCCTGGCGGTCAAGCGCATACTAAAATCATCACTGCAGTCCGGTGTAGCGCCGAAAAAACATCAAATACGGTCAGGGATAACTAAAATACGAACCCACACAATTGTGCGTACTCGGTCTGAAAGGGTTAATCTGCCGAAATTAGCGATCTGACTGGTTTTCTAATAGATTACGGCAAGTTTCCTCCCATTTTTCAATCTTTCTTTCCAGCAATCGATTTCGTACTTCCGGGGCTAGGTCCAGGTATTCCACCCGGTCAGTTGGGTCCCTAAATCTTTGCCATCTTTTCCTATAAGCATTTTTAATATGGATCAAATCCTTCAGGAGATCCGGCGTGGTGTCGTCTTGGTTGCCTTGGCGGTACTGAACCCACGGACGAACTGCATTCTTAGTCATTACTTGTCCAGGACCCATTTCCAGCGCGGTCCGCACATTTTACGACGGTCCAGAACATTATTATTATTATTATTATTATTATTATTATTATTATTATTATTATTATTATTGTTAGATGTTCTGGACCCCACAGCAAGATGCAAGGCCATTACTTGGCGGTAAATTACATATGCTGCCATTGTCATTGTTGACAATATGACCAGCACCATTGTTGCGCGTAGGCAAGTGTGCGGGATTTCTGGCGATACGAATGAGATACTTCCGTGCATTATTGACCTTATTATAGAGGTGAACAATTTGACGGTCAATCGCATTCCTATCGTTTATTTCAAATGTGTTTAAATTTTTATTTATATGCCAGGAGAATCTACTGTAATCTAAGAATGTTCTCCGAAGGAAAAGAAGGCTGTTGAAAACGAACCCAGGAAAGATTAAAAATGGTCTGTTTACGATCAGAATAAGTACATTGAAAATATACAGTCTGTTTCCAGTCATTCGACAGGGTCAGGAATGGAATGAATAAAGCTCCATCTAGCGGCGACATTAGGAACTGTGCCGGTTGCCGAAGCACTCCTCTGGGCAATGATCGATGAATGACAAATGAAATGAAATATTGGACAGTGTTGTTGGAATGAATGATGACAGGGAAAACCGGGGTATCTGGAGAAAAACCTGTCCCGCCTCCGTTTTGCCCAGCACGAATATCACATGGAGTGACCGGGATTTGAATCACGGAACCCAGTTGTGAGAGGCCGGCGCGCTGTCGCCTGAGCAACGGAGGCTCCTTGTAAGTACATTATGAACAGTAAAATCAATTGGTCTCACCTCCTTTTGCACCCCACCGCCGTTAAGTTTATTTACCCCCACCCCCACCCCCCAAAAATAAGGAGTGTTTTTTCTTTATGTTTAAAGGAGATTCCAAACACCAATGTTGACGTCTATTACCTTCAGTTTTGAGATATAAGTATCCCCATAAAAATAATTCACTTTTTTTTTACTTCCTTTCACATCCCCCCCTCCCCACTAAGTGAATTTTCCGACAAAAAATAATTGTTTCTTTAATAGTAAAGGATCTTCTAAATGCCAATTATCACGATTCTAACTTCTTCAGTTTTTGATTAATGTGCCCTTACGAAAGGAATTCAACTCCTTTTCACTCCCGCCCCCCAAGATGGTCTCCCCCCAAAAACGCGTTTTTCTTTGTTTTTAAAGGGAATCCGAATATCAATTTTCACGTCTGTAACAACTTTAGTTTTTATTAGATGTAAGTATCCTCATACAATTAATTCAATTAATTTTTCAACTTTTTCATCCCCCGCCCTTCATTGGATTTTCCGAGAATACGTGTTTCTTTACTTTTAAAGCAGATTCCAAATATCAGATTACACGTCTGTACCATCTTAATTTTTGAGAGACCAGTAGCCTAATTAAAGGAAATGAACATTTTCAGTCACTTCCCCCCCCCTACCAAAGTGGTATTTCCGAAAACTAAAAATACACGTTTCTTTATTTTAATAGAGATAAAAAAATACCATTTTTCACTTCTGTAACATGTTAAGTTTTTTGAGATATACTGTAGAAATTCTCATTTTAAAATTTTACCCCTTTTTATTTCCCCTTAAGTGGAGTTTCCAAAAACAAATCACCTATGTTTCCTTACATTTACAGGAAATTCCAAATACCCACTTTTTACGTCTGTAACATTTTACGTTTCTCAGATATTCTGTAGATATAGTCTTTTGAAAAATTGACCTCAATTTGTCACTGCTGTTTAACCGCCATTAATTGGATTTTCCAAAAACAAAAAATACGTGTTTCTTTATTTTTAAAGGAGATCCCATATTCAAATTTTCAGTTCTGTAATATCTTCAGTTTCTGAGATATATGTATCCTCATTAAAGGCATTCAACCTATTATTCACCCTTTTACACCCCTTCTATTAGGATTTACAGAAAAAAAAATGCGTGTTCCTTTATTTTTAAAGGAGATTCTAAATACCAATTTTTACGTCTGTAAACTTTTAAAGTTTTAAGAAGTAGACACACTCATTTTAAAAATTCACCCCCCCCCCTTTTCACCCTCCATTATTTGGATTTTCCAAAAACGACAAAATACCTCCATCTTTATTTCTAAAGTAGATCCCAAATACCAATTTTCAGGTCTGTAATATCTTCAGGTTCTGAAATAAAAGCAGCCTCATTAAAGGCATTCAACCCCTTTTTCACCCTTTTCCACCCTTCCCATTGGGATTTTCCGGAAACAAAAATACTTGTTTCTTTATTTTTAAAGGAGATTCTAAATACCAATTTTTACATCTATAAACTTTAAAAGTTTGTAGATATTTTAAAAATTCACCCTCTTCCCCCCCCCCCATTAATTGGATTGTCCCAAAATAAAGAATACATGTTTCTTTATTTTTAAAGGAGATCCCAAACACCAATTTTCAGGTCTGTAATATCTTCAGGTTCTGAAATATAAGTAGCCTCATTACAAGCATTCAACCCCTTTTTCACCCTTTTCCACCCTTCCTATTGGGATTTTCCGAAAACA
Organism: Anabrus simplex; assembly: GCF_040414725.1. NCBI lineage: Eukaryota > Metazoa > Arthropoda > Insecta > Orthoptera > Tettigoniidae > Anabrus > Anabrus simplex. Next base: position 904,608,395 of record NC_090265.1, read on the forward strand.
AACAATAGGCTACGTGTTTCTTTATTTTAAAGTAGATTCTAAATACCAATTTTTACAACTATAAACTTTAAAAGTTTTGAGATATAGATACACTCATTTTAAAAATTCACCCCCTTCCACCCCCCATTAATTGGATTTTCCAAAAACAAAAAAATACGTGTTTCTTTATTTTAAAGGAGATCCCAAACACCAATTTTCAGGTCTGTAATATCTTCAGTTTCTGAGATATAAGTATCCTCTTAAAGGCATTCAACCCATTTTTCACTCCTCTTACCCCTCCTATTGGGATTTTCCGAAAACAAAAAAATATGTGTTTCTTTATTTTTAATGTTCTAAATACCAAGTTTTACATCTGTAAACTTTAAAAGTTTTGAGATATAGATTTACTCATTTTAAAAATTCAGCCCCCTTTTCACCCTCCCATTAATTGGATTTTCCAAAAACCAAAAAATACGCGTTTCTTTATTTTTAAAAGAGATCAAACGTACCAATTTTCAGGTCTGTAATATCTTCAGTTTCTGAGATATAACTATCGGTATCCTGATTAAAGGCAATCAACCCCTTTTTCACCCTTTTCACCCTTTTTTACCCCTCCTATTGGGATTTTCTGAAAACAGAAAAATATGTGTTTCCTTGTTTTTAAAGAAGATTCTAAATACCAATGTTTACATCTGTAAACTTTAAAATTTTGAGATATAGATACACTCATTTTAAAATTTCCCCCCCCCTTTTCACCCCTTTATCGACGGAATATCCAAAAATCCTCTCTTAGCGAGCACCTGCATCTTAATATTAATATATCCCCAAAATTTCATTTCTTTATGTCCAGTAGTTGTGGCTCGGTGATGATGAATCAGTCAGTCAGTCAGTCAGGACAAGTTATTTTATATATATGGATTGTAAACTGTACCATCTTTTTCAACATTATTTTTCGAGAATTATACTTTTGAAAATTATTGACTGGACAAAATTTCCCACATATAAGTTAAGTTTAAAACTTCATCTGATATTTAGCATAAGTTTTCGCAGTTGATGTTCCTTCGTGTAGAAGTCAGCGAGTTACTATTTTGGAATAGGTTTCGTTCAACCTTACTGTGGTAAAACCTTTATATTTGCCGTATGTTAGCGGTATCCTTTCAAGATATCTATATGTGTGTATGTTGGGTTTTCAGCCCGAAGGCTGGTTTGATTCTCCACAGTTCCGCCAACAGCTGTCATATTTAGCCTAGGCGTCACTGAACAGGCATACTAGGGAAATGAAGAGTGAGGTAGTTTCCCGTTTTTCAGTATGAGGTCAGGTCAATGAGACTAGACATGTGTAAAGTGAAATTATCATGGGTGGTGGCTTTAGTATCCTTCACTCTTCAAAATAGAACATACGCACAAACATCTCTATCACCAGCAACGCTGATAAACCCAAGGTGATGACATTTGCCACTATTGTCGACAAAGGTGTGATTATAATTGAGTTGGTTATTTTTAAAACCTCGGAAGTAAACTTGTCAGGAAAGAAACAAAACTGAATGATTAATAATGTAGAGTATAATTGTTTGTTTACTTCTGAAACTTATATTTGATTTAGTAAGTCATGGAAGCAAGTAAGGGACTCTTATAAAATGTTACAATTTTTGCTAGACTGGTTTACTACTTCATGATTTAAAGGATTTCAAAACCTAATGAAGAAATTTTTTCATTATATTTAAACGAACAATTAATTCACGTTCCATTCATAAATTGGCACATATTTATTACAACAATATAAATTATATCGTTCATCTACTCAGGAAATTCTTAAAATTTCAGTTATGTACTGAACTGTGTGGAGAAAATAAAACTTCATAGAAATGAATACCCTCTTCAGTCCATCTCCATGTGATATCTCAGACATAAGCACTTTTACAGAATTTGTGATTTTACTCTCCTTGGTGTAGATATCCTACAAATGTTTAAAAATTCACATCTGTTCCATACACCAGACTCGCGGTGTTTCTACATAGAACTTTAATTTGCTCACATAAAATGAAAGTGAAATATGGGCGACATAGAAGGTTTTAACAATGACCGATTCAATCGATTTTTTTAATGGCTTTCTTTCTTTTCTTGAATGGCATTCAGATCTCGTACGATTGATTGTGTTGTTTAACGGGAGTACTTACAAAACCTAATCTCCAACTTCTTGAACAATCGTAATTTAAAATGTAACTGTATAAGCAGAACCAGTGATTGCCCGTTCATTGGTGAAAGCTTCCTGTTCCTGGGTAACAATTCTACTATTTTTAACCAACTAGTAAGTAGAAGCTTCTATTGAACCTCTTCTCGTTGTGGTTGGGGGCGTAGAATACATCAAAAATATACCCTGCCTGTCGAAAGAGGGGACTAAATCAGGGACAATCTCGTAGGGACTCTCAACTTGGGAAAGTGAGTTGGTGTCCACAGGGATCCTAGCTGAGTCAAATATTGCTTCCACTTATTTTGTGCTAGCCTTCGCTTTTTTATCTTTCCTATCCAACCTCCCTCAGTGAAACCCCTACGGGTGAGGGCGGTATTATACATCCACGCTATCCCCTGCCTGTCATAAGAGGCGACTGATGGATGACTCCAGGGACTGTGCGTGGTTCAGTGACCGTAGCCGAGTCCGGCGTTATTTGAACTTACTTGTACCAGGCCCCTCATTTTCCTCTTACCTATCTGACCTCCCCTCTATTTCGTGTTCTCATCTGACGCCAATCGTCTTTCATTTTAACGTCCTTTCTGGCCTTCCCTTTCTTTTGCCGATACCTTCATTCTTCCAAAGATCGGAACTCTTCCTTTTTCCTTCTGATTAATGTTGAGAGAAGATGGTTGGCCCACTTGTACTTCCTCTTAAAACATTAACCACCACCACCACCACCACCATTCCTCAGTCAGCTCTTGTTCTCTTCCAACTCGGACGGTATTAGGTTTGCGGAGTCTAGGAAGTCTTCCTTTTCCACGCCCTTCCCGATCCTTCTCTATCTTTTCCCGGCCTAAGTGACTTCACAATTTGCTTTACGTCGCACCGACACAGATAGGTCTTACGGTGACTATAGGAAAGGGCTAGCAGTGGGAAGGAAGTGGCTATTGCCTTAAATAAGGTATAGCCCCAGCATTTGCCTGGTGTGAAAATGGGAAACCATGGAATGGAAGCTCACAGCTGCGCGCTCCTAACCGTACGGTCAGCTCGATCAGTGCTAAGTGACTGAGATGATAGAGCGCTCGCTTTCTGAGCTCAAGGTAGCGGGTTCGATCCCGTCTATGGCGGTATCTGATAGTGCTCACATACGTCGATCTTATGTCATTAATTTACCGGAACATTAAAAGAACTCCTCCGGGACAAAAAATCCAGGACGTAAGAACAATAACGTCATTACACCACGTCCTATACCGATACCACCCTATCACCACCACTTTTGAGCTTCAATTTAACGTGAAATATGATCAGGATAGCAAGTTGTCCAATCTGAAATAAGGTGTAGACCAGGGATGGCGAACCTATGCCACGCGTGTTACTAGATGGTTTAAGAAATAAATAAATAAAATCTAAATTCTAGTTCCATTCGGAAGTGCATTATGGCATTATGCGCTCGCCCATGAACCCTTGAACTAAGAATTATGGGTTCACCCACATCAGTCAATTAGTGAACTTTGGCTTGTGTGTGGTTGCCAGCAGCGGTAATTATTCTTAGTGAGTAACTGTTTATTGTTTTGAATTTTGTAAGACCAATAGTTGCCAAGAGATTATCCCAATTTCGAGATTTGGAAAAACTATCGCACTTTATTTCTAAACCTCATATTTGACAGATGAGTGATATTAAGGTCTTTTTTTTTTCTGTGCGTGGTTAGAAATTGACAGTTTACAAATGGAGTTGACTAAATTTAAAGAAAGCAGTATATGGGTGAACAAAGTCGTACATTGGTTAAAATCGAGTATGCTGTTGATAGTGAATGCTCTCTCCAGAAACCGGAGAACTTAATACCTGAACAGTGGAACAGCCTGCTACAAATATTTTCGGCCATGAAGAAACTTACTACAGCGCTGCTTACTTTGTTTGGGTCATCTTACGCCTGCGAGCAGATCTTTTCTACAATGAACGTTGTGAAGTTAACAGTTAGAAACCATCTTGGTTCAGACCTAATTGCTTCTTGTGTGTTTCTGAATACAAGAAGTTACGAACCTAACATAAATGATATGGCTACTAAGATTCAGCAACAAGTTTCACATTAAAGTTGAGAACGATATTCCACTTAAAGTCCTTTTGCAATATTAATATATTTTTATTTCTATATCTGTTAATACTTAATGACGAAGGGTATTACAATGGACGCTTCTTTTTACAAATAATTTTGGGTATTCTTAAAACATATTTAAAAATATTTTTGCGGATTGGCAAAATACGACCACGGAACTTGCAATCAAATGTATCATTTTACTTTATATATGTAATGACGTATTATGAAGCATAATTTGGAATTAAGGATAGAAGTTGGGGATGGGGAGATGGGGGATGGGGAGGTGGGGGATGGGGGTTTCCAGCCATTCCAAATAAAATAACAAGTGGCACAGTAGACAGTTGAGAATAATAAACCATACTTAAAAATGGCACACTAGTTGAAAAAGGTTCGCCATCCCTGGTGCAGACCATGACAGGAAAAGGATTAAATGAGGGATTTTCTACATCTAGGATATGCGATGGCATTTTGGTGAGAATACAGGACAGAGGGAATGGGATGAACCTAGACTTGGTAATTGAATAATAAGTTGAACTTCCCCATAAGTTTTGAGTCCCCAGAAGTATGCCAACTAGGACTCCTGTTTTTCTGTACCGGCCTCGCACACTAATCAGCTTCTCTCCTTGGCCTAGTAAGTAAATCCTTTCATTATTCTGTTAGAGTTGTTAAATACTAACCCACATTAAGTAAGATTATTACAGGCTGGGAATTTATAAACTCCTTAGCACTCAGACTCTGGTGTCATAACTCACGAACTGCTGGGAATTTGCCTGACATGGATTACGTTCTCTGAGAGCTTCTATAGAACTTGGCTGAATTAACGGCTTATGTTGTAACTAGCTGGTAAATATTCAAATAGATAAGTACTTTCCCTTCACAATTAACTATTAATAAGATTATTTCTACGTGAAGGTATACAAACAAACATACCTACAAAGATAACGATATTGTCGAAGATTAAGCATAGAAATATTGAATTCAGCGTACCAACCTAAGGTAAAACATCTAGGATTCCTAGGATCTCTTTTTCCAGATCAGCAGAAACTAAGGAGAAAGTGTTACAAAGGTGTGAACATTGTTAGAAAACAAAACAAACAAACCCCATGGCACTACAGCCCTTTAAGGGTCTTGGACTACCAAGCGACCACTACTCAGCCCGAAGGCCTGCAGATTGCGAGGTGTCGTGTGGTCAGAACGACGAATCCTCTCGGCCGTTATTCTTGGTTTCCCAGACCGGAGCCGCTATCTCACCGTCAGATAGCTCCTCAATTCTAATCACGTAGGCTGAGTGGACCTCGAACCAGCCCTCAGGTCCAGGTAAAAATCCCTGACCTGGCCGGGAATCGAACCCGGGGCCTCCGGGTAAGAGGCAGGCACACTACCCCTACACCACGGGGCCGGCGAACATTGTTAGACTCAACACTAATTTTTGGATATTTTCATTGTCCCATTACCTATTACTTGCCTGCCCATAGAAACATTTTTGTGCTGCAGTGGAGTTATTTTACGTGTTAGTTGTTCTTTTAAAGTAAATTATAGAACATAAGTTACATTTCCTATTATATAAGTGACGATATTATAGTCAGTAGACTCCTCTACCAATATTAAATTCCAATGTTCGTGATGTGAGTGAACTTAGTAAAAATGTAATAACATGAAGTGGTTCCGCGTTATTTTACTTTACTTGGGCGCTGGTGTCATTTGCTGTGCCAAGGTCTGTCAGGGCTGCTATTTACTATCCAGCTCTTGGGAACTGGTGTTGTTGGATTAGCAACAAACCGAACAGAAATATTTTATCTCAGCGTAATATATAAAAAAGAATAATACAGTATTTCAGAAAGTTTAGTAAGTCGGATGAATATTTGACTGAAAGATATGGAGTTCCATCGAACAAATTAGAAAGACAAGCGAGGGTAAAAACTAAAACTAAGGCAATTGAATTTTTTGTCTTCTCCTTTGAGTCTAATAATTTTCACAACTCTGTTGTTATTGTAACCGAAAACGGCATTTTTAATAATCCGTATTGCAGTTACTTGTGCCTGTTACCATTAAATTAAGGCCTGAGTAGTGATTTATGTTCACTTTGCACGTTATCTTTTTAAAAGTTCTAGATGTACAGTATTATACATTGTAGAACAAACATGTGTCCTATCCTTCATTGTTAACGTACTTGTATATTTTATGTTCGTTTACTTTCATTTACCGCATATTCTTTAATATATAATATAATTGCATTCTTTCCCGAAGAGATCCGTTCCTTGTTTAATAGTCTGAAAATTATGTGTGGAATTCCTTCTCTCTTTAAATTTTTAACTTTGTCAAGATATTTGACCTGTAAGTGCTTCTGGCTCCCTAGTCTCTTAAGAGTTGAATGCTCTCCACAAAACGAAGAATATTCTCGTCTTTTACCTACCCACATACCCACTAACCACCACACCACCCCTCTTACTTCTCTATAAGTCTTTCTTTTTTAACTTCTTTTTGGTCATTTTTCCTAATTTCTCGGAATTCTAGAAATAATATTTTGGTCTTTCATTCTAACATACTTATTTTTTTCTCACTATCTTCCTGTTACTTTCTTACTCAGAACATTTTCTTCATTCTCCATCTCTTTATCCCAGCAGTCTCGTATTTCTTTTCATCTTATTTACCAGTGATCTTCGTGTAGATGCTTCATTTGACGTTCGTGCTCTAAACTGTGTATTTCTCTCCCGTTTTCCCTCTTTAATCTTATGATATAGATGTTGATTCCCAACATCTATATCATCTGATGGCCAGGCAGGCATCAATTTTTAGTAGTGAGACAGGGTCTCTCATAGTGCATTGGCACTGCCGGTGGCTACAATTAGCCTACGCAGTGGCCTCCACGGTATGCACTAGCCAGCGTCTTGGTAGGTGTGCTAGGTACCAACTGATGAGCCCAGCCTAGCACACGGGGGCGAAACGCTGGCAACCAGGAATGAGTTAGCTGGAAAATTTATAATGTCCAATAACGGACCATTTATATTGGTATTACTCTTTAATCTTAGCCAATATTGATTATCTTTGTAGCTGAGTCTGCCTGTATACACATATCTTCACACAGAATTCTAGCTTCACTATTACCCATGTATTCCGATATCTTCATTATTATTTTGAAGAACTTATTAGCTATTACATCTGGCTGTTGACTACCTTCCTCAAAGCCCTATATTTTCCTAATTTCTAAATACCTGAATTACCAAATGATGTTCACACCAAATCGAATAAAACGAGTTAGATTTCACATAAAATACACGGACGCATAACCTCATTTCCCTTTCTAGTATCTTTCTATCAATTCTTGTTCTCATCGGATGGTATTAGATATACGAAGTTTTGCGAATCTCCTATTCCCCTATCTGTCATAGCCATTCCCTTCATTTACCCAATACCTTCTTCTTCGAGGGCTCTGAACCTCCGTCCCCTCCTCAGTTAATATACAGAGAGGATAGGTTCTCCTTGGTATGTCTCACACTAGCTTAAATTTTGCAAAATTCAAATGTTCATTTCTTAGAAACCGAAACAAACAAAATTTCGTTTCAAATCATTTTATTAATCGAAATAATTACATTTTTTCGAATTTACATATTTTTTTGCAGAAAAATGGGGTTTGCATTAAATATCATAATTTATCGAATATTTTAATGATTCATTTACAGAAATGTTTTATCAATTTACGTCAACAACATACTCTAGAATATGTAATATACCCCTTCAAAAATGCATTTTTCTTAAACGTAACCTTTCATGCCAAGTTTTCTCATTTTTGCATTATCACTTACCAATTGTTTTGAAATGTTAAATTAGCTGAGTCAAAGAAAGGAACATAGAGCATGTTGTTCAAAAAAATATACACTTCTTCTTCTTACTGTTTTTACACCCGAATATTTCTTGAGCTCACCAACTGCGGGTGCCTAGTGAAGCGAAGGGAACTATGTATATTGCTTGGTTATCATTATCACAGAAGACTCTGAGATGAAAAGTGACGTCGCGCAGCTGTGAGTTTGTATTCGAGAGATAGTGGTGTTCGAATCCCACGGTCGGCAGCTCTGAAGATACTTTTGCGTGTTTTCCCATTTTCACACCAAGCAAATGCTGGGGTTGTACCTGAATTAAGGCCACGGCCGCTACATTTTCAGTCTTAGCCCTTTCCCATCCTCGCGTCGCCGAAAGCCTTCAATGTGTTAGTGTGACGGAGAGAAAAAAAAATTGACGTTCGCCAATACCGTGATTCCATAAGTGCTGCAAACGCCTGGAAAATGAAACTGGTGTTTGATTGTGGTTTGTGGCATCTGAGTTGATGGTCTTGAAACTGATTCTATTACTAAGGTACATTATTTACGCCAAAATAATTAAACTAAAACAAGAATATTGAAAATAGACTGAAGTAATTACAAGATACATATAACAGGCATTAGGGATTTTTTTTTTTACTATTTGCTTTACGTCGCATCGACACAAATAGGTATTATGGCGAAGAAGGGATAGGAAAGGCGTAGGAGTGAGAAGGAAATGGCCGTGGACTTAATTAGGGAACAGCCTCAGTATTTGCCTGGTGTGAAAATGGGAAACCACGGAAAACCATCCTTTGGGCTGCCGACAGTGAGGTTCGAAGCCACTCTCTTCCGGATGCAAGCTCACAGCTGCGTGTCCCTAATCGCACGGCAGGGAAATTGTAAATATCTGGATATGGTGTCAAGGCCAACGGGGCATGATGTTCAGTTTCTTGACTGGATGATTGCGTAGCCTCCTTGACTTGAACAGTTTTCAGTCTATCTAGCCCAGAGTGCGATGTCGCGTCTAAAAAGGGATCTTACACAGTCTTCGAATATATTTGGTTTGTTCTTGTATTGTGCCCTGCGCAGAATTTCGAGCGTCATACAGAAATGTATAGCAAGCTGAGCTCTATAACTTTGCAACTATAAATGTTATCTAAATCGTTAATATACAGTTCGAAATTTGTAGGATGAAAATTAGGATGAAAATATTTTTTGAAATTAGTTTCAAAAATTGGTGACGTCATGGTGAGAGGCTGGCCATGTTGTATTGAAATTAAGATTGCCGTGACGCAGTAAAATTAGTAGGCCACGACTGCGTGGTACTAGAGTGTTGTGAGTGGCATCATTTACATTTGTCGTGTAGGTTCCAGCGTACTAGCTATCACTAATCAGCTCAGTTGCAATGTAGAAAATTGTACTAAATTTGCAAAATGTCTGAATATCTTCGGTCTAAGTGGATCAGACACTACCATGCACGCATTCAGTGGTATAGAAGGAAACCTGAGAAATCGAGTAAGCCCAAGAAGTCTGTATCAGAATTTGCGAGAGATTACCGACACAGCCCAGCACTTCCACTGCGTCTGTAGAACTTCAGGGCTGTAGATGACGAAACAGTGACTGGGGACCTCTGCAGACTATCTCTGACCACCAGCAGATCGGCCGTGTTATATGGTTTTCAAAACCGAGACCGCTACCTCGCCGTCAGATAAATCCTTAATTGAAATCACATGGACCTCAAACAAGCCCTCAGACCAAGGTTAAAATCCCGGTGTCGTGGTAGATGTGTCGAGTGGTACCAGCGCCGTCTCAGAATCAGTAGAACAAGGGCTGAGGCCATAAATTAATGAAGGGTCTGATCACCGAGACAGAGCAGATGAGTGTTACGTACGCCGCGCACACACACACATACATATTTGCCAATCACTAATGTAACCGTTCATAAGTAATTCTGATTAATGGTTCGAAGAAGTGTTGTGGGTGTGCCTCGGATTTTCCTCAACGGAGATCCATGGAAAACCACTCTCGGGCGTGCAAGTTTATTTGAGTACCGGTTACAGCTCATTGCGTTCATCATCAAGTTTTTGTCGACACCATGATAATTTGCATCTTATGAGTATTTGAGGCTATACTAATCCCTAGTCTACGAATGTCAATACCGAAAATTAATTTTTTGGAAGGATGTTCCGATTTAATCAAATCAATTCTATGAGGAAATATAATTAACAATTACAATGAAGCGTGACAACATTATTGAATGAACAAAAATTGAATGTGATAATTAACGCAGTTAAAATAAAAATTAACATGCTTTTGTTGGTTGTTGTATCTTTCGCTCGTAAAGCGCTACAATATTTTATAATCAAATGGACATGTTAGAAATCAATCTAACATTAAATTAACAGATCAAATAATTCGTTAATTTCGACATGAGAATTGCTAAAGGCTTAACTATTTAATTCACAATGTGATATTTACATTATCATTTAGACTTTCACGGCCCGTGTAACTATTCATGAGTTCTATTTTTGGGCTTATGCCGTGTAAATAATTATAAAACACACTCAACGTTTCAAAAGGAAACCTTGCCTTTCTTCATCAGGAGACCAAAGAGAAGAGAAACGACGTATTGATGGTTGCTAGGAGAAAGCAACAAGGAAGCTACAAATGGTGCCCAAAGATGTAAAGGGGACGCCATTTTAGCCCAAGAGACAATGAATAGTGGCAGCAGAGCATTACTCTCTAATGGTTCTGATTATAGGTAGCCATGATTCACTGAGGTTGTAACCTGTATCGCGGTTGAAATTATCTGGATGTTTACGTGTATCGTAAGCCCACACACACCAATAGATATCTCCACGCAGATTCTCACCATCACCCTGCCCAGAAACATGGTATCCTTAGAACTCTGACTACCAGGGCCAGGAGGATTTGTGGAGCGTCAGATCTACAAGAGGAAATTAATACCTTGAGAACCACCTTTGAGAGCAACGGTTACAGCAGAGCTTTGATCTCAAGGGTTCTGAAATCGGCACATAATCGGACGTCTGTTAAGAAAAAAGATGTAAAAGGAACTGCTTACCTACCTTACATACATAACACGACGGATCGTATTGCTAAAATCTTACGCAGGTACCATGTACGAACTGTTTTTGGAACATCAGTTAAGATTAGACAACTCCTGCGACCAACTAAGGATAGTTTGCCTAAATTACAACAACCTGGTATCTACAGAGTTCCCTGTACTTGTGGCAAGGTTTATATTGGGCAGACTTCGAGAACGGTGTGTACTCGCATCAAAGAACATACTAGATGTATCAGACTCAACCAACCTGATAAATCAGCTGTTGCTGACCATGCCCTAACACCTGGTCATGATGTCTTGTTCCAAGAAGTGGATGTTCTTGCCCGTATAAAGCAATATCGCCCAAGAATTATCAGGGAGGCGGTTGAAATACGTAAACATCCAGATAATTTCAACCGCGATACAGGTTACAACCTCAGTGAATCATGGCTACCTATAATCAGAACCATTAGAGAGTAATGCTCTGCTGCCACTATTCATTGTCTCTTGGGCTAAAATGGCGTCCCCTTTACATCTTTGGGCACCATTTGTAGCTTCCTTGTTGCTTTCTCCTAGCAACCATCAATACGTCGTTTCTCTTCTCTTTGGTCTCCTGATGAAGAAAGGCAAGGTTCCTTTTGAAACGTTGAGTGTGTTTTATAATTATTTACACGGCATAAGCCCAAAAATAGAACTCATGAATAGATATTTACATTATTCATTTATCTCCGCCGACAAGAAAATAAAGAAAAGACTCGTTCGTTCACATCTAATCATTTGTTGACCAAAACCTTGTCCTCCTATATTATATTAAAGTAATGTCGAAATCGTCGCATAAATTAGCGAAACTCACAACTTGAGTGTTCATCAATACCGGGCGAGTTGGCCGTGCGGTTAGGAGCGCGCAGCTGTGTGCTTGCATCCGGGAAATAATGGGTTCGAACCCTACTGTCGGCAGCTCTGAAGATGGTTTTCCGTGGTTTTCCATTTTCACACCAGGAAAATGCTGGGTCTGTACCTTAATTAAGGCCACGGCCGCTTCCTTCCCATTCCTTGGCCTTTCCTATCCCATCGTCGCCATAAGGCCTATCTGTGTCGGTGCGACTTAAAACAAATAGCATCAATACAATGTAACTTATACAACGCCGTGGAACCTAAGAATGAAATAATCATGGGCATTCAAAACAAAATTCGTAGTTTGTCTCTAATAAATAATAGCCAAAACTGTAGAGTAGGAACAGCATAATTATAGAATCCTCAAATCGCTGCACCTAAATCACACAAACATCAGACTGCATAATTCCACTGAAAAAATCAAGATTTAGGATTATCATGACTCCACAGCACTTGAATCCGCCTGTAGATTCTCCTTCAAAGACCTGAAATTCTAATAATATCTACAAGACATGTGCACTACAACAACAACAACAACTACTTAATAGGAAATGCTAAGTTGTACATTACACAATATGACTCTAATTTCATTCCCAATCATAATATGTTTCGCATATCTCATTAATATCACTTGGTGCCGAAGATCTTCCTACCGCAGTTATCTATTCAACTAAGTAACATTCGTTTCATCATTGTATCTCGGATTAATACTACTAATGACAATTCACATGTTCAATATGCAAGTATTCTTCGGGAAATACTATCTTTGAATATACAATTATTATTAAAACCTTCAATTGCTTGTCTATATCTTAATATAATTTCAAAATATTAACACGATGAGCGCTTCCTTCACTATTAACATCGTTAGGATTCTTTGAAGACTACATTACAATGCTCGTAATGCTTATTTCTCAGCAAAATTATATATACCATAACCATCGCACATACTATTATTTCCATTATCTCGACGACCGTATCATACAATATCCCATCATCTCACATACGCACCATGCTTATTTTTAATCCTTCTTTTCACATATACAAGCTTAGAATCACCGAAGAAGACTATCTAGCTCCTAAAAACATATGAAATTCACCATATCAACGCGAATTAGTCAAGTATTACTCTTATGAAGACTTATTCGCATATCCTAAAATATTATTATATAAGAAAATCTCAGATCTCGACATATAACGATTGCTTGATGATTACTCCAATAAGAATTATCTACGTAACGATTAGTATGTAAAATCCATTATGAAGACGGTACTTTAGAAAATGTAGTAGATGGATTTCTAGTAAAATAAAATTATTATACAATAACTCATAGTTGCGTGCTCGAAATTAGATGAATAACGCATGATAAATAGTGATTCCAATTATTGAATAGGATAACTACCTTTCCACTGATATCATGAATTGCTTAGCGATGATTATGATGTCGCTGAAGTTATATTTTATAAACACGTCACATTTAAAAATGTGAAAGAAACTTTACACCAATGTAATGTACACACTTAATAGAATAAAGGGAAGGGACAGGTTTTTGGGTACTCATCGTGCTTGACAGACTCTTGAAGACTCCATCGTCTGGTCGTTGGAACATCATGCTTTTATATATTTCGGCATACTTCCAGGCCCGCCGGGGTTCCGACCCGGTTTAGGCCTGCATGACCACATTCGTTGATATTTTACAACAGCAATTCTCCATATACCCAGGCATCATGATACCTGAAACTTGTACAATACAATTAGTATGACATTAAACACCAACATAAATATGTCAGCGTTTTTATACGACACTCGCCTTATGATTTCAGTATTAAACGCTGTACTTCGTGTATTTATAATTTACTTCTCGAATTACCATACAATAATTTTTCAATTTCATACAATCTGTGACTAATTTCTTTTTTAACGTGTATGTGTGTCTTATTCGATGCTCAATCTCTTCTTTTATTTTTAATAACATTGTTTTTAATAAAACAAGACCCTATTCTATAACAACAATAGTATGTTGGCACGTGTTTTTATAATTAATAACAAATCATTGCCATATAACCTCTTTTTATATGTTTTTGACGTTTGAGGAAAGTCACTCTCACAATCGGGAACTCTGATAAAGAAACACGCTTAACAATATCACGTAGGCCCTAGTCTTCTTCAACTATGTTCCAATCGATTGCTTCATAAGCGAAATCTCGATCACTCGTAGATGTTTATAATAGTTAGATGATGCATAACTAACCAGCGCAAATGAAGTTGAACTGGACATGTATCATTTAATCCATTCCATGGCCTCCGTAACATATACCATTATTGGAACTAAACGTCACAGATAAAGAATCATTTTACTCTCCCGTCGAATATAACATTTTCATTTAACATTAATTGCTTGTACTTCGATATCACATTTCTGGAACGTACATTACTTAGATACCACGGGGTTCTGATCTTATGAGTTCCTGTATATTCCGTTTTTATTAAACTTATCACACAGTTGAGCGATTTATTTCGAGTTATCCATATGTCTGGACGTAAACCGACTGGACGTATGCTTTTACATGCTTTCCGTTAACTTCTTTACTATTATAACCTTCAAAGGTTCCTTTATCTTCGATCCGGAATCCATCGAAAGGTTATAATAACCAAACTGTAATCAAAAAATTTCTAGGGATTTACACTGACTGACAGAGCAAATGCAACACCAAGAAGGAGTGGTCAGAACTTTATGCCAATTGCAGGGTAGACTGACGTCACTGAGGTATGCTCATGATGTGAAATGCGCCGCTGTGCTGCGCACGTAGCGAACGATAAATGGGACACGGCGTTGGCGAATGGCCCACTTCGTACCATGATTTCTCAGCCGACAGTCATTGTAGAACGTGTTGTCGTGTGCCACAGGACACGTGTATAGCTAAGAATGCCAGGCCGCCGTCAACGGAGGCATTTCCAGCAGACAGACGACTTTACGAGGGGTACGGTGATCGGGCTGAGAAGAGCAGGTTGGTCGCTTCGTCAAATCGCAGCCGATACCCATAGGGATGTGTCCACGGTGCAGCGCCTGTGGCGAAGATGGTTGGCGCAGGGACATGTGGCACGTGCGAGGGGTCCAGGCGCAGCCCGAGTGACGTCAGCACGCGAGGATCGGCGCATCTGCCGCCAAGCGGTGGCAGCCCCGCACGCCACGTCAACCGCCATTCTTCAGCATGTGCAAGACACCCTGGCTGTTCCAATATCGACCAGAACAATTTCCCGTCGATTGGTTGAAGGAGGCCTGCACTGCCCGCGTCCGCTCAGAAGACTACCATTGACTCCACAGCATAGACGTGCACGCCTGGCATGGTGCCGGGCTAGAGCGACTTGGATGAGGGAACGTCGTGTTCTCCGATGAGTCACGCTTCTGTTCTGTCAGTAATAGTCACCGCAGACGAGTGTGGCGTCGGCGTGGAGAAAGGTCAAATCCGGCAGTAACTGTGGAGCGCCCTACCGCTAGACAACGCGGCATCATGGTTTGGGGCGCTATTGCGTATGATTCCACGTCACCTCTAGTGCGTATTCAAGGCACGTTAAATGCCCACCGCTACGTGCAGCATGTGCTGCGGCCGGTGGCACTCCCGTACCTTCAGGGGCTGCCCAATGCTCTGTTTCAGCAGGATAATGCCCGCCCACACACTGCTCGCATCTCCCAACAGGCTCTACGAGGTGTACAGATGCTTCCGTGACAGCGTACTCTCCGGATCTCTCACCAATCGAACACGTGTGGGATCTCATTGGACGCCATTTGCAAACTCTGCTCCAGCCTCGTACGGACGACCAACTGTGGCAAATGGTTGACAGAGAATGGAGAACCATCCCTCACGACACCATCCGCACTCTTATTGACTCTGTACCTCGACGTGTTTCTGCGTGCATCGCCGCTCGCGGTGGTCCTACATCCTACTGAGTCGATGCCGTGCGCATTGTGTAACCTGCATATCGGTTTGAAATAAACATCAATTATTCGTCCGTGCCGTCTCTGTTTTTTCCCCCAACTTTCATCCCTTTCGAACCACTCCTTCTTGGTGTTGCATTTGCTCTGTCAGTCAGTGTAGCCTATATTCCGGTATCTTCCCCTGGATATGCCCATGAGTTTCGTGGTATTTTCCCAGCGTTTATTAATTCGAGGAAGTTCATTAATTGATGCTAGCACAGTGGGCGTTTATCCTGGATTTCTTTACTAAAAAATAAAATATTCTCTTAATACGTACGAGTTTTGATTTGTAAAATAATTTTACTCATTTACCTACTTCATGGCCTTTTATATGCACTTGCTTAATTCACATTTTGGTATTCACATTCACGAGTGTTGTTACTGATGTTAATAGTAATGTGAATGCAGTTTCTCTGCCTATTGCTGTTTTATTTTAGAAAAACTTTCTTCATTTTTAAAACTTTCAAACTGGACTGAACTTTGTGTTTGTCTAGTATCTATACGTTTCCATTATTTTTCTCTCAAGTTGTTTAATAACGTGATCTGAGCAATCTTATAAGAAAAAAGAGTTAAATTTTCACCAGTATATTTTACATACATAACGCATATAGTGTTATTCCTATAACTCAAACTCAGGGCGTTGACTAGACATGAGATGGCTACCAAACACTGAACTTTGGACTAAGGGTTTTTCATGCCACGCTACTGTATCCCTCCCGTAATCCTTTTCTCTCTCATCCCACGTATACACAAAAATATTTGCTATTTCGTGTCTGGATTTTGACAGTGGTTGTTGTGCCTCGTCTGGTTGCTGAGAGTGATGAAGTTCATCGAGACAGTGAAGGGAAAATCATCTTAGTTGTCGAGGGAACGGAGGGCAAATAAAGACAACTCCGTTGTATGGGAGTGTGTTCACGAGGAAAACGAAGGGTTTAAAAACGAAATGGAGAGCTCAAATGATCATGTGACTAGCTTGACAGCATGCCTGTATTTAGAGCATTGCAACAGTTGTTTCCAGAAGCCCATATATTTTTACCGAGCTCGATAGCTGCAGTCGCTTAAGTGCGGCCAGTATCCAGTAATCGGGAGATAGTGGGTTCGAGCCCCACTGTCGGCAGCCCTGAAGATGGTTTTCCGTGGTTTCCCATTTTCACACCAGGCAAATGCTGGGGCTGTACATTCATTAAGGCCACGGCCGCTTCCTTCCCATTCCTAAGCCTTTCCTATCCCATCGTCGCCATAAGACATATCTGTGCCGGTGCGACGTAAAGCAAATAGAAAAAAAATAGCATACATTTTTATTTTTTATCCGATACCGTGAGTTGGGAGAAGATCAATTTGGCTTCAGAAGAAATGTAGGAACACGTGAACCAATCCTGACTTTACGTCTGATCTTAGAGGATCGAATCAAGAAGGACAAGCCCACGTACATGGCATTCTTAGATCTAGAAAAGGCATTCGATAATGTTGATTGGACCAAGCTACTTAAGATTCTGAAGGTGATTGGGATCAGATACCGAGAACGAAGAATTATATACAATCTGTATAAAAATCAGTCTGCAGTGATAAGAATCGAGGGCTTTGGAAAAGAAGCAGCAATCCAGAAAGGAGTGAGGCAAGACTGCAGTTTGTCACCCCCTCCTTTTCAATGTTTACATAGAACAGGCAATGAAGGAAATCAAAGATGAATTTGGAAAGGGAATCACAGTCCAAGGAGAGGAAATCAAAACCTTGAGATTTGCCGATTATATTGTTATTTTATCTGAGACTGCAGAAGATCTCGAGAAGCTGCTGAATGGTATGGACGAAGTTTTGGGGTAAGGAGTACAAGATGAAAATAAATAAGTCCAAACAAAAGTAATGGAGTGCAGTCGAACGAAGGCAGGTGATGCAGGAAATATTAAATTAGGAAATGAAGTCTTAAAGGAAGTAGATGAATATACACTCATGCTCAGAAATTAAGGATAATGCTGATACATGGTGAAACAACGCTATGGTGGGCGGTTTGCGGTTTTAAATCACCTCGGGGTATGACCATGCGGTACATTTGACATGCAGTCGTCGCACGGTGGCGCTGGCAGCAGTCCAAATACGCAGAGGTGTGTTCGTGCATGTCAGAATACGGTGCAGCGAGTAAGTGTGCAGATGTTTTCAGACGTGCTAATGGTGACTGTGTGGTGAAATTGGCTCAACGAACACATATTGATGACGTTATGAGGGGTAGAATAATAGGGCGACTGGAGGCTGGTCAAACACAGCAGGTCGTAGCACGGGCCCTCCGTGTTCCACAAAGTGTGATCTCAAGATTATGGCAACGATTTCAGCAGACAGGAAACGTGTCCAGGCGTTACAGTGCGGGACGTCCGCAGTGTACAACACCACAAGAAGACCGATATCTCACCATCAGTGCCCGCAGACGGCCACGGAGTACTGCAGGTAGCCTTGGTCGGGACCTTGCCACAGCCACTGGAACACTTGTCTCCAGACACACAGTCTACAGACGACTGAACAGATATGATTTATTCGCCCGGAGTCCTGTAAAGTGCATTCCACTGACCCCTGTTCATAGGAGAGCCCGTGTCCGACTCGTTGGCTGAACGGTCAGCGTACTGGCCTTCGGTTCAGAGGGTCCCGGGTTCGATTCCCGGCCGGGTCGGGGATTTTAACCTTAATTGGTTAATTCCAATGGCATGGGGGCTGGGTGTATGTGTTGTCTTCATCATCATTTCATCCTCATCACGACGCGCAGGTCACCTACGGGTGTCGAATAGAAAGACCTGCACCTGGCGAGCCGAACTTGTCTTAGGACACTCCCGGCACTAAAAAGCCATACGCCATTTCATTTTTTCAGGAGAGCCCGTGAAGCCTGGTGTCAAGAACGCAGTACATGGTCATTAGAACAGTGGTCCTAGGTTATGTTCACGGACGAGTCCAGGTATAGTCTGAACAGTGATTCTCGCCGGGTTCTCATCTGCTGTGAACCAGGAAACAGATACTAACCCCGTAATGTCCTTGAAAGGGACCTCTATGGGGGTAGTGGTTTGATGGTGTGGGGTGGGATTATGATTGGTGCACGTACACCCCTGCATGTCTTCAACAGAGGAACTGTAACAGGTCAGGTATATCGGGACGTCATTTTGTACCAGTATGTCCGCCTTTTCAGGGGTGCAGTGGGTCCCACCTTCCTCCTGATGGATTATAACGCACGGCCCCACCGAGCTGACATCGTGGAGGAGTACCGTGAAACAGAAGATATCCGGCGAATGGAGTGGCCTGCCTCTTCTCCAGACCTAAACCCCATCGAGCACGTCTGGAATGCTATCGGTCGACGTATCGCTGCACGTCTTCAAACCCCTAGGACACTTCAGGAGCTCAGACAGGCACTGGTGCAAAAATGGGAGGCTATACCCCAGCAGCTGCTCGACCACCTGATCCAGAGTATGCCAACCCGTTGTGCGGCCTGTGTACGTGTGCATGGTGATCATATCCAATATTGATGTCGGGGTACATGCGCAGGAAACAGTGGCGTTTTGTAGCACATGTGTTTTGGGACGGATTTCTCAATTTATCACCAATACCGTGGACTTGCAGATATGTTTCGTTTGTGTTCACTATGTGCCTATGCTACTAGCGCCAGTTTTGTGTAGTGCCACGTTGTGTGGCACCACAATATGTAATTATCCTTAATTTATGAGCATGAGTGTAGTTACTTGGGTAGTAAAATAACTAACTATGGCAGAAGTAAGGAGGACATAAACTGCAGATTAACACAAGTAAGGAAGAGCTTTCTTAAGAAAAGAAATTTACTCACTTCAAACATGCATATAGGAATTAGAAAGATGTTTTTGTAGACTTGCGTGTGGAGCGTGGCATTGTACGGAAGTGAAACATGGACGATAACTAGCTCAGAAAGAAAGAGAATAGAAGCTTTTGAAATGTGGTGTTACAGAAGAATGCTGAAGGTGAGATGCTAGATCGAATCACAAATGAAGAGATACTGAATCGAATTGGCGAGAGAAGATCGATTTCGTTAAATTTGACGAGAAGAAGTGATAGAATGATAGGACACGTCTTAAGACACCCAGGACTTGTTCAGTTGGTTTTTGAAGGAAGTGTAGGTGGTAAGAACGGCAGAGGTAGACCAAGGTATGAATATGAAAAGCAGATTAGAGCAATTGTAGGATGCTGTAGGATAGGGTGGCATGGAGAGATGCATCAAAACCAGTCTATGGACTAATGACTCAAACAACAACCTTTAGAGAAAAGTACAGGAAATCATACTGACGACAATGTACAAAACTGATTGAGTGCCTGCGTGGTATGACCCACGTAACTGTCAGCTTGCATTCGTTTCGAACCTTACTGTCGGCAAACCTGAAGGTGGATTTCAGTGGTTTCAATTTTCACACCAGGAAAATACTGGGACTGTACCTTAATCGCGGTCACGGTTGATTCCTTCCCACTCCTAGCCCCTATCTGTGCCATTGTCGCCCTATGATCTATATGTGCTGAAGTGACGCAAACAAAAGAAGAAAATGTACGAAGAATGTCAGAAAGTGAGGCTAACCGTTCGCAAGTGCGAAGCGTTTGCGTTCTTGGACGGGGGATGGCTCTACATCCATGAAGAGGCTTGGATTATTTTATAGAATGATGGCTTGAAAATCCTGCCGTGCTAAAAGAAATGGGGGAACTGCCTTGCAAGACGCCGCCGAACAACAAAGGCAGTTGAAGGGTGGCACCACGAAATAAATAATTTCAAGAGTGAAAAATCTCATTTTTTTGAAGTCAGTCCTGAGGAGAAAAGGAGGAAAAAGTGTTACGCCAAGCTTGATGAAAAATCCTGTGAGCAAATAGAGATTTATTTAAAAAGTGGCGACATATAGAAACCTGTAAATAATACGTCTTACATCCTCATAACGGCGAACCTTCTGTTAGTATAAAATGTAAATATTAGCTTTAATGTTTCGACAACTTTGTAACAATATTCCGAATGTTTATATCATGTTTGTAAATGGCCAGTGGCGTATGCTGAGTCCAAGACCTGGGCTACCACTAGTCTTAGGTTACCCCTTTGCGTTGGTTGGTTAGTGAATGACAAGCCTTTTAAGCGTTTTGAGCTGCAACGAAGAACAGTTGCCTTATGGATAATACAGGATAAACAGGGGCATATTCACCCATACTACATGGCCTTAAGAGTAAAAGAGAAAAGGTTGCACATAACCGGCCATTAACAAAAGGCAAGGAGGCGAAACTCCAACACTCCTTATAGAAATTACTAAAAACCTAAGTGGGCTTACAGACCAAAGATACAGAGGTTAATCCCATTAATCCCATACTACAAGAGGGTGACTAAAGGAGGAACCTTTAAAGCCAAGACGAGATTTACAAAATTTAGTGTTTGAAAACTTTAGTCACCCAACTGCAAGTTTGAATGGGAGACGGCAGAGGGTCACCCCTCTTCTTTCCCTTTCATTAAATATTTCCCGGTAGGGAATAGAAACAGAGTCCTGAGACTTCGCCGAAAATCCTACATTTAAACCACCAGTTTACAAAATTACATTAAAAGAATACGGCTAAAACCTTCCCCTCAAACTATCCGCAGGCGCTATGATATGTTTAGGGAAATTTTTCCATTACCTTGTATCGCAGGATACTCTCCAAGCAGGCCGCCCTAAAGTGCCCTGCTTATGTAATTCCGTAAGGGGAAGCGTCCCGATTAAATTGAACCACACTTTCTTGATAGCCTAGATTCCTGTACACAACCCCGTTTTTGATTGGCTAGAGAATACATTTACAAGCATCTGATAGTAAGATTACAGTAGAGGAGGAACCAGCTGAAGTGTTGACAACTTCGGCACATTAAAAAAATAGTCTTCAGATAAAGGTTTACTAATAACAAAAATGAAATTTCCTAAATTCTAGGTTCGTTTTTAGTGCGTAAGAGTGAGCTAGCAAATCGATGTTAGAGCCATCTAACTGTAGAAGACGAAATTATTTGGGAGTTTACAAGTCCTTTGGCATAGATGGCCATAGACCAGGCGCACAGTTTAAATAGCCTGGAACCCCTGGTATTATTATTGCTATTATTTTTAACTTCATACACTTCATATACAAAAAGCACATCACATTACCATCCACCACAAAAACACGTAATACTGATGACGTCCCATCACACAGCGTTGACGTCAGGAATAATATTCAGCCGTAAAACTAGACCTGACTACGGTACGGGATGACTAATGAATTTAGTAATAGAACAGGAATAATTATAGCAATAATAATGTTACTTTCCTCCTGTGGGTGGGACCGGTAGAATACACTCACGGTATCTCTAGTCTGCCGTAAAAGGCGACCAAAAGGGGTCCCAGAGGCTTTCATTTTTGTAACATTTTTGAGCCTGACATTGCTTCCAGTTACTTGTATTTGTGTCAGGCTACTCGCTTTCATATTTCTTATCTGATCTCCTTTGGCCAATTGTTGTTCCTTTTCCGTGCCGACGGTATTAGGTTTCAGAGGCTTGGGTCGGCAGATGCAGGGTGAGTCTGAGCCCACACGTAGCCACCGCTGGTCCGTGGTCCGACAGCTCTGCATTTTGACCGGCCAACCGAGCAGAGGAGGGATGGCCACGGCTCTACCTCGGGAGACGGAGAGGGACTGGTCCTCACCTTCGGCTGTCTTGAAAATTGTTTTCTTTGGTTTTCCATTCTCCTGCACTAAGGTGAATGTCGAGACAGTTCCTAGTTTAGACAACGAACGCCTACCCCCTCACTTTCTCCAAGCATCTCCTGGTCTGAGAGATGGCGTAACCGTCTAAGAGGCTCACCTCTTTCTTTAAGGAAGGAATGAAAACATGCTAGTAGAAGTCGCACATCGTGGAACGCGACATGGATAGGGCGTGCTCAGCTATTGCTGATTTGTCTGACAGGTTGAGACGGATATTACGTTGGTGTTCCTTGATACGAGTACCAATGGAACCGGAATGTGTGGCCATTGTACACTTTGCCGCAAGTACAGGGAATTTTGTACACCCCAGGGTGTATTTTGTATGGCTTATTACTAAGAGTGGTGCAGTCTTTGTAAGGCAGACCCTTCAAGGACGACGGGCACCATGTGTTATAAGTGCAATGTACCTTAAAAAATAAGGAAACAAGATCTTGCACGGAGAAACTTTATTTTACTGGCACATAAACGAATACACGGTAGTACACATTGCTATTCAACATACTCACTATTCTTATCCAAGCTCTTGTTCCTCTACATAAAGATATTGATGTTGGCAAGACAGAAATCTGTTCCAGTTTCTGAAGCCACGTCATGACGATCATCCTCGTGCTTTATCAACGATCCGAAGAGATGGAAATCACTGGAGGCCTGGTCATCGCTCAGCCCAGCTCGACAAGGTTTACCTTTTTCTAGGCGAGATGAAGAGAATAGAGCTGTCTTAGTATGTATGGTGGTGGTGGTGGGGGGGGGGGGGTGCCGTGAGGCTCCGCCCCGCCTCACAGCCCGTGGTGACCTACCTGTTTGGACAAATGACCGACAAGCGAGTACTAACGCAGGAACATAGCCTAGTACAAGAGTACAGAATAACTTGAGGTGCAAAGGCTAGTCTTCTGCCAGCTACTTCCACCCCTCCGTAAAGGAGAAGTTATGAGAAACCTCCCTAAACCCACCAGGCAATCCCATATCTCCTTTCGGCACTGGTTACCCTGTCGCGGTCATACCAGGACATTCCCGGCGCTAGACCACTGCCGCTCAAGAGCCACTGTCACCCCCGGTCCATGGCCGCCTGCAAGGCTTTCAAGGTAGAAAATGGAGAAGATAATAAAATAAAAAAGAAATTTTGACGCGCGGCCGAGAGAGAATAAATAAAATATAGTCTTGCAAACGACCATGCGGATGGCCAGTAATACGAAAGCTCTTCCCAAAGGAGCTACTTCGCATACCCCCTTCAAATTGGGATATTATTGCAGCCACCACTTATACATTAAGGACGGACCGCATAGAGAATATGGTGCCGCACCATTATTGCCATAGCGGTGGTGGTGAATATTGTTTTAAGTGTACGTACAACTGGGCAATCATCATCCGATAACATTAATCAGTGGGGAGGGGGGAGTAGAGGGGATCCGACAGTTCGAAAAATGAAGGTATCAGCCAAACAAAGACAAAAAAAGACATGAAAATGAAAGACTCCCTAGGCCTCGTGACCTAATACCGTCGGGGTCTGAAATGAACAAGAGTTGATCAGCTGAGGTCGGATAGGACAGATGAAAGTGAGGAGCCTGGCACAAGCAATGCCAGGGCGCAGCTAAAGACCCCGTGGTCACCAACCGACGCTCCCAAGTTAAGAGTGCCTGGAACCCCTTTTAATCGCCTCTTACGACAGATAGGAGAAATTGTGGGCGTTATTCTACTGCATCCTACCCACAAGGCAAGTATATTCAAGTATATTAAAGCTCTCCCACATACTTTACGTCTGGTAAAAGAGAAATAACTGGCATGACGAGCATTACATCTCGACTAGCATTCATCTCTGGTCTTCGGGAAGTAATTCCCCGTAATATTATTGTTGGTTGTTTGACTAGAAACTAACGAATAGTACAGGGCGAGGTATATTGCGGACATCATATTAAGGAGATTGTCAAGAAAGGTTACAGATCTCTCCACATGATTATGAGAGTATTTAGGGGGTGTAGTAAGGATGTAAGGAGAGGGCGTGTAAGGCTCTGGTAAGACCCCAGTGCATGGGATCCTCACCAGGACTACTTGGTACAAGAACTGGACATGATTCAAAGGAAAGCAGCACGATTTGTTCTGGATGTTTCCCGACAAAGGAGTAGTATTACGAAAATGTCACAAACTTTGGGCTGGGAAGACTTGGAAGTAAGGGGACGAGATGCTCGTCTATGTGGTATGTTTCGAACTTTCAGTAGAGAGTTCGCGTGGAATTATACAACAAGTAGACGAATAAGCCTGAGTGATGTTTTTAAATGTAGGAAAGAAGTATGAAGATCAGGTTGGAATTCAAGATGAAATTGGGACAAACATTCGTTTATAGGAGGAGGAGGAGTTAGGGATTGGAATAATTTAGCAAGGGAGATGTTCAATACATTGCCAAATTCTTTTCAATTATTTAAGAAAAGACTAGATGAGCCACCTGGACGACTATCCTAAATGCAGATCAGTGGTGATTGATTGATTGACAGGCAGGAGATATCGTGGGTGTTATTCTACTGCACCCACCCAGGAGATCGAGCAATTGATTGATTGATTGATTGATTGATTGATTGATTGATTGATTGATTGATTGATTGATCAGTGGCTTATGCTGGGATCAAGACGTGGGCTACCAGTAGACTTACGTTACCCCTTTTCGATGGTAGATTTAGTGAACGTCAAGCCTTCACCGCTTTGAGCTGCAGCCAGTAGCCAACGGAGAAGCCTGTTGTGTTGTGAAATCTGCTTCACAAGCTACTGCCCTGGTCTCTGCTGCTGCCGATGATCAACTCCTGATCAGTAAATATGGTAGCACATTAAAGTCCGGCTTTGTGGCTAAATGGATAGAATGCTTGCCTTTGGTCCGATGGCCCCGGATCAATTTTCAGAATCAACCTCTTCATACTGTTAATTCTACTGGCTTGGGGTATGACGTCTTCGCCATTCATTTTATCCTCATTAGGACACCACCAACCCTACACAGATGCCATATACCATTATTATTATTATTATTATTATTATTATTATTATTATTATTATTATTATTATTATTATTATTATTATTATTATTATTATTATTATTGTTTTCGAATAGGTCTACTATGGACCACGTTAAGCATCATTCATTTACGGTTCTATTATTATTATTATTATTATTATTATTATTATTATTAAATACAAATGCTGAATATTACAGCGGTCATACCCATCGTTCACTGGTTTATTAGCTTCCTCGGGAGATCAATGGTGGTGTCTGACCCATGATTTCAGGTTTGATTCCTACCAACAAAAGAGTACCTGAAAGATTGCATTTCATTTTAGCAATTGTACCTATAAAAATAAAACTATATTGCTCCTATAACAGCAGCCCTGCAATGTCTTCCTACAAGGATGTAGAAGGAAACGGGAGTGAAATACCAGCACTCTGTTATCTATATGATTCATAAGTATGAGATGATGAAGTATATACGATGAGTAACGCATGATTGATAGTAGTGGCGATCTGACGGACCGAAGCCTAGCACACCTATCCCCCCGGTCCCCGCTCCAGTTCGATATACGTCAGCAAGCCGCGTGAATTGGGTCGAGGGGAGAGGGGCGAGAGTCTGGGCTGCTATATCAGTCTCCGATGCTTAGGTCTCAGAAATACGTGCGACGTTTTTTCTCATTGCTTTCAAGTTTTGAAAATGGAACAATGTGTCAGATGCTTACATTATAATGTGCTTTAGACTTCCATCGTTCTCAATTGAGGTTTGGGCTTCACCGATAGCCTTGGTAGCCCTCGGTATACGCCCCTGTAAATGGCAGTTATTATTACCATGACAAGGCCGAAAGGCTGCTTTCCATATTGCTAGACTTAAGGTGTTAAACAAGCCAAATCATTCTTGTAATATATAATCAGCTATTATAAATTCAGTGGAAACATAATTAATCAACACTGAAAACATGTAAATCCTCAGCCAGTTTCCAGTCATTCGACCGGGTCAGGAATGGAATGAATGAAGCCCACATCTAGCGGCTTGGATGGGAATTATGCCGGCTGCCGAAGCCTGTTGCACTCCTCTGGGGCAATGATTAATGACTAACAGATGAAATGAAATGATATAGGAGAATATGAAATGGCGTATGGATTTTAGTGCCGTGAGTGTCCGAGGACAAGTTCGGCTCACCAGATGCTGGTCTTTTGATTTGACTCCCGTAGGCGACCTGCGCATCGTGATGAGGATGAAATGATGATGAAGATAACAAATACACCCAGGTCCAGTACCAGGGAAATTAACCAATTATGATTACAAATCCCGACCCTGCCGGGAATAGAACTCGGGACCCCTGTGACTAAAGGCCAGCACGCTAACCATTTAGCCATGGAGCCGGACGATATAAAAGAGTGTTGCTGGAATGAAAGATGACAGGGAAAACCGGAGTAGCCGGAGAAAGATCCTCTCCGCCTCCGCTTTGTCGAGCACAAATCTCACATGGTGTGACCGGGATTTGAACCACGGAACCCAGCGGTGAGAGGCCGGCGCACTGCTGCCTGAGCTGTGGAGGTTAATCAACACTGATTGAGTGAATACAATTTGGTAGGACAAATTTAAACTTACAGTGCGATAATGTTCAATTATTCGGGTAGCTATTGACGTTTCCATTCATGAGAGTAAATGCTGGCTCTTCGCGGAGCAAGTACCGCTTAGTCTGTGAGGAAGCTCAACCGTCAAACGTGTCATCCCCGTTACAGATAGTCTCTGCTGCGCGTCTGCTACGCTGCGCAAATACCACTCGGTGCATCTACCACTCAACCAAAAGCGCTACATCTGCCTGGGAACCGAACCAGAGGTGCCGGGCAACAGGCAGGCACGCTACCCCTACATCAAGTGGTCGGCGTTGTACCGTACCCAGGGGTAAATACCCTCTAGGACGATGCCTCCATTCCTGTATGAACATCCGACTAACTCAGGGTTGGGCAGAGTGGGAGTAGGTTTTCGGTTGGGTCAGGATAAAAAAAGTCGAAGTTCTACTCTAAAATATCAGTCAATGACAGGAAATGGAGGTATAACACGAATGAGAAACAATCATAGGGGGTAAGATGGATTTATTGATAAATGTCTCCGATCATATTACGAGAAAACAATAAAATAAAGTAAAAAATATGTCAAAATGAACTCAAAAATGTAGAAAATAAATGGAAATCAAAACGTTACTTGAATGATAATACAAAATTTGAAATCAAGAAAATCAAGTTCAACAAAGAACATTATATACATCAAGACTGAGCTGCTTCTTATATTCCATTGTTTATATTGTCTGGCAACAAGTGTACGCAAACACTGACATGTCTTATTTCCGTATGGAGTTACACACTATCGCATCACAACGATACGGTTTCCAAATTTAAGTTAAATCCGAGAGTCGTCGAAATACTACCGTTAAATAAAAGTTACATTATAAAGAAAAGTTATGACCAAAAGGAAAATACTTAAAACGCAATGGACGCTATGTAAGTTATGCAAAATACTAGGGGCATATCCTACACTATATTTACAACAATCCAAGTAATCAAACTAAACACATCTATATACATCAGATATCGAGTAAAGTCTTAAATGCTACACAGATTCTTATGTGAAACCCGGTTCACTGCAAAAGATCTAGACAGAACTAGATAAACCATCAATACTTCAGCACTCGGACTGTTCCCTTTTAAAACAACGAGACAAGTATACAACCACAAATAACAATTTAACACATCAACCTGTAAAGGAAAGACATATAAATAACCCTTGATATCACGAAGAAAGCAATGGGCAACATTGCCTCCTTCTGCTGCATTTGAGCGCTCAACTGCGCGGTCATCCGTCATGTACTTCCGGGTAGATTACGAGCTGAAAAGAAATGTTGAACTCAACACTATGCTAAAGTTTAGATTCTGTCTCCCGAGGTGTCCCTAGGAAGTTTCGTCTCCTTCACACCTACAGATAAACACAGGCCAGAAATCAGCTTGCCATGAGATAACGCCTTTCGCCGGCTACACGGAAACTCACGTGTATTCATTCCTTCTTAGCATGCTTTTACCATTGAATATCATCAGACTCAATAGTCTGGAATTAATACTGTCCATTCTGATCACAATATACACTCAGAAGACACTTAGCAGGCACACACATCTGCACAATATTCTTTCTCTTGTCAGGCATACAATCAGCCTGCATCAATACATTATAATTCGGCATGCAATCTTTATCTCATTATTTCTCATAAATCCCATTGGCCTTCCACATTATGAGACTCAGTTCGTGTCCTTTTTCTTTGAAATCATTTCGGAAAAGGCTAGGAAAGCAACAGATAGGGAATCTGCCACCTGGGCGACTGCCCTAAATGCAGATCAGTATTGATTGATCAGGTAAAACAGAATCCAACTTAACTCAAAGATCTTATTTTAACAACGACGTTCTGCAGCTCCTTCAGTCAGCTTCCGTAAAATCATGCGTCATGCAGAATATCTATACCTGTCTCTCTGAATAACCGAAATGAAATGAACTAATACGTATTGGACGTTGTATAAAGATGAACCTGTCAATCTAGCTCTCCTAGCATATAAATAAGGAAAACTCGGAATATCCTATACTAAGTAACATACGTAAATAAACACCAACTAATCCTATCAATCCCTCATTTTCCCAATCATCTAATCATAAAGCAAAATGAAAATAAAATAAACATGCATTATTCTCGTATCCGAATCTATCATATTAACAAAATCAAACAAACACATGCCGTCAGGCTTACTTTACATGAAAATTAAAAATTCTATTTACACTGCCCTAGTACCTTAACATAATTTACATATCATGCCATAAATAACACATGCGTCTTAACTGAATTCCATCCGACGACTCTCGAGATACCAGGATAGCAGCTTACATCCCCGCTGATTTAGGGATTTACTCCGTGTTAAACACAGCATTAACATGTGGGAATGCACTTTCTTCTTCTGCATGCATAGCCATCATCTTGCTTGAAAATAATCCACTGGAACACAGAAGACTATGGTTGACAATATCTTCGCTGCTTATGCTACGAGCCGAAATACCCTTTCTCTTTATAAGATCAACTAAACACACTGATACATTTATCATACACTTCACTTAAAGGGTGAGAATACAGTTTTAAAAGCAGCACACGGTTCGCTACGGAAGTTCCTCGCGAAACGCGCCCGTCGCGAAGTAGTGAAACAATAGCATGTCTCCACTACAATTGCTACACATCGGTCACTAAGCACCGTCTTTATATATTGAAAGTAAACTCTGCTAAAATATACTATTCCATTTACTCAAGAACAGTAAAATCTTCCAACTGCACAATTTAAAGTATCATTTAGAACCAGATACTGTTACTGGAATCACGATCACCAATTCAGAGTTTGTGCTTCCGCACTATCCAAGCATTTAACACAGAGTGACGCTCTCCAGAGCTTGGGTTACTGAGGAGGCTTCGGTGACGCCATATTAATACTGGGGTTCCCGGGTGTCTGAACCAACCACCAATTAGAAAATTCATCGTATATGATGACACAATATTTATTGTGATATATTTACAAAACACAACTCAAACACTAGCAAATCTCTTCCACCAATTTTTATATTACTTTTCCAAATACATCTGACTTCTGAAACTGTGGAAAACCGATTACCTACATAAACTGACTTTAGCAACTGAGCACGTTGGTCATTCTGGAATTAAGATTTGGCGCGGTGTGGCCTCCATGTTTCCCAAGTCCTTAATTTCCATTGGCTGAAATATATTGCTTAGTCAGCATCTACTACACGTGTCGATCCTTGCCAGCGCTTGGTTACACCACCCTTTCTCACGGTCATACGGAAATATGAAGCAATGTCCAGCGACTCACTGTCTTGCTCAACATCCGGTATCAACTATCTTGGGATACGATGCTTTAACATGTTAGACTGTAACTTTTATAAATAAATTTTACATATTGGGCCAAATAATACTCTAATTATTATTATGGGCCGGCAGGATACGGCTCAGCGTTTTTAGAAATACTAGGAATACTAACATCCCATGAAAAATATTGATTACTTTAGAAAACATGAGATACTGCCCGTGTAGTTTGACAAGAAAAATCATATTTTTTTGCTTTTATAAGAAAGGCGTTTCTGCCAAAATTACCTAATGAGTATTGTAGCATCAAATTCTATGAAACTGATTCAAAATGTTTTGTTATCTGCGGCTGCAGGATTAGAATAATGGAATGTTAAACAAGCAACATATTTTAATTTAGATTAATTTTGAAGTCTTGTTGCTCCCTTTTAAACTCAGAGTTACTAAATGTGAAGTCTTACTAGCCCAAACAGTAGCCTTGGCATCCTATAATGGATTATCAAGATTTTTGAGTCTTGCCGTTTTCATCTGACGTCCTCCAATCCATTACAGTCAGTAAGAACGATGATGATGATGATGATGATGATGATGATGATGATGCTTGTTTTTAAAGGGACCCAGTCAGAACGAAAAGGAACTGATATCTGCCTAGGTACGGTATGTTAAAAAAGACCGAAGCCGGATTCGATACTAACCTTACTCTGGATATTTTTTATTCCATTGTCTTCGAACTACTCTCCAGCTCTGTGGTATAGTGGTTAGTGTGATCAGCTGCCACCTCAGAGGCCCGGGCTCGATTCCCGGCTCTGCCACAAAATTTGGAAAGTGGTATGAGGGCTGGAACGGGGTCCACTCAGTCTCGGGAGGTCAACTGAGTAGAGACGGGTCCGTTCCTACCTCAGCCATCTTCGAAGTGGTTTTCTGTGGTTTTCCACTTCTCCTCCAAGCAAATGCCGGGATGGTACCTAACTTAAGGCCACGGCCGCTTTCGTCCCTCTTCCTTGTCTGTCACTTCCGATCTTCCCATTCCTCCACCAGTCCCTTGTTCAGCATAGCAGGTGAGGCCGCCTGGGTGACGTACTGGTCATTCTCCCCAGTAGTATCCCTCCCACCCAAAGTCTCACGCTCCAGGACACTGCCCTTGAGGCGGTAGAGGTGGGATCCCTCGCTGAGTCCGAGGGTAAAACCAAGCCGGGAGAGTGAACCTATTAATAAAGAAAGAAAGAAAGAAAGAAAGAAAGAAAGAAAGAAAGAAAGAAAGAAAAGACTTCGAACTATCTCAGCTCCCATAGTATTACCATTATTTGTATT
Organism: Anabrus simplex; assembly: GCF_040414725.1. Lineage (NCBI taxonomy): Eukaryota > Metazoa > Arthropoda > Insecta > Orthoptera > Tettigoniidae > Anabrus > Anabrus simplex. Next base: position 904,640,302 of record NC_090265.1, read on the forward strand.
TCGCTGACGGTATACTCCAGGGATTATTCTCGATCATCTTAGAGGTTATAAACAAGACGCTCTGATATTTCTATTTATTTGAGTTTCTAAGACACCTATTCATTCGAACAGGAGAAAGTTCCTGGTGATAGGTAAGAGACTACGACCTTTACAGTGGACAACGCACATCCTTTCTTTAATTCTTCATAAAGGTCATGAGGCCCTAGAAGGTGTGGAAGGTAAAGACTTCCACTATCCGTAACCTTGGCACTTAGTGGGGTAGAGTTGTTAACTCTATGCCCGGCCGCCTTTGCCGCCAGGAATTAACCTGGTACTCATTTCTGATGTCGGCTGAGTGAACCTCCGGGTCATGTGCACCTCCGGTATCAGAGATAGAGTACTGGATACTTTAAAAGAACACAAGTTAGAACCTTGGAGTTGCGGAAAGATTTGTGTCCTGACTGTACGATTAAATTTTTCAGATAAGTAGTGGAGGTAATTTGTCGAAAACGTAAACGGCCAAGGAGCAGCACTGACCATATTGTGCTCATATTCTACCCCGTAGTACAGAAGCTGTAGAAAAACATAATGAGTTCCACAGGAATTTCGATTAGGTAGGTGGTGGCTAATGGCGGAAAGAGAGGAAGCGATCATTTCTAATGGATTTTAATATCTCTATGAGAAGTACGGATATATTTAAAAATAATTTAGCTACCATTCCTTGTCTCAGACAAGGAGTGTGTGGACGATGTTTCAACATGCTAAAATTGAAAAATCAGTCAGTTTAATAACGTAAAGATAATGTCATATTGCTAAAAAAATCGGAATAAACTGTGATAGTACATGTATCACACCCTCGCAGTGTATTCAGAAGTAAGAGCTATTATTGTCATTATTATTATTATTATTATTATTATTATTATTATTATTATTATTATTATTATTATTAGCATTGAGCCTCCGTGGCTCAAGCAGCCTCTCACTGCTGGGTTCCGTGGTTCAAATTCCGGTCACTCCAAACTGTGGAGTGCTTTTGCACTTGGTATTGTATCACTTGTGGCGGCTTGGTGTCTTCTGTGTTGGTGAGAGCTATGGTGTGCTGTATTTCAGAGGTCTGGAACAACAAAAGTGTGTCGCTCGAGTGAATGTATCTTTAAACCAAGTGTTAGAGTCAGTGAACTGAGTATTATAAAGCTACAGTATCTGTGCCAATTATGAGAATATGCAAGTTGTGTTGATAAACAGAGACAATGAAGGATATTTATCTATATACAGTATATGTGCTTTGTACAACGGACCGACTGCAAATGGTGGCTTGTTCCTCGCTTTTGGTTTCCTACTGTTTTGGTGTTGTTATTGTTCTTGCTGTAAATATGGAGTCTTCCAGCAGTATTTTGTGTGTGTATAATATATGTATATTTTGGTGTGTTGATGAGGTGCTCATGCACGGATATTGTTCAGAATATAGTTTATTATTTTAGAATCAGTAGAGTTATTGATGAACCTAGGCGCAGTTCCTACCTATTTGGTCGTTTTCAGAAGGTTAGCTAAGGCCTGAAAAAGATATACCAGTACGCAGCTTTATGTACGCGCCCTAGGAGAGAGAATTATCATGCTTTATTCAGATTTGAGGGATCCATTCTGGTGAACTCTGGCGCCCATACTATGGACATTCCGATTAATTACGTTATTAGTTACTTTTATTTAAATTATTATTCATATCATAATTAGATTACAAAACATTGGAGCGGAGTGCTCTTAAAAAAGTTTAGGGATCGCTGAAGCAAAGATTTAGAAGAAAAGGATCATCGTTGACCAACAAGGCAGTTCTCCAAATTAAATAAAACGGCATGTTTATAAACTGAAAGCTTTACAATGATCATCTTGGTAGATAAAAGTCAAGACACAATAAAGACTAACATGTCGAATTCTAACACACTACCCGTTCCATAATAAGCTTGAAAGATGGTGTTCTCGAACGGTGACCTTCTGGTGAAAAGGCGGGCATTTATAGAGAATCGATAGGGTCCAGGCACGATCTCGAGGATACCCTCTTGACGACGGAGCTTCTCAACAATGATCATTATATATTCATTGAAATTAAAAATAGGTTACCTGAGTCACGAACGTTTCTAATGACAATATTCCAGTCACTGTATTTTCACTGCACATGCCGTTGAATGGCTGGATAATAATATAGAACAAATACTTGCATTATTGTGGGTCATATTTATAAAATAATCTAGCTCCTGAAGAACGAATGTCTTGAACTTTAAAACAAAGGGAGACAGGAAGGAAGGAAGAAAATAGTAGGAAATCTGTCTCAAAGTCAGATAGTGTAAGTCTGTAAGAAAATTATAGACTATCAATTTTAATAATCCCTTTAGTAATGTAATCCATGTAAAGAGAAACTCCTATTGTACGATTAGTAAGGATTGCGTCTGACTGAATGACTGAGGATGATTGCCTAGTTGTACTTCCTCTTAAAACATTAACCACCACCACATCTGACCGATATCTAGCGAGAATCGAATTGATTCCAGTTCAGAGTAGTACAGAACGACAACTGATTTTTCTCTCCTTTAACTCTCTGGATGGCTGCTGGGTCTCATACCTGGGAGATTTGGCTCAGACTGAATCTCACAATAGGATTCTCTCCTTTCTCTCTGGACTTTATTTCATGCCTCAGTTGACTTTATAAAAGGCATTGTTCATTCTTTCGCGTGTTTTTCATGGCAGTACCTACTCATTTATTATGACGAATGCATGTTCCCACATAGAAAATTGATATGTGAGTTCAATCATATTTGAGTCATCTCAAAGAATATTTCTCTGCCAATTATATTTCATATATGAACTGAGAAGGCAACGCATAATTCTGTGGAGTATGTTATTATGATCATCCGTCTTCCAGGTGTGGACGTTTTATTTTTTCTCTCTGTCTTGCAACATTACTACTCTTAATATTATAAGAGGATGGAAGGCCTAATTTTGAAGTTAAGCGTTGTACTGTTCAGTCTAAAACAGTTTTAAGGTTGAAAACATTTCTTAGCAGACAAAGGAGGGGTCCCTATACTACGATACTAAGGTAAAACTAAGAAATTTCCTGAATTGTGCCGAAAGTTGAAGGGCTAAAGGGCCCGGAAATATTTCAAATTGTGAGTCTTGGATAGCTCTATCAAACTAAAAAAGCAAACAAATTTCCAAAATCACTTTCGGCCTAAATGCAGTTCCGGAAAAGAGTCTAAAATCGCTTGTTTCTTTAATAGTTTTCTTTTTGATTCAAATTCTACCCAAATTAACTTATTTTCATAATACTATCTACAATGTGCTCCTTTGTTCAATACCCTGAGGTATTTTTCGATTTTTTTAAAATGTCCACACCGAATGTAATTATAAAGGCTTAAGTGAAACTCTGCAGTGACTCACATTAGCCCTCGTAGTGGTGCTTAAGCGAAACAATGCATTGACTCACATTAGCACTCGTAGTGGTGCTTAAGCGAAACAATGCATTGACTCACATTAGCCCTCGTAGTGGTGCTTAAGCGAAACAATGCATTGACTCACATTAGCACTCATAGTGGTGCTTAAGCGAAACAATACATTGACTCACATTAGCACTCATAGTGGTGCTTAAGCGAAACAATGCATTGACTCACATTAGCCCTCGTAGTGGTGCTTAAGCGAAACAATGCATTGACTCATATTAGCCCTCGTAGTGGTGCTTAAGCGAAACAATGCGTTGACTCAAATTAGCCCTCGTAGTGGTGCTTAAGCGAAACAATGCATTGACTCACATTAGCACTCGTAGTGGTGCTTAAGTGAAACAATGCATTGACTCACATTAGCCCTCGTAGTGGTGCTTAAGCGAAACAATGCATTGACTCACATTAGCCCTCGTAGTGGTGCTTAAGTGAAACAATGCAAGGACTCACATTAGCCCTCGTAATGGTGCTTAAGCGAAACAATACAAGGACTCACATTAGCCCTCGTAATGGTGCTTAAGCGAAACAATGCATTGACTCACATTAGCCCTCGTAATGGTGCTTAAGCGAAACATTGCATTGACTCACATTAGCCCTCGTATTGGTGCTTAAGCGAAACAATGCATTGACTCACATTAGCCCTCGTAGTGGTGCTTAAGCGAAACAATGCATTGACTCACATTAGCCCTCGTAGTGGTGCTTAAGCGAAACAATGCATTGACTCACATTAGCCCTCGTAGTGGTGCTTAAGCGAAACAATGCATTGACTCACATTAGCCCTCGTAGTGGTGCTTAAGCGAAACAATGGATTGACTCACATTAGCGGTCGTAGTGGTGCTTAAGTGAAACAATGCAAGGACTCACATTAGCCCTCGTATTGGTGCTTAAGCGAAACAATGCATTGACTCACATTAGCCCTCGTAGTGGTGCTTAAGCGAAACAATGCATTGACTCACATTAGCCCTCGTAGTGGTGCTTAAGCGAAACAATGGATTGACTCACATTAGCGGTCGTAGTGGTGCTTAAGCGAAACAATGCATTGACTCACATTAGCGGTCGTAGTGGTGCTTAAGTGAAACAATGGTTTGACTCACATTAGCGGTCGTAGTGGTGGAGAAAAGCAAACTGCTAATCTAATCGACCGGATAACGATAATTAAGGAAACGACTGTAATTTTTAGGAATAGATTAATAATATATTCTCATGCTTTATTATAGTTATTTAAAATCCGTAGCTCATATCCCTAAGATGTTTTCAACATTGAGTTGTTTGCCTAAAGGTCTAGAACTGTAGATTTTTTATGCCAAAGAGGAGAGAATTGTATGCCAATCAAGTTAGTCTTTCCCTCCGACCGAGAATGCTATATGCATTTATAATGGACAGTTGAAATGTATGTCTTTGAAAGGTGGACACTAAATGAACATAAAAAGAACCGTCTTGAAACCTTGGAAATGTGATACTATCGTAAGATGATACGTGTGAGATGAAGAGAGAAAGTGTCGAATGCCAGGGTTCTAGACAACGGAGGTCAGTCCTATCCTTTGCACTTTCCAGAAGCGACATGTCGCATGTTGGAGTCACTCAATGCACTACTCGAAGTTAATGGGAACTGTGACAGAAGGCTTGACTGAAGTTAAGAAAGGAACACGGGTAAAAACTAGAAACCCCTTCCTCAAATACATTTCAAATGATACTCAGGTACAGAATTATGTATCACTGAAGGAACCCGTAAATAACAGGATGTTATGGAAATGTTTCGCTAACCGATCATTCTGAGGACTGGAAACCACTGATAATGATGGTCGTGGTGGTGATGATAACGACGATTGTAAATTAATTGTAATTAGCGTGAATATGAAGGGCACATATCATAACATTTCCCTGCGGAGAATATTTCAACAGACTGAGATTTCTGGTACTTAGTAAAAAGCCTCCGTGGCTCAGGCGGCAGCGCACCGACCTCTCACCGCTGGGTTCCGTGGTTCAAATCCCGGTCACTCCACGTGAGATTTGTGCTGGACAAAGCGGAGGCGGGGCAGGTTTTTCTCCGGGTACTTCGGTTTTCCCTGTCATCTTTCATTCCAGCAACACTCTCCACTATCATTTCATTTCATCTGCCAGTCATTAATCAGAGTGCGACAGGCATCGGCAGCCGGCACAATTCCTATCCTCGCCGCAAGATGGGGGCTTCATTCATTCCATCCCTGACCTGGTCAATGATTGGAAAACAGGTTTAGGTTTTCATCATTTTCAAGATTTTTAGTAGGTACTTAGTACAACTAATGCAGAATGTCCAACTCTTTGGCTGAATGGTCAGTGTTGAGACCTTCGGTCCAGATGGTCCCGGGTTCGATTCCCCTCCGGGCCGGGGATTTTAATCGCGTCCGGTTAATTCTTCTGGCTCGGGGACTGGGTGTTTGTGTTTGTCCCAACACTTTCCTCTTCTTATTCAGACATCACACTACGCTACAAAGCACCACAGAAACACGCAATAGTGATTACATCCCTCAATATAATGTTGGCGTCAGGAAAGGCATCCAGCCGTAAAACAGGGCAAAATCCACACGTGCGACACAGTTCGCACCCGCGACCCCACGGGTGTGGGAAAAGTGGTAGAAAAAGAAAAAGAAGTACAACTAATCTAGAATAATTTCACATGCCAGTATTGCTACGTGCTGGCCCCGTGGTGTAGGGGTAGCGTGCCTGCCTCTTACCCGGAGGCCCCGGCTTCGATTCCCGGCCAGGTCAGGGATTTTTACCTGGACCTGAGGGCTGGTTCGAGGTCCACTCAGCCTACGTGATTAGAATAGAGGAGCTATCTGACGGTGAGATAGCGGACCCGGTCTAGAAAGCCAAGAATAACGGCCGAGAGGATTCGTCCTGCTGACCACACGACACCTCGTAATCTGCAGGCCTTCGGGATGAGCAGCGGTCGCTTGGTAGGCAAAGGCCCTTCAAGGGCTGTAGTGCCATGGAGTTTGGTTTGGTTTGGTTTGGTTTGGTTTTAGTATTACTACATAAACGTTTTTAGTGGCTAGGTAAAGAACTGAAGTTACAAGCATTCTTTCCCTTGCTATATCCGTCTTCTCATTACCGAGAGGTAGTTGTTCCTAACGTTTTTACATGATTACAGATAGCTGTCAACTTTATTCTCGTTTCCAGTCGCCGGGAGGCAGTCGTCCCTAACATCCTCACACACGGACAAAGTGGCTGTGAGGTTTGGGTTACCTAGCTATCAGCTTGCATTCGGGAGATAGTGGGTTCGGACCCCACTGTCGGCAGCCGTGAAGATGGTTTCTCGTTGTTTCCCATTTTCACACCGGGCAAATGCCGGGGCTGTATCTTAATTAAGACTCCTATTCCATCGTCACCATAAGACCTATCTGTGATGGTGCGACGTAAAGCTGATTGTAAAAATACCACAAAAAGTAAAAAACATCCTTACATGAACACAGAAGAATTGCCAACTTATTTCCCTTTATTCCACTACCATATCTTTCTACCAAATATTCCTTTACGAGCAAAAGTGATATACTGTAGGCCTACATGCGTCCAAACTGCATGCTATGATATTTCAGAGGACACACAATTGGCTGATCGATCATCACTACGCTTATCACTACCGATCTATAATCAGGTAATCGTCACATAGGGCTAGTTCCCTTGCGAGCTTGTATATTCTGTAGTTCAGAGCGTAGTATTCAGAAGATGAACTACACATACTACTGAATATCGTTGGCTTGGGAGAAGACCGTCACAAATCAAAAACATTTCATTTTCAGCGTGTATTTAAAATCTAGATATCTCAAAGATTTTACGTTCAAGAGCCGAGTAACTTAATGTGTGAAATTCTGTCATTATCCTCAATATTTAATTATAATAGTTTTGTACCCATCTTCATGATTCCCCCTAAATCACCCCTAAATTCGGTTTGTGACAGTCTTTCCTAAAAGCGGTTATGACTTTTTATTAGCAAATTATGGAACAAATAGGACATAATCACTGAAAACTGTAATATTTAGTTTTTTAATGCAAAATACAGCAATAAATGAATGTATCATAAATGAAATAGATGTACTAATCACATGGTCACATAGTAGTATCGAGGTACAACGTTTTTAAATAAGGAGAGCAATCCTTGGTTTTTGGCCTCTGTAATTCCCTTGTTATGTTTTTAAGCTTTATTGAGTTTCACAGAAGGGATATCAGCTTGTTCACGTCTTGAAGATAGGACATGAAGAGTGGAAAATTCTTCGTCTTCGTAAGAATTGTTATAAACTAGTGTTCTGGGATGGCCTTTCTGTACCATCAACACTCTTATGTCTGGAAATCTAACTGGTTTATCTCCGTGTTTTTGTTGAAGTGCTTGATACCAAACATACCAGACATTTTCTCTACAGAATAAGGTTTTCCCAGTTTCTTTGCTTGCCTTATAGGGGTGAAATACTGCTCTGGCACATAGATAGGTTCAGATATCTTACATCTGTTGATATGTCTTTCAATAATTGAATGGGCGTGTCCTGTTATTAGAAATTTATGAGTAATTGTTCTATAGACTCCAGTTTTGAAATGACATGGATGTACAAGGCAAGAAGAAACCAGTTATTTTGTTCTGCGCAATTGTCGATGTAGAATCTCACATCTATCATCGATTTATCTTTTGCTGACCGTCATATTTACCTTGTAACCTATTCAGGAACCGAATTCAGTAGCCCTTCTGTGAGTTTGCCCCTCATGCCACGTGATATCCAGTATTATAACAAATTCTTTCGGTTTTTGGTTATAGAATACTGTTACATTACTTGATCATGTTTAACATTTGAAAATCTATATTTGAATAAAATGGCATATTCCGAAATACAGCACATGGACTTCAATCAGTTTGAAATAACTATGAGAAGAAAAATGGCACATTTCGAAATGATACACTGGAGATAAAGAATAATCCGAGAAGCTGCTCTTACCTTATTGTGACACTCCTCTAAAAAAAAAAAAAAAAAAAAACGCGGGGTATCCACAACCAGAGTAGAGACACAACTGACTTGTGACGGTCTTCCCCATAATCTTGTTTGTAAATTGAACAAAGGCAAACTGAGTCCAATGCTACCTAGCGGATGCTATGCGAATTCAACATTCGACATTTTTCCCCATGCAAATATACACCTTTCTTTCTTTCTTTCTTTCTTTCTTTCTTAATCCGTTTACCTGCAGCTCGATTTGTTCTGGGTGGTTTCCGACAAAAGAGTAGCGTTACAAAAATGTTGCAAAGTTTGGGCTGGGTAGAATTGAGAGAAAGCAGGAGAGCTGCTCGACTAAGTGGTATGTTCCGAGCTGTCAGCGGAGAGATGGCGTGGAATGACATTAGTAGACGAATAAGTTTGAGTGGCATTTATAAAAGTAGGAAAGATCACAATATGAAGATAAAGTTGGAATTAAAGAGGACAAACTGGGGCAAATATTTATAGGGATTGGAATAACTTACCAAGCGAGATGTAAAATAAATTTCCAATTTCTTTGCAATCATTTAGGAAAAGGCTAGGAAAACAACTGATAGGGAATCTGCCACCTGGGCGACTGCCCTAAATGCAGATCAGTATTGATTGATTGATTGATTCCAGGGTTGGATTTTCCCTCGGACTCAGCGAGGGGTCCCACCTCTACCGTCCCAAGGGCAGTGTCCTGAACCGTGAGACTTTGGCTGGGGAGGACGACCAGTACTTCTCCTAGACGGCCTCACCTATTACTATGCTGAATTCACAAGGAAGGCGGAAGGAAGCCACCGAGTCCTTAAGTGAGGTACCATCCCGGCATTTGTCTGGAGGAGAAGTGGGAAACCACGGAAAACCACTTCGAGGATGGCTGAGGTGGGAACTGAACCCTTCTCTTCTCACTTGACCTCTCCAGGCTGAATGAACCCCGTTCCAGCCCTTGTACCACTTTTCAAATTTCATGGCAGAGCCGGGAATCGAACTTAGGCCTCGGAGAGGTGGAAGCTAATATCGCTAACAGTTAAACCACTAAAACATTTTTTTTTGAGTTGTGACGTTCTTCTTTCAAACCAACGAAATGACATTTTATGTAATATTTCCTTTTTCTTTTGATAGTGTCGGTCCAATATATTACGTTAAGAAATTTTGAAGTGCTAACACACCTCCGTTCATACTTTCATTGTCCCCTCCTGACTTCTTGCTTAAAAGCTCGAGGAAGAGCAAATACGGTTGTCACTTTCTGACCACACCTCGAGTTGTCTTCTATTTAGCGCCTACTTTCACTTGCAACAACTAGTGTTCTACATGCCGGCAGTGAGTAGGTACTTCAGATGCGTATCATTACGATGGGTAGCATGCAAATAGGTGGGCGAAGTGAGAAAGTTTGCCCTGCGCTCTGGAGTGAAATATGTTTCCTGAATTTTATTACCCACAATATATCCTTTATTCGTTAAGCTATAAAATATCTCATTCATTATACACCATATGATACAATTCGGTACTCTTAGATCCTGATTTGAACAAGGAATCAAAACATAAAACAGGCCAACCCGTGGCGCATCAGCCCATTAGGATCTTTGTTCGCTTACTAAGACGATTACTGCCCAACCAGATGGCCTTCATATACTGGAGTTCCATGTGTTCAACGATATCCTCAGCCATTTTTCTTGCTTTTATGACCGAGTTCACTGCCTCTCGAATCAAAAAGATCCTTGGTCAGTCTCACTATACTGAATGAACTCCATTCGAGCCCTGAGACAGAACCAAAATCCCTGAACTGGGCGGGAATCCAACTCAGTGCCTCCAGGCAGGCATACTATTCCTACACGACGGGTCTGGCTTTCAACATAGAATACGTAGAATATATTAAAATATTATCTATTAAATCGTTTACGAAGTATCATTTATAGGGGCTATTATTATTATTATTATTATTATTATTATTTTGCTAGTTGCTTTACGTCGCACCGACACAGATAGGTCTTTTGGCGACGATGGGACAGGAAATGGCTAGGAGTGGGAAGGAAGCGGCCGTGGCCTTAATTAAGGTACAGCCCCAGCATTTGCCTGGTGTGAAAATGGGAAACCACGGAAAACCATTCTCAGGGCTGCCGATAGTGGGGTTCGAACCTACTATCTCCCGAATACTGGATACTGGCCGCACTTAAGCGACTGCAGCTATCGAGCTCGGTGGGGCTATTATTATTATTATTATTATTATTATTATTATTATTATTATTATTATTATTATTATTATTATTATTGCTGTACCGGGAAGTACACCCGCCCCGTTCACTCAAATGAAGCGCTTTGAAGAATGCCATCTGATATAAGAAGTTCGCAACAACTAGTGCAAGAAGTTTGGACTTCTCTCTTCAGATGTTTCTACAAAAAACTTATGTCATGCTCTCTGGTGTGAAGAGAGATAATTAAGATTGCAAAGTAATTTGTTATTTTAAGGTTTTCTAAACTGAATCCTTTATTCCTTGTTTTTTGGTATGTTAAAGTTTACAGCACTTGTAGCTCTGTCTGCCAACTTCAAATATTGATCAATAGGAAATTTTGTATATGTATTTTTCCACCAACAACATACATCTTGCACCGATTTAATTGTCTGTCTGTTAGGTCATCAGCCCAGAGGCTGGTTGGATCCTCAAATAGCACCACCAAAGATAATGCGGTTATAAGGAAACCCCAAAAACAAATGGCAGCACGAAATTGAGGCGTACTAGGCACGATGAGGAGTGAGGTAGTTTGCCATTGCTTTCATCACTGGGTCAGAAAGTACTATTGCAGCACGACTGATCCTATGAGCAACACCTTTCATAACACTCATACGCACTGGTCGTGCTCTGAATGTCATTACTCAGCACCACCCATACTCCAGCAGCCATGGATGAGATTGGGACTTCGGTGGAAGCTACACTTAACTCTGGCCTGTGCCAAGAAATGAATGCAAAAGTAGTGTATCCATCAAGAAATGACGGCAGGCATAACCGATTTAATTACCCAATAGAAATTGGGGTTGTGTCGGGCTTTAGCCCGGAGCTCTCTAGAACCTTCCTCTCGGGTATAAAAGCTGGCACATTTTTCGACCAGGTTGTCTTATTGATCGTCCAGTCTACTGAGTGTGTGTTAATAGAGGAGGAGAGGGCGTCTCGCCCATCATCAAGTATTCCATCAGCTTAAGGTAATGGCAGCCATTATATAACTAAGTGATAGCCTCTGAAAGCTAGCTCGAGGAGAAGGTTTCCAATCTTTAATAATGTAACCTTAATTCTAATTGAAATTTCAAACAAGCCGAAAAGAATTTATCTGAAATTAGGGAATAGAGAGTGCAATACCCTCTCGTATTCCCCCTCAACTTGATTTCGAGGTGACTATGACTTTGTAACCTTTGTAACTTAACTTTCCTCCCTCTAGTCATCTCAGTAGCATAGGATTAGCTTCTGTAACATCGGGTCAAAATCCCAAATAGGATTTTAATCTTTTAATTGGAATTTTCAAGGAGTGCCTCCATATCATTTTGATTTTTGGGCCAGTAACTTTAACCTTTTGTTTTACACAAAGGCCCGGTAGAATGGATATTCGATACCCCTGTAAAATTCACTTTCGTTCTTTTATGTTACGAGGTTAGACTGTTGAGTGTCTAAGACAGTGAATACTGTTTGAATTGTAAAATGTAGGTTTGCCTTTGATAGGCCTGGACCTTTCTAGAACTAGGTTTCCAAGTGTAAAATTTTAATAGAGCAAAGACGCTCCATATTGGTAATGGTTAAATGGTGCCTTAGAAAGGCCGGTGTGGTATAGGGTTTGTAGAGTAGGCCTACTCTCCTAGATAATTCTGTGGAGCAAAAGGGTGCTCTTCAAACATTGTATATGTTGAATACTCTGTAGAAGAAATTGGGAGGTTCGTCTACTTCACTGGTTTTTATTGAAGGAGCCGCAGCTCTCAGGGAGAATGTATAATTAAGGAGCTTAAAGCTCAAAGTTGTTGTTATTCGATATTATAATATTGTTACCCTATCTTTTGAACTTTTGTACCTGAATTATAAAGTTTGTCTTTAAAAAAGATAACTGAGAAAAGAAATATAACGCTAATTGTAAAATTTTAATTAATCCTTTGACTGTCTTAGATAGACCCATTCATGCCCGCACCTTCTTTCACCTCTGTCCACCACGGTATCCCCGTAACAATTATTATTATTATTATTATTATTATTATTATTATTATTATTATTATTATTATTATTATTATTATTATTATTATTATTATATTCCTCCTTAGCATAGTCCTCATGTGGATTTCTGTGAAGAAATATACTCCATGATAGGGAAAGCTGTATCTTGGTTAAATAGCCTGTTTAAAATTCATTTTTCTTTCTTCATGTTAGATTTTTCTTCTATTGGATTATGTAGTAGTGAACAGATGATTATTAGAGAGCTAGAATGGTACTCCACGACGTGTAATATGTCATAAACTTATTTTTCTATTTAATTAATTGCACACTTGTAGGAGCGCATATTATACATACAAATTTACTTCAAAAGAGAGAGCTTTAACGCATGTTCATTATTTTCTTGAGAATTTCATAATGAATCCTAATAGCTTACATCCATCATGTATTACTTTTATGAGTATTAAACTAAAGTTTTGAATCAAGTGTCACGCCAAAATTCTTTATTATTCAGTACTGAGATTTTTCTCCAAAAGTTCATTATTTGTATTGCTTTCTTCTTTTTCATCTTATTATAAGTTTTTAAACCACAAATCATACAGATTTTATGGATGGTCTAGTGAAAAAGGGTAGACTCCATCTAGATTAACTGCTTCACTGACCCATTTCCAGTAACGTTAATATATGTTTTAGGTCATTAGAAAAGAATAAGTATTTGGAATGTTTTTACTACCTGTGGTAAATTATTGATAGAAAGGTGTCCTGAGGATGTCCATAATCAAATGTATTCTGATATCATGTAACTTTAAAATATATTAAAAATGCTTTCAGGCTTACAGTTTACTGACAGATTTGATTTGTTCTATCCACTATTAGGATTGCGCATTTCTGTCTATTATAATCTGTTTGTATAACTGTCAAATATTAAAAATCCTCTTTCGCGGTGGAGTATATATTCCTTAATAAAAGTCAAATTAATGTATAACGTGTATATATATATACGGAAATAAACAATAAAATGTAGTTGCTTTGAATATTGACATTCAATTTGATCTATACTGAATTACTATATGGCAAATAAATTCGTTATTGTTTGAGCAATTCAGTCATGGATATCACCTGTTCCATATTCACCGACTTGCTAACACTTTTCTGTCACTTAACACAGATGTTCTTCAAATTCCTAAACAGAGTGATTTGGATATCCTAATGACAGAAAATATCGCTATGAATTTTCATTAATTCATTACAGTATAGTAAAAAGCGTTCTTGATCTTCAGTGGAAGTAGAAAAGTGGTAGTATCAGGAGCAGTGTCACTTTACCTTATGATTATTCAGGCATTTGTTGTCCAAAGATGCATATAAAATATATAAATATTATTCTCTTGTTATGATACGGCTCAAGTTTTGATTCAATCAAACGGAATTGTTGAAGACAAGTGCCAAGCCTAGGTTTGATAAGTTCCTTGTTTGTCAAACTCTCCTTAAGCTCTCTGCGCTGTAATTTAATGATAATGATGTTGGATGAGTATTGGCAACTGATCTGTACTTTCACTTGATAAGTCACGCATCAGTTTGGCTCATATTCCACGTAAACCACGATATCAAGAGTCACGTAAAACTGGAAGCTTCTTTTTCTACTTTCACTGCCTTGTTTTAGAATGTGTTGAATTTCAATAGAGTTGATCTTTGAAAAACGAAGGAACATATTACGCTCCTATGTTTCCCCGCTAAATCCTGTTAAACACTTTTAATTAAAGTTTAAGTTACTCTGCTCTTGATCTCTCAGGATTGTACGCTACCTACTGTTTTAGCAATTACATCTGGAAACTTTCCGTCTTGAGTTTCACATTATAAGAAATCAATCGTAGACGGCGACCTTTAATGTTTTTTGAATTGATGGTGTTATTTGATGATACACTGTATTTTTTTTTGTCACATATTTTCATAATACTGTTCATGTATGCTGTTTCAGTTTGAAAATCTCACCCCTCTGTTATGTAGAAATTGTTTTTATCTATGTTTAAGTTATTTTAACTGTATTTCAGCTAATTTAGGTTCCAATGACATTGATGAATCAAGTTTTCTGAAATTACAATACCTGTCCTGCAGCTTGAAACATGGCCACTTTTAATTTCATTCGTATTCCTGCCTATTTTCTACTCCGAAAAGTTTTTTGTTTTAATACTTGGCATGTTTTCAGCAGATATTAATACTCGTTAGTATGCAAAAATATTGTTTTCTTTGGTTCAGGTATTAAGTGTAAAACCCACTATTGAACTTATCAATCGTTTGAACGTTGGTTGTGAATCATTGTTTGTAACTGCATTCTCTTGATACGGAAACTGCATCGGGCTGTTGAATATCTTTTGCTAGATGATGTGTCAGATACATAGAAATTGCTAGCTTCTTCATTACTAGCATTTCTCTGATATCTAACAATTACTAGGTGCTGTTGTAATTGGTTTTATTTTGATAGGCTTCAAATTTAGGAAATAGCTTCATGTAGTTAATGCATGCGAAGGGTAGCTGTTAAACTTCATTGCTGGAGCGTATGTTTATAATTAACTGGGGCTAAATCTTGGAAGGAAGTGATTGTGGCCTGTATCTTAAACGCCCTTCCAGCAACCTCTTGGAGATCCAGCAGTAAACCACGGAATACTATATCTGGGACGACCAAGGGTAAGATTTTGACTTGCTCCTCATCTCACATGTCCCGTTCGGCACGCTACTCAAGTTGGAACTTAAATCCTTCACGGCACGTCTCGAATTCGAACTCGCCCAATCAACGGAGGGGCAAAGATTATCTGTGATCCGACATATCAGCCTTTGTGTACTCCAAAGCAAGGTTTTCATTCATGGTTTACTTTCTCCAGTCATCATAATCTTCCTTCCTACAATTCTTGCAAACACTTGATGTGGATTAGGCTAAGTTTTACTTTCAGATGGTCTTCCTGACGTTAACCGGATGTGAAGGGATGTATTCTCTATTGCGGGTTTCTGTGGTGGTTGGCTGGGTGGTGTGTTGTGTTGTATGAAGATGTTGAGAAATGTTTTGAGACGAACACAAAGACCAAGTTCCAGAGCCAGATGAAATGACCATACGCCCTAGCCTGGCAGGGAATAGAACCCTGGATCTTCTAAACAGAAGACCAGTACGTTGACCATTCAGCCAAGGAGATAGGCGCCTAAAATGCTACGACAATAACATAAATTTGTAGGTTGCAGTCCCCTGTTCCATTACTTGCGTATTTGCGAGAACGGGGCTGATAATCGCGTAGTTTTGAACCCCTGAAAACCATTACCATCATTCCATTCTGTAAAAAAGCTGTTGTTGTTATTTTTGTTTGGGTCATATGCTACAGATTGGTTTGATGTAGCTGTCCATGCCACCCTATCCTGTGCTAACGTTTTCATTTCTACATAACTACTACATTCTACATCTTCTTTTTGCTATTTGCTTTACGTCGCACCGACACAGATGGGTCTTATGGCGACGATGGGACAGTAAAGGCTTAGGAATGGGAAGGAAGCGGCCGTGGCCTTAATTAAGGTACAACCCGAGCATTTGCCTGGTGTGAAAACGGGAAACCACAGAAAATCATCTTCGGGGCTGCCGACAGTGGGGTTCGAACCCACTATCTCCCAGGTGCTAGCTCACAGCTGCGCACCCCTAACCGCACGGCCAACTCGCCCGGTACATTCTACATGTACTCTAATCTAGTCCTCATATTCATACCTTGGTCTACCCCTACCGTTCTTACTGCCTACACTTCCTTCAAAAACTAACTGAACAAAACCTTGGTGTCTTAAGATGCTTCCTATCATTCTATCTCTTCTTCTGGTCAAATTCGCCAAATCGTTCTCCTGTCGCCAGTTCGATTCAGTATCTCTTCATTGGGATTCGATCTACCCATCTTACCTTCAGCTTTCTGGATACTGGACTTAAAACACAACCTGATTGGTTTCCTATGTCTTCGTGTTTCATGAGGCATGTCCTGTAGTTGTAATGTTTAAGATGTTAGGGTCTTTATTTTTCTTTGCTGGTGGTTGCACTAACAGACATTTTCGGTTACGCCGGGACGTGGGTTGATAATATCTGGGAAGATGGCAATCGTTGTCGTAATTAAGATACAGCTTCCATGATGAAAAGGGGAAACCACAGAAGAATACTTTCAGGGCTGCCTATGGTTACATACACGTGACTGGTATCGCATTGCCTACTTGGTCCCTTAATAGAAAGACGAGATTGCATTTTCGGTAGCTATTTTTCTTACTCTGTAATTTGCAAGGCGGCTGATCGTGTTGTCAACCATCCCACCCTTAATTCATGTTCTGAAATTTGAGAGAGTGTTATCAGGAGGGCTACTATGCCTTATTCAGCGCATATTTCCATTTAATCTAGTGCCTTAGTCTACAAGTTAGTTTAATACTTTCCGCTGGTTGGCTTCGTTTAATTCCAGGTTATGCCACAAAATAAAGACTTCTTTTGGCGGTCTGGGACGGAGTAATCTCGATCTCAAGTAAAATCCCACTTTGAGCTACTCCAAGATTGGTTTTCCACTCTACATAGAGAGACTATTGGTATCAAAAGGAGCAATCTCCACTTTTCGTAGGAAATGAGTTACTGATACCGTTGTATTGTATTAATAGCTGTCTATAAAACTATGTTGTTTGTCTTTTTCAAAAAGAACAAAATCCCATCGTTTCAGAGCACGAAAGTACAGTGTGAATTTCAAACAGAACAATCTCCGCCATCTGTTGGGATCAAAAGGGACAATCTCCAGAACTACCAATCAGCTCTTTCTGCTCACGCCATGTGAGTGCTGACTTATTGGTTAATTGAGTTATAAATTGAGACTGTCTTGCTTATGCATGCCTATTTTTCGGTTTTAGAGTTATGCTGGAGGTATTTTCGATGTTTTGAAAGTATATGAACGTCCACGAACATATTATATTACCAAAACAAACTGTAGCTTTCTTCAGTGTATTATGTGATGGACATGCTACCGCGAAACGTGACACCTGTGTCACCCACAAAAGCGAGGAAATAGACTCACAATCATAGGAAATGGAAATCACTTGTTGCAAAAAAGTGGCAATAACATTCAGTCAGTAAATTTATCTTACCAGTTAGAAATTCAATTGGGAAATGGACTTATATACTCTTGTATAGTCAATATCCATATGAAAAGATCACAAACACAGGGCACATTATTATAACAGCTATCCTTAGTTTACAGACTTCCTTCTTTTTACTATCTGAAGGATAATGTTAATTTTTAAATTTGATT
The DNA here is from genome assembly GCF_040414725.1 of Anabrus simplex. NCBI lineage: Eukaryota > Metazoa > Arthropoda > Insecta > Orthoptera > Tettigoniidae > Anabrus > Anabrus simplex. The sequence goes on from NC_090265.1 coordinate 904,658,226, forward strand.
GTATCCTATATTGAATGTATTGGTAATAAGATTGTTTGGAAAATCTAAACTGATGGGTTTCGTGCTGCTGGTCTTCCGTTTTTCAGTCTAGGTAATATTATTCATCACTTTTGTAACTCTTTAATCTACAGTACAATATAGTGACATTCTTGACCTTTCAATCTAGTGTAAAGAAAAATAGTGTGGGTATCACAATTTTGTAAGTTATTAGCAAAAAGAGCAATCTCCTTACATGTTGGTATCAAAAAGATCCACGAACATCTGAAAGTTAGTATCAAAAGAGACAATCTCCGAAATACAATTTAAAATACCTAATTAACCATTAATTATATGGTAGGTTTTCTTTGATTACTCGGTCACAGCCTGTCTGTTGTGTATATAAGACAAAAATCACCCAGATAGAGTGAATAGAAATGCATTAGATAAAAAATCACTCCCACTGTAAAGTACAGGAAGGTGGAGATTGCTCCTTTTGATACCAATAGCTTCATGAAGGGCAGTTTGGTATCTAACACGTAGGTCAGAATCGATTCTCGCACAATCGTAGCCCCAATTAATACAATTGAAGAGTGTCTGTTCAAAAGGTGGTAAAATGAAATGGCGTATTTCTTTTACTGCCGGGAGTATCCAAGGACATGTTCCGTTCGCCAGGTGCAGGTCTTTTAATTTTAACTCCCGTACGAGACCTGCGCGTCGTGAAAAGGATGAAATGATGATGAAGACGACACGTACACCCAGCCTCCGTGCCAGCGAAATTAACCAATTATGGTTAAAATTCCCGACTCTACCGGGAATCGGACCTGGGACTCCTGTGCCCAAAGGCCAGCACGCTAACCGTTTAGCCATGGAGCCGGAATCAAAAGGCGGTATTTCCACCATAAGAAAGTGGAGGGAAAACGCAAGAAAAAAGAAAGAAAAAAAGGCACATGGAACGTACTCATGATCGGGTTTGGTACAAATTTAAGGAATTACATCTTTCTGGTCTGGATTGCTCATAGCATTCGATAGCATTCAACTACTGCAATGCATGTGTGACGAAATACTGATATTTTAATGTTGAAAGCATTTCTTAGTAGACAAAGTAGGGGTCCCCATACTGAAAAAGACGCAAAATTAAGCAATTTCCTCAATCGTACCGAACGTTGAAGGGATAAAGGGCCCGGAAGGGTTTCAAATTGTGAGCCTTGGATAGCTCTATTAAACTAAACAGATTACATTTCGAAAATCACTTCCGGTCTAAATGCAATTTAAGAAAAACAGCCTAAAATAGCTTGTTTCTTTACTCGTTTACATTTTGATCCAAATCCTTAGTAACTTGTTTACATAACATTTTCTGTAAGGTTCAATACCCTCAGGCGTTTTTCGACTTTATTAAAAAAATGTCAACACCGAATATAGTTATAACAGCTTAAGTTCTACTCTGCATTGACTCACATTAGCGCTCGTAGTGGTGCTTAAGTTCAACTCTGCATTGACTCACATTAGCTCTCGTAGTGGTGCTTAAGTTCAGCTCTGCATTGACTCACATTAGGGCTCGTAGTGGTGCTTAAGTTCAACTCTGCATTGACTCACATTAGCGCTTGTAGTGGTGCTTAAGTTCAACTCTGCATTGACCGTTAGTGCTCGTAGTGGTGCTTAAGTTCAACTCTGCATTGACTCACATTGGGGCTCGTAGTGGTGCTTAAGTTCAACTCTGCATTGACTCACATTAGCGCTCGTAGTGGTGCTTAAGTTCAACTCTGCATTGACTCACATTATTGCTCGTAGTGGTGCTTAAGTTCAACTCTGCATTGACTCACATTATGGCTCGTAGTGGTGCTTAAGTGATACAATGCATTGACTCACATTAGTGCTCGTAGTGGTGCTTCAACTCTCCATTGACTCACATTAGTGCTCGTAGTGGTGCTTAAGTTCAACTCTGCATTGACTGACATAGAGGCTCGTAGTGGTGCTTAAGCGAAACAATGGATTGACTCACATTAGCGCTCGTAGTGGTGCTTAAGTTCAACTCTGCATTGACTCACATTAGCGCTCGTAGTGGTGCTTAAGTTCAACTCTGCATTGACTCACATTAGGGCTCGTAGTGGTGCTTAGGTTCAACTCTGCATTGACTCACATTAGCTCTCGCAGTGTTAGGAAAAGGCAAACTGCTAATCTAATTGACCGGATAACGATGGTTAAGAAAAGGATTGTAATTTTTAGGAATAATTAAATATATTCTCTAATTAAAGACTATATTCTCATGCTTTATTATATTTACCTAAAATTCGTAGCTCATATCCCTAGAATGTTTTCAACATAGAGTTGCTTGCCCAAAGGGCTAGAACTATGGATTTTTTTTCTTGAAGTGGAAATAGCATCTTTTGAACAGACGCTCCTCAATTAATACAAACACTAGTTCAGGTATCGCCGTTATACCGGTTATCAGACAGATAATGTGTCCCGTGCACTAAGGGCATGCTGCTGTGGACCAAGTCCCTACATTAACTACTACTTCTACTATTAGAACCACCGAACGAGGTGGCTACGTGGTTTGGGTCACGTAGCGGTAAGCTTGCATTCGGGAGATAATTAAGGCCTCGGCTGCTACCGTCCATGTGCTAGTACAACGTTAAACCACTAGCAAAATGTACGCTTATATAGCTGGTTTTACGTGCCGGTACCGGTAACTAATTATACGGGCTTCGGGGACGTTGATGTGCTGGAATTTTGTCCCACAGGAGTTGTTTTACGTGGCAGTAAATCTACCGACACGAGGCCGATGTAACTGAGCACCTTCAGCAGATACCACCGGACTGAGCCAGGATCGAATCTACCAAGTTGGACTCAGAAGGCCAGCACTGTACCGCGTGAGCTACTTAACCGGCTCCGCTAGCAAAAATAAAAGACCTACATTACTAATACTACTACAGAAAAATACTGTTATAGAAAAATTGCGGAAGCAAAGGACGAAGGAGAACAACAAGGCTATTTTCAGAAGGGGATTTTTTTTTTACAAGTTGCTTTACGTCGCACTGACACAGGTAAGTCTTATGACGACGTTGGGATAGGAAAGGGCTAGGAGCTGGAAGGAAGCATTTGACTGGTGTGGAAATGGAAAACCACGGAAAACCATATACAGGGCTGCTGACAGTGGGGTTCGAACCTACTATCTCCCGAATGCAAGCTCACAGCTGCGCGTCCCTAGAAAAGAAAAAAAAAGCTAGGGTGAATAACAGAAGGAAGGAGTACTGGCAGGAGTGGAAAGAAAGAGAAAAATCAAGAAAGTGATGAGAAGTGCGTAATCGTAGCCTATACCATATTTAGCTGAAGCGAGTACCTACAAAAACATATTAGGGTATATCTTATCTTAGGGATAATGGGGATTTTTCGAATGAGTGACCTTAACTTCGTTAAAATTAGCTAATAAATGTAATATTTATCACCTGCCAATCTTTCAAGTTGCTCTCAACCATTCTTAACATGCCGACGTGAGCTGCAGCTAACTTAATCCTCAAAATACCAAATCGCAGATCTACCCTCTACACCAGGGCCTCTCAGGGTGCATGCGCTTGGTGCATGCACTGTGCACGGTGCAAAAGACGACTTCGCTTTGTTGACTAGAGTGCAGACCCCCCACTCCTCGATTTGGAGCAATAGCGCTTACTCTCTCTTTCCTCACGCCTGTCTTGCTCGCTCCCCCTGTCTCCCTCTTCAACACTTGCCCGTAGCGCTCCAAATCCCGATGCACAGTGCACGGAGCTCTTGCGCCGCGATTTGCACGCGTGAGATTTTGGGCGTTTGAGAGGCCCTGCTCTACACTAATTGTGTTATTGCTGGTGCAATTCGAACATAGTATTTGTTGCCCAATTATCTCAGGTACACCAGACCTTAATGGATATTCAAAAATAAATGTTGGCAGCAGTACTTGTACGGATTAAGTTGAGCGTAAATACGCGAGTTCACTTTTCTTGTTTTGTTATTTCATTCTATGTGCTACTAAGTTTTGTACTAAATTAATTTTTATTGATGAACTAGGACAACTTTATTCATTCTGGGCTATTTTATACAAGTTTTTTCTTTTCCTTTTGGTTGAACGTGTTCTTTTAAACTTAGTGTAGGTATATGTAGTATGTGTAATAGGCCTATATTGTTAAACTATAATTATGTACATTGTAGTATAAGATGTGATTTGACTGAGTGAGTTGGCAGTGTAGTTAGGGTCGCGCAGCTGTGAGCTTGCATTCGGGAGATAGTAGGTTCGAACCTAGCCTTGAAGATGGTTTTCCGTGGTTTCCAATTTTCACACCAGGCTGTACCTTAATTAAGGCCACGGCCGCTTCCTTCCCACTCATAGCCCTTTCCTATCCCATCGTCACCATAAGACCTATCTGTGTCGGTGCGACGCAAGGCAAATTGTAAAATAAAGAAATAAAGAAATGTAGATTTAGCAGAATAGCAACCTTTATAGCCTAAGTCAAGCCATGGAAATAAAGAAGTTATAATAATAATAATAATAATAATAATAATAATAATAATAATAATAATAAGAAGAAGAAGAAGAAGAAGAAGAAGAAGGAGAAGAAGAAGAAGAAGAAGAAGAAGAATATGTCATCTACTCCCGTTGTCTCATGGCGATTTAGTTTGTGAGGAAATGCGTCTTAGATTTTGAAGTATTTTTAGCAGTTATTTAAAAATATAATGCATAGATTAGCCGATATTAGCCAGTATTGGTAAAATTGTCGCATAGCGTTTAAAAATAAACGTTATTTGCTTTTAACATCCCTTTAATTGCTATAGATTTTAAAAGACGCGGAGGTATCGGAATGCAGTCTCACAGGAGTATTTTTATGTCCCAGGAGCCAACGACTTGAAGATGCTGCATTTAAACATGCTGACATGCCGGTATCAAGCCCTCCTTGGGAATAGAAGGGCAAGATCTATCCGACTGCACCATTGAGATCGACCCGTTTACCCTTTGTTGAAAAAAATTCGTACGGAAGATTTAAAAAGAAAAACGAATCTTCACATTGTAAACCTTCAATGATTGCTGCAAGCTGCAGGCGCCGTGCTACAGCATTGAGCTCAATGACGCGCGGGCAAGCTGATGGCGTGAGGTCACTGGGCCTCCAATCAGCTGAGTGAGGTCGGCTACTCCTCCGTAACGTGACGGCATGCGTACCCTTGGCCTTGGCATCTTGGGCTGTTCTTTGATGACTTGATTACAAGAGCACAATACATTGCTTTCGACTGTCTCTAAACACACATCCATTTGTTGCATCTGGCACTAATTCGTTTATTTGACTGGGTGAGACTGGAAGCATTTTAAAACTGCCAAAATAATAATAATAATAATAATAATAATAATAATAATAATAATAATAATAATAATAATAATAATAATAATTTATGGCTTCTTGGGTGAATGAACAGCATAGTGTTCTTCGGTTCAGAGGGCACCGGGTTCGATTTCCGGCCGGGTCGGAGAATTTAACCCTAAATGGTTAATTCCATTGGCTCGGGGAATGAATGTTTGTGTGTCCCCCAACATCCCTGCAACTCGCACACCACACACAATAACGTTATCCTCTACTACAATAACACGCAGTTTCCTACACACAGCAGACGCCGCCCACCCTCGTCGGATGATCTGCCTTATAAGGGCTGCACTATGCTGGAAATAGCCACTCGAAATAATTATACTAATATTACTAATACTACTAATAATAATAGTATTGCTACTATCTCCCGAATACTGGATACTGGCCGCACTTAAGCGAGTGCAGCTATCGAGCTCGGTATATTATTTAATTTAGGTGATCGCTGCAGGTAATTTGACACCCTGATCTTTCGTTAGCTGTTTTTTAATTAATTAAGCATTTTTACACCGAGCGAGCTGGTTGTGCGGCTAGGGTCATGGAGCAGTGAGCTTGCATTCGGGAGATAGTGTGTTCTTTTTTTAATTTGCTTTATGTCGCACCGATACAGATAGGTCTCATGGATATGATGGGATAGGAAAGGGCTAGGAGTGGGAAGGAATGCAGGATCACAGCTGCGTGACCTTAACCGCACGGCCAACTTGCTCGGTGATAGTGTGTTCGAATCCCACCGTCGGCAGCCCTGAAGATGGTTTTTCGTCGTTTCCCATTTTCACCCCAGACAAATGTTGGGGCTGTACCTTAATTAAAGCCGCGGGCACTACCTTCCCAATACTAACCCTTTCCCATCCTTCCGTCACCGAAACCTTTGATGTGTTTGCGAAGTTAAACAAGTAGAAAAATAAAAAAATTAAAATAAAACGGTGTTACAGACAATTAAATCTAAAATGTTTGACTATCACCAGTGGAGTCCGGCTTCATGGCTAAATGGTTAGCGTGCTGGCCTTTGGCCACAGGGGTCCCTGGTTCGATTCCCAGCAGGGTCGGGAATTTTAACCAACATTGGTTAATTTCCTTGGCACGGGGTTTGGGTTTATGTGTTGTCTTCATCATCATTTCATTCTCATCACGACGCGCAGGTCGCCTACGGGAGTCAATTCGAACCCGTTCTGGGATCTCCCGGACCTAAAAGCCATACGCCATTTCATTTCATTTCATTTCATTTCATTTCATTTCATTTCATTTCATTTCATTTCATCACCAATGGATACTAAAACCTGCTTACTCAGATATACGTGGTTTAATAACTAGTCGGAAGGCAGTATCATTCATTGGATCTATTTTTTTTTTTTGCTAGTTGTTTTACGTCTCACCGACACAGATAGGTCTTATGGTGACGATGGGACAGGGGGAAGGGCTGGGAGTGGGAAGGAAGCGGCCGTGGCCTTAATTAAGGTACAGCCCCAGCATTTGCCTGGTGTGAAAATGGGAAACCACGGAAAACCATTTTCAGGGCTGCCGACAGTGGGGTTCGAACCACCTACTATCTCCCGAATACTGGACACTGGCCGCACTTAAGCGACTGCAGCTATCGAGCTCGGTGCTCTATTTATTGTCATTGGGCAACTTGACATACGAGATTTTCAACCTTTGGTTTAGATGTCTCAATTTCAGAGAGAGAGAGAGAGAGAGAGAGAGAGAGAGAGAGAGAGAGAGAAAACACACTTACCAGCCTTCGTTTCTTACAGTGAGGGGTCGAAAATCAAGAGCAACGGTACTGACCTTCTGAGCCCAAGTTGGTGGCTTCGATCCCGGCTCAGTTCAATGGTAGGCCTATTTCACGGCGTTCAAATACTCAGCCTACTGTCGGTAAATTTAGTGTTACGTAAACTAAAATAATTCCTGCGGGACAAAATTTGGGCACCTTAGTGTCTCTAGATACCGCCATTACACCGGTTATCAGACAGATGATGTGTTCCGTGCACTAAATGCATTGGGCTGTTGATTAAGCCCTTTACAACGGAGGCGGCTCCTTCCATGCCACAATTCACTCTGCACACGTTGATCATCTCTCCACCAACGAAGATTTACACAACCAGCACCTGAACACGGGTCTCTACCCACCAGCTGAATGGCGTACTGTGGTTACACTTGACAAACTCCAATGGCTCCAGGAGGATACGGTTGCGAGTCAGGCCTAAATGTGCTATTTTGTACAGACCATCCTTTAAATACAAAGGGAGCAGAAGAACCAAATGCCGAAGTACTTTAGCTGGAAGGTCTATATTATTTATATTATTTATTACTGTTTCAGCAACGAATTCGGAGTTCATGGGAGAATACGGAAAGGGAGGGAAACAAAGAAGGATGTTTGCACACAATTGGTTAAAACTTTATTTGAATTATTTCAATACATTAGGCTCTACCCACAGTTATGGTTATAAACATCCACTTCGACTGGCGTTAAGATCTTGTCATCGATTACTCTGCCTATTTCCTTCAAATTAAAAAGAATTTAGTGCAATTCAACGATATTCATGTGGCGTACTGGCGGCGCCATTGCAGCTAAATCGCAGCTGGATATCTGCTACGTAGACATTTCGAAAGCTTTCGATTCTGTAGACCATACTCTGTTGCTCCATAAACTCTCCGAACGATTTAATATACATGGCAGTCTTCTGACCCTTCTTTCTGGCTTCCTACATAACCGTTGGCAGAGAGTGGTAATATCAGGCACTTCATCCTCATGGTTACCAGTCACGTCCGGTGTCCCACAAGGCAGTACTCTTGGCCCCTTGCTGTTTTCTTTGTTTATGGACGATCTGCCGTCCGAACTCAACGAAACAGCCAATACCCTACTCTTTGCTGACGACTGCAAGATATTTAGGGAGATCAGGAATCCAGGAGATGCAGCTCTGCTACAGTCCTCACTTAATGCCCTCTCTAACTGGTGCCGTACTTGGAAACTTATCCCTAATCCACAAAAATGCAGCCACATGACCATAACATTACGTAAATCTCCTCTACCGACATCATATTACCTACTCGACAAGCCCATCACCGTAGTTACGCAACAGCGTGACCTAGGTGTAATATTTGATACAAAATTACAATTTAAGACCCACATAGAAACATATACAACCAAGGCCATGAAATTACTAGGCATTCTCTATCGCTTCACAGAAATTTCTGACCCCATTGCTCTTCGTCACTTCTTCCTCACGATCATTCAACCTCTCTTAACCTACTGCTCTCCTATTTGGACAACAGCCTCCCCCTCCAATACTAAGCAGTTAGACAGAGCAGTGTCCTTCTTTGCTGCAATTGTAAGGAACAGAAACCCCAAGCTCAGAAATCTGTCTACGCAGCAGGTATTAATGGCAATTAATATGTCACCGCTGCACATCAGGCGACAGGTAGCTGACCTGAGTTTCCTCCACGGGATCTTAAATGGGCATTACCGCTCGGAACATCTTGTCTCACTCTTCTCTCTCCGCGTTCCTTCCCGCTCCACCCGAACTAAAGACCTTCTCCACATTCCCCACACTCAGCACTCAATACTTCAACGATCTTTCCTAATCCGCCTCCCGACACTCTTTAACAATATTAACAGGAGACAAGAACTCGATATAGCATCAAATAAAAGTGTATTCGAGAGGAGTGTAAATAGCCTCTTAAAGATAAGTTGATGTGAAGGGATTATACCGCCATCTTGACCCACGACGACTTGGCTATGAATATGGACATTCTTATGGTTTTCGATTTGGACAGTTGTTATTAGTAGGCTGTGTACCTGATCTTGTTATATTTTGTTATGTTTGTTATATTTTATTATGAAAGTTTACGTTGGTTAAATAGTCTGTTGGCAGTGCAAGTGAAATTTGCTCAGTGTAGCTGTATCTTGTGCTTTGTGAATAAATAAATAAATAAAATAAATAAATGTAAATGCAACTAAATCGATTTTTTATGTTTACTTTTGTTCACTTAACTGGCTTAAAAGTGAAGTATTATACAAAAAATCAACAGTAAATAAAGGCAATTCATAAATAATTATACATCATTTATATTATTCTGTAGACTGTAATGCCTTTCAGCGTTTAGTCTGCAAGCCGTTGCCAATCAACTAAGGGGTGCGACAATCCATTATTTGCAACTGTGACTTCATTTCGTTCTATACCCTCATCTCTACAAATCGTTGTTTATCTTATCGTCCGTGCCCGATCTCTTTATTCCCCTAGGTAAACTGACATCCACCTTTCGCCTCTCGCAACTCCACCACCAAAGCCATTTTATACGCACAACTTCATCCATCGATTTCATTCCTAACTTAGCCTTTATCCTCATTCCAGTATGCTCCTGCCACTTGATTCGGTTATTAGACATTACGACCGATATTCGTCTGATAAAAAAATATAAAGGAGACTATAGTGTTAATAATGTTATTTGCTTTACGTCCCACTAGCTACTCTTTTACTGTTTTCGGAGACGCCGAGGTGCCGGAATGTAGTCCCGCAGGAGTACTTTTGCGTGCCAATAAATCTACCGACACGAGGCTGACGTAATACCACCTGACTGAGTCAGGATCGAACCTGCCTAGTTGGAGTCAGAAGGCCAGCGCTTCAACCGTCTGAGCCACTCAGCCCTGCACTATAATGTTAATTATAATTAGACTTTAATAGTAATACCTTTTGGCTTTACGTCCCACTAACCTTCTGATTCTGGTGTTTGAAAGTGCTCAGATACGTCAGCCTCGTGTTGGTAGAACTACTGGCACGCTAAAGAACTCCTCTGGGACAAAATTCTGGCTCCTTCGTGTCTCTGAAAACCATAACTGTAGTCATTGGGACGTAAAACTAATAATAATAATAATAATAATAATAATAATAATAATAATAATAATAATAATAATAATAATAATAATAATAATAATAATAATCTGAATTCATTTCCAAACCTCTCCGTATTGTTCTCAAGAGTGGGGGCATATGACACTGTTGATGTTAATTTGATGGTCGGATGGGGACGTAAAGCTTTGAGCAGACCTTTTAATATTAGACACGAGTAAGCTATGAGCTCTCATCTTTTCCCTACCTCATTAATATCGTCATCCCACACCCAGACGCGCAGGTCACCCATGGATGTGAAATGGAAAGGCCTGCACTAGGCGAGCCGAACATGTCTTCGGATATTCCCGGTATTAAAAGCCATAGTAAAGCGAAGCAGTCACCTCCGTACAGACCATGAAGGCCCTTGGAGGAGTGGAAGGTAAATGTTTCTGCTATCTTTGTGGAACCCTAGGCGGTTGATGGGTTAGAGTAATTAGCTCTACGCCCGGCCGCCTTTGTTCCCGCGAATTAACCTGGTACTCACTTTTTGTGTAGACTCAGTAAACCTCCTCCGGAAGTGGAAATCTCGTTTCTTATAATTTTCGACTTTCTGATGGTAAATCGAGCACGCCTTTATCGCCTCGGCCAGGCAGCCCCTCATTAAAAGCCATACGCTAAATAAATAAATAAATAAATAAATAAATAAATAAATAAATAAATAAATAAATAAATAAATAAATAAATAAATAAATAAATAAATAAATAAATAAATAAATAAACACGTTTCCACCCTCATACTAGGAATTAAATCATCAGTGACTCCGCCGGGAATGGAAATCTCGGCAAACTAGACTATTGAGTAAAAATATCTGAGAGGACTAGATTGCATAACATGCGGCACATTCAATGGCGAGGCAGAGCGCGTGTTGTAACGGTACTCTCACTGCGCTGTTCCAATTTCTGAAGTGATTGACCTTACGTGGCGCAAGGTAGAGCAGAGTGCTGTTCCATGTTGCACTTGCTACCACTGGGCCACTGCACACTGCTGGAGATCGAACGTTTATCCGCCGCATGTGGTCTACGGGTCAGCGTAATAAAATAACTAGCGGCCCATTCCCGACTCTGCTACGATTTTGAACGAGGTGCATTCACCTTCAGGTAGCCTTTGTGGATTGAAATTTTCCCTCCCAGCCATCCTAGAAATTGTTTTTACATTGTTTACCACTTCAGCAGAAGGTGAAACCATATACGCATCGTCCACTTCGCTCCCGAACCTAGCTCTAGCTAATTACAATAATGCGATTTGTTTTACGACAGTGGTGGTAGTGATTATTGTTTTAGGAGGAAGTACAACTAGACAACCATCCTCTATTTACAACACTAATCTGAGAGTATCCGACCTTCGAAAAATGAAGATATCGGCCAAAGGAAGACAAGGGCCACGAAAGGCGTGAAAATGAAAGACTCCCTAACCCTCGAAAGCTCTAATAGCGTCAGCGTTCGAAAATAACAAAAGTTGACCAAGGGAGGTCGGATAGAATAGATGAAACTAAGGAGCCTGGCACAAGTGAGTGGAAGCAATGATAGGACTCAGCTCAGGACTCGTGGTCGCCAGCCCATGTTCCAAGTTGAGAGCCCATGGGGTCCCTTTTAGTCGCCTCTCACGACAGGCAAGAGCTACCGTGGGTGTTTTTGTACCGCCTCCACCCACAGGACCTTATTTGTTTTACGCCCCACGATTTTCAGATACACCACGGTTCCGGAATTTGTCCCACAGAAGTTATTTTACTTGCCAATAAACATACCGACATGAGTCTAGCTAACGTATAATAGAAATAATAATAATAATAATAATAATAATAATAATAATAATAATAATAATAATAATAATAACTATTATGTTATTGATTTTTTATGTCCCACAGTTTTCACAGACACTGAGGTCGCCGGAATTTGGTTACGCAGGAGTTCTTTTACATGTCGGTAAATCTAGCGACACGAGGTTGACGTATCTGAACACCTTCATATACCACTGGAATGACGTAGGAGCGACCCCGAACGCTGATCTTGACCTCAGGTCAGCTCTCTACCGTCTGAATTACACAGTCCGGTGGTGTATTTCAGTACGAAATTGTGATGTAATAGGGCTTATTAAGTAAATTAAATAATAATAAAGTTTACCTCAGAAAGGATAATCGCTGCTACCGGGCGAGTTGGCCGTGCGCGTAGAGGCGCGCGGCTGTGAGCTTGCATCCGGGAGATAGTAGGTTCGAATCCCACTATCGGCAGCCCTGAAAATGGTTTTCCGTGGTTTCCCATTTTCACACCAGGCAAATGCTGGGGCTGTACCTTAATCAAGGCCACGGCCGCTTCCTTCCAACTCCTAAGCCTTTCCTATCCCATCGTCGCCATAAGACCTATCTGTGTCGGTGCGACGTAAAGCCCCTAGCAAAAAAAAAAAAAAAAAAAAAAAGATAATCGCTGTAAAACCGGGGCAAGTCACATGTATGACACAAATCACACATGCAGAAAAGTGGTAGAGAAATAAGTAAAGCAAAGTCGTTCTTTGGCAAACTGAAAACTGCAGAGGAAGCTATCCAATGCCCGAAGATGAAAACATCTTTCTCATGTGTGGGCTGTCCTTCCGCATTAGGTCTGGAGAGTAAGATATTCGGGTTTGAGTCACATTTTCAGCTCTTTGTAATTATCACGTTAATAGAAAATGTTCGCTACTACCCATTCTTTCATTTAAGTCAACGCGTAAGAATTTAGGGCCGGCCCCGCGGTGTAGGGGTAGCGTGTCTGCCACTTACCCGGTAGCCGTGGTCTAGAAAGCCAAGAATAGCGGCCGAGAGGATTCTTCATGCTAACCACACGACACCTCGTAATCTGCAGCGGTCGTTTGATAGGCCAAGGCCCTTTAAGGGCTGTAGTGCCATGAGGTTAGTTTTTGTTAGTTAGTAAGACTTTAGGAATGATGCGATCATAAGTCCATCGCAGAGTATTGAGAGTGAATGATTCTGGCATTCTGTGTTACTGTAGTGCAGGTAAAAGAACAAATCAACTTCCATTACAGGTTTGGTACTCATTTCTGTTGTAGGTTGAGTGGACACAAGTGGAAGGTTTATTCCTAAATTTTTCGACTTCCTGGTGGAGAATCGAACTCACTTCTTCTAGGAGAACCAAGCGCGCCTTCATCGCCTCGGTTAGGCAGCCGTCTTGTAAGACACGTAAGTATAGCCTACACTTATTAGATGTTTGGTTTGCAAAATATGGTCCACGACATGAAATTAAGTAACGTACTGCACTATGCAATGTGATGTAAACAGTCAGAGTATCCGTAGTTACCATTTTTCTTTACTTCGAGGCAGTGCTTATCGGTTTTGTCTACTTAGATGACCGGGCGAATTGGATGTGCGGTTAAGGACGCGCAGCTGTGAGCTTTTATTAAAGAGATAGTGGGTTCGAATCCCACTGTCAGCAACCGTGAAGATGGTTTTCCGTGGTTTCCCATTTAACAGCAGGCTGTACCTTAATTAATGCTACGGCCGTTTCCTTCCCACTCACACATCGTCACCGTAAGATAATGTGGGATGTATAACTTACAAGTAGAATATATAGTGTGGATAATAATAATAATAATAATAATAATAATAATAATAATAATAATAATAATAATAATAATATACTGAAGTGCCGAATCAGGATGAAACTCCCCTGTCTGCTGAGGCATAGAAACCTGGGTACTGGCCTGGTTTTCTGTGGATCTCAAAGTTGATAACGAATTCATTTGTGGAAATAATAATTATAATTTCGTGTTTCTATTGTATTCCATGTGCAGGCAGCCCTTCTTGGTTAGACCCTCCCTGGAGGGTGGGTTGCGTCTGCCATGTTGCTCGTATGTGTGAGTTGTAAAGAAGTGTAGAGACAATACAACGATAAAACTCTCAGTCATCGAACCATTGGAATTAACCGTTGGTGGTCAGAATCTCACAGGCCGGTCTGGGATCAAATCTGGTCTCCCTTCAAACGCAGTGAATTACGAATACAGTAACCAGCTCAGAGACGATAGTCATCTGATAGCCTATAATTCACACACGCTAAGCACACGGGGTTGTGTATTTCGATGTTCCAAGTCACAGAATAAGAATAAGAATAAGAATAAGAATAAGAATAAGAATAAGAATAAGAATAAGACGGGCGAGTTGGGTTGCATGGTCCGGGCCGTATCGCTGTAAGTTTGCATTCGGGAGATAATGGGTTCCAACTTCATCGTCGGCAGCCCTGAATATGGTTTTATATTGTTTCCCGCTTTCAAACCAGGCAAATTCTAGGGCTGTACCCTACCTTAATTAGTCCACTGTCGCTTCCTTCGTATTCCAAGTTCTTTCGTATACCATAGTGGCCGAAGACCTCCACATGCGACGTTAAACCAGTAGCATTCAAAAAAATCACGAACTACAATAGAAAGCCAGAAAATTGTTCAGAAACAGTAAACGATGTTGTAAAATGTAGTTAAAATGGAGGGATGTCTGGGCTAATGTTGCAAGTCTGTAGCATAGGAGTCAGTAGTCTTGCATGAAACAATAATAAAGACTCCAGCAGCACGACGACGATGATGAAACCACAATAATAATAATAATAATAATAATAATAATAATAATAATAATAATAATAATAATAATAATAATAATAATAATAATAATAATAATACACATTTGTGGTGTAGTGGTTAGTGTGATTAGTTGCCACCCCTGGAAGCCCGAAATTTGAAAAGTGGTACGAGGGCTGGAACGGGGTCCACTCAGCCTTGAAAGGTCAACTGTGCAGAGGGGGCTCGATTCCTACCTCAGCCATCCTCAAAATCGTTTTCCGTGGTTTCCCACTTCTTCTCCAGGCAAATGCCGGGATGGTACCTAACTTAAGGCCACGGTCGCTTCCTGCCCTCTTCCTTGCCTATCCATTCCAATCTTCCCGCCCCCCCCCCCCCCCGCACAAGAACCCTGTTCAGCGTAGCAGGTGAGGCCGCCTGAATGAGGTACTAGTCGTCCTCCCCAGTTGCATCCCCCGACCCAAAGTCCAGGACACTGCCCTTGAGACGGTAGAGGGGGGATGCCCCCCTGCGCCCGAGGGAAAAACCAACCCCGGACGGTAAACGGATTAAGAAAGAAGAAAGAAAGAAAGAAAGAAAGAGGCTCAGTTTTGATTCCTCCCTGGGAAGTCTGCTTTGAGGAACGAGGGCCCTTATCCTCGGGTAACCCAGTCAAAGGAGAGCAGTAAATTAAGATTTAAATGTTAATAACATAAAAAATGGTTTTGTGTGGTTTTCCCATTCTAGTTCCAAGCAAGTGTCGGGGTGGTGCTGGTCACTTTGGCGGAGAACACATCCTTCCTAATGCGAACCCCACTGAATTACAAATACGCACACATTCTAGAATAGACACCTCAGTCACACACTTTCAGGTCATAGTGCTGTTGATCTCGAGTGTCCAACAACCCAGCAACAACAACAACAACAATATGATAATCCTAGTATATTGAAGACGGTAGTGTAATATGACAGTTGGTGCAGCGATATTTCAACTTGAAGTTCCCTCGTACGTTCTCTCTCAACTTGCACTACCTTAATTTCCCTGAAATATCCGTGTCCAGGCATACAATTATAGAGCGGTCATTCTTCCTGCTGTAAAAAGTCTCAAAAACAATCGTTTATTTTCTTATCTTGGAGTACAGTAGAAAACCAGAAAATTATTCAAAAACAGTGAACGATGTTGTAAAATGGTTAATATAGAGGGATATCTGGTCTAGGTTGCATGTCTGGAGCGTTGTTATGGGACGTTAGGGTAGGCCCTACTGAATCTCATGGGAGTTAGTTGACTCCACTGCAGAATAACTGAAGTACAGTATATCTTCGTCCTTGCTCCGGTCTGCACTTAGTTGTACTTGATATCATAATCTATTAATTCTCATTTTGCTGGTATGCTGATAGATGTAGGACGACGTGAATGAAAGCGAAGTTTCCCCTCGCTGTTAGGGAAAGGAAGTGCTATTGTTGGGCGGTGCAGTAAGAAACGTACGTGGATTGAAACAGAACTGGGCTTGATTTATTGCGAAACAGCATGGCTAATTATATTGCTGCTGGAACCGAAACAAGGAAGAAGAGCAGTCGTTTTTATATAAGGCGTGAGGAAGAAAGCGCACGTTCCTCTGCGTGAACACTCCCTTTAGTAACGCCGTGTCAAATGAAAGTCCTGACATTTACTAACAGCCTTGGCATAAGTTCTATAGTTCTGAGGATGTAATAATGTATTTGCATAAGCATGAAATGTTGCGTTCAGAAGGATGTGAACTTAACACAGAATGTTTTTACATAATCTGACATTAAAGAAAGGGCATATTTTTGTTTTTATTGAGTTAATAATATTAAAAGTATACTCTGAAATTTTGTTATAGTCGTGAGTACTTTAAATCCTATGATACAGAATTAGCCTATTTATGTGGAAATAGGTTATTATGGTCAGTGTTCTCCCCAGAAATTTTCGTCAGCCGGATGGCAGGAATGAGTGGCCGGGCGGGGAATAACTATGCAAAAAATGAATGTTATAACTTTTATTATCCCCCTCAGGGCATTAACAGTAATATCAGACAGGTAAACATTAAATGCATAACTGAACTATTTTAGTGTTATCACGAACAAGGCAGAGTATTTTGAACTTCTAGTGTTCTACTGCTCATTCTAACACCAGGGCTTACCGCTCGCTGTGGAGTGCCATACGGTTTTGTGACGTCCCACAGAATCGAGTGCTCGCATGCGATTCTATTGCTAATCCAGACACCGCTCGTGCACGACACTACGTGATAGTCAAGCTAAATATTTAAACTCCAATGTAGGCCTAATTGATGCAATTATTCTGCCAATAAATATTTATCATTTAAATAAACAGTTTTACAGTATTTACATTTTAATTTGGAGCATCTAGCGACTCAAATATGTATTAATATTATGTAACTAGCACATTTCTAGGTTATATTAGCCGGGCGGTGTGTAAAATCGGAAGGGCGGTGCGCCCATTAGAAAGGTTCTAGGGGAACACTGATGGTTGGTTCGATTTAGAGACTTTGAACAGAGGAATGGAAACAAGAATATGCTTGAAGTTCTTGAATTAGTTCTATGTGAGCATTGGGTGTGGACTTGAAATTATTCCAGTAACGTAGTAACGAATTAATAGATGAAAGACGTACATGCATTTGATATATGGTCGCATGACGCGTTATGGACGGGAATGTCCCTGTACGGATCGTTTATCTGACACAAACCTTTCTAGACAAAACGTTTCGGGGATTTCTTGAACTCCAGTAGAAGATAAGATCATCAGTATCTGTTCCCCTTTACTGTATGGCAAACTAATAAGTATTCAAACATAGTCGAATATATCTGAGTTTTGAAGGACGTTGAATAGAAAGGTACCTTAAGAGAGTAGGGGTGGCACGTTCATATCACTGCTACCTAGCAACGTCTCCTATTGGGGGAACTGACAATAAACGGTGGTCACATGATATCTTCCACTTCAAATAAACGTGGACATGGAACGCATTCAGTGCGGGATCTGTACGTCTTCTCGAGAACTTCACCACCTCTCTTAAGTGTGGTCTGAATGGATGAACACAAAAATGCACGACAACGTGTCTGCTGAGAAATGGCGTGCATAAGCAGCTTCACAATCGAGGTGAATTTGGTCAAGACCTTCTACAACAGTATCAGACTTTAATACAGAATCAACATGGCCGACGCATCGGTTGAATGTAAACAAACCAGTGATACATAAACTTAACCTTCTGATTATCGTATTTTATTGCTAAGTTGTCAATAATAACTAACAGAATACCTACTTTACTTTGGATAAGAGACCAATACTATTCTGAAATAGCCTATATTAAGATAAACAATATGTGGAAAATTCAAAATATAAGTCTTTTCTATGAACTAGTTTGCCCAAGAAATAGGTAATATAGGATTGCATTCTAAAATAACAGTTCGGAGGGAATATCTGATGCGTTTCAAAGTGTGGCGGTTTCAATTCAATCAATCAATCAATCAATCAATCAATCAATCAATCAATCAATCAATCAATCAATCAATCAATCAATCAATCAATCAATCAATCAATCAATCAATCAATCAATCAATCAATCAATCAATCAATCAATCAATCAATCAATCAATCAATCAATCAATCATATGAATTTAGAGCTGTCGTCCCTTAAATTATTTCACTGAATTTGGAAATTTTTCGCATTGGAGTAGATATAGTAAGGAGCACCCTTGGTAAATTATTCCAGACCGTAATTCTTCTTCCTATAAATCAATACCTGTTTTAGAAATTTATTTGAATGACCTTTCCATTACCATACGCTTTTAAATATAATAGCCTACTTCGTTCAAGAAATTTATTAGAAACATAACCTTGTCACGAATTTCAATTCTCTCATAACACTGATTCTAATAACTGCTATAGTAGATCTGTTTCACTTCAGATAATCAATAGGAGAATCCATTTGAAATTCTCTGGTGGTATATTAATTTTCGTATAAAGCACTTTAACACCCTAATCGTTAGTAAAGTCAATACGTAGTCTGCTGTAAGTAACAGTACATAAGTTGATACCTTGTCCTTTAATTTAACAAAGAGAATATAATATTCATTCAAAGATAAAATAAATAGCTTTAACACTTTTTATAACCTCACTTTAAAAAAGTCAGAAGCTATAGTAATTGAGAAATGTTCTAGAATAGGCACCAACAGAGTTTTGGCTTTATCCGGAAGAAATAGCTCATCAAGTACACGAAAAAAATACTTCTCTATTCATAAATTTACTCTCGAATGTTTTAACGCACCCTAATAAGTTATTTGTAACTACGAAATCATCAAGACGCATTAAGTACACTTGATCTGAATGTGAGTGCATCTGCTTTAATATGAATTACATCCAGGTACACAATACGATTGACACATCACAATATATCAAAATAGTTTTAAAACCAAATTTCAATAAATACATCACTACACTAACGTTTTTAATGAAACCAAACCAACAGAAAGGACTAAACTGATTCTTCGCACATGCTCATGTTATTTGAACAAACCGATCGCGGCGCCATTTTAGTTAATATCGATAGCTGTATTAAGGTCTGATATATTATCTGCGCACTATTTAGTGATAGATTTACACCCTAGTGCTGAAGTGGTCGACTTCGGTTATCTTCGAGATTCGTATTGGCAACCTTTGAAACACAAACTAAGAATCGCTTATCATCGCTGTGCGACATCTGGCGTACACTTTAAGTACTCGTACTGTTGTTGTTTACACAGCAAAGCCAAACAATAGAATTCATGCTAGGAACACGTTTCGCAATGGGAAATGTTATATAGTATTATATATTGTGTGTGTGACACAGTTGTTTGCTTAAAATAATAAAGGTTTATAAAATTCATATCGATCGATCATATTATCGATTCAATTCAGATTTCATTTCCATTCCGTTGGCAGTATTAACGGAACCCTTCTTACTTCTCCAACGAGTACAAAAATCTATCACTAAAAAGTGCGCAGATAATATTGTAGTTGGTCTTGATTTGGTGGCCTCTGCATCGGTTCACGAATGGACTCGATCAGGGTCGACGATCAAAAATGTTGTGATTACATTTATTGCATCACTGCTGTATCTACTTAAGGAGAAAAAAAGAAGACTTGTGACTGTAGAAGTGAGCGAGAAACACTGAGAGGCGGAAAATGAACACTCGTTTGATGATAATGAGAATCCATAAATCGCACATTTATGAAGTCAACGAAGTGGGCATACCTAGACAGCAATGCACAAGCACATAAAGAAAGACTTGGGTCTGAAATGTTCCTGGACAACGTATATTAAAAATTGCTAACTCGATTTTTTTTTTTTTTTTTTTTTGCTATTTGTTTTACGTCGCGCCGACACAGATACGTCTTATGGCGACGATGGGATAGGAAAAACCTAGGAAGCGGAAGGAAGCGGCCGTGGCCTTAATTAAGGTACAGCCCCGGCATTTGCCTGGTGTGAAAATGGGAAACCACGGAAAACCATCTTCAGGGCTGCCGACAGTGGGGCTCGAACCCACGATCTCCCGATTACTGGATACTGCCCGCACTTAAGCGACTTCAGCTATCGAGCTCGGTACTAACTCGATTTGGAAAGGCATTTATAAGCATGTAATTTGCTGTTGAAAGCGTTTCTGTGGACTTCAGACAAGAAAACCCATTTATTTTAGATATAAATGCACTTTTTATCGAAATTCTAGTGAGCACAACATTTCTTTCTGGGTGAAAGAAAACTCACACTTATACCTGGAGAGGGATCATAAACCACCTCATGTTATGATCTGGTCGGGTGCGACGGTAGGACATTTTGGGACTTTATTTTGTACAAGTCTTGTGAACGATGTCACTTGTCTCTACTTGATTTGCGGTTGGTTGATGCCACAAATAATTCACAAGATCAATGTTGAAATACTTTTGAACGGTAGAATTACATTTATGCACGTCGCATGGTTGATACAAGGGCAGACGGTTCTACAGCTACAGTGGGGCTATATTAAAGAAGACGTGTGAAACTGTCACTGCCCTTAACATATACAGCTGTATGCGTGATGTTTCGAAAAGTCACACGAACACACTTCCGAAGTATGAGTAGGAGAATGCTGTAGCCCAAATGATCATACATAGATTGGGACGGATTACATACAAATATTTTATATCCTCAAGAAGTGCGTTTTATATCTACTACCGATCCTGACAAGGTCATGTAAAAGAATTTTGTGGCCATCCTGCATCCTATTCATCTGAATTGTCCCAATATTACTATTGTTAATAATAATAATAATAATAATAATAATAATAATAATAATAATAATAATAATAATAATAATAATAATAATAATAATATGGCTTCAGCTACCATGTGCAGCCATCTTGATTTGACACCAGTTAGGACGCTGCGTGCCACTTACGATGTTCAGCTTTAGCCTTCCGAATGACAGAGATACTAGAACTCTATTGGCTCATCTAGGGTATTATTGAATTTAATGATTTTTTTCGGGCAAACACTGAGCGTGTCACCAAGGTATTTTACAATACATGCTATTAATAGCCCCCGGAGAGGTCTGGAACAGGTCTATCGTGTAGGCGACCTGCGTGTCTGTGAGAATGGGGCCCTACCTAGTTAGATGGAGTCTTGCTGAAGACGGCACAAACACCCAGCCCCTAGCCAGAGGCATTAACCAATGAAAGTTAACATCCATGATTTGGTCGGGAGTCGAACTAGGGACGCCTTGGACCAAATCGACTGACTCGGATCTCTCGTACTTAAACATTCTTAAATGCTAGCTCACTCCGATGGAACTTCATCCCACGCCCTTGAACATTGTAGTCGAGCACCTATGTAACCTTACTACGTAGCACTCTAAATCAGGAGACGAAAATAGAAGAGTGACCAGTTAATTAACACCTCTTTCTTATGGTACAGTGATTAGTTTATTCACGGATAAAGTAATCAATATGAGAAACATCCATTTTTATTATTTATCCTTCTTCTTTCGCACAACGTCAAGTGTGGTGTAGAACTTGACAGTAGGTACGAGGATTTACTCTGAGTAAAAACCGTCCTAGGTCCGACGTCACTATGCTGCTCGTATCTTCAAAGCTAAAAAAAATGAAATTATTGGCTCCAAATCTCCTTTATGACACTGGAGAGCTTAGAGTTTCTAATTTATTTTCTTGCTGAAGGGAAGATTGTATTAATAAGTGTGAAAATTTCTGAGTTCTTTGTAACTAATGCTACTGTATAATTTTATCCTTCTGTTATTACTCTGAAGGTTTTAAACGTGGATTTAGAAGCCAAAGAAATGCACAGAATGTGTGGTCATATTTCCTTCCTGATTTTTGCTCATTGTTATCAAACGGCGAGTCATAATTTTGCTAGTATTTGCAGTGGAAGTTATTCTCGTTGACATACTCTCTTCCATATCAAGTTTGTCAAAGTCAGTCTTTAAGGCAGTGAAGATTTAATAGTAAAGTGTGTTGTTAGCATGTACATTTACTGAGAGCAATTATTCTGAAAATTAATGCATCAGGGATTTGGCAAATTTGCAGCAATAACAAATATTTGGAGGATTGCAAAGGTAGCCCAAATTGGTTAAAGTGACATATGATATTGTTTTTCAGAAGAAACAATTTGGACAAATCAGTAGTTATTTGTCAGAAATTAAGATTAATCTTTTAAAATTACGCACATTTATATATATATCTAATAATAATAATGTTATTTGCTTTACGTCCCACTAACTACTCTTTTACGGTTTTCGGAGACTCCGAGGTGCCGGAATTTAGTCCCGCAGGAGTTCTTTTACGTGCCAGTAAATCTACCGACACGAGGCTGACGTATTTGAGCACCTTCAAATACCACCGGACTGAGTCAGGATAGAACCTGCCAAGTTGGGGTCAGAAGGCCAGTGCCTCAACCGTCTGAGCCACTCAGCCCGGATATATATATATATATATATATATATATATATGAAAATGAGAGACAACATTTGAATTTTTATAAGTAAGAAATCGATAATATTATGTTCTTCTTTTGAGAATTTGTAAATACATAAGTTATTAAAGTATGCCGATGACCTTGCTAATGCCTCTTAGACTAGTTCGTATAAAATGAATTCCTCAACTGTATTTAATCAATGAAGGAAAATGTGTCAGTGACGTATGGTTGAAGACCAGAAATTTAGTATTGAGTGTTTGAAATGTTTATGTTGTGATTCGGCATAAAGAAACCTGTTGGCTTCAATTCTGCAACGGAATTGCGGGAAACTTCAACGCGCGAGGATAATAGTAGCTTTGTGGGAAAGAGGCCAGTGACTGGAGTGGTGCTAACGAACGTTTATCACTACCACTAGAATTAAATTAACCCGTCTTGAAAGCTATTGACTTTCCGGAGGACTTCCTGCTTTGTACATACAGTACTGTATCATAAACATGCACAGTGTGAGTATGAAGGAAAAATTGACATAATATATGGTGTAACCTTCATCGATACACCGTCATATTATCATTAGAGGAAGTAATATAGAAAGTTTCATCCCTGCCTAGTTTCTTCACCGAGTGATTTAGCTGGTTGATGGTTGGTTCAAACCCCACCATCGGCATACAAAAATATAATTTTATGTGGTTTTCTATTTTCACACCAGCAAAATGCTTGGGTTGTACTTTAATTTACGTCACGGCTGCGTTCTTTCCTATTCCATCGTCGCCGGAGACCTGAGTTAGTGCGACGTTAAACCACTAGCAAAAGAAGATACAGATAACGTTTCCTCGTGGAAAATGATTCCTTTCAATTTGTTCTAGTGCATACTTCGCTGGGAACGATGGTAGTTATTTTCAAACTGCTGGTCATGACGACAAGGCTACTCGGTGTACGGAATAAAACAATCAATGGACTGGAACATGGGCACACTGAAAGCTTCAATATTCATCTTGCGACATCAGTTCTATTGCATTACCTAGAAACCCATCAACAGTCTAATTGTTCTGTATACATTTTGTATCTTCTGTATATTCTTGTACCAAAGTCAATTATATTAATATTTTCCTGTTTCGTTTCCGGAGCGCTGTCGTAGAGAACTTGGTTCGTATTCCTTGTCATTTTGAACAACCTCAGAAGTCTGAGGAAGAATAATGAAATTTAAAAAAGTAGTCTTCATTTTGCAAGTATTTGCAGTAGGATGTATTCTTGTTAACATCCTCCCTTTCATATTTTGTCGAAGTCAGTCATTAAGGCAGTGACGATTTAATTAAAAATATAATAATTTTTAATAATGTAATTTAATAATCATACATACTACCGAGAATTTGAGTATTTAAACAATAACATACATACTGTACTTGCTAGGTAAGAATAATGTCTGAAATTAAATTCAATTCCTGTGGTGTAGACCCATACCAGTTTGACATATCTATAATCTTCTATCTTCTATAAATATAAAATAAGAGTTTTGTCTGTACATTGTTCAGAATTTGAAAATAATGGTATTTCTGTATCGGTCATATCCATAGTAACAAGAAAATGCACTTTTTACTTTTCCGTAATTTCTGTCTGTCTGTCTGTCTGTCTGTCTGTATGTATGTATGTACACGCATCACAAGAAAACAGTTGAAGAAAATTTAATGAAAATCGGTATGTGAAGTCGGGGGATGAGCCTCTACAATCTAGGCTATAAACCATTTTACTCACGCTGAGTGAAATGGTAGTTTAGGGGAAGGCCTAAAATTGAATTCTCAACTATTTATGTTATTAGTGGTCTAATGAAAATCGGTATGTGAAGTCGGGAGATGAACCGCAACAATCTAGGCTATAAATCATTTTACTCACGCTGAGTGAAATGGTAGTTTAGGGGAAGGCCTAAAATTGAATTCTCAACTATTTATGCTATTAGTGGTTGTTTTTTAAAGAAAATGGGTATGCAAAGTTGGGGAATAAATTGCTATAATCTAGGCTATCAATAATTGTATTCACGCTGAGAAAAATGGTAGTTTAGGGGAAGGCCTAAAATTTAATTCTCAAATATTGTTGTTATTAGTAGTCCTATCTTGATGAAAATCGGTGTGCAAAGTCAGGAAATAAGTCGCTATAGTCTAGGCTGTAAATTATTTTATTCACGCTGAGTGAAATGGTAGTTTAGGGGAAGGCCTAAAATGTAATTCTCAAATATTTCTTTTTAGAAGTGTAGTCGATGAATGCTAGATAACTAAGGTTATACAGTATTAAATTTTCTATTATTCATGTCTTATACATTGTTACCGTACTGGCTATGATCGCCAAGATATTCATGAATTTGGATTTTTGTTACTAAGTCCATATCAGAGCCGAGTAACGAGAAAATGGGTAAACCGTATTTAATGAAAATCGGTATGTAACGTCGGAGAATAAGAAACTACAGTTTACGGTATAAAATATTTTACAAATCACAGAGTCGAATGAAAACTAAATGTGTAGGCCTACAATATAGAAAGCTCATAACATTGATCAACAATAACATTACATTGACCATTGTTTGTCGTGATGTGCTTTGTGTCTTCTGTTGCCCCTCATCTCCGGTAGATAGGATTACTGCTGCGTACAGAGTATTTTTATTTGATTTCCGTCGCACCGACATAGATAGGTTTTATGGCGACGATGGGATAGGAAAGGGCTAGGAGTGCCTTAGGCCTTAATTAAGGTACAGACCCAACATTTGACTGGTGTGAAAGTGGAAAACCACGGAATACCATCTTCAGCGTTGCCGACAATGGGGTTCGAATCCACTATTTCTTGGATGAAAGCTCACAGCTGCGCACCGCTAACCACACGGTCAACTCGCCCAGTCGGACAGAGTGTAACAGCCTGCCTGAATATTGATAGGAAGTAGCTGGGGAGTTAGGTAACTTTCTTCTTTAGCATGCCATTCTCCTGGTTTATACATTTTCTGATACTACTGGTACGTAACACACTGGATCATCATAGCATTCGGGCTATTCAATCCCAACTCTGAGGCACTGATTGGAATGAACAGTGTGCATATTTAGCGGAACAATGGCAGATGAGTGTTCATGGCAATCTGCGGCCTGGTCATCCCAGCTCTGGAACTTTGGACTATTAGATTGGCACCGCAATCTAACCGCAGCACTGTTCGTTAAAAGTGATAAAACGTTGGCTTTCCATTTGATCGAGTATTTTATATGATAGCATTGCTTTTAATCGCTACATTCATACTTACGTTTTTGTAAAGACCTATGTTGATTTCAGTTAGGAAAACCACAAAGTCAGTCTTTCTGAGAATCCCGTAGTGAAGCACGGGTACATCAGCTAGTTTTAATTATG
Organism: Anabrus simplex; assembly: GCF_040414725.1. Classification (NCBI taxonomy): domain Eukaryota; kingdom Metazoa; phylum Arthropoda; class Insecta; order Orthoptera; family Tettigoniidae; genus Anabrus; species Anabrus simplex. The sequence goes on from NC_090265.1 coordinate 904,684,354, forward strand.
AGCAAATGTTAAATAAATTACTTTTATGGAATTGTAGGACAACTTTAATCATGTGAATGGATCATAATTTTAGGTTTTGTTTTAATATAAAGGTACTTTCTCCCGGGAAGTGTGGTATTTAATTTCTCAGAATTTGAGCATCTTCGCGTTCTGAAGTAGATACAATTTCGCATTGTCCACTGTAAACTGAAATACGATATGTTCTTTCACTGTTGATGTTGATGCTTCACCTGAATAAATTAATGTCTACAAAAATGTTTAAAACATTATATTTTATTCGTTTTCTTGTGTATTTAAATTGTATGCTCTGTTTATTGAAATACTGTCTTAAATGAATGTTATTGTCAACAAGATTTTTCAACATTTTCGAAACTCGGTTTGAAATTACGAAGTAAACTCAAAGAAAACTTTGAAGGCTCTGAAGGACATAGCTAATTGAACATAAATTCAGGAATTTATTTAGGCATTTCCATAGATTCCGTAGATAGGAAATGTTTATTTGACTCAGTCTTTGAGACAACGGTAAATCACTATGATGTATGCTAATGTATTATTATTATTATTATTATTATTATTATTATTATTATTATTATTATGTCTAATCCGTGTTGAAACTTCAATCACGTAAGATCTCTGGAACGGAAAAGAGCTATACTATCACAAATATATTCCGTCTTAGGGAGTTGGATCAATCTTCCGATAGTCGACTATATAGCTGTCAAAACGGTCCAGTCATCATAAGTTTCAGATCAGTCTTCAGTTACATTTCTGATATTTTCTAAAAATCAATAATGGGCGAAATACACACTGAAGAGAATTAATAGAAATTGATAGTTTTAAACCATTAGTGAGAGAGGACAAGTAGATGAACAATAAATTACTGGTATAAGTTATTCATACACACTTTGGACACAAAAAATGATCTTACCCTAAATTCAGACTACCGTTTCGAGTTATAGTTACCACCATCAGAAGTGGCAGACATGTGATAAGCTCCAAGTTAAACATTCTGATATATGTTCAAATACGAGCATTTTTTAAATAATATATTTCGTATCTTTATACAGAACACGAAACATAATTACTCTCCATTTGTGAAATTTATGTCAGAATTGTACTACTTCAAATGAATATTTTCACAGTAAGTTAGAAATATTCGCTTCGAACTTCCAATTGCTGGTAGTATCAAAAATGACTATTCACGGAGATAGAGCTCTTTTCTTTGAGTGCTGGAGAATGAGGCGTAGGAAGACACTGTTGAGGTTCATCACAGTTGTATCACATCACAGTTTCTCTATCATGATCAGAATGTGAAAACATAATTTTGCAACAAGCGCGCGAATCACAAATGATCAGTGATCGAATCAGGAATCTTCCTTTAGTTTACAGTCAGTATCTGTATGAAAAGCTTATTTCAGCTTCACTATAAGGGATTCAGAGCGGTTCAAAGGAAATGTGGAAGAATTAATTAGTTTTATCAACCATTTTCGTGATCTCGATTTATGTTTTAAAACGCATACCAAGAAAATATAGCTAGCAGCAACCAACTGGAATTGGAGGAACATTGCCGCTACATTCAGCTGATTTTAAGACTGCATCATGAAAAACTAAAAATTTTACGTATAATTTAGGGATAATTGATACAAAATGAAAACATTTCCTCATATCGCATATTAGCATAGCAACGTATCATGATACTGATACAAGATACGGTCATTTGATAAAAGAGTGAACACCCGTGTCGGATCGACAATATTTGGACCCCCTGACGAATTAATAAAAGGCCTCACTACACTGGAATTTAATTATCAGGTATTTATGTTAATATTGTCCGGCTCCATGGCTAAATGGTTAGCGTGCTGGCCTTTGGTCGGGAATTTTAACCTTAATTGGTTAATTTCGCTGGCACGGGGACTGGGTGTATATGTAGTCTTCATCATCATTTCATCCTCATCACGACGCGCAGGTCGCCTACGGGTGTCAAATCAAATGACCTGCATATGACGAGCCGAACTTGTCCTCGGACACTCCCGGCGCTGAAAGCTATACGCCATTTCATTTTTCATTATGTTAATATTTAAAACTCAGTTCAGGATTCCTATAAAAATGAAAGAACACCGACAAATACATATCTATGACAATAAAACATCAATCTCCGCTGGGTACATGAACGTTGATTTTAAACGGTGCTAAACAAATTGATTTTTGTTGTTGTTGGACCCTTTGATTTCTAAATCTTTCTCTTGCCTTTCACGTCTTTTAACTTCTCAATTTGTTTCACTCATTGTGCCTTGCGTAGATACACTCTTGTATACAACAAATACTACGCGAAATTTCATTGAAGAGGAATGAAAAAACTACTACACAACATAGAGAAATTTATTCACAACTAGCATGCGAACATGTAGCCTGTCGTCCAAGAAAACTATCTGTCGCAAAATAAACTCCAGAATGACTAACCTACCACATGCCGTCTGGAAAGAAATGCGCTGGGATCTGAGCAAACGGCAAAATTTGAGTTAACCAACCGACCGACCGACCGACCGACCGACCAACTAACCAACCCACCCACCCACCCCCATAGAAAATTCCTAAACGTTGGGACACCTTAAGCGCTCCCTCGCAACACGGGTTTTGCTGTCCATATATCCGGGCATTGGGGGACGCAACTGCTCTAATACAGAGGAAGGAAATAAGCCGCGTTCTCGACTTTGTATAAGGTTTAACGTATTTATTGACTAGAATGGTAAAAAGAGACATACTTAAACGACTTCCCTGGAATGAAACAACTGAAATCCTTTCTCAGCACTATACACATGCCGTATCCCTCACGTTTTTAAACAAAAGAGTGATCGGACTAACTCATTTCAGTGAGAGTGCAGGCAGACATTATGCAATCGTCATAAGAAGGTAGGCAGAACCAGTGATGACCTATCTTAACAATGTAATAAATAATAGGAGTTATAATGAAGCTAACATTAATTTCCGCATTGTTTGGACTTTCTAGGTTTGAAAACTTTGACATATAACTATGGTGATACTTAATATGTCAATTACAATCAGAAGTAGCTCTTCGTCTGACGATTAAGTGTATTGCTTATTCATGTGTTGAAAAGTGAAAGGAAAGGGCTAAAGACATAATTTCTTTACGTCATCGTACCTGTTATTCTCTTACTCAACGAGCATTATGTAATTTTCTGTAGCGTAGCTTCGTAAATGGCCTGACAATACCAAAATTATTCTTATAATGATAATGATAGTGGTGGTTATAGATCGACTTACCACATTTATGCTTTAAGTTACGTAGAAGTTTTCCCCTGTGGGTGAAGATGGTAGAATACGTCCACGGTATACCACGCCTGTAGTAAGAGGCTACTGAATGAGGCTCCAGGAGGCTCTCAACTGGGGAGTGTGGATTGGCGTCCATGAGGCTCTTGCTGAGTCTGCCATTCTTTCCATTTCTGCGACGGTCTCTTTCTTATCCGACCGCCCTTAATCACCTGTGGTTCTCGACGGTATTTGGTTTTATGAGTCCTAGAGTGTCTTTCATTTTCATTTCATGCCCTTTTTGACTCTACCATTTCTTTGGCTATATATTCGTTCTTCGAAGCGTAGGACCTCTTCAATTTTTCTTCTAATTAGTGTTAAGAGAAGATGATGGTTGTACTTCCTCTTAAAACAATAATCACCTCCACCACCTTCACACAAATATATGTTTTGATGATTAAAACATTCTCTGGTATGCACTAATTTTTTAGCAGAGATCCGAGCAAATGGGTAATAGGGGTGTGCACACATACTGTTGGGAACCGTCTATTTGTAACAGGACTACGAACACTGCATTTGGTCCGGTTCCCTTTTCTGTCACATGGCCTTCGTGTATGTCTCATATGGTGTCGGACAAGGATCGCCTGGGTAACGAAATGGTGCTCTGTTGTGTTTAGTGGTGAGAGAAGGTTTCTGTCTTCATGCAAGTGATGATCGTTTACCTGTGCGATGCGGACTTAGTGACCGTCATCTTCTAGAGTGAATTCTGCCCCGACATACGGTTTCAACGCCTGGCATCATGGTTTGGGACGTAATAAGCTGCAATTCCCGCTCACCTTTAGTGTTTTTAACAGGTTCAATGAACAGTGACTGCTACATCCAGGACATTGCTCTACCCATCCTGCTGCCATTTCTGTAACACGCAGGTGTTATACTATTTCAGCAGGATAATGCTCGTCCACATACTGCTGCTACTATGTAACATACTCTTCACGGTGTTCGACAGCTGCCAAGGCCAGCACGATACCCAGACTCCTCTCCCATTGTACATGTTTGGAAAGTGAAGGGACGACGTCTGACCGAGTCCGCATGGACAGCTACCAACCTCGTACAGTTGTGACAACGGGTACAGTACAAAGAGCTTGGATCGCTCTACCGTAGGATGATATTCGTCACCTGTGCCTTTGTCCATATACGAGAAAACAAGCTCGTGTGTACTGCCCGACGGGGATACACTGTATATTTATCATAAGTCTGTACAGAGTTCTCCTCCATTTTCACAGACACTATACATGGGTGTACGTAAATGCATGAATGAGGGTTTTTTTTATGATTCCATGACCGAATAATATTGTCATGCATGCATGAATAAATGAATGAACACTTCTCTCCCAGTCACGGATAGCCACCAACTGAGGAGAGAGCATTCGGTTGGCAGGATAAATGCATGGATGGGATTATGCATGACTACTGCCCGGGCGTATTATCCACCCCTGGTGAGAAAAAGGAGCCACCTTCCCAAGGATAACACGTCCGGCCCTTTCCCTTGAGGCCCAAACAGAAGACCCCACCTGATCTAATAGCTGTGATACACTGTATACTGATGTGGCACTGAGCATCTTCAACACTTGGCGTCTATTGCTTGGCTTATTCTATGTTTTTGATCAAGTAATGACATCAAGCTATATATATTATCTCCTTCATGTATTTGAACGTCCACGGCGTCAATAAGCCGTGGTTCAATCTCCAGTTGTGTTACGGATTTTCGTCTGACCATCCGTATTCCAGATGGCTCCTGGTGTAATCTTTCAGCTACGAAGAGGTTCTGGATGTATTCTCTTTGAATACTCATTATCGGTCGGTCAAAATATGTGACGATCACTTGTGTTTCCTATATCATTGCCTCATTGTCCAATATTTGAGACCAAGCCTGGAGAAAATCTGTAAGAAACCACTGATTCGGGAAAAGGGAAGGTATGCAATCAAACGAGCAGTGTAAGTTTAGAGGAGAATTCGCTGAAACTGGGGGTAAAGGGGCAACTCAGTTGGCCTCTATAACTAAGGGTAAATGCTACCTTATTGGCATATCCCATCTTTCCGCAGCCGTCATAGCTGAGTCCATTTGTTTTCTGTTCTCAAACATCCGCAACAAAATTACAATCATTTACCGCTAACGAGCTCGTTCCTTAATTCCTGATTTCATCTCTACTTTGTCTCGGGACAAAATACAGACTTATCAGTCAGATATCAATCATATCTGGGTATTGATAATCAAGCTTTTTTAACGCCCATTCTATATCTTCAAGTTATTTCGTGGACTTATTTTTTGTTCAGGATTTCTATGTTTATCCCATCTCACGCTGTCGAAAGTTTTCTATTGGTCTATGAAACGTATACCTTCTTGTTATTATCCATATACTACCTCTCTCGTATTACTCTATGCAGTAATTAAGAGTACTTAAATAAGAATAAAAGTAATTGGTTAGTAATTATAAAACCCTATATTCGCACATTTCGACCTTCAGCGTCTCCTAAATTTGATAGTAGCTGAGGAGGTATATATATATAATATCTCTTATTCATATTATTATTATTATTATTATTTACTAAAGTATCCACAACAAAAGTATGTGTCTGCAGATGTTATAGACCACACGATGAAGGTGCCTGCAAGGTTCTAAACCTAATACTCAATGTTGTGGATCGAATAGCAGGGAAGTAACTGTTTTATGTCCGTCCTACTGGTATACTTGGCAGAACCGCTCCACACACACCTGCCAGGAAGTGGGCTACTGGAGAATGTTTGGGCACGAACAGTATGGACTACACTTCACTTCCGCACTCCTCATGCAGACGACGAGACATGACACTTCCCTAGAATTCGTTTAGTCATCACTTCATGAAAACTGAAACGTGTAATTGATGCATGCCATGTAGAGACATACTTTCCTTCTGTGAGACGGATTGATCTCTTGTCCAATGAACGCAATGAGCCAACTGGTAACATAGTAGGATTGATGTGAATTTCACCTATATGTTGCTTCTATGAAAGACTGCTTATCTTCTCAACTGAGATCGAGTGCGCTTTTCAGGCTTCAACAATCTTCAAAGTAGACTGTGTCTGGCTAGCCTGACGAAGCGAGAGGTGACTATGTTGATGGTGGCAACTCTAATTTTATGCAATTAGCCCATTAGTGAGAACGTAAGAGTAAACTAGTAATAACGGAATATTTTAACCTTCGCATATCGGATATGTTCCAACTTCACGATCTCCTGTGTTGCTCATATGCGGCATATGCTCATTCTAAGGCTTTTGAATCTATTTACTGCATGTCTGCGTATTCTTTTGTTCACTGATACGAGACGATGCAACACACCAGATATTTTTTCTCGTATCATCACTGCGTACCATGATAAAATGGAAATTACGAGAATGCGATATGGTTTCAGGAGATATCAACGCATGAGTATGTACATACCGTTGAAAATAGTAGTAGTCGCGTATATTGTTATTCATTATCAACGCATGAGTATGTACATACCGTTGAAAATAGTAGTAGTCGCGTACATTGTTATTCATTATCAACGCATGAGTATGTACATACCGTTGAAAATAGGAGTAGTCGCGTACATTGTTATTCATTATCAACGCATGAGTATGTACATACCGTTGAAAATAGGAGTAGTCGCGTACATTGTTATTCATTATCAACGCATGAGTATGTACATACCGTTGAAAATAGGAGTAGTCGCGTACATTGTTATTCATTATCAACGCATGAGTATGTACATACCGTTGAAAATAGTAGTAGTCGTGTACATTGTTATTCATTATCAACGCATGAGTATGTACATACCGTTGAAAATAGGAGTAGTCGCGTACATTGTTATTCATTATCAACGCATGAGTATGTACATACCGTTGAAATAGTAGTAGTCGCGTACATTGTTATTCATTATCAACGCATGAGTATGTACATACCGTTGAAAATAGTAGTAGTCGCGTACATTGTTATTCATTATCAACGCATGAAAATAGTAGTAGTCGCGTACATTGTTATTCATTATCAACGCATGAGTATGTACATACCGTTGAAAATAGGAGTAGTCGCGTACATTGTTATTCATTATCAACGCATGAGTATGTACATACCGTTGAAAATAGGAGTAGTCGCGTACATTGTTATTCATTATTCTGTAATGATAAGGAAGAAACGCAAATTTCCGCGTTGGTGGATGCCAAAATTGTATGCGAGTAGAGAAAATACAATGGAAGAAGTTTATTTGCCGACTTATCTCATATTTTCGGTATTGAAGTGTTTGCTTTGAGATGTGCTAGACAGATAATTAAAGTGAACAAGAGCGGCATGCCTGCAAGGTCTACATTTCCAGCATTTGTGTTAGCGTATGAAGGCCCTCTGTTTCTTACCGAGAATAGTTAATAATAATAATTTCGTGTGGCTATTTCTAGCCGAGTGCAGCCCTTGTAAGGCAGACCTTCCGATGAGGGTGGGCGGCATCTGCCAGGCGTAGGTAACTGAGTGTTAATGTGGTAGAGGATAGTGTTATGTGTGGTGTGTAAGTTGCAGGGATATTGGATACAGCACAAACACTCAGCCCCCGGGCCACTGGAATTAACCAATGAAGGTTAAAATCTCCGACCCGGGCGGGAATCGAACCCGGGACCCTCTGAACCGAAGGTCAGTACGCTGACCATTCAGCCAGCGAGTCGGGCATCGAGAATAGTTAAGAGACATTTTAACCTTAAGAATGGATGGTAATACACTTATACTTTTCAAGATAGATAAATGTGAATAGAGTTGAGTGACCATCGAAATTTATTGGACTGCTGAAGGTTTAACAAATCCAGAGTGAAACTCTTTCCCATTATATTTGTTGTTTATGAATTTTGGAATCTTGAATGATAAATTAATACAACTACTTTTGAAAAAGTGTGAGTTCCTTATAGACATTTGGAGCCAACTATACAGCCATTTCAAAAGGCCGGATAGCGTGAGATCTTCGATGTTCAGCAGCTTACTGGAACTTTCATTGCATGCATGGAGATCTCTTTACTTTGAGTTATAACTATCCCTAGGAATCACTTAGAAGTTGCTTTACGTCGTACCGACTCAGATAGGTCTTATGGCGACGAAGGGACAGGAAGGGGCTAGGAGTGGGAAGGAAGTGGCCGTGGTCTTAATTAAGGTACGGTCCCAGCATTTGCCTGGTGTGAAAATGGGAAACCACGGAAAACCATCTTCAGGGCTGCCGACAGTGGGGTTCGAGCCCACTATCTCCCGAATACTGGATACTGGCCGCACTTAAGCGACTAGAGCTTTCGAGCTCGGTGCCTAGGAATCACAATCCAAGGAGAGGAAATCAAAACTCTGAGATTTGCTGATGATTGTTATTTTATCTGAGTCTACAGAAGATCTGAGAAATTGCTGAGTGGTACGGAGGCAGTCATGAAGAAGGAGTACAAGGTGAAAATAAATAAATCAAAACAACAGTGGTGGAGTACAGTCAAATGAAATCAGGTGATGCAGGAAATACTGATTAAGAAATGAAATCTTAAAGGAAGTAGTTGATGAATATTGTTACCTAGGTAGTGGAATAACCAATGATAGAAATAAGGAGGATATAAAATGCAAAGTAGCACAAACAAGGAAGGTTTTCCTTAAGAAAATAAATTTTCTCCCTTCGAATATTGATATATGAGTTAGAAAGATGTGTTTGAAGATTTTCATTTGGAGCGTGGCGTTGTATGAGAGTGAAACATGGACGATAAATAGATCAAAACGAGAATAGACGTTTTTGAAATGTGGTGTTACAGAAGACTGCTGAAGGTGAGTTGGGTAGATGGAATCACGAATGAAGAGATACTGAATCGAGTTGGTGAGAGGAGAGTGATTTGGCGAAATGTGAGCACAAGAAGAGCTATAATGATAGGACACATCTTAAGACACCCAGAACTTGTTCACTTAGTTTTTGAGGGGAGTGTAGGCGATAAAAACTGCAGGAATAGACCAAAGAAACAGATTAGACAAGATGTAGGATGCAATAGTTACGTAAAAATGAAAAAGTTAGCACAGGATAGGGTGGCATGAAAGCTGCATCAAACCAGACTATGGACTGATGACCCAGAAAACAAGAGCAAGAACAACATCAACAACAACTACCCCTATATTATCGGACATAAATCATATTCTTAACATTTTCCTGGTTATTTCAAGAAATACAGTTATTTAATTTTAGAAAACAGAAATTGAATTTCCGATTAATATTTCGTTTTCCTTAAAGCGAAAATTATTTTTCAGAAGTTAGTAATGAGAAGTAATTTTAACGTCAAGCAAATATATTTTCCATTGCAAAAGTATCATCGAGGTGACCTCCTTATTAACAATAAGAGCAGTTATGGTTTTCTGAAATCCAAATGGTGGTTTTTTCACTACAGTTGGCACTTAAAATAACTTTGATAAATCTGAACCTTAAATAACACTTCGTAAAGCGAAGAAATTTGACATATGACAAAATACAACTTAAGAGGCTTACCAAACATAATAAACGAAGTAATGTTTTCTTGTTAGTTGCTTTACGTCGCACCGACACAGAGATGTCTTATGGCGACGATGGGATAGAAAAGGGCTAGGGGTGGGAAGGAAGCGACCGTGGCCTTAATTAAGGTACAGCCCCAGGATTTGTCTGATGTGAAAATGTGAAACAACGGAAAACTATCTTCAGGGCTGCCGACAGTGGGGTTCGAACCCACTATCTCCCGGATGCTATCTCAAATCTGCGCGCTCCTAACCGCCGGCCAACTCGCCCGGTACGAAGCAAATAAAAGCCTCGCTAGAAGTATGAAATAAGTACTAGTATTTCAGAGTAATTCATCCAGAAATAAGTAGATGGCATTTTATTTAGACTTACATACTAAGCTTAAAATGAGTGTTGACAAAAAACTATAAATATATTTATTTAAGAACAAGAATAAACAGAAGGTACCGGGGGAGTTGGCCGTGCGGTTAGAGGCGCGCGGCTGTGAGGTTGCATCCGGGAGATAGTGGACTCGAATCCCACTGTCGGCAGCCCTGAAGATGGTTTTCCGTGGTTTCCCATTTTTACACCAGGCAAATGCTGGGGCTGTACCTTAATTAAGGCCACGACCAGTTCCTTCCAACTCCTAGGCCTTTCCTATCCCCTCGTCGCCATAAGACCTATCTGTGTCGGTGCGACATAAAGCCATTAGAAAAGAAAAGCAGAAGGTATGCAGATTTTGAAAATAAGTTTATTTCAAATCATTTTGTGTGATATTACAGTGAAAACCAGTGACACTTTTATGTCTTAATGAGGCGGCAGTGGGTAGAGGAACAAATTTCATAAATTAGAGGCGCTTCTAAAAATCTCGGATAGGTAGAAACTCCACCGTATTAGAGAATGATCCTGTACTATGGTAATTTAAAGACCAACTCTTTAAACTAATTCAAACATAGTTAACATAAAAATGTATTTGTTAATCAACTGGCTAACAACTTGAAATGCATAACTCATGTTTACATCCTGAATGAAGTTAATAACAGCTTTATGTAAGTAGAGATTTTTTGTGCTTGCAGTCCTTTAAAATACTGTGAAAATGTCAGATTTACCGCTCCACTCCAGTATATCTTGTATATGATATTTACTTTGCACTGGATTAACAGTGTTTCATGGTACGTTTGTTACGTAGTGACTGTGAAATTTGAATTATAAGATTATATGCAAGAGCTGGTAACTAATAGTGTCTGTCACTGTGGTTTAGAGGTTAGGATAGTAGATTCCACACCCAATTAGGTTGAGTTCATTTCCTAGTTCGTCCACGAATTCAAAATCGAACTGCATGTTTGAAAGACGAGAATTCAACCCCTGTAAGCTTAACGCTTAAAACTATATTATGTTCCTTATGCACTCATCATTGCAGATGATGTTAATAGTGTTTTAGCGTAGACTTACGTTCCTCGACAACGGGTACATGGAAAGAAAAATATTACTACGCTTTTCGTGTTTGGGTGGAATGCGCGTATCGCCGGGAGTATTTAACTTACGATTATGTTTAATGTCTCAACTGACAGATAAAATAGGAGGCTGTACGTTGGAAAACAAAATCTGAAATGTAGTTCTCATGAGATAGCGCTTCAAAAGTAAGGCAAAATTTGTGCTAAATATGTGACGTCACACGCATACTCTGTTATAAGATGGCGCTGTGTTGACTCGCGCGCTCAGTTGGATATTAGTTGTCGTTGTGAATACATCGTGGTGAACAAATTTAATAATGAAAAAGAAAGATTGACGTCACACGCATAAGGCGCTGTGTTAACTCGTGCGCTTAGTTGAAGGTTAATTGTCCGAACTCTGAAATTATGTCTCGTTATTTCTCAAATCACAGACCCATACCACACACAGTTGTTACCCACATTCCAAGTGTACACGTGCTATTGAATGAACTTTATTATCCACATAATATTTGTCTTTTATTTCCAATAAATAGGTCTACGAAACCCTCAAAACCCTGCGGCCGTTACAACAGTGACAGCCTACCGCCAATAACTTCCTCGGGCTTTTACTCGTAAGCAAAGAAAAGACCGTGCCTTTGTCTAGAAAGCCAGTTACAAAATTCAATTCTCTTCTTCGTCTTTAAAATCTGGGAAGCTGTAATTATTTTGCACTGCGATCCATGCAAATTCTATACTTTCATTCGGTTGGTTTCGAATTCTAAAACATTTTCAGAGAGTCTTTCAGGACACAATCCAATGTCCTTAATTTTTACTTTTTTTAGTACAGATACAGTGGAACCTTGGATTGCAAGCATAATTCGTTCCGGCAACATGCTCGTAATCCAAATCGCTCGTATATCAAAGCAAATTTTCCCATTAAAAACTATTGAAACTCGGATGATTCGTCCACAACACAAACACATTTATTCGCATAACATTTCAAAAACAAAATATAACGTAAAACAATTAAACTGCACTTTACCTTACAATAGAATCATTGTTGGTGTGAGGGAGACGAGAGATGACATGAGAAGAGTTACTGTGTAGCACGAATTTCACTAACGGAATCACTGCTATCGGTTGGCTCATTGGAAGTGTTTTCTTTTCGTGCAACTTTAACGAGGAACCTGTCCAATGACTGTTGCTTTTGCCTCTTTTTGAGGATTTCACGAAAATGTGATATTGCATTGTCATTGAACAGATTCATCCACTGTAATCATCTCCTTCGTTGCAGAACAGTTATATCACAGATGACAGAAACAAAACATGTACACTCGTACGGTGTTGACTATGCGAGCGAGGCACGTCAACTGAAGTCCAGCGCGGGAAATGATTACACACACTTTCCCAGGAAAGAGAGTGGCAGGGGGAGGGGAAAACAAAGGCACAGGGGAGGTGAAAACGTACGTAATCGTGACGCTCGTATTGCGAAGCCACACTCGCTTATCAAGTCGCAATTTATTTAAAATATTTGCTCGTCTTGCAAAACACTCGTAGACCAAGTTACTCGCAATCCGAGGTTCCACTGTATCTCTAAATACTTTGTGTTCTCATATTAATGTTTTTCTTCACCCTGTTTTAATTAGCCTTACGATTGTTGAAGAGAGAGTTGCGGTGACTTGAGGAGAACGTTTTCTTACAGACTTGACCGACTTCACAGTGTCCTAATAAAAAATCCTTTACTCTAAAGCAATGGTTCCGGAATATTTCCAGCTGGCGCCTACCTTTGTAAGGTCGACAAATCCCATGCCCCCATTCCATGCCGATATTACAGCAGTTTTTCTCAGAAATACTTTTATTTTTAATAGAGTAGAATAAATTAGAGGATTTAAAAATTCACAAAAGTACATCAACTAATTTTAATGAAATCTAGGATGTGCGGTGAAAACAAGAATGCAAATTGAAGTATATAAAAATGTACGTCGGCAAATTGCTTCATATCCAAATTTCTTTTTTTCTTTTTTTTTTTTTGCTATTTGCTATACGTCGTACCGACATAAATAGGTAAGGGCTAGGTGTGGGAAGGAAGAAGCGGCCTTAATTAAGGTACAGCCCCAGCATTTACCTGGTGTGAATATGGTAAACCACGGAAAACCATTTTCAGGGCTGCCGATAGTGGGATTCGAACCCACTATCTCCCGAATACTGGATAATGGCCGCACTTAAGCGACTGCAGCTATCGAGCTCGGTATCCAAATTTCTGGCCCGAAGAGAAGTGTAATTACACATAAAAGTACATGTAACTGAAACGCCACACTCTAACAAGTTTTAATGCTGTTTATACTGTTATTAATTTATACATTTTTAAGGTCACATGTCTCTTTTCCTTTTTATTTATATGTCTACGCCCCTTCTAAATTTCTTGTACCCCACTTTGGGAATCTCGCTCTAGAATGTACCTTGTCATATAACATTACCTTAATCAGAACCAACTACTTCTCCATTTCAGTCATACCTCTCACCACTTCAGCCAGACAAGGAAGGAAGCATGTGCGTCTAGCCAAGTTTACGTGGCCGAGGAGAAACCGCTGATATCTTATTTATCGTTTTCTCTGTGCGCGGAGTTGCATGGAAGCGCTGTTAACAAAACTCCCAATATACTTCGAAAAACGTAGATATGATTAATTGATTGATTAATGATTTATTTATCCTGGCAAGATTAAGGCAAGATATTATTCTTTATCTGTTTACTCTCCAGGGTCTGTTTTCCCCTCGGCCTCAGCCAGGGATCCCATCTCTACCGCCTCAAGGGCAGTGTCCTGGAGCTTCAGACTCAGGATCGAGGGATACAACAGGGGAGGATGACCTGTACCTCGCCCAGGCGGCCTCGCCGGGTATGCTGAACAGGAGCCTTGCGGGAGATGGGTAGATTGGAAGGGATAGACAAGGAAGAGGGAAGGAAGCGGCCGTGGCCTTAAGTTAGGTACCACCCCGGCATTTGCCAGGAGAAGTGGGAAACCACGGAAAACCACTTCCAAGATGGCTGAGGTGGGAATCGAACCCACCTCTACTCAGTTGACATCCCGAGGCTGAGTGGACCCCGTTCCAGCCCTCGTACCACTTTTCAAATTTCGCGGCAGAACCGGGAATCGAACCTGGGCCTCCGGGGGTGGCAGCTAATCACATTAACCGCTACACCACATAGGCGCACTAAATGTTAATATTAATTAATAAAATAATTAGGCCTATTGAGTAACTTATTAAATAAATTATTTATACACGACTAAACTAAAAAAAATACAAAAAGTAAAGTTATTTGAGTTATGAATAGGTATGAATTTAACAGTAATTATACATAATATGCATACATACTGAACCCTTTAGGTCCTTATTGAGGGATACCTACCTTCCTTACCTATCAGCAAAGTTCATGAGATCTGTCTCTTGGGTCGTTTCGGGTTCTTCGTCACTTGCTGAGGTAAAGGTAGGGTTCATTAATTCTAATCTATCTACTGGAATGAAAGGTCTGTTTAAAAGATTCCTATTTATTCAGGAAATTCTGAAGCAATCTGTCACTGGTATCATAGAAGTCAACTGTATCCACTGGACACCACAATCATTTTTACATAATGGTCAGAACACTGGTGTGAGACTTTAACGTAATTGCCTGATGGGCATTCTTACTAGAAACCATTGTCTCAATTATTAATCATTTAAGAAAGGAAAGTCTGGAAATCCTTAAATTCGGCTTCCATGTGAGATCACATGTACCATCATAGTGATTCGTTATGGTCCAGCCCTCGTAACACGAACTCTGGACTCTGAGTATAATTAAGGCCGTCCAATCGGTGTGTGCCACACAGTGGTTCTACGGCATGGACCCTTAATTGAATCGATGTGACCTGCGTCTATGTCATGGACCGACATCTAATCTTCTAAGTTACTTTAAAGTCATTGTGGATGATGACCGCAAGGAAATGATGCTACAATGGCATATGGCCCTAATCTAAGTCACTGAGGTTGATGACCCCCTGACCATCCAAGTTTCTATGCTGAAGGCTAAACACAATTAAGTTACATCGGTTGATGACCAAAGTTTCCACTTTACTATCCCCAGCACATTTACTGCTCAATCAATCAAAGTTCAATAATTACAACAATAGCAATGCTCACAAACTTTGTGGCAGTAAAATCCATTTCCTTCGGATATGTCCCTTTAATCTTTACTTTATTTTAATATTCCCCAGACAACAAACTAAAATTTCCAGAATGTATCTCCAAGTTATTCGCTTGATTAAAGTTATTTCAAAATGCGGTTTCACTGAATTTAATAATTTAATAAATTTAAATGATTTAACGAAATATTAACAAACAACAAATTTCATCTCCGCGGACTCTGGTTTCCTCACAAATTTCTACGCAGCTGCGATGTAAATTCAATATTGCGATGTTTATCTGGCTGGAAAAGAATTTGTTACATCATTCATGTCCAGCTATATATCTCGTATCGTGATATCACACTTTAAAAATCTAATCTAATCCTAACCGTTATTAACACTTGGATATCCTAATAATCTACGTACAAACCAAACAATTCGCCATATAATTACGATGCCATATCTCGTCATTACCATTATGAAATTTTGCACACCCCTCACAGACAAATCGATCATCACGACCATCGCTCTATATTTTGGACAACCCTGAAATTGGGTTACTCTGTTCCTTATACTCAAAGTTCATGGTTTCAAATGTTCATTACGTCCCCAATTACAGTATTTCACAATACTTAGATCATTACCGGCTATGAATTTTTAACTAAATCCAGCATTTTAACGTTTTCCTGGCCGAGAATACAGTCTCAATACCAAGCCTGTCCCGTTAGATAGCTGAGGTGTCTCACCCCCCTCGCTCGCTTGGCAGTTACAGGAACCACCTGGTTTATTCACAGTTGACTGACTTCTCAAAATGTTCCCTTTAAACTCTGCCGACATAATTGAACAAATACGATATTCTAACCAACAAAATGCACAGATTATGCTTCAAGATGCCCACACTAATTATACGCGTCGCCAATTGATACCGCTATAGATTTCTATGAATTTCTATCCATTCCCAACATTATAAAATATTCCTCGGGCTATCATATCCCGGCTTCAATGACAGGACTCTAACCTGATTCGCACATCTCATCTCAACTCATATAAACATTCCTCGGGCTTCCGGGTCCCGGCTTCAATGACAGGTCCAACCTGATTCACAAAACCAACCTCTGTTTCCCAGCTCCACAATTATCATCGACAAAGAACTGGAATAAAATCCTCACTGGAAATACCGACGTCTAATATCGCACAATGCATTACTCATGAATAACTTTGCATAAATGATATCGTATTTAATAACTTGATTTTTACGAGAAATGACTGAAACATTCTACTAGATCTTTTATTTGTCAGTCAGACACAGTTTAAAATGGGCATTAAAAAAGAACGTTTCTCTCCGTGACCAAATTCATCACCCTAGGTTCTTATCCGACAGCGCGCTTCCACTCGATTGAAAAGCAGTAACCATGGATTATTATTATTAACGTCAAATTGCATACAGAAGAATTTTACATCGAATGAACATCTTACTTCGACATCACAAAATACAGGCAGTACACTCACACGGATGACGATCTACATTGGACGTGATATCACTTCAGAACCCTATTCAATAACTTTTTACAACATTATACGGCTTTCGCAAGACTTCAAAATTTATCCAAGTGGAAAATAAAACCAATGACTCTTTTAGTCGTACTCTCACATTTACAAAACTTAGTAGGGCGACCACTGCGTCGTATATCCCCATTCAAATACACTTTTAGAAATCACGATACGAGATATAAGAGGTAGTAAGATGGGAAGTCACCTACCTCATGTCGTCACGCCAGTATTCATCTTAGGACTCACCTGTGACCC
Source organism: Anabrus simplex (assembly GCF_040414725.1). Lineage (NCBI taxonomy): Eukaryota > Metazoa > Arthropoda > Insecta > Orthoptera > Tettigoniidae > Anabrus > Anabrus simplex. The sequence goes on from NC_090265.1 coordinate 904,701,554, forward strand.
TGGCATTTTATTTAGCCATCTTTACATTCATGGCTGTACATCTCATTATGTTTCTTCAGGTTTCCTGGAATAAAGCATTAAAAAAAAAGAAATACCCTTCACTTGTTTGCGGAGCGCACACGATGGATTGTAATTATTCCCGCACACGAATTACTTAATCACATTAGAATATTTCAGTACTTTGACCGTCCTATCTGGTACAGTTATTTCTCTCAAGAAAACTATCTCCCCATGGAGTCAAGACTTAGCCGCAATGGCTAAAATCTGCAGCCGAACTCAGTCTACTTTCGTTGATTTGATTTCGCAGAGCAGCTCAACAATTTCGTCCGCTTTGTATCACAAATGCCGGAGAAGGAAGCTTCGTCATGGCGTCCCTTCATATTTATAGCAGTTACCCCCTCTCTTCGGATCTCTCCCTTTGCCGCCAAGAAAATTCCTCTAAATTTTCTGACTTACCTAAACTGTAATTTCAAGAGTTTTGAAAGTGACTACATGCTTGCTACATTTCTGGCGGTAGTGTTCATGGACATTTAAAAATTTTACGGGTTCGATTTGTGAGATGATTGACCTCCTTTGATAGGCACTATATTTTTTTGACTTGGCGTGGTCACGCCGTGTACACGCGCTTTGAAATAGTTCATAAAAATGACTTGAGATTCTTCCGCCGTCGACACGTGTGGTTGACGTCACGTACCCCAGAGCGTGGGACCGAAGGTAATCATCCCCTCGTCACGTGTCAAATCCATGCTATCAAGAATCCAACTTTTAATTATTTTGTTACATTACTCATAATGTTCTTAGGGCACAAAGGTCATGGGTTCAATACACAAGTATAAAATAGAAATGATGATAAGCTATATGAAATGAGCAATTACGCAAGTAATTAATAACTGAATTGTTTATAAATTATTAAACAGAAAGTATAACAAAAAGAAACACACCTGGTTGAATCATCATTATATACAAGAGTCAGTGAGTTACATTAGCAGGTTTTAAAAGAGAAATACTTTAATTTGTACGGTTAGTAATTAGAAATTAATTTCTTCAAGAACCCCAAACAGCTGCAGATTCAATGAAACAATTCCTGTAATGGTTGGATTGAAATGAGCATGATGTGGTAGTGCAGTGTACTGTCCGCCTCTGTGGTGTAGTGGTTGTTATGATTAGCTGCCATCCTCGGAGGCCTGGGCACGATTCCTGGTTCTGCCAAGAAATTGAAAGGTGGTACGAGGTCTGGAGCGGGGTCCACTCAGCCTAGGGAGGTCAACTGAGTAGATGGGGTTTGGATTCCCGCCCCAGCCATCCTCGAAGTGGTTTCCCACTTCTCCTTCAGACAAATGCCGGAATGGTATCTAACTTAAGGCCACGGCCGCTTCCTTCCTTCCTCCTTGTCTATCCCTTCCAACCTTTCCATCCCCCCCCCCACAAAGGCCCCTGTTCAGCATAGCAGCTGAAGCTACCTAGGCGAGGTACTGGTCCTCCTTCTCAGGGGTATCCCCCGACACAATGTATCACGCAGACACTACCCTTGGGGCGGTAGAGGTGGAATCTCACGCTGAGTCCGAGGGAAAACCAACCGTGGAGGGTAAAAGGATTAAGAAAGAAAGGAAGAAAGAAAGAAAGACAGAAAGAAAGAAAGAAAGAAGGAAAGAAAGAAAGAAAGAAAATAACTCAGTTTCTTGATTGTTATTTCTAAATGAAGACTGTTAAATTAGTGCCTTCCATATACTTTGTGTATTATGTCATGAGGTCTGAATTCACCTCCGCTTAGAACTTTATTTAATATATGCTTATTAGTCGTGTAGCCTAGCCTCCGATCTGCCTGGCTGAGGCAGTAAAGGCGTGCTCGGTTCGCTCGAAAGGACGTGGATTCGATACCCGTCAGGAAGTCGAAAAATGGGAGGGGCATGTGGTCCTGAGGTTCACTCAGCGAACACCAAAAATGAGTACCAGGTTAATTTCTGAGGGCAAAGGTGGCCGGGCGTTGAGCAAACCACTTAACCTATCAAGTGCCGAGGTTTCGGATAGTGGAAGCCTTTACCTTCTGGCCCTCCAAGGACCTGTATGGCTTGTACGGAGATGAATTTGCTTTGCTTTGCTAGCCCCCGATACTGGGAGATCCCATTTCGGCGGTCTTTGTACTAGTTGTTACGTTGCAACTGTGACCATCTATAGGGAACCAGAACTCTGCTAGACGGTTTCTGATAATTTTTGTAGAGTGGAGCCAACAGTCATGCAATATAGTACCCTTTCGGTCCATTTTATATCAGTTACCTCGTCCGAACTTGCGATCGTGAGTCAGACACACTGATGCACCGAGATACTGTAGTCCCAAAGCCTCATATTACACAACTGCTCTATAGCTTATTTGATAACTCAAACTGGGCTATTCACACCAGGCAGATGCTAGGGCTGTACCTTAATTAAGGCCACGGTCGCTTCCTTCCCATTCCTAGGCCTCTCCTGTCCCATCGTCGCCGTAAGACCTATCTGTGTCGGTGCGACTTAAAGCAAATAGCGAGAGAGACAAACTGGGCTAAGTTATCTGGGCTTTTCCACCTATTTAGACATTTTTAATAATCAGACATTCGGATGAATATAGAAAGTAGAAACAAGAATACTGATCTGAGTCTTTTTGTTTTCTCCTTTGGCTATTTGTTTAATGTCGCACTAACACATCGAATGTTTTTGGTGACAGAAGGATGGGAAAGGGCTAGGACTGGTTTTAGTTAAGGTACAGCCCCAGCATTTGCCTGATGTGAAAATGTGAAATCACCGACAACCATCTTCAAGGCTGCCGACGGTGTGATTCGAACCCACTATCTTCCGAATGCAAGCTCACAGCTATGCGTGCCTAATCGCACGGCTAACTCGCTTGGTGTGTCTTTTTATCGGTAATCCGTGCTCTCCGACGAAGTATCGTCCGTTTCACCAAAATAATGATTTTCAAGGTGTAGGCAAGAACTCACGAATATTTGTTGTCGCCCGCTTAATCTTGATGCACTACTTTTTTATGTAAACCTGTGAAACATGAATGTTCCTTCGGGGTTTCCTCACATTATCTCATCAAACACTGTGATGGGTTCCTTCATAGACTATGGCACCCTCCTTAATTATCACCCATCTGATCCCTCCCGATTACGCTTTCCGTTTTGAATGGCGGCTCGTTTTATTGTAGGTATGGAGCCTAGCGGGCAATCTTCTCCATTGGCTTTCCCAAATGAAATCGGATCCCGAAACACTGCCTATAAGGAACTGCGAGAATGCTTTCTTTGCACAATCTGATGATGAATCGTAATGTAGAAAAATGAAAAGTATAAGAAAAGAAAGTTTCTGCTTCGTAACTTAAAAACACCTGAAAATCCTTCTTACTTGCGCCATGTATTCAGAAGAAGAATAAATCAAGAAAAAAATATTTGCTATTTTTATCCGTAGAGAGAGGGTTATTTCAGATATATTAAAATAAACACCAGACTTTCTTTTGTTTCAAAATTAACCGCCGTGGAACCTTTCTCTGGTTTCCTTTAGTTTTGTTTCTAGTTTTAGTGTAATTCACTTTCTTTATTTCGAATGCGGAGACTTCCGAACACGTGTTGCTATACATAGTTATAAACAGCCCCTTCACTGTATGTACACCTAAACAGCGCAGAAAATATACTTTAACATTTATATACTTGAGATTAGGTCTTGGGCAGAGGAAACATTCAGCAAGGTTAGTAAATACAAAAGCAATGATTAAAACATTGCATAATAATGAAATACTGAAGATGAGCTTCTTTAGGGTAGTTCTTGGTAATATGGTAGTATTTGTTCTTGTTGGAAGAAGTGATATGTTGCATGGTAGCTACTGTTAGGTTCGCACAGGATAATCGAAAATGAACGGACGTATTAGACAAGGATTTAGAATTGACTGGCTTATTAGTTAAATCAACTAAGGATGTATATATCATTGTTTACAATATTCATGTATCAATCAATTGAATATCGGTCAGCAAGTAAGACTCATATCTATAACAGAAAGCCCAAGTTTCACACGCTGACACTTTGTACAAGAATGAGTTTTAAATATGCGTGTAACATATACTGATGCATGATTCTTCTAATAAGTGTAAGACTTATTATAATTTAGCTGGACATTAAAATAGGCACCTCATGAACGAAATCAGTCCCCTCCATTCCTCATTAACTGGGATTTTGTGCTGTATATTTTTATTGTTTTACTGCAAGTAGTCTTTCGCATTTTCTAATTTTGTACGTTTTATTATTTTATATGTATTGTAGTTTATTTGATTACGCCTCCAATAATCAGTTACATATCGTTTTTAATGTATTAACCAACCGAAAAGTATTAAATTATTTGAGCTCTAGGTTTACAACAGAGGAACATCATTTCTAACCAATTTCTTGTAATTAATTAAGTCGTTTAAATACATCACAGAACATTTTCTTTTATGGTAGGATATCCTTAATATACAATTAAAACGTATGCACTTAACTTCTGATATATCTGCTCAATAAATTGTTGAAATTTATACTTCGTAGTTGATAAAATATTTCTCTCTTGGGTAATGTATTGACATGTTCACGTGCGCTTCATCGAGCGTGATGACCTTTACATCCGACCAGAAACAATTTGTATGAGCCACGTACGTGGTGAGTTATTTGCTTTCCCGCGATGTGCGTGTACATAGTTGAAAAAAACCAACATTTTCCCCCTACAGAATTCCTCTCACAGCTGGTGTAGAAAGAATTTCCACTCGTCCACACGTTGTCATGATATAAAGAGTGATATGAAATTTCAAGAAAATCAGTTGTAGAAATTGGCATGATCGAAGTGTCAGAGAAGAAGATTGAAGCCTTTGAAATGTGGATTTACTAACTGCTACTTAGAATATCATAGATTGATGATATGTCCAACCAGAACGTATTTATCATGCTCCACCTCGTCATGCAAGGGAGAGAATTACAATAAAGAACGCCGGCGGATATTCTGGTTCACGAAACCCAGAGTCTGGCACCAAATATCTTCAGCAGAACTGTTTCGAAATGTCACCGACTCTGAAATCGTCATGTTGATTGCCAACATGTGGAACGATTCAAGCGCCGGAAAAAGGAAAAGAAGTCCTCGCAGTAAATATTCTCGGCAATATTGATATTTTAAATAATCTGTCCTTGAATGGACAGAAACTAGAAATTTTGAGGAATGGCTGAGGGAGTTCTAAATAATTGTCACCGATGGTAGTAATCCATTATATCCAATTTAACGTAAGGCTAATGCTGGGTCTGTAGCTTATGGCCACGGCCAATAACTTACCAGTCATATAATTCAAACAATCAGTCACTACTGATCTGCAGTTAGGGCAGTCACCCAGGTGGCAGAGTCCCATCTGTTGTTTTCCTAGCCTTTTCTTAAATGATATCGAAGAAATTGGACATTATTATTGAACATCTCCCTTGGTAAGTTATTCCAATCTCTAACTCCCCTTCCTATAAACGAATATTTGCCCCAGTTTGTCTTCTTGAATTCCAACTTTATCTAGATATTGTGCTCGTACCTAGTTTTAAAGACACCACTCAAACGTATTTGCATACTAATGTCATTCCACGCCATCTCTCCGCTGACAGCTCGGAACATACCACTTAGTCGAGCAGCTTTCTCCCAAGTCTTCCCAGCCCAAACTTAGCAACATTTTAGTAACGCTACTCTTTTGTCGGAAATCACCCAGAACAAATCAAGCTGCTTTTCTTTGGATTTTTACCAGTTATTGAATCAAGTAAACCTGGTGAGGGTCCCATACACTGGAACCATACTCTATTTGGGGTCTTACCAGAGACTTGTACACTACAACCCCTAAACACCCTCATAACCATGTGCAGAGATTTGTACCCTTTATTTATAATCCAGTTTATGCGATTACCCCAATTAATATATTTCCTTATATTAACACCTAAGTGGTTACAGTGACCCTCATAAGGAACTTTCACCCTATCAACGCAGTAGTTAAAACTGAGAGGACTTTTCCTATTTGTGAAACTCACAACCTGACTTTTAACCCCGTTTATCATCATACCATTGCCTACTGTCCATCTCACAACATTATCGAGGTCACGTTGCAGTTGTTCACAATCTTGTAACTTATTTATTACTCTATACAGAATAACATCATCCGCAAAAAGCCTTATCTCTAATTCCACTTCTTTACTCATATCATTTATATATAACACATAGAAAACATAAAGGTCCAATAATACTGCCTTGAGGGATTCCCCTCTTTATTATTATAGGGTCAGATAAAGCTTCGCCTACTCTATTTCTCTGAGAGACCGAGCTCGATAGCTGCAGTCGCTTAAGTGCGGCCAGTATCCGGTATTCGGGAGATAGTGGGTTCAAGCCCCACTGTCGGCGGCCCTGAAGATGGTTTTCTGTGGTTTCCCATTTTCACACCAGGCAAATGCTGGGGTTGTACCTTAAATAAGGCCACGGCCGCTTCCTTTCCACTTCTAGCCCTTTCCTGTCCCATCGTCACCATAAGGCCTGTGTCGGTGCTACGTAAAGCAACTTGAAAAAATCTCTGAGATCTATATTCTAGAAATATAGCCACCCATTCTGTCACTCTTTTGTCTAGTCCAATTGCACTCATTTTTGTCAGTTGTCTCCCACGATCAATCCTATCAAATGCCTTAGACAGGTCAATCGCGATACAGTCCGTTTGGCCGCCTGAATTCAAGATATCTGCTATATCCTCCTGGAATCCTGCAAGTTAAGCTTCAGTGGAATAACATTTCCTAAACCTGACTGCCTTCTATCAACCAGTTATTAATTTCGAAAACATTGCTAATGTAGCCAGAAAGAATGGTTTCCCAAAGATTACATAAATTGCATGTCATACTGACTGGCCTGTAATTTTCAGCTTTATGTCTATCACCCTTTCCTTTATACACAGGGGCTACTATAGCAACTCTCCATTCATTTGGTATAGCTCCTTCATGCAAACAATAAACAAATTACTTCAGATATGGTACTATATCCCAACCCATTATCCTTAGTACATCCCCAGAAATCTTAGAAATTACAGCCGCTTTTCTAGTCATCAAATTTTGTATATTGTTGTAAATGCCATTGTTATCATAGGCAAATTTTAATACTTCTTTAGTATTAGTCACCTCCTCTATCTGATGGACATTATCCTTGTAACCAACAACTTTTACATATTGCTGACTGAATACTTCTGCCTTTTGAAGATCCTTGTATAGGCCCTACACACTCCCCTTGTTCAGTAATGATTCTTGGGATGTCCTTGGAACCTGTTTCTGCCTTAAAGTACCTATACATACCGTTCCATTCTCCTGTCCTGGTGTCGCTGTTAGCCTAAGTATGTTTCTTCGACGTTAAACAGATACCCAAAAATAAAATCCCTGTCTGAAGATGTCCCCTCACAGAAGATACATATTTTGCCAGGGTGACTAGCTCGGACGGTTGAGGCGCTGGCCTTCTGACCCCAACTTGGCAGGTTCAATCCTACCTCAGTCCGGAAGTATTTGAAGGTGCTTACATATATCAGCCTCGTATCGATAGATTTACTGGTACGTAAAAGAACTTCTGCGGGACAAAATTCCAGCACCTCGGCGTCTCCGAAAACCATAAAGCTGTAGTTAGTGGGACGTAAAGTAAATGATATTATAATTCCGATATATATATATTTATTACGTGCCTAGATCCATATCTAGTGGGATGTATTTACCTTTACTCTACCTTCTGTTAGGGGCTAGAATAAGATTTTTTTTTTACTTTCTTTACCGAGTGAGTTGGCCGTGCGGTTACGGGTGCGCAGCTGTGAGCTTGCATTCCGGAGTTAGTGGGATGATTTTCGGTGCTTTCCCATTTTCACATCAGGAAAATGCTAGGGCTGTGCCTTGATGAAGGCCACGGCCGTTTCCTTCCCACTCCTAACCCTTTCCTATCCCATCGTTGCCATAAAACCTATCTGTGTCAGTGTGACGTAAAGAAAATTGTAAGGTAAAGAAAAAATAATACGGTACGTAGTAGAATAGATCGGTTAGCTCTGAGCTGGGCCACCCTTGCTCCTGAGAATTAACCTGGTGCTCATTTGTATTGTAAGATAATGGAACTCTTGAGCCATGTGCCCCTCCGCAAGTGTAAGCCTAGTTTCGAAATTTTTCGATCCTGGCGGGAATGTGAATTCACATACTTCTGCGTGAACGAAGTACGCCTTTATCGCCTCACTAAACACCCTCTTTCTCGCTTGACATGTGCAAGCATTTTTATTATTCTATGTATTTCACTAATGCACTTAAGCAAGTAAGTTAATTGCACGTCTGTTACAATTATTAACGACTACGTTAGATTAACCTGTGTGAAACAACATTGGATGTGAAATGGATTAAATGGTCCCTAACTCAATGTTTTCTTTAGCAAGATATCTGAAGCAACACTACTACTACTACTACTACTACTACTACTACTACTAACAATACAAGCATGAGGGATGAACTTATTGACGTATATCGAAATAGTAGAATAAGAACATATAACGTAAAATAGGTTTCAGGTTTACCTTCATGGTTCTAACCTTCTTGATTATTATTTTTATTTTTATTCATGATTATAATGATTCATAATTATTTCTTTTTATTAAAGCTGTCGATCGATTAAAATTTGATCGGTTAACCGAATGACTTTAATTGATTATACGTCCGATTAATCGAATTTTAATCGGTTTCGTATACTATAACTTCGAGAAAAACACCTGCCATAAAACATTTTTATAATACAAAAGTTTGAAACTGTGAAGTTGACAATGATTTACAGTCACAGCTCTTTGCTCCAGGACTTCAGAGACGTCGGTACGTTGATATGTTCAGAACTGAGAGCGCCCTTGTCTTAGTAACAACATTTCCAGCATCACTGAACACTCTCACGAGCTGGAATGCAAAGCAATTTTTTCGCTATGCGTGCGAGATGTGGAAGTTGAACTGAATGTATTTTCCACCATTGCAGAGGGTCTGCGTAGTCATCTTCCAGTTCACCACCAACGATCTAGACTGCAATCTCCATCTCAAGAGGAGTCGAACTCGAAACCGAAATGGCATAACCAGAATCCTGTTCGTCTCCGTCGGTTTCAAAAATCAGTTTCCTCTTCTTGCTGCATTGGAACTTGTACTCCGTCCACGTCCCTCTTCGTCCCACACGGATTCTCAATCCTTTTTTTCAATACATCTAAGAGATTTAAGTCTAGGATCAAGAGGAGTAGCTGTCTGGAATGTCTTCAAATCACACCAATCATTTATCCTAGCCATTAAATCATCTACAAGAGTCCTTTTTAATCTTGCTATAAGGGTAGATCAAAAAATAAGTTGCACTTCCCAGTTATGGCCATTTATTACACCACCTATACAACAGCAACACGACTATAACGACATACACTGTAACGTCACTTTTCCACATAGTTTCTAAGAGACTCCAAACATTTCTGCGAACGCACAACCATCTTGTCGATGCCGGATGCATAGAAATTTCCTCCAGCGTTCTGCAACCACTCGGAGACAGCGGCCTTCACCTCCTCATTGGTCTGGAAACGTCGACCACCGAGCTTCGTTCTGAGCTTACCGAACAGATGAAAGTCACATGGCGCTAGGTCGGGACTGTAGGGTGGATGTTGCCAGACCTCCCACTTGAAACGCTGCAGCAGTTTTCTCGTTTGGCGGGCCTTGTGAGGTGTTGCGTTATCGTGCAACAAAATCACACCGGCGCTCAGTTCCCCCGGCGCTTCTATTTAATCGCTTTACGCAACCGGTGCAACGTTTGACAATACGACGTCACGTTGATTGTCGTTCCTATCGGCATGAATTCCACGTGCAGCAAACCCTCCATGTCAAAGTACACTGTCGCCATAACCTTACCGGCTGAAGGTTGAACCTTGGCCTTCTTTCGTTGTGGTGATGAGGGGTGCACCCATTCCATTGGTGTTCTCTTCGTTTCAGGGGTGAAGTGGTGGACCCACGTTTCGTCGCCTGTGACGATTCGTCGCAGAAACCCGTTGCCGTCTGCGGCATAGCGTTGCAAAAATGCCAGGGTGCTCATCGGTGAGAAGACGTGGGACCCATCTTTGACACAGCTTACGATATCCAAGGTCCTCGTGAACAATGGCGAAGACACTGCCATACGACATGTTCAGCTGCGTCGCGATTTCTCTCAGTTTAATGCGCCGGTTCTGTCTAATGTTCGCATTCACACTGTTGACTTTTGCACGGGTCCTGGACGTTGCGGGCCTGCCTTCGCGATGGATGTCCGTGATATCCGTGCGTCCGGCTTCGAATTGCTGACACCACTTTACGATACCTTGTAGGGAAAATGGCCTGCTCCCCATACACAGCACTAATTTCACGATGAATGTCCGTGCAATTCTTCCTTTTGGCCCATAGGAATCGGATTGTCGCACGCACCTCATATTTGGAGTGAACGTCCAGTTGACGCGCCATTGCATTTGGCTGCTATTCACACAATACTAGACGAGACACCACAGCGACCTGCCTAACAGACGAGTGGGCAGTGTCTGTCCCTTTCTCCGCTGTGCCCACGTTTGCGACACACAGCGCGCTGCTCTGGCGCGTTAGTGCAACTAACCTTTTGATCCACCTACGTATGTACCCAGAATCGACATCAGAGCAACGAAATGATAATTTCAAGTGTGTTGCCGCAGACAATACAACACTACCTGTCACATACTTGCTACCTCCAAGGAGGTCTGATATTTCTAAGCATGGCTTAGAACACACACAATCCTTTTTTTCTATCATCTCCCATTCAATTGTTGTTAGAGGTTTTATATTAGAAAAGTGGGTCGATAAGACTTCTATAATACCCCTCTTAGCTTTCATAAGGCTCTCGAACATGAAATATGTGCTATTCGATCTAGTAACACTGTCCTGTATTAATTTACAAGCATCATGGCCTTGTTCTTTAAGTTTTTTATCGAGCTAATTTTCTAGAATGGGGTTGTGTTTAAAATGTCCAACTATTTTCCTGCACTTTTGAAAGTAGTGTTCCGATAGCAACATCATTGGTAGCTTTATTTAAAATTAAATTGTAGAGGGTGGGCTGCACACCGAATATTGTCAAACTTCGCTCTTTCAACTCCTAAAACGATATTTCTGGCATTGTCAGTGAAAACAGTGACTACTTTGATCTTCAAAACCCCATTCACGTACTACATCTTCAAACTCTTCAGTGCAGTTAGCGGCATTGTGGTTTTCTGTGACTTGTTTAACTTGTAAGGTTGAATTACGATATTCCCAATTTGAATCAATCCGGTGAACTGTACCCCCATGTAGCTACAGTTAGATATGAAAGACCAGAAACCCCTCTTGAGACTAACAAATTCTGCTTGTTTCAGATCATCTAATAATTTTGACCTTTCTGCGTCATACAACTTGTCAATGATTTTGTTACCGTGCCACTAGAGGGAAGATGGTAAGTGTGAGAGTTTTCCGTAAAACCTCTTCCAGACCATGATCAGAGACAATGTTGACCGGCTTACTATCCTGCACGATACACTTTACTAGTTTATTCGTATTTTCATTGTCTTTATTACAGGACACAAGCTTCACTATAAGGTGTTCGAAAGTTGACTGAGAAGATGAACTAGTCGTGACAATGAAAGGGGCGTAGCCGGGAGGGGGGGGGGGGGGTGTGTGTTACGGGGAGCTAGAAACTCTCCGTGGAATTTTTACAAAAAGAAAAACAGAAAGTGACAATAAACAGTAAACTAAATAAACATTCAGAGACATAATTGTAGAACCAGCAGATCTGTAATTCACTTGTTTCAGGGTCTTTATAATGACAAGTCATGCATGCATCTTCATTGTGTTCTACCATCATTTTGTAACTGTCCGACTCGTTGGCTGAATGGTCAGCGTACTGGCCTTCGGTTCAGAGGGTCCCGGGTTCGATTCCCGGCCGCGTCAGGGATTTTAACCCTAATTGGTTAATTCCAATGGCTCGGGGGCTGACTGTGTGTGGCGTATTCAGCATTAGAAATCATCCTAGATAGGACCCTCATCTTCACAGACATGCAGGTCGCCTAATAGGCCGTCTACGAGAAAAAGACCCGCACCAGGCCTCTCCAGAGCCCATACGCCATTATTATTATTTTGTAACTATAATACCCCCCCCCCCTCAATCGGCCGATTCTGGTTACGCTATTGGACATTGATAGCCGTAGGTACACTTTGGAAAAGATGAATATGTTTGAGATATTATTGAAGACTGCTTGTACTTACAGTATAACTGAACGATTTTCCAAATTTCTTACAAAACACTAACTGTCGGTCAACTTATCACAATCGTTTACTTTAAATCCGAAACTTTCACCAAGATTTCCTCGCATCGGTTCATAAGCCATATTTGTTACCAAAGTTCACAAACACTGTCTTCTGAATAACCACCACACACGAACTGAGCTTAAAGTTAGCACTTTTTCTACTGTTTCTTTCTGGCAATTGGCATGTCCATTCTTACATTACGTGGAAATTCCTGGAAATTCTCTAACCTTTCGTCGGTCGCGCCGTGTCTGTGATATACGTGAGTCTTTTCATCAAATCATATTTCATAAACGATAAATCTCCATTGGCCCACGCTTTTCAGTAGCCGCTTATCGCCGCTCTGTGAATTCGCTATCGGGATTTCTTGTCTTTCTGTCCACACGTGCCTTCGCATTACATCTTGAGTTGAGGGAGACAGCGGGACTGATCATGACGCAGCGTGCCATCCTTGTGAATTTCACAAACAATGAATGTGAATATATACCGTCTTCCATATAACAACCGTCGGTGGATGTAGAGTGGGTCTCGGCCCACAAATGGCCATGGCTGGTCCGTGGTCCAACAACTCTGCACACTGACCGGCCAACCGAGCACAGGAGGGGTGGTCACGGCTCTACCGTGGCTCTACGCCTCTACATCCGGGAGACGGGACAGGGCAGGACCTCACGGCTGGCCCCAACCGTCGGCTGTCCTGAGAATGGTTTTCCGTGGATTTCCATTCTCCTGCACTAAGGCGAATGCCGGGACAGTTCCTAGTATAGGCCACGACCACCAACCCACTCACCTTCTCCGTGCATCTCGTTCACCGTAACAAATCTCCTGGCCTGAGAGACGGTGTTACCGTCTAAAGAGGCCTGCCTCCCCTTTCAGGGAAGGAATGAAAACGTTTTAATAGTAGTACTAATAGCAACCCCACATGAACTGAGTTTTAAGTTGTCACTTTTTGTACTGCTTGTTTCTTTCTGACAATTGGTATCTGTCCATTCGCACATTTCCTGGAAATTCCTTAATGACAATCCCTTCAAGTACCTTCCCCACCTCTACCCATTATGCCGCCTGACTGTGTTTTGTAAAGGTCCGCAAATATACTACAGTAGTCCGCCCGGTATTTCATCTCCAATAGTTTGTAAAAGCAATGGTCATAACCCTCGTTTTAGAAGATAGCAATTAATGAGGTATTATTGGTGCTTGTTGTTTAAAGGGGGCTAACACCTAGGTCATCGGCCCAGGAATTATTGCTTTTACCTTTCTGAACGAAATGAGAATCAGCTTACTTTAATGACTAGTCAATCAAATGACAAATAATGATACTCTACAGAGGTTTTGTGTCACGCAAAATAGTTATTTTTCCTTCACCACACTGTAATTTTAATCGGTTTGATTAATCGGTTAAAGCACATCAATCGATTAATCGTATTTTTGGATTAATCGGTTAATCGGTTCGATTAATCGATCAAATTGACAGCTCTACTTTTTATTACTTATTTTTCGACTGTAATTTTGCTTGCCCTTATTCGTAGAATAAGAAACTCAAACTACTATACCATGTCCGCTGAATATGGTGGTGGCAGTAGTAGTAGTAGTAGTAGTAGTAGTAGTAGTAGTGGTGGTGGTGGTGTCCGGCTCCATGGCTAAATGATTAGCTTTCTGGCCTTTGGTTCAGGGGGCTCGGAATCGATTTCCGGCCTGTCGGGAATTAATTCGTTAATTTGTCTGGCTCGGGGGCTGGATTTGTCATTAGAAATCATCTTAGGAAGGACCCTATTATCACAGAAATTCAGATCGCCTATAGGCCGTATACTAGAAAAAGACCTGCACCAGACCTCTCTGGAGGCCATACGCCATTATTACGGGGGCTGGGTGTATGTGTCGTCTTCATCATCATTTCATCCTCATCATGATTTGCAGATCGCCTATGGGCGTCAAATCAAAAGACCTGCATCTGGCGAGCCGAACTTGTCCTCGGACACTCCCGGCACTAAAAGCCATACGCCATTTCATTACTATTATTAGTAGTAGTAGTAATAGAAGAATAGAATAAGATGTAGCATTCCTTACCTACTTATGTTTCCTCCATTGTGTCGGCATTTCATAAGAGATTTAGCGCTCTAGAGACCTAGAGAAACAAGTTTTTCAATAGGTTGCAATTTGTTGCTTGAAGGATTGTGAAACTGGGACATGATGCATATTGGAACACGAATATGGCAGAAGAACATAGTCCGATACGACGTTAGAAACATTATTAAACGTCTACACAGTTGAAGCTGATGTGTAATAATTATACCGAACACAAAGTGCCGCATGTCTAGGTGCACATGCGATGAAATCAGCGTTCCACCGCTCGGAGCAAAGCACGCGACTTGCGCTCCTGAAAATAACTGGAATTTTATTTTACAGGCCACCAAGGAGTTGGATAAGAAGCGGGTCATCTGCTGTTTGTCACGTTCATAAATTATGAAATTCAGATAAACCGGATTCTTGTATCACTACTGAAGTCAGGAGGTAGGTAAAGTATAAGCGGAATTTTTATTCTTCATCCCAGGGCACTGTAGCGCCGTCGTGAACCTGTCTCAGTCTTCGTTTCTTCTTCTTCCTCTTCCTCTTCTTCTCCTTTTTCCTGCTCCTTCTCCAGTTATTTGGAGCCGGAATTTTGCATGGATTTAGCCCAGGTTTCACGGCCGTATTCCTTTTCTGACTCCAACTCTACTGTATGTGGAGGGATGTATTCAATCTTGGGTGTTTCTGGGATGGTTTGTGGTGTGGTTTGTTGTAAGTAAATGAAGACTTAAGACGAACAGAAACACTCGTCCCCCGAGTTAGAGGTATTAACTAGAAGCAGTTAAAATTCCCGGCCCACCCAGGAATCGAAACTGTGACCCCTCTTCAATCAATCAATCAATCAATCAATCAATCAATCAATCAATCAATCAATCAATCAATCAATCAATCAATCAATCAATCAATCAATCAATCAATCAATCAATCAATCAATCAATCAATCAATCAATCAATCAATCAATCAATCAATCAATCAATCAATCAATCAATCAATCAATCAATCAATCAATCAATCAATCAATCAATCAATCAATCACCTGCATTTAGGGAAGTCGCCAAGGCGACAGTTTCCCTGTCTATTAAATAATTGCAAAGAATTTGGAAATTTATTGAACATCTCCATTGGTAAATTATTCCAGTCTCTAACTTCTCTTCCTATAGACAAATATTTGCCCCAATTTGTCCTCTTGAATTCCAAATTTATCTTCATATTGTGATCTTTCCACGCCCTCTCTCCTATGACAGCTCGGAACATACCACTTAATCGAGCAGCTCGTCTCCTTTCTCCCAAGTCTTCCCAGCCCCAACTTTGCAACATTTTCGTAACGCTACTCTTTTGTCGGAAAACACCCAGAACAAATCGAGTTGCTTTTCTTTGTATTTTATGGAGTTCTCAAATCAAGTAATCCTGGTGAAGGTCCCATACATTGGAACCATACTCTAGTTGGGATCTTATCAGAGGCTTAAAAGTCCTCTCCTCTACATCCTTACTACAACCCCTGAATACCCTCATAACCATGTGCAGAGATTTGTACCCTCTATTTACAATTCCGTTTAAGTGATTACCCCAATGAAGTTTTTTCCTTATATTAACACCTAGGTACTTACAAAGATCCCCGTCAGGAACTTTCACCCCATCAACGCAGTAATTAAAACAGAGGAATTTTCATTTTTGTGATACTCAGACAACCTGACTATTAACCTCGTTTATCATCAAACCGTTGCCTGCTGTCAATCTCACAACATTGTGGAGGTCCTTTTGCAGTTACACAAAATCTTATAACTTATTTATTACTCTATACAGTATAACATCATCAGAAAGAAGCCTTATCTCAGATTCCATTTTGTTACTCATATCATTTATACGTATAAGAAAACATAATGGTCCAATAATACTGCCTTGAGGAATTCTCCTCTTAATGATTATAGGATCAGATAATGCTTCACATTCTCTATTTTCTGAGTTCTATTTTCTACAAATATAGCCACTCATTCTGTCACCCTTTTTTCTAGTCAAATTGCATTCAATTTTTGCCAGTAATTTCCCATGATCTAACTTATCAATTGCCTTAGAAGCTCAATTGTGGCGCAGTCCATTTGGCCTCCCGAATCTAGGATATCTGTTATATCTTGCTGGAATCCTACAAGTTGAGCTTCAGTGGAATAAACTTTCCTAAACCCGAACTGCCGACTATCGAACTATTTATTAACTTAGCAAATAGACCTTTTTAATCCGAAATAATGCTTTCCCAAAGCTGATATGTAACACGCGTCAAACTGACTGGCCTGTAATTTTCCGCTTTATGTTTATCACCCTCTATTCGTTTGGTATGGCTCCTTCATGCAATAGTAATAAAATTAGTACTTCTGATATGGTACTATATCCCAACCCTATGTCTTTAATAAATCCGTAGAAATCTTATCAATTCCAGCTGCTTTTCTAGTTTTCAACTTTTGATCTTATTTTAAATGTCTTTTTTTTACCTTACGTAAATTCAAATACTTCGTTATTATTAGTCACCTCCTCTATCTGCACATTATCCTTCTAACCTACAATCTTTACATAAGGTCTACTGCTGACTGAATGCTTCTGCCTTCTGTAGATCTTTGCACACACCAAGGCCACTACGCTGACCATTCAGTCATGGAGAGGGACGTGAACCTGAACATTAACTGACAGACACGACTAAAAATAAAATAAAATAAAGACCTTGGCGAGTTGGCCGTGTGGTTAGGAGCGCGCAGCTGTAAGCTTGCATCCGGAGATTGTGGGTTCGAGCTTCGCTGTCGGCAGCCCTGAAGATGGTTTTCCGTGGTTTCCAATTTTCACACCAGGCAAATACTGGGGCTGTACCTTAATCAAGGCCACGGCCGCTTCCTTCCCATTGCTAGGCCTTTCCTATCCCATCGTCGCCATAACACCTATCTGCATTGGTAAGACGTAAAACAAATTGTAAACAAAAATAAAAATGAAGTCGGGCCTACATCAAGGCATGTTTTGCAGGAATGGAAATAGGTTATAAACGTAGAACTGACCCTAATTAGTTGTACGTATTTTAGATTCACTTCTGTAACCTTTCACATTGGTTGACCTATATTTGAGCTCAAGGAACACAACGTCCATGCCATACATTTCGTAATTTTCTCACAAGAAAGGGTGCCGGTAATTAGCATTGAGGCAATTTTTGTTATGTTTAAGGACATATGTTTAGCTGCTCTAAACCTTAGGTGGCGATAGAAGAGAGGTACAATGTTGTCGTCAGGTAATCACACAATGGTCTCGTTAATTTTTTTAGAGAATAAAGCGAGAGTCCTCTTGTTCTGTTCAGGATCGTAGACAAATAACCCCAATATTATTTTTTGTTGCTATGACGTTACAGTACATTCACAGTTCTTGACGGCAAGATCCGTATTTTTATTTACATTCTTTTAGTGTAGTTTCATCAAAGATATCCGTTCTTTATGAAATCATGCAGTCTGTTACCAGACGCAAGGTTTATAAAATTATTTACTCCACTATGCGTTTCAGAGACTTTGTTCCATCATCAAGTGGTGAAATGGTGATATATATATATATATATATATATAATTGTTGCTTTATGTAACAGTGTAGTATTCTTTGAAAACAATTGTGACGACAGAACAAAGACTCCTTTTTTTAAAGCAAATTTTCATTCCTGCCCTGAAGGAGGAGGTGGGCCACCTAGATTGTAACGTCTTCTCTCTGAGCACGGGATTCAGGCGGGTTAAAGCTGGAGTGAAGGATTTAGGAGTTGGGTAAGGGATTTGTGGAATTAAGTAGATAGAGGGGGATTGGCTTATTGGCTAATCGTATTTGTTCTTTATTCTTTTTTATTTTTATAATTCTCTATTTTGAATATTTTATTGTTATTCAAAGTACATCGTTTGAGATATTTACAATTTCGGTTTTATCAGATGTTATATATAATACATATTTGAGTTTGTTGCGTTAATTGAGGCATACACCTATAGATTGATTAATTTTTACAGAGAATCCTATAGCTGGATTGTTCTCACAGTAGATGTTAAATTAACTAATTAATGTTGAAAGTGTCTATTATCATTATTTGTATTCAAGGTTTCCCGTAAAAATTGTTATTGTGGATCATGTTGTCCAATTGTTTGTATTATTTTGGTGTGAGATGGGAGAATATTAGGGTTACGGGCGTTCCGTCGCAGATCACAGTTAAGCATTACCTTAGGGTGGGCGTATGGACCGGTATAGATGTAGAGGAGTTTGGATAAAGTATGGGGAAGGAGGATGTGGATTATGTAGGAGTTGGTTAAGGGAAGGGTGGTCTCGGCTGAGGGCTCAAAGGAAGGCACGTTGGAAATGGTTGGACAGAGGAGTCGAGTTTAGGGAAGGGAAATATATCATACAGGTTGGAGGTATGAAAACGGAATGGTAGCCGGAGGGCATGGTGTACGGTATAGCATTCAATGGAGAGGAAAGAGCGGTAGAAGTTGGGATTGGAGTGGGCTATGGCTACCCAGGTGATGAGGCCATAGGTAATAGGCGGTCGGACGAAGATCTTGTAGGTGAGGAGAAGGGAAGAATTAAGACTCCACGGGTGCCAGCTTGGCGACGAACCAGTCGAGTACGGGTGGCAGTCTTGATTTTCAGGTTAAGGAAATGGGGACGGAAAGTTAAGTACTGGTCGAAGAGGATGCTAAGGAGTTTCAGGGTGAGTTAGGCGCGGAGCGAGGTGTTTCGGATCTGGACGCTGAGCTTTTCTGGTTTTCTGTGATACTGGATTTTCATCGTTTACGATGCAAGAGGAGAGATTGGACCCTGGAAAGATTGATGTGTCAGTGGTCACACCAGGAGAGGAGTGTATTAACGTAGGGTTGGAGGCTACGGTTGATGAACTCAACGGAATACGGGGGAGAAACATGGTGGTGTCATCAGCGAATTGAAGGAGTTGGACGGGTCGTGGGGGTTATGGGAATTCAGCAACAAAAATTATTAAGATGAGGGGAAGAAAGGGTAGCCTTGTGGGACGCCGAGAGTGAGAGGGGAGGGAAGCGGATAGTTGTTGGTTGATAAAGATTAGCGTAGATGATTAGTTGAGTATAAGGTCATAGACCGGTTGTAGGGGAGTGGAAGCGCGCAGAATCTGATTTTGAAAAAGAGGGCAGGATGCCAGACGGAATCAAAAGCAAGCTGAAAATCGAAGGTGATTAATAGGGTAGGACGGGTTCGGTTGAAATTGTGGGAGGTGGTCTGGACAAGGCGAAGAAGTTGGTTGAAGTGAAAAGTTGAAGCGAAACTGAGAGGGTGGTAGAAGATTGTTGTACTGTGAGTAGGAGTGGAGTCGTTGGACGAGGATTTTGTCGAGAATTTTGACCAGTGCCCTGATGAGGATTATGGGACGGTAGGAGTCTAGTTCGGAAAGTGTTTTCCGGATTTGGGAAATAGGAACTGCGTGGTGTGTTTTCAAGAAGAGGGATAAAATCCTGTGCGAAGGATAAAGGTGTAAAGTTCAGCTGTATTTCTTAGGAGGGCTAGTGGGGTATGTCGGATATGTCGGTATCGGCGTTTGTCGGGTCCGGAAGTTGTGTTGCGGGACTTGGATAGGACTGATTGAATTTCGGATGTGGTGATGGTAGTGGTGAGGGGGTGGTTGGAGAGGAGATGAGTGTTGGATGGGGTGAAAGGAACGCGTAGCGGAGTAAATAATTTAATGGAATTTGTGACTGGTGAGAGTTTTTATTATTTCATAAAGAATTAATCCACTGTCAAGGACAAGGCCTGGGTATATTGATGGTTATCTTTAAGATGAAATGAAATAGCGTGTGGCTTTTAGTGCCGGGAGATCCCAGAACTGGTTCGGCTCGCCAGGTGCAGGTCTTTTGATTTGAATTCCGTAGGGGCGACCTGCGCGTCATGATGGGGATGAAATAATGATGAAGACAACACATACACTCAGCCCCCGTGCCAGGGAAATTAATCAATGATGGTTAAAATTCCAGACCCTGCCGAGAATCGAACCCGGGACCCCTGTGACCAAAGGCCAGCACGCTAACCATTTAGCCATGGATCCGGACACCTTTAAGATTATCCATGCTTGTTTCAAACATCCTTCGAATATTGCTTACAAAACGACTAACTAAGGAGTGTTTCAAGAAGCCGATATGCAAGGTGTTTCAACTGTCTAGCGTACTGTAGGCTACTGTTACTCGCATGCTGTAGTGGTAGCGTGCCTACATCTTACTCGGAGGCCTCAGGTTCGATTACCGGCCAGTCTAAAGATTGTAATTCCGGACTAAGGCCTAGAACGGGATGAACTCAGCCTTTTGAGACCAACTGAGGAGCTGTGAACCTGGTCACGAAAGTCAAGGAATATGGCTGAGGATGTCGTCTTGCTGACCGCGTAACACTTCTGTATCTTTCGACCATCCGGCTGGGCAGTAATCGCTTTAATGGTCGGTTGCGCCACGGGTTTGCTTGATTTAGCATACTGCACTATGTCACGTTCTGGATGATACAGAGCGATCCATATAAACCTGAACTACTTTAACAAATCCTAATTTACGTCTGAAAGTCCGTGGAAACTGAAAATTTGTTTTAATGATCTCAGTGGCTCTGGGTGAATCAGTACCGCTACCTATTTTTGACAATTTTGTTAATTGTCGTGACAATAACGAGCACTGTTAGCAAATTAATTATTCGTTCGGAGTCTTTAACTGGCAGTCATAATGGAAACATGCAATGCACCCTTCGAGAGCGTGTTTTTATTGTGAAAACATACTGGAAGACAGAATCATTGGTTACAATACAACGGCGTTCCGAAGAGAATTCAATGTGCGCGATGTTCCAACAAAGGCAACAATTTGATGGATTGTAAGGAAGCGGGAGACAACTGGTGTAATAAACAGTGAGAGTGGTGAACATAGACTATCAGTGAGTGCAGAGACTATTGATAATTTTCGAAGACGCTTCAAGAACTCTCCCAAGAAATCGTTGCATCGATTGAGCCAGGAGACAGGCATTTCATATGGCACATGTCAGAGAGCTGTGAAGAAATCGGGGTAACGAACATACAGAGTGCATATGATGCAAGCATTGAAAGAAGCAGATCATGAGAAACGAATGCGCTATTGTCGATGGTTTCAGGGGTTTATTATTCAACGTCCAGACATTATCTCCATGACTTGGTTTACAGATGAGGAATGGTTTCATCAGCAGATATTGGGCTGCTGTTAACCTCCATATCATCCACGAAATAACACTGCATGATGAAAAGGTTGGAGTGTGTTACGCGGTGTCAGCTTCCAAGATTGTGAGTGGTTTCCGACAAAAGAGTAGCGTTACAAAAATGTTGTAATGTTTGGGCTGGGAAGACTTGGGAGAAAGGAGACGAGCTGCTCAACTATGTGGTATGTTTCGAGCCGTCAGTGGAGAGATGGCGTGGAATGACATCGGTAGACGAATAATTTTGAGTGTGTCTTTAAAAGTAGGAAAATTCACAATATGAAGATAAAGCTGGAATTCAAGAGGACAAATTGAGGCAAATATTCTTTTATAGGAAGGGGAGTTAGGGATTGGAATAACTTACCAAGGGAGATGTTCAATAAATTTCCAATTTCTTTGCAATCATTTAAGAAAAGGCAGATAGCGAATCTGCCACCTGGGCGACTGCCCTAAATGCTGATCAGTAGTGGTTGTGGTTGTTGGCCCATTTTATTTGATACGAATGTAGACATTGGAGTTTATACGGAAATCTTCAATACATTTGTGGAGCAGCTGGTTGATGTCGAACTGACAGAAGGTTATTTCCAACAAGATGGAGCAACGTGTCATACGTCTAACGTTTCCATGCAACATGTAACCAGTTTCTTTATGACCGAATAATTTCAAAAACAACAAAAAATGTGCCACCCCCCGATCACCTGACCTAACTCCGCCGGTCATTTTCTTATGAAGGTATCTTAAAACCAGAGCGTACCATAATAGACCTCAGACAACTGCTGAACTCCGTGAGGCCATTAAACACGAAATACTCGTAAGCAACAATGGCGAGGACAGACGTCGCAGAACGTCGCAGAATATGGTGAAATGATTACAGTTGTGTATGAATGCTGGTCGAGGGCACTTCCAACATTTGCTGTGAGGAATCTGCCAATAAAGTATTGTAACTAGTTTCTTTTTTGACCAAATAATCTCAAAACATTTGTGCACCCCGGATCATCGGATTTTATCTTATGTATGTAATCCCCCAATTGTGTATTATCATCTCCCAAAGTTGTACAAGTGTCCTATTAGTGATTCAAATGTTATGACTCATTAAAATAGTTCAGGTGTATATGGATCGCTCTGCACGTTCTAAATAGTCGACAGGTTTGGTAAAATTCTATGTGAAACTTTCGTCCTTATTGCAATAACATGTTACATTTGAAGGCGTATAAAAATAAATAGGAAATAAGCCCGTGTCATATTCATCCCATTAAGGACCCTGTTTGCTTACCAGATGGGCTGAAGGTATGCGGATGCTATGCGATCGGTGCGACGACATCCTCAGGTGTATTGGTTGACTTTCGTGACCGGAAGGCCTAAATTTGCTGTGGCCAAAGTCAATATTAGATTAACATTTTGTAGGGTGTAAACTTTGTTTCCCATGACAGTTTGTACACCATGAATCTATTCAGCGGGAGCACACACCAGGACCCTTCTTAATCACTACTGGTAACGCCCACGGACCGATCGAATTGACTGCGCCACTCGGGGGCCCTGTAGCTGTTAATTTGCTTTCGGTAGATGATCGGTTCGAATCCAACTTTGTCATCTATGGTTTTCCTTTTTTCAAGCTAGAAAAATGCGTGGGGCTGTACATTAATTCACGCCATGGTCGCTTCGTTCCCAGTAGGTTAAGCCCTCTCCTTCCACATCGTCACTATAACACCTTCTCTAAGTCGGTGCGACCTTTGAGGTTCGGATTCTTTATTACAAGTAAATTGTGGTCCTACTGGCTGGTGAACGACTGAGTGAAAATTTCAGGCACCTCCACTAAGATAACGTAAACTGCATCACGGCGAGTGTAGTTACTTCATGTTCGGAGCTTGAGACATCAAGCATATCAATCCCATGTACTCGCTGTATGTGAAATATGTGTCGATGAGATTTCCATACTGGCGTGTCTGTTTGAAACTGATTGGGGCTAGACGTGGGAGCCCCAGGAGCTCTAAACTTTGGAGCGTGGGTTGGCGACCACGGGGCCCTCAGATGAGTCCTGACATTGTTTCCACTTACTTGTGCCAGGCTCCTCACTTTCATCTATCCTATTCGACCCCCCTTGGTCAACTCTTGTTCTTTTCCGACCCCGACGCTATTAGGTTTGCGAGGGCTAGGGAGTCTTTCATTTTCACGCCCTTCGTGGCCCTTGTCTTTCTTTGGCCGATACCTTCATTTTTCGAAGTGTCGGGCCCCTTCCATTTTTCTCTCTGATTAGTGTTATATAGAGGATGGTTGCCTAGTTGTACTTCCTCTTAAAACAATAATCACCACCACCACTAGACGTGGGAAGTAAGCAGCCGTGGCCTGTGTGTCAAAATTTCCACTTGTTTGTGGCTGAAACTGGGGAAAATATTTCTAGAATGGCCAAGAAAGAAATTTTACCTCACTTCTCTTCTCGTGAAAGCTGCAATGTTAACCCCTATACCACGGTGGTGGACGCGTGGTGGAGACATGCGTACCATGAGGGGGTAAACATTGAAGAATAATTTGAAAGGTCAATAATTCAGGACGAAATGACAGTGGAAGGGGTGGGGGAGGTGTACGCAAATGTTCAAATATCGACATATTTACAGTAGACCTTACCAATGCGGCTTAATATGCTGCAAAGAGTACATCATTTATCAGATGACACCAGCCTTGAAAGTTAACATCAGTATATAAAGTTGTCTATCACAGCAATGAGGACCTTTTGGGTAATTAGGCTGTATGTGTGTGTACAGTGTTCCGCTCACAGCGGCTATTGGGCTCATCAGTTGGACTGGCACCTTTCCAAGACTCACCCTAGCAATGGCAGACATTATATTATGGTATAACACTAATTTCATTTCATTTAAAACGGTCTGCACCGAGCGAGCGGCTGCGTGGTTTGAGTCACGTAGCTGTCAGCTTGCATTCAGGAGATAATGGGTTCGAACTCTACTGTCGGCAGTCCTGAAAATGGTTTCCGTGGTTTCCCATTTTCATACCAGGCACATGCTGGGACAGTATCTTCATCAAGGCCACGGTAGCTTCTTTCATACTCCTATTCCATCGTCGCCGTAAGACCTATCTGTGTCAGTGCGACGTAAAGCAAAAAAAAAAAAAGTCTGTATTTTACCGGCTATCTACGTCCTTTACGGAGGTTTTCTGCAGTGGAATTTCCGTTAGGGCGCATAGACCACGACTTAAACCATGGTCACCTCGCTGAAAAGCTAGAAGCGCCGTTACTGAGCTATCCCGTCCGATGACATAGACACTCAGAGCTCACTATTGCGAATTCTCTGGCCTGAAACCGAAGCATTGATCTATATAGCTCATTGGTCTGTATAGCTCAGTGCATCAATTCAATGGCTATAGTAGCTGCTTCCATCGACTCGGGAGACATGTGGATTCGAACCAACAGAGTTTTATATATGATATGGATTTTTGTGATTTTAATTCCACGCAAAACTTGGATTTTACTTTCCTCATGGGCTTCACTTTATTCTTTCTTAACCCTAGTCACAATTGAAAGTGCACAAGCCAGTAAAGACTGTACAATGAATTTGATCATCTGTAGATGTCACAAGTCCGGCTTCTTGGCTAATGATCAATGTACTGGCCTTTGATTCAAAGGGCCCCGAGTTCAATACACGATCGGGCCGGGAATTTTATCCTCGTATAGTTAATTCCTCTGTCTCGGGGACTGGGTCTTTGTATTCGTCTTCATTCCCATCTCTGTAACACACCACACTACCAACCAACACAGAAACACGCAATAGTGAGTACATTATTCCACATAGGTTTGGCATCAGGAAGGACATCCAGCCATGGGCAAAATGAATATCAGTTTCCCACCCCAGTACATTGGAAGAAAGTCAAGAAACAAGAATAAAAGGCAGAAATAGTTAGCTGTCACATACTGGTCAGACAATCGCGGTTTCTCACGCCCATGATATGAGACCACAACAAACAACAACCCTAAACAAGAAGCAATAACAACAAATTGCTGAATGTGAAGGTATGCAGACCTTATCCGCTAGAACTCAAACCTAACAAACCTTTCGCCCATTTAAAGGGCCTCTATTTCGGGATTATCAATTCCACGTACTAAATGCATGTAAAGTATGCCGAATATCCAATGTAGTTGTAATTAATTGGAAGAATGACTAGGACCAACAGTATATGTAATGTTCTATAGGGCCGATGACCTAGAAGTTAGGCCAATTTAAACATTATCATCATTAGCCTGATTTTGAAGTCAGAAAATCAGTTTTGGGATGGCTGAGTGAGGGATCTTAACTGACATCTATTCTCAGAAGTATTCCCGAGGATAAGCGCACTCCGTTCCTGTTCCTCAAACAAGTCTTACATTTGTTTACGAGCCAGGTTCGAACAGGGGCCAACGGGAGGAACGCTACTATGCTCTCCCTTGTATCACGACAACGGCTCCTCCCACATTTGCCGGGCGGCATCATTACAGGAGGAATGTGTATCACGAGCGATTATTGTGATGCCTGCAGCTTTGGTCGCTTGCTTTGGAAACAGGGGAGGTACCGTAATATGTGCCCCTGGGCTGATGGTCAGCTGGTACCGTTGTGCAGGCCCTGCTTGATTAGCTCAATAATTTATATTTTTATTCTGGCAGGCTCCAAATGAAAAACTTTAATAGTGCATTACACAAAGATCCTTTTAAACAGTGGAAGAGATTCATCGGTCTTCTGGTTGTCAGGAACGGGGAACCAGATGGAGCTAGGTAGTAATAATAATAATGACGTATGGCTTTTAGTGCCGGGAGTGTCCGAGTACATGTTCGGCTCGCCAGATGCAGGTCTTTTGATTTGACACCCGTAGGTGACCTGCGCGTCGTGATGAGGATGAAGTGATGATGAAGACAACACATACACCCAGCCCCCGTGCCAGCGAAATTAACCAATGATGGTTAAAATTCCCGACCCTGCCTGGAATCGAACCCGGGACCCCTGTGACCAAAGGCCAGCACGCTAACCATTTAGCCATGGAGCCGGACAGCTAGGTAGTGAATTTAGGTGATTAGATTTCTCCGGGTACTCCGGTTTTCCTTGTCATCTTTCATTCCAGCAACACTCTCCAATACCCTTTCATTTCATCCGTCGCTCATTAATCATTGCCCTAGAGGAGTTTTAAAAGTTTCAGCATCCGGCACAGTTCCTATCCTCACCGCTAGATGGGGCTTCATTCATTCCATTCCTGACCCGGTTGAAACTGCAAACAGGCTTTGGATCTTCATTTTCAAGTCGACACTGGAAAGTATGGCTTCTTTCTCAACAAACTTGATGGTGGGACAACCAAGCTTTCATTTGATGGCTCAACACGCTTACACCTGTAGACGTGATATCTTTTAGATTTTTGCCGTGTGAGACAGACAATATAGGAAATCTTAATGTTCTGCGGAGTCCATATTCCTCATCCTGAGAAGGGAAACTTGCCGACCGCTACTGCGACTTCTCTAATTAATGTCGTGCCGAGAGGTTTGATTTGATCGCTGCTCTATTAAGGGTATCTTTCCGTCATCGGAGCAACTGTAAATTCAAACCTTCCGGCAGTATTAGAGCAATCGCAGTCGTGATCGACTGTTTCCTGAAACATAACGATTCTTTGCTATTTGCCTTCTCACACGGTAAGATTGTTAAAGCACAAATCTACATTTAAGTTGCTGCCTTTGCTAAATTTCATAAAGTAATGCGGTATTTTCATGTAAAGAAGATGTTTTCATTCATTGCATTAGAAAAAAGAATTCTCTGGTTCCTTGGCTGATTGATCAGCATCGAGGCCTTCGGTTCAGAGCGTCCTGAGTTCGATTTCTGGCCGGGTCGGAGATTTTATTCGCGTCTGGTTAATACTGAGTGTCCCAACACACTCCTGCACAACACACCACACTACCGAATACCACAGATACAGGCAATAGTGAGTACATCCCTGCGCATAACGTTAGCATCAGGAAGGGCATCTGGCAGTAAAACAGAGCCAAGTTTTCATGTACGCTTCAGTTCGTACCCGCGACACTACCGGAGTGTGAGGAGAATGGTAGAAGAAGTAATTACATTTTTTTTAATGCTTTGAATACTACTTTTCATTGTGGGGTATGTAAGATCTCAGTGCTATTACCTCCACAATATATTCTCACTCAGATGTCCGAATTTACATAAAGTTTTTAAACGGGAAATATTCGTCATCGTGGTTAGGATTCCACGTACATCTGTACCTGCTTGCGATTTGGAAACTCATGTTCACTAGATTAACAGTGAAACTGTTTGCTTGCTTAATATTTCAACATAGACTTACGTTCACCGACAACGGATAGGCCTACATAGAAAGAACAATTTTAAGAGGTTTTTAGTGTTTTGGTACAATGCATACATCGCCGAGAGTAATTTAACTTACGATTATGTTTAATGCTTCAATTGACAGTTAAAAGTGAAGGCTACCTGTTTCCAAAAAAGAAAAAAAAAGTTTTCATGAAAGAGCGCTTCAAAGTAAGGCTAAATATGTGACGTCACACGCATACTCTGTTACAAGATGGCGCTGTGTTGATTCGCACACTCAATTGGAGATTAGCTGTCGTTAATGCATCGTGGTCAGTTGTATAGAATAACACATTTAATAAGTCCACGAAACCCTCAAAACTGTGCGGCCGTTACAGTAGTGACAGCCTACCGCCAACTTTGTTAATATGTATTGTGGTAGATTGTACCCGTTAATAACTCTTTAACATTCCCTGTGGGATTATTTCATTCTAGCGGCTGTACATAATAACCAGGTGCGTTATCCAAACCTGGATGTTGGCGACCAAGTCATTGCCCCCAGCTACGGCAGGGGTCATTGATCACGTATCATGTGTCAGAGTTTACTTGTTGTATACTGGCCAGTTCCATTCTGTTCCTCCTTAATTCAACAGCACGTGGGCTGCCCATCTAAGTGGTGAGCACGTCTTAAGTTTAATTTCGAAGATTTCGTGAGATCTATTTCAAGACATTTTCATTAATTAATTAATTAATTAATTATCGTGATCTTCTTTTCTCCCCGTGGGTGGAGGTGGTAGAATACTTATCTCCTGCATGTCGCAAGAGGGTACAAAAAGGTCAACCTGGTGCTCTCAACTTGGGAGCCTGGGTTGGCGGCCACGTTTCCCCTGTCTGAGTCTAGCATTGAAAATCCACAGCCTG
Source organism: Anabrus simplex (assembly GCF_040414725.1). NCBI lineage: Eukaryota > Metazoa > Arthropoda > Insecta > Orthoptera > Tettigoniidae > Anabrus > Anabrus simplex. The sequence goes on from NC_090265.1 coordinate 904,730,372, forward strand.
TTTCCAGTCATTGGACCGTGTCAGGAATGGGATGAATGAAGCCCCCATATTGCGGCGAGGATAGGAATTGTGCCGGCTGCTGAAGCCTGTCGCACTCCTCTGGGGCAATGATTAATGAATGACAGATAAAATGAAATGATACTGGAGAGTGTTGCTGGAATGAAAAAAAGGCAGGGAAAACCGGAGTACCCTCAGAAAAACCTGTCCTGCCTCCGCTTTGTCCAGCACAAATCTCACATGGAGTGACCGGGATGTGAACCATGGAACTCAGCGGTGAGAGGCCGGCGCGCTGCCGCCTGAGCCACGGAAGCTGAGTCTAGCATTGCTTCCACTTACTTGTGTCAGTCTCCTCACTTTCACGTTTCCTGTCTGATCTCCCTTGGTCAACTCCTGCTCTTTTCCTAACCCGACGGTATTAGGTTTGCGATGCCTAAAGCCGCGTATACACTTGAGCATTCGCCCCGAATGAGCATGCGTTTGCCCAGTTTTGCTCAGATGAGCACGAGCGAACCGAATGGATTCGCATGCCTCAGCCCGATCCGAATGTTGTCGGTACCTCAAAGTGAGCACGTGCTCTGTTCGCGCTCAGTGTGGACGATTGATGACAAGTGGGGTAGCCCGAACAGTATGAGCCGACTGCTTCCGCTATCGCTATGCATATGCGATCTCGCTCGTGCAAGTGAAGTGAAGGAAGTGTGTGAAAGATAATTTCAACTTCAAGTTGAAATGGAATTGTCCCAGGATAATTCTCTTATCCTCCTGGGGTACTACCACAAGTATCCCGTTCTGTGGAACCACAAACACGAGTTCTATTTCAATACCTTCACATAATCCTTTAAGCAGGCTATGATGGCTTGGCACATTTGAGGTATGATTCTGCCAATGGCTTGTTTCGAAATTTTGAAGAAGTACTGCAAACTCGTTTAAGAGTCTCCTGTAGCCAGAAATCGCAGTGTCACAGCTAGGCGTTCCTCGGCAGATATGGTTTTCTTAAATGTTGTGTCCTCTCTCAATCGTAGCACTGATCTCTCTTATCTTAGTCTGTTTACCCTCCAGGGTTGGCTTTTCCCTCGGACTCAGCGAGGGATCCCACCTCTACCGCCTCAAGGGCAGTGTCCTGGAGCTTCAGACTTTGGGTCGGGGGATACAACTGGGGAGAATGACCAGTACCTCGCCCAGGCGGCCTCACCTGCTATGCTGAACAGGGGCCTTGTAGAGGGATGGGGAGATTGGATGGGACAGGCAAGGAAGAGGGAAGGAAGCGGCCGTGGCCTTAAGGGAGGTACCATCCCGGCATTTGCCTGGAGGAGAAGTGGGAAACCACGGAAAACCACTTCCAGGATGGCTGAGGTGGGAATCGAACCCACCTCTACTCAGTTGACCTCCCGAGGCTGAGTGGACCCCGTTACAGCCCTCATACCACTTTTCAAATTTCGTGGCAGAGCCGGGAATCGAACCCGGACCTCCGGGGGTGGCAGCTAATCACGCTAACCACTACACCACAGAGGCGACCGTAGCACTGATATTGTGCAATATCGATTCAAAATCCTCGAATGACATTCTCGTAATTTTTTTAACCAATTGTCATCTGTTTCATGTCCAATCGTTTTTAACAATTGAGCAGTGCATCTCTCTTCATACAGTTTCCTTTGCCACCACCGCTTTCTCCTTTTTTTTCAAGGAATGCAATTAATACATATAACAATAACTGACGACGATCAATTTTCTATTCACCATTGTAGCCTCAGGTCAGGCAAAACACTACACTACACCTAAACACAGACGGTGTTCTCGGTCCGCACGAGGTCCGAACACAGTGGAAACTTTCTCAACAGATTGATATGCGGGTCGTGCTTGTGCGCTCCCGCATCGGCAACGCATGCTCATTCGGTGCGAATGCTCAAGTGTATACGCGGCTTAAGAGAGTATTTTATGCCGGCCTTGCGGTGTAGGGGTAGTGTACCTGCCTTTTACCCGGAGGTCCCCGGTTCGATTACCGGCCAAGCCAGGAATTTTTACCTGCTTCTGAGGGCTGGTTCGAGGTCCACTCAGCCTACGTTATTACATTAGTTAAAGTATTGACAAAAGAGTGGGAAGGGCCACGATGGGTGTCAAAATAAAAGACTCCCTTAAACCAAACCAATTTTGGCAATATAGGTGAAAAAATTCTAAAAAACTAAAATAACCCCTAGTTTTATTGTTTTAGAAGGGGTTGCAATAATAAAATGCAATTTTGAGCAAATATACAAGATTCATTGCATTTAAAGCATTAAACTGCATTCTCAGCTATGACAAAATGCAGATAGCGAATTACAAAATTACAAACGAGATATGTACTATATTTACCTACAGTTTTGGAAAAAATAGACACGCAGTCAACCATGGCTTTCAAGCCAGATCTCAAAAAAGGTCCTTAAAAGGGGACCAAAATATTGCGCAACTTTGCGAAATACTTTTTTGATTTGGAAACTGAAATATAATATCTATATAATTCCAACATTAAAAGAGGTTTAAATAACTACTTTGAAACCTTAGATGAACGTTAACATTGTCTAATAAGCAAAATGAAAACTACTTACCTTTTCCAAACACCTCTACGTTTCGAGAGTATAATTTGTAAACATCAAACAGACTTCAGATGAGCAAAAACTGTGTAGATAACGCTCATTAGTTAAACTACGCTCTAAATTATCCTGGCGACACACACAGCCCGCACAAACGACAGGCATTGACGTGCTGCAAACGGAGGGGTACGTGGCAGTTAAAGGTTGCAGCGAGTTTAATTTCGCAACCTCTCTGACCTTCAGGGCAGAAGACCTCTGTTCTTAGACACACTGAACATTTTACTTTCAGGATATAGCATGCGGCAATAAGTTCCACGGTGTTGGGATATTGATTTTTTCCGCCTACATTGCCAAAATAACACACTGTGTAACGGCGAGAGGCCGGCGCGCTGCCGTCTGAGCCACGGAGACTTTTTGCCCGGTTGTACTACCTCTCAAACAATAATCACCTACACCGCCACTCTTGAGGTCTGTATGTAGAGAAATGGTAGGCCTATACGAGTATACGAGTCTCTGGCAGGGACTATCTTGACATCTGTTTCCTGTAGCTCGGACCCATTGTATTGCTTGATGGTAGAGGAAGAAAATCAGGTGGAAAGCACGCACGGCTGTGTGTATACTGTGAGGTCACAGGAGGTCATCTGCTGCCCCGTTATCCCTCGTCATGGTTCCAGCATGCTGTAATATACCTGTGGTTGTAAATCACAGAGGCACAGACATACTTAACGGTCGTCTCGCAGAACATCTAACATCCTTCGCATCTTCCTCTCGTTGTATCCATCCAGGAAAATTGTGTGTGTTTCCTTGCGGTTGAGTTGCCAAAACGCCGTCAAACAATTTACATATTTTGACGACTTGCTAAAGCTACTCGAAGTGGGATTCGCCAAGTCGCGTCGTCACAAAATATCCAAATTTCAAAACACCCGAGTATCAAATTTTCAAAATTTAAGAGCATGGTTTAAGAAACCAGTTTAGTACCTGGATGACAAGTCTCAAATTATCCCAATTTCCAACGGTGGTACTATTTTAAAACACCCTGTAAGTGTACAATATCATTATAATAAACATAAAGTAGTACAGAAGGGTGCGAAAAGGTTCATTGATAACACCAGCTCAGCTCCAATTTTAATACTGTAGGCCTATATGTAACAGCTCAGGTCCAGTTTTAATATTTTAACTAGCGAATGTATCCGGGCTTCGCTACGGTATTCTAGTTTGTATACGTTCTACGTAAGTTGCTGTACACGCAGTGAGTGAGATTATATTAAATTGCATTTATCTTAGAACTATCCGAGAAACAAAACGGGGAGGATCCCATTACGTTGTTTCCGATGAAAGGTGCACGTTGGGGAAATTTTGATGATAATGGCAGGCCACATTTCCTACTGCCATTCACAATCGAGTTCGAGAGTGTCTACAATAACGGCAGGCTCACATGCCAACTGCCATTCACAATACAGATGGATCGTTTTTATTATAATGACAGCCCCTATTTTCTAATACCAGTCAAATTCGAGCTGGAGAGATTTGATTATAATCGAGAAATGCTGCGTTATCTAAAGTATAAAGAATCGAGATACGACAAAAAGGCATAGGACCAAAGTTGAACATCTCTCCAAATTAAGCAACGATTGTGTAATCTGCTTTGTGAAATAACTTACCGTTTCGAAAGTAGTTACCACAAAACGAAGGAATGCAAATCATTGAAATTGCCTCCATATTTCGGTACTTTCCTGGACCAAAAAGGAATGCATTTGAACAGCCTGGAACTTTCCCTCAAACGAAAGAGTGTCCAGTGACCAAGCGAAATAATGTACATAACAGTAGGTGTTCGATATGAAACGACGTTTCGCATATAGTTCACGGATTTGACAGAAAATCAATAGTAAACAAGAAAATGATAGAAAACTGTTGTAGTTTCCATATAAACTTCCAGTCTATTTAGTGATTTTTAAGTCATATGCTTATCTAAACCTTCTCTTTTATGACTAATACTCTATATATGAAGTTTTGTCGACATCTATTCAGCCGTTTCGCCGTGATGGTGGAACAGATGGACAAACAGACACAAAAGCTAAAAGCCATTGATACGGTCTTAAGTTGACCTAATCGGATAAATATCTAAAAAATTGGCTAAACAAACGAAATTACAGACAGAAGATCCCCTACAACTTTATTTCTGTAGATAAGCATGGGCACGTTTATAAATGCAGACCTTCATTTCGAAATTTTACTGCTTTTAAATGGTACGTCATATCAACAAACGGATTCCTCCATCAGACGCCTCTTTTATTGTTCTGCATGGTTGCTCCTATGCCATTTTCTCGTATCTCCTATATTTATGGGTTAGATTGAATTAGAAACATTAAATAGGATTAAATTTGGGTGCAGTTTTCAAACATTACTTTATTTTTCGGATACTTACGTGGCAGCTGGAATCATAAAATTTAGCTAACAATATGACCACTGATCGTGTCAATGTGCGTACCGAATTGGACGATTATATCTTTCCTATACGTGCGTCAAACGATAAGATATACTTTACGTATTAAAAGTATAAAAATGGCTTCAAATTAAGAACTGCAGCTCTAACTAACGTGTAAGAGATCGAGATACGGCAATATGTCATAGGACCAAAGTTGTAGATCTCTCCAAACTGAAAAGCGATTGTGCTATCTGCTTTGTGATACGACTTACCGTTTAGCCACCAGTTATCCCGAAAAGAAGGTCTGCACCGCCATTGAAATTGCCTCTATATTTCGATATGTTCCGGGGCCAAAAAGTTATACATTTGAACAGCTTGGGATTTTTCTCAAAGGAAGTGTCCAGGTTTCTGGATTAGCACTCGCATATATTCGGAGTAATTAAAGAAGAAAGTACTACAGTTAAGAAAGTTGAAATTAATAGAAAATTGGATTATAACTGAGGACAGCCAGATAGGGCATATATGTAAATACCATGTGGAAGCCATAAATAAATTGTGATGGAATGAGTTACGGATATAAGGAGGCGGTCACAGAGGAGAAATTTAGGCGCAGGGATTCTTAGGTAAACAGATAAGAAGATGACATATGGTGGAATTATTCATGAAATGATAAACTTTTATGTACTAACCCAGCTTAGGGTTTTACGGCCGGCATCACGATACTAATAAAACTTTCTCGGGCTTACAGACCGTGGTCCAATTGGATTTATAGCTCACAGCATTTTAGAAGATACTGAGCTCAGAATTTTCAATAGTCCCCTATCACTGAAGGTCGGGTTTGAGCTATAAACTTAATTGGTGTGGATTTCTTCTGGTTACAAGAGCTTTCGACAAGTTATGGGTGATAAGAGACATTAAAATCAAGCTTATATGTAGTTGTACATGACTGTTTATATCGTGATGATCAGAGCTAAGATTTTTATGACCTAAAATTTCTGGAAATATGCATGGACTTATGTCCTAAAAATACGAAAAAGTGGCATACAAATTTGGAAGTAGGCCTATTACGCAAAGAAATGATAATAAATAATGTTATTTGTTTTTACGTACCACCAACTATATTTTTATGGTTTTTGAAGGTGATGAGGTGCCGAAATTTTGTCCCGCAGGAGTTCCTTTACGTGCCAGTAAATCTACCGACACGAGGCTGATGTACTTGAACATCTTGAAATACCACCGGACTGAGCCAGGATCGAGCCTGCCAAGTTGAGCTCAGAAGGCCAGCGTTCTACCGTCCGAGTTACTCAGCCTGTCACAAAGAATTGAAATGAAAATGAAAATCCACAGCCTATTTCCAGTCATTCGGCCGGGTCAGGAATAGAATGAATGAAGCCCCATCTAGCGGCGATTATAGGAATTGTCCCGGCTGCCGAAGCCTTTCGCACGCCTCTGTGGCAATGATTAATGAATGACAGATGAAATGAAATGATACTGAAGAGTGTTGCTGGAATGAAGGATTACAGTGAAAACCGGAGTACCCGGAGAGAAACCTGTCCCACCTCTGCTTTGTCCAGCACAGATCTCACATTGAGTGACCGGAATTCGAACCACGGAATCCAGCAATGACAGGCCGGCGCATTGCCACCTGAGCCTCGGAGTCACAAATAATTGAAATATTGTCCAAAATTTACTTTGAAGACTAGCAACAAATTGGTCGCATTTTTTACATTCTTTTGTCCTTTATACTTCTACTGCTTGCGAAACAAGTTGTCTCTTACTTCATTTTACCACAAACTATTTCTAAGGAAAGGAAATCCAAAACAACAACAACAACAACAACAAAAAGACCATGTGAATAATATTTGGAGAATAGTTCAATTATTATAAGCCGGGCTGAGTGGCTCATACGTAGAGGCGCTGGCCTTCTGATCCCAACATGGCAGGTTCGATCCTGGCTCAGTCCGGTGGTATTTGAAGGTGCTCAAATACGTCAGCCTCGTGTCTGTAGATTTACTGCAACATAAAATAACTCCTGCGGGAGTAAATTCCGGCACCTAGGCGTCTGCGAAAACCGTAAAACAGTTAGTCGGACATTAAGTCAATAACATTAGAAAAAAATAGAAATTATTATAATATGGCCAAAAGTATATGATTTAAACCACTTTTTGGTCAGATACATCTTAGTGGTAAAACAATAGCAAAATATGCATTTACCCATACAACGAGCGGAGATGGCTCACTTCGGCGATGGAGCCAATCTCTGCATTCGGATGAAGTGTGGGTTCGAACCCGCCGTCGGCTGTCCTGAGAATGATTTTCTGTGGTTTCCCATTGTCACTTCCATGCAAATGCCGGGACAGTTCCTATTCACAGGCCACAACCGATTCCTTTCACCTCTTTACCCAAATTCATCCGCCACAATTTATTTCACTTTCGTTAGCTCCTTAACTGACGTTGGCATGCGGCCGTAACACCATGCTATATAAATTCATCTCACCTCATCCCCGACCCCATATCGAGAAACGGGACTGAGGAAAGATATAGTATTTACCCCATACGAACAATAAAATCAATGCACAAAAGCTAGAACTAGGTTAAATTCAACTCAAGTTTGTAAAAAGTATAGCATATCATAGAAATACAAGCCCTAGTGATCATAGCCAGGGGACAGTCAGTGTTATAGGTGAGATCTGAACTACAAGCACAGACTTCTCATTTCAGAAATCCCACGTGCATTGACCGGAGTTCGAACGTTGGTCGCCTTGATGAGAAGCCAGTGACTCAGCCATTTTGCTCTCACGCCCTCAAACAAGAAACGTTAGTAGACGAATGTTTCTTATTTGTTTGTTGTACAATGGCCTGTCGTTTATTTTGGTTTAGCTATTAAAATACTATTGTGGGAAGCGACTGACGTCTCGAGCGTGATTTATATCGAGACATTTAAGAGTACGTATATGGGATGTAATAAGCACTGCAACTTAACTCCTGGTTTTCCAGACAGGAAGATGGGGTTCAAATCTCGGGAAATCCTCGCATGGGATTTTCAGTTGAAAATTCACGTGGCCAGGATAAGCGTCCAGCCTTTAAACTTTTGGTTGAAACCTAAAATGAGCTTAGGTGGCTCCAGTAACGTCACAAACAAGTGGAGTAATCTGAAGAAAGATTTTTCAAGAATGTATAAGTAACAGTCTTTCCTAACAATTTATGTTGGTGAGTTCAAGATTCTTTGTTTGTCCTGTGGGTGGCGGTGGTAGAATACATCCACGGTATCGCCTGCCCGTCGTAAGAGACGACTGAAAGGGGAACCTCGATGTGCTCACATCTTGGGAACGTTGGTTGCCGAACTCAGAATTCCTAGCTGAGTCTGACAGTGCTCCCCCTTATTTTCGTCAGGCTCCTCACTTTCATCTTTCCTTTCAACCTTACTTGGTCAACTCTTGCTCTCTTTCGACCCTGACAGTATTAAGTTTGCGAGGCCTTTGTGGTCCTTTTTTGGCCGATACCCACATTATTTGAAGAGTCGACTATTTTCCTTTCTGATCAGCTTTAAAAGAGGATGGTTACACAGTTGTACTTCTTCTTAAAACGTAACCCCCATCGCCGGGCTGAGTGGCTCAGACGGTTGACGCGCTGGCCTTCTGATCCCAACTTCGCAGGTTGATCCTGGCCTAGTCCGGTGGTATTTGAAGGTGTTCAAATACGTTAGCCTCCTGTTGGGAGATTTACTGGCACGTAAAAGAACTCCTGCGGGACTAAATTCCGGCAACTCGGCGTTTCCGAAAACCGTAAAAGTAGTTAGTGGGACGTAAAGCCAATAACATTGTAATTCGTAATCCCCAGCACCACTACTGCCAGAATCCTTTGTGACAATAAATTGCTTCATTTGGAGAAAATCGTAAGATATTTTCAGAAATTATAAATGCTATCTTCAGTAGGAGAAATAAGTTCATGCTGGTTTGAATATTGGTGTACAGAAAATGCCAGTTTTAGCGCAGATTCCTCGGGTGTGACACGTTGAATACACCACTCGATATTTACCTGGTGATAACAAATCGAAACCCTTTCAGGATAATCGTCTTGTTTCATGGGAACAGGAGTCGAACTACTCAGCTGCAGTTACCTTATTCCAGGAATCGCTTTTCAAACCCAATTGTTCTGTGTTGTTAACAAGGAGGGCGTTGTGTGGAAAGTAAGATTGGAATGCATCAGGAAATATGTAAGAGCGCAATATGATTTCTTCTTCAGGAATGTGATTTGTTTTGGCTGAAGCTTTTCTTAGAACAGGGAGAAGTCTTGATAGAGAGAGATTTCAAAGGTTTTCCTCACTCTCTCTCTCTGGGAAGGAAGAGAAACTATTGTAAGAACGCCGTCGAGCTTCCTGCCAGTTCCGTGATTTCCATAACGTTCCGACTTGAACTAAGAATTCTTGTCAACTCCTAAAAAACATCTTCTTTTCATGGGAGCAGTATGAGCCTTCGGAAGTATACCACTTAGTAACGAGACTCACACAACAGGTTTGATTAAAGAGCTCAGAGAGATGTTTACTTACAGTTCCTTGAACCTTTCTTAAATCTCACTAGATATTGACCGTTAATTCACATTATAGCGTGATAGTTCAATGTCACTGCTATTAGCTTTTCAATAAAGTGGTTACGCTATTAATCCCATGTTCGACATGGAAAGTCTTATATCCGTTGTACTACTACTACTGTCCGACTCGTTGGCTGAACGGTCAGCGTACTGGCGTTCGGTTCAGAGGGTCCCGGGTTCTTTTGCCGGCCGGATCGGGGATTTTAACCTTAATTGGTTAATTCCTACGGCATCATTTCATCCTCACGCTTACGGGCGTCAAATAGAAAGACCTGCATCTGGCGAGCTGAACCCGTCCTGGGATATCCCGACACTAAAAGCCATACGACGTTTCGACATTTCGACTACTACTGCAACTGGTGCAACTGGGTAACCACCCAACATTGATCAGAAATGAGAAGAGTTGACTCTTCAAATAATGTGGGGTACCATACTGTTAGAGTCGGAATCAAGCTTGGAAGGAAAGATGAATGTGAGGAGGCTGACGCAAATAAGTGGGGGCAATTTCAGACTCAGCTAGGAATTCTGTGTTCGGCAACCAACGCACCTGAGATGTGAGATCATTGAGGTTCCCCTTTCAGTCGTCCTAGCAAATTTACCGGTATGAGTCTATTGTATTTAAGCATATTTCAAGTAGAGGCGCTTTATAACATATGTTATCGATATGAATCCAACAACGTTGTCTGTCTGTTAGGTCATCATCCCAGAGGCTGGTTGGATCCTCAAATAGCACCACCAAAGGCTATGCAGCTGTAGGAAAACCACATAAACCAATGGCAGCTTCAAAATGAGGCGTTCTAGGCAAGATGAGGAGTAAGGTAGTTTGCCATTACTTTCCTCACTGGGCCACAGTGCTATTGTAGCATAACTAACCCTATGAGCAACACCTTTCACAACCTTCAGACACACTGGATGTGCTCTGAATCCAACAACGTTATAAACGCATAAATGCAAGAAGAAACAAATTTCAAACAAATTACTTTTGGAGTTTGGCACTGTATGTTATCGAATAGGGAGAACGTAGCAGAACTACAACACACAACAGCCCTGTTTTAATTAATAATTACTGAGAAAAAAGCATAAGATTTCTGGAGGTAATCATGAAGGGGATGTCGGAGTTGCGTGTTGTAACTTATTTAGAATCTATGCTCGAGTTGCGCGAAAATCTTATTGGTAACACATTACGAGTTGTGGTAAATTGCCTCGCGAATTGTGCAAAGTGATTACAAACACAAAAATTGAAAACTAAAGCGATTTCTCCTTCACACCTACTGTAAGTAGCGATCTATGCATAAAGGTAGAGTTTCTAGACATAGTTCTAAAAGTTTCATGTGACGGATACATTTTCAAGAAATAGGTGGTTGAAAAAGACTACCATTTTTATATACATGAATTTAAGAACAATATACAATTTAAACCAACCTTTTGAAAACGTCTTATGTGATAAGCAGGCTTTTGTTTTACGTAAGTCATTCCATTCTTGTTGTGTTTCCGTGTTTATAATCACTTAATGCTTGAGTAAAAATGCGCGCTTTATTTTGTTACAATTCTTCTATTTTCTTTTGGAGGTGTACCTTTGGAAGCCGCTGGATAGCTTTTCATCTGATAGACTAAATGAAACGTCAAAACTGTCACGTGGGCAGCCTAAATAGCGTCGAATCAAATTATTATTATTATTATTATTATTATTATTATTATTATTATTACTTCGAAATTAATAGTACATTATTATAATTATTCATATTGAGCTTTTTACACCGTTAACTATTTATTTCTAGTTCAACATCGAAAGTTGCGAAGAATGATATACTACAATTTCACATTCACCTTTTTTATAAACGCTTTGGCCAATAATCTCAGGACATCCTTCGCCTGGTTTGAATGTAAATATTCCTTTGTGAATAGGCTATATCATTTTTGGAAAGAGAATATTGAAGCAGTAATTAATCATAGTGTTGAACTTGGTATTATACGGATTGAGCGCTGTTGGATCTTTAATGTTAAATTGATTTCAAGGGGAATACCGTGGCCCTTGCTCGGATAATTTAGCAACAGCTTTTAGGTTGGCAAGCTTTCAGGTTGGGAATTTTAGGTAATAAGCAACGTTAAGATCGAGCTGTTCTCTACTTCTTCGTCGTGATTTATTTGTATTTTTCTGTTGTCATGTTTTTCTAGCATTCCATGCAATACATTTTTAACCACATAAATAGAATTTGAAATGTAATTCTGTCTCGGATTCATTTGTAAGCAAAAGATATGATCGATGAAATCATTTACAAACTCGTTTGAGGAGTGGTGTTGGAAGATCTAGGGGCAATCTCAAGAGGTGGAGGTATTTAGAAAAACAGACAGCACTTTGTGATTGCGGGGAAATACAAACTACCCCCACACATACAGTATATAACTGTCAAATATGTCCTGTTCAATGTACACTTCAAGACCTCGTTCAAGCGACGAAAGAGGAAATTGCTGTCGCTGATTATAATCAATAATCCAATAATTATTGGATGGACTCAGTGTAACCGCACGAAATGTGTATTTGTAAAGTGCCATGCATTTTGTGTAATTGTAACATGTATGTTTGTGTATATTTGTATTGTCTCAACGCTCTAACACGAATTAATAATAGTAATTATTATGAAGGGTATGCATTTTATGAACATAAATTTCTATTTTTCTTTTGATGAATAGGGGAAAAACTTAAGTAGTATTTCTCATATGTGTAATAATGTTTTAAGTGAACTTGAAAGCCGTTGGAATAGTTTTATTTATGGAACAATGAATTCAAGTTATCACGTCCAGGTGGAAACTTTCGGAGCGCATCCACTTAACGGATGTTCAATGCTCTGTTGCTTCAATATTTCCGAGTGATAGATGCCGTTAAGGTTTCTCTTTCCGGTCAATATAACAGCGTATGACCTTTTATAGCGGCAGTTAGCACGCTGATAGTGAGGATGGTTCTGGAGATATCACCTCCAGTGTCTTACTTCCGCTTTCCTTCTTACTAGTTGCCATTGTCTTCAGACACATTTTGTGATATCCCTGTCGATGTATGTTCGACTGGGCAGCCTAGAAGATACAAAGCCGCCTCACTCGGAGTGTGACGTCATCATAGTGCGGCCTACTGAGTACTGTTGAGTACGACGTCATGTAGTATTTCGTACACGATCGACCTCGCGCTAATGTCGAAAACAAATACTCATTTTACGAATCATTTTAAGAAGTGATGTACACCTTGTCTCGATAAGATTATAAGAGTCAAAACATACATCACACCACCCTACGAATCGACAACCTTCTGGACTATTTTATCATAATTGTTTGAGATGTTGTCTATCACAATCATAAAATTATATTGGAATTATTGCGCTGCTCATGAAGGAAGAAATAAAAGCAGGCAGGGAGGAGGAGGAGGTGGAAATAACTACTCTGATAAACAGCGGTGGTTCAAAAGACTGCACACACAATTTTAGGACCACTTAAATCTCTTGTAATTGGTGTCAATTTTTTTCCTTTGTACAGTCATTAAATTTCTGTGTATAATTATTTAACAAGATATTTGCAGTTGTATATACAATGGAATGTGCGATATTATGGACAGTATGTCCAGTAATACAATTATGGCCAGATAAAAACAGATATTGGTATATGTGCAAGTGACTTGTTTGATTCAAAAACAACTCTTCGTTGTAATATGGGATTTTTGTGTTACAGCAAGGACGTAGGATACCCATAGGCCTATTACTACAACTGAGCTTTGGAAATATTAGCTACCTGCACTTGTCTGACTGATGAAGCTATTTCTGTCATCTTGAATTTCATTATCATTAGCAGATATACACACCTTACAATAGACACACTTAAATTCTTCAATAACTTTATAAGAACAGTGACCCCTATGCGGAATAATACAGAAAGTACATTTTCATTCAAGTCATTTATTTAATCATCCCCAACAACAACACTCAGAGCCTGTGGATACACAACATCTGTCACATCCTTTGAGGAACAATGATTTACAAAAGTATCCTCTATTGATATAATAACATATCCTACTGTTTCTGACTTCAAAATCAAGGTACGATAATTCTGAATACGTGGTAGTTTCCACGACTTATCTGTCGATACTTCCCAAACATGTTCCCAAGGTCATGAGTTTGAACCCTACCAGTGAAGAAGTAATTTAATTCCTTTACAGTGATCCAGTACCGGGCCAAATCAATGAAAGCAGTCGAAGTATGAGACAATGCTACTTGAGCCTGCTTAGTAAGTCCAATAAACCATCACCGACCCATTTAGCAAACTTGGACATAAAATCAATACCGTAATGTGATGGGATTCATCTGTTATTGGTTCTTGAAATCTATTTCTCAGTCCTTGCATGTTGAGGACAGTTTTCACATTAACAATATCCCAATTTATACAAATCAGTTCAATGAAATTTTCAGTTCCTTCCTAGTTTTCAATATGATTCTGCGGCCTCAGAGCAACAGCAGTATTACGATTAAAAATGTTCACAGCAAGTTGTACATTTTGTCTTTTCAGAGTAGATTGGTACAACAATTCAGCGTTAGACAGATACCATATTTCAACAACTTATCTGTGTCTGAATTATACAGTGTTTTCAAGGATTCCAAAGTAGCTATTCCTTCTTCAACATTGTCACTGAGATGTTTAAATGCCATTACTTGTATCTTCTGGTTAAAATTTAAAATATCCACACTGTCAAAAATAAAATACAGAGCTCTCTCTGTCACACTTTGTTTTGGACGGGCATATTTTATTTTCAGTTCAGTAGGATCACTGAAGATTGATTGATTGAACTATTATCAGCACTAGTACCAAATATCTTAAATCCTGTCTCCTCTTTCATTAAAATCACTTCCTTAGTAAATGAGCGCATATCCTCATTCTTAAAGTTTTTTCCAGTAGAATGTGGGCTACATGTAAATACTTAGAATCTAAGCTACGGACCATGCAAACATAGGCACTAACAGCACCCTGAGAAATACCTTCTGCATGACCTACAATATTTCCACCCTTATAATCCAATTGTGGTTTGAGATGAATTTCATCCATTAAAAAATAACATTATCTAAGAATACAAATTTCCTAGCAAGATAACCCAAAAGGTTAGACGACCTCTGTTTGTTAATTGGTGAGGTAGAAAAGTTACTACTAACTCTACTAAGTGTGTTCTCACAAAGAAGCATCATACCAGATGTACTTTTTAAATATCGATAACGAGATGACATTGACCGCACAAGAGACTAGTGCACAAGATATTTCCATATCTTAAATTGGATTTGGTACACTTGAGCAAATGATATTGTTCCGTCAAAAATTAGATCCCCTCTGCTTTATCAGGCATACAAGGAAGTAAACTACTCAACATGTCAAGTGTTAATGTTATCACTTACTGAATTTGAAAAGTCATTACATTTCATGATCACATCTTCAAGTATAGAAAGTAATTGGTTGGTTTTACTTCCAATTACTGGAAGTTTCGCACTACCTACCTGATTCATCGATGCACCTCCAATAAACATTGATAAAAAATAATTCTTTATTAATAATAATGTAACTTACAATAATAGGATATGGAATATCACGTATCAAGATAAAACATTCATGTGAATCCTTTTTTACCATCAATCACTCAGGCTGCATTTTAATCTTTGCTTGAAGTTCGTCTTTTCTTTCTTTGTGTCTTTCTGTCGCTTTCCCGGTGAAGGAGTGATTGTTATATTATAACGTTCGCACCGCCTTTTCGTAGATCGATTCTGTTACTTCAAAAATTCACTATATACAACAGCGGGTAATTTATTAATATGTACTGTATTGCATGTGAAAATTTAATGTATGATGATGATGATGATGATGATGATGATGATGATGATGATGATACCGATGGCGATGATGTGAAATGTTAAGGCACAATCACTACAAGAAGCCTGCCGTTGGCAAAATCCACCATGGGAGCTCACTTATATAACCCACGCAGGAAACGAATAACTCAAAAAGTATTTTATGGTCACTATGTTACAGTTTGCGTACATATTTGGAGTTGGTCCCATTTCATTGGTTGTCAGTTCCAAGAAGATAAGTATGCTTAAACGTCTGCTGCCTAGTCAGTCAACATTCTACCAGCGAATTTTTTTCATTCCAGTTGAGACATGAACCGGTTAATTTTGGGTCAGAAATTTAACTTTCCCGCTACTTGAACACGCTTCACCTCACTGGCCCATCTTGATTTGTTTCAGAGCTTCATTCTTGCGTGATCTTGAACCCATAGACACACAATTATTAAATTAACTGCAGCCTGTTGTGCTACCGATTTAGACTGCAACAATCTGCCGAGCGTATGACAGTGACCGACCTCTTTCGAGAACATTTTCTAGGGACAGACAAGTTTAAACTTCATTCTTAACTTGGATTTTTGTTTGTTTGTTTTGAATTTGCTTTACGTCGCACCGAAACAGATAGGTCTTACGGCGTTACATCCAATTACTAAAAGGCGTAGAGTGGGAAGGAAGCGGCCGTGGCCTTAATTAAGGTGTAGCCCCAGCATTTGCCTTGTGTGAAATTGGGAAAAAACATCTTTAGGGCTGCCGACAAAGGACTTCGAACCCTTTATCTCCCGGATGCAAGCTCACAGCTGCGCGCTCTTAACCACACGACCAATTCGCCCGGCATTCTTAAGCTGAATTGCAAGACTGGATGATGTACAATTCCAATATAACTAACTCAGTGACCCGTTTTATGGAAAAACAAGGAAAACAAGGAAAACATGGAAAACACAGCGAAACAAAAGTATAGAAAATTTACAAGGAAAACACAGGGAATAACTTTCCACGTCAAAATTAAGTTTTCGATCTAAGACTTGACCCGAACGGAATGATCGAATGTGACCCATACGTAGACGCAACGCGTGTTGTGCGCAGTTAGTAGTACTGTGACCGGGCGAGTTGGCCGTGCGGTTAGGAGCGCGCAGCTGTGAGCTCGCATCCGGGAGATAGTGAGTTCGAATCCCACTGTCGGCAGCCCTGAAGATGGTTTTCCGTGGTTTCCCATTTTCACACCAGGCAAATTCTGGGGCTGTATCTTAATTAAGGCCACGGCCACTTCCTTCCCATTCCTAGGACTTTCCTGTCCCATCGTCGCCATAAGACCTATCTGTGTCGGTGCCACGTAAAGCAAATAACAAAAGAAGTAGTACTAAGAGAGAGAGATAGGGACAGATAGACAGTGTGCGCACAGTAGGAAAGGAGAGTGAACGAAAAAGGTAGACATACTTGCACTAACTGTTCAGAGAACAGCATTCGTGATAATTACGGGCAATCCATAATCCCATGCAATTTACATACGTAGTGGTGTTAACTATTATGGATTGCCCATAATTATCACGAATGTTGCCTCACTATTAAGGAGAAATTATTACAGAAAAGCTAAATTGTCACAAAAAAATCTACAAAGAATGAAATGTCAGGGGTGCTTGTTTCTATGCACTCTAGTTAATCAGGATACGTATTTGAACGGCACTTCCATTTTCTACAGGAACTGGGATCTTATTTCTGAATTTTTGGTCAGTGGATGCAGAGTGGATCTCGGCCACAAATGGTCCCGTGTTCCAACAAGTTACGTTTCAAAACTCACGGGCTAAAATTAGTTACAAATACAGTAGTATCAAAAGTCACGACTACAAACTGGGAGCTAAAGTAAACATTCTAATGAATCTCAAAATTCACGACTCCGGGCAGCAGGTGCTTGCGACGACCGCATGAGGGATGAAGTTCTCGGTGACTCACGCTTCCCTTACGACAGGCAGGGGATACTGTGAATGTTATTCTGCCACTCCAACCCACAAGGGGAAAAAACAATGGCTGGTGAATGAAAGAGACCGAGCTTTATTATTATTATTATTATTATTATTATTATTATTATTATTATTATTATTATTATTATTATTATTATTGTTACCGTGTTTTGGTGGTAGGTAGAGGTGTAAGAAGGTGCGGGCGTGAATGGGTCTCAAACTACGGAATCAAAGTTAATGTAAAAGTTAACAAGGTTATATTTCCTTTTCAATATTAAGTAATAACAAAGAACAGGCACTTAGTAGCCGAAACACAATTTGAAATGTACAATTACAGGGATTACAGAGTTTGGGCTTCGAGCCCTGAGTTCACAATTTTTGAGCAACTAGCCCAACTTTCCGATATACAAATTTTAACAAAGGGGCAGAAGACCCCAATCAAACCCTGGAGCACTTGCTCCAAATTACACAGTAAAGCCTCCTCGAGGCATACAACACTCCGTTTCCAAAAGAGCCACACGCTCTTTAATTTAAGCCTCTCCTAGGCCACACCAAACTCCACCTTCAAGTTGTCCTCAACGGACATAAACACAGGGGTAAAATACCCAATCTACTGAGGTCTATTAAATGAAAAGCAGGTTAATTGAATGACCTCTAAAACAATTTGAGAGGAGGCGAACTTGCACTCCTAATACACTTTGATTTGAAAACCTACTTTGGCACTAGGCCGTTATTACAAGGGCTAATCCCATACTACAGAGGTGACTTAATAGCAATTTACATTACATTACGGAAGAATTGGTTGAGAGAATAAGTTCACCTCAAGACGATGTGAGTGGGAGCTCGAGAGGGTTAAGCACTCTCTATCCCGATATGTCGTTTTAAAATAGAATAGATACCAGTTGTTTTTACATTTTAGGAAAAGGTTACATGGTTGAACGCTTAGAACCCGCCCCGAAAGTTAAACTGCTGAGCAAGAAAAGAAAGAATTTATTAATCGGCCATTACCTTATTGTTGACCGCCGCCGAGGAAAGAGGCGCTTCCCGCCTCCTGCTATGTACTTAATACACTGAAAGATGGAACAGAAGTGGCCCGGAGACCCTAAAATCAGCAGTTTATATACTCTCGCGGAAGTTTCTAGGCGTTAGGGGAATGAAAACACCCGCCCACAATGTTTTTATTGGATAGGACCCCGCAACAGATACAAGTTGGGGGAAGATACACCAGATTGGTCAGAAATTACTAAAAGAAATTCGGGATTGGATAAATCTAAAACAAGGGGAAAAAGAGGGGTATACAGCCAACTTAAACAATAACAGAAAGAAATTTAACAAGAAACAAACTTTTGAAATAAAAATTTCTCCAACAAAATAGTTCTTTGACTCCGCACTAGGGTGCGCTATTGTTGATCTTCAGTAGTGTCCTCTAGAAGAGAAAGTTCACACTTCTTACTTCAAGCGAAACAAAAACACATCAAAAGTGACACAGTTCAAAAACTCAAAATTTTCCACGTGGTGACATCTTCTGAGAAAGTAGAGAATTAATAGAGTAGATAAAGTTCAACCTTCCTCCAGAAGAGGAGTTTCAACTGGCGCAACTTTTAAATAAACGGTGTAGAGGTGTACCGCCCGGTACAGACCTCCCCCCCCAAAAGTTCCTCCAGGGGTGACACATGAAATCAGTTTGAAACAAAGTCCAAGTAATGATGTTGATACGAAGATAGATAGCAGAAGCATTTACAAGATTTCTTAATTCAGTTTCAAAATGTTGTTGTTGCAGGTGAATGAAAGTCTTTAAGTTTGTAGAATTTGAATTTCTGAAGATAAACTTTTAATACTTAGAAGTGAAGAAAAATTTTTTGCACGGTCCACCAAATATTGCTGTTGAATTCCCAAGTGTAGTTATCTCTTATAGTAACTGTCCATGTAGTTGATGTTGATGAAGTTGGATGGCCGGACCGGCCGTTGCAGCTTGCGTCCAAAAGGAGGCCGCTCGGACCTCTCAAGTACCCTGAGATACCGCTCGCCCGCACTATGAGGGGAGCAGAGGTGTTGAAGCACGCCGCGCCCGCGGTGAACATATACAGGCTGCGGGCAAGTAGCAGGTCGTGCGCCGCACGTCAGCCTTGGCCGGGAGGAGAGCTCCGGCTCGCCGTGCACATGTCGTCCTCGCTGGAGAGGAGGGGGCCCATCCCCCTCCCCAGTCGCTGCACGGCGCTGCGCGGCTGCGGGGGCGCTGAAACATTAAAGCTAGGCGGCAGAATTGTGTTGGACTATCATCTTCTTTGAGGGTACAGGCTTGTGGAGAGGTTGAGGGGCCAGCGGCGTGTAGATATCCATGGCATTTACTATTATGAAGCCACAGTGTAAGGTGGAGCAGGAGACGGGAGCGTGGTAATGGCCGTGGCAAGAACAGGATGGCAGTTTAACGGATCGGGGTGGGTTTTACAAAAGGCTTACATCTAAAACCAAAATATTATAGAAGGGGCAGAATGCCTTAAAAGTGAAACTCAAAAAAAATATATAACCTTCATATCCTTTCAGAATAATATGAAGCAAGTTAACACAGAAATTACACCGGTTTCACCTGGGACAGGTGAACCCTAAATATCCTCTCGGTGGCTGGATTGCTTAGTAACAATGTAACCGGTGTGAGAAAATCGAGAATGATGCATGGCCCATGGAATCTGGGGGCAAGCTTGCCCGCGGGAACAAAATTCTTGACCATAACCTGGTCACCTACCTTCAAAGGGGTGGGTCTCCGTCCACGATCATACCTTTCCCTAACCTTTTCATGAGATACTTTAAGATTAGCTTTAGCCTTCTTCCAAAGATCTTTAATGTTGTCCGGATCTATTGTCTCGGGCAGAATGTCATTCAGAGACCAGAGGTTAGAGAGCGGCGTGTTGGGAACGAACTTAAACATCAAAGAAGCTGGAGTAAATTTGTGTGATTCATGAACCGCCGAATTCAAAGCAAAAGCTAACCAATGCAGGGACGTGTCCCACCTAGAATGATCTTCATGATGATAGGCAATAAGTGCGGACCTGAGATTACGGTTAACCCGTTCAGCCAGAGATGGTTGAGGGTAATAAGCGGAAGTAGTTACATGAGAGATGGACAAGTCAAAACAGAATTTACGAAAAAGATTTGATGTGAACGCCTTAGCATTATCAGATACAATATATTGGCACGGACCAAAAGAAGCAAAAATAGAATTTAGACAGGTAATGGTGGACTGAGCGGTAGCCAGCTTAGTCGGAAATAACCAAGAAAATCTGGTAAAACCATCTACACATACAAAGATGAATTTGTTGGCATTTCCCTTCGACTGGGGGAAGGGTCCTACATAATCCATATACAGGCGTTCCATGGGGCGCGACGCTTGATGAGAAGACAAAAGGCCTACTTTAGTGGACATGGTGGGTTTACTGATCAAACAAGATTTACAAGCTTTTACAAGTTCCCGAATTTCACCGTCCATACCTTTCCATATGAACATTTCACGAATCTTTTCACGAGTTTTAAAGATTCCAAGATGCCCCCCCAATGGGGTCTCATGATAGTATTTGAAGATCATAGGTACAAGAACCGCTGGAACAACAACTTTCATCAACTTATCATGCCTCGAAGGGCAACATAGAACACCATTCCTCAGAACATAAGGGACAGCATGTTCCCCAGAAGAAAGGGTTTCCATTATCGGAGCCAGCGTCGGATCTTCACGTTGGTATTTCTCAATATCCCTAAAAAGCATGGGAGCATCTGTTAAGATGGCATTAACACCAGATAGTATGGACTCGGAAGGTGATGAACTGTCGACCGGTTCGTGGGTCTCTACGTCGTTATGAAACATACGGCTGAGTCCATCAGCAACAACATTTTCGGTACCTCTGATATGTCTAACATCAAACTGGAAGGCGGAAATACGAATAGCCCAGCGGGCTATACGACCAGTACGACGCGGCCTACCTAAGACCCAGCTTAAGGCTTGATTATCTGCCTCCAGGTCGAATTTAACGTGTTCCAGATAGAGACGGAACTTTTCTAAGGCAAATAAGACTGCCAAACCTTCGAGCTCATAGATGGAATACTTGGCTTCTTGAGCCGACAATGTCCTAGACGCATAGGCGATGGGTCGCCTCCCTAGTTCAGTCTCTTGAAGAAGGACTGCAGCTACTGCTGACGACGACGCGTCGGTTTGGACGATGAATTTCTTCGAGAAATCAGGCATAGCAAGTACAGGGGCATTACAAAGAGCTAATTTAAGGTCTACAAAAGCGGCTTGTTGAGAAGGTCCCCACTCGAATTTGATGCCTTTCCTACGAAGAAGGTTTAAGGGCGCCGCTCTATTAGCAAAGTTAGGAATGAACTTTCTGAAGAAATTCACCATACCAATGAACCTGGCGATACCTTTAATGTCCTTGGGAGGTTTAAAATCACGGATAGCCTGTGTTCTAGAGTGATCAACTGCTACACCATCGGGTGACACAATATGCCCTAGGAAAGACATAGAGGGCTTAGCGAAGGCAACCTTGGACAACTTAACAGTTAACCCAGCCTTACGAAGGCGATCGAGAACTTCTCGCAGATGATCTAGGTGTTCTTCAAAAGTCTCTGAAAATACTACGACATCATCTAAGTAGTGATATAAGTACTCGAATTTGATGTCGGAGAAGACCCTATCTAGTAGCCTAGTGAGCACAGCTGCCCCCGTGGGGAGCCCGAAAGGCACGCGGTTGTATTCGTATAAATTCCAGTCCGTGGCAAACGCTGTAAGGTGTTTAGACTCTTCGGCAAGGGGAATTTGATTATAGGCCTGATTTAAGTCCAAGATGGTGAAGAACTTGGCCTTACGAAACCATGAAAAACAAGAATGAAGGTCGGGAAGGGACACAGATTGTAACACCACCTTCCGATTGAGAGCCCTGTAATCAATGACAGGCCTGAAACCTCCTTGGGGTTTCGGTACTAGAAAAATAGGCGAAGAATACGCTGACTTAGAGGGCCTAATAATACCGTCCTTCAACATCTGATCGATGATTTCCTTCAGAGCCTTCATTTTAGGTGGAGATAGCCTATACGGTGGAAAACGGACAGGAATCGAATCCGTAACCTCAATTTTGTATTCAATAAGGTCAGTAACACCAAGAGTATCAGAGAACACCTCGGGAAACGACTGACACAGTTTGCGAATACTATCAGCCTGCTTCTCAGGTAGATGTCTAAGGTCTAACAACATCTCATCCTGGATAGGCGACATAGAAGAACATGACACAGAATTACACTTTAATAGTGGGATTTTACAACTAGAAGCAAATTTGAATGTGCACGACCTAGACTGCAGATCGAGCACAAGACCAGTGTGAGAAATAAAGTCAGCTCCCAATATAATGGGGCAAGACAATTGCTTGGCCACAAACAATTTAACTTTCCATGTAAACTTAAAAACACGAATTTTGACCAGTAAGGAACCTAGAATTTCTAATGGAGATGAATTAGCCGAAACGTATTGAACAGGAGAAGAGACATAGTCAGGAAGTTTACAAACCGTTTTCAATTTAGAATACCATTCAGCCGCAATAATCGAACAAACACTACCTGAATCTAAGAGAGCTGTTATAGGCTCGTTATTTACCTCAATCTTAAGAAAAGGAACAGGTGCGGGGGTATCCGCCGCAATCCTAAGACATTCTTTAGGGCATTCAAAAGATGAACTTGAAGGCTGATCGTTCTCTGCATTTACAATCTGTTTACTAGGGGCTGAGTCTCGGGAAGATGGATTAGTCGACTCAGCCGAAGCCACTAGTCACTTTTTATTATTGGCATAGGTGGAATTTGCACCAGAAGTTGAGCAGGAGGGGGTGCTATTTGAGTTTGGGCAATTTTTGGCGATATGTGAGAAGGCCCCACATTTAAAACAGCCTTGTGCTGAACCAGCTCCATTATTTGCCCTACTACTTTTGACTAATGGACATTTATTGCGAAGATGGTCAGGCGACCCGCAAGCATAACATTTACGAGGGGTAACTGATCGGCGAGGTGGAGGCCGAGTATTACTAAAAGAAGGCGGGGGTTCTTTTGCTACACGCAAAGAATCGGCGTATCTAACTCCTTCCGCTGAGACGGCCAACGCTTCAAGTTCAGAGAAAGTTTGCGGGCACGCCGCAAAACACAAGTATGACCTATAAGATGGTGAAATGCCTTCCACAATAGCTTGTACAATTTGATCCTCAGGGAAGTGAAGAGCAAACACCCTAGTATAAAACTTAATATCTTGGATGAAGTCTGCCAGGTTTTCATCCAAGCGCTGTACCCGATAATAGTATTTCTGAATAAGAGATGACCTCGCGCGGGCAGGAATAAAATTTGCAAGCAGATGTGCATGGAAATCTTCGATAGATGACTGTTCAGCTATGGCTCTTACTATTTTATCTGAGAGAACACCAATAGCATAAGGATAGATTATTTGTAAAATTTGACAAGGGGAAAGCGAAAATACGAGGGCATGATCCTGAAATTCCACTAGAAATCTTAAAAATGAAATTACGTCACTGGTGGTATTAACAGAAAACTTGGAGATACCTCTTAGCAACATTGCCAATGGATGAGGCAAGCTGCTAAACCCGGGTGACATAGTAGGTAAAGGTTTCAATGGCGAGGAAGTCAATTCAGAACGGATGTTACTCAATGATGCACGACGTTCAGATTCGTTGTCCAATGGGGCAGGGATAGTTTGAGCAGCAACGGTTATCCTATTAACTTCTCCCTTGGGAGGCGCTTCCTCACTACCTGGATTCACTATGGTGGGTTGATCAGATTTGGGAGGAACTTCCCCAGTTAACAATTGAGTGACCTTATTAGATAATTCGGAAATATTTTCCAGGAGCGTACTAGCTTCCTTCCTCTGAACATCATTCAGTTTTAGAGACAACAGATCGTTAACCCTATTCGAAAAATGATATAGCCTGCCTTGCACACGCTTAATTTGATTAGGAGACGGATCATTTTCATCAAAAAAACTAACTACGGAAGCTAGCCCAGTAATATTCTCCGTGATCGTGGAAAGAGAGTCGTCAATTTCTTTCTCTCCCAAATTGGGGATGGAAATGGGCAAATCAAGGGACTCTCTAAGCTTGTTAGTGTCTATTGCAACCGTGCCTCCAGATTGAACGTTTCTGATAGTTAACTCATATATCAACTCCTCTTTGCGCAAATAGTTAAGGAGGAGAACATCGCGAGGGCCGGGCATGATGACAGAACAATTTTGGAAAACTCAAAAATGCCAGCAACTGCGAAAATGGTTAGAGTTCGGATCAAAACAATGTCTCGCCGTCAAAAGGGGCTAAATTGAGACCCATTCAACCACGCTCTGCTACCACTTGTTACCGTGTTTTGGTGGTAGGTAGAGGTGTAAGAAGGTGCGGGCGTGAATGGGTCTCAAACTACGGAATCAAAGTTAATGTAAAAGTTAACAAGGTTATATTTCCTTTTCAATATTAAGTAATAACAAAGAACAGGCACTTAGTAGCCGAAACACAATTTGAAATGTACAATTACAGGGATTACAGAGTTTGGGCTTCGAGCCCTGAGTTCACAATTTTTGAGCAACTAGCCCAACTTTCCGATATACAAATTTTAACAAAGGGGCAGAAGACCCCAATCAAACCCTGGAGCACTTGCTCCAAATTACACAGTAAAGCCTCCTCGAGGCATACAACACTCCGTTTCCAAAAGAGCCACACGCTCTTTAATTTAAGCCTCTCCTAGGCCACACCAAACTCCACCTTCAAGTTGTCCTCAACGGACATAAACACAGGGGTAAAATACCCAATCTACTGAGGTCTATTAAATGAAAAGCAGGTTAATTGAATGACCTCTAAAACAATTTGAGAGGAGGCGAACTTGCACTCCTAATACACTTTGATTTGAAAACCTACTTTGGCACTAGGCCGTTATTACAAGGGCTAATCCCATACTACAGAGGTGACTTAATAGCAATTTACATTACATTACGGAAGAATTGGTTGAGAGAATAAGTTCACCTCAAGACGATGTGAGTGGGAGCTCGAGAGGGTTAAGCACTCTCTATCCCGATATGTCGTTTTAAAATAGAATAGATACCAGTTGTTTTTACATTTTAGGAAAAGGTTACATGGTTGAACGCTTAGAACCCGCCCCGAAAGTTAAACTGCTGAGCAAGAAAAGAAAGAATTTATTAATCGGCCATTACCTTATTGTTGACCGCCGCCGAGGAAAGAGGCGCTTCCCGCCTCCTGCTATGTACTTAATACACTGAAAGATGGAACAGAAGTGGCCCGGAGACCCTAAAATCAGCAGTTTATATACTCTCGCGGAAGTTTCTAGGCGTTAGGGGAATGAAAACACCCGCCCACAATGTTTTTCTTGGATAGGACCCCGCAACAGATACAAGTTGGGGGAAGATACACCAGATTGGTCAGAAATTACTAAAAGAAATTCGGGATTGGATAAATCTAAAACAAGGGGAAAAAGAGGGGTATACAGCCAACTTAAACAATAACAGAAAGAAATTTAACAAGAAACAAACTTTTGAAATAAAAATTTCTCCAACAAAATAGTTCTTTGACTCCGCACTAGGGTGCGCTATTGTTGATCTTCAGTAGTGTCCTCTAGAAGAGAAAGTTCACACTTCTTACTTCAAGCGAAACAAAAACACATCAAAAGTGACACAGTTCAAAAACTCAAAATTTTCCACGTGGTGACATCTTCTGAGAAAGTAGAGAATTAATAGAGTAGATAAAGTTCAACCTTCCTCCAGAAGAGGAGTTTCAACTGGCGCAACTTTTAAATAAACGGTGTAGAGGTGTACCGCCCGGTACAATTATTATTATTAAATATTTTGCTGTTGACTTAAAGCTAATATTATGCATTTTCTTAACTTTCACGTACATTTATAATAA
Source organism: Anabrus simplex (assembly GCF_040414725.1). Lineage (NCBI taxonomy): Eukaryota > Metazoa > Arthropoda > Insecta > Orthoptera > Tettigoniidae > Anabrus > Anabrus simplex. The sequence continues at coordinate 904,756,709 of NC_090265.1, forward strand.
TGACGTGTGATCTCCGGGGAGGTCTGCTGCAGGTCTTTGGAGCTGACACCGTATAGATGACCTGCACGTCTGTGAGTATGAGGCCCTATCGAAGATGAAGTCTAATGCTGAAGACGGCACGAACACCCAGTCCCCGAACCATAGGAATTAACTAATGAAAGTTAAACTCTCCGACTCGGCCGGAAATCGAACCCGGGACCCCCTGGTCCCCTTGGACCAAAGGCCAGCATGCTAACGATGTATACATGCAGCCGGACGACATAAAATTAAAGTAGATATATTGCTCGCTGCTAGTTAAAAGAAACTGTCAGTTGGTAGTACTGAGGCTTAGTTCCATTATGCGGCCAGAAGGTGCCATTCACCTGAATAACGAATATTATTTAGAGATATTAAAGATGAAGACAGTTAATTCACTCATTTAGTTTCAACACTTGGAGATTCATTTGGAAAACAGGAGTATTTCTATTTTTCGTAAGAGTTCGAACCCACTATCTCGCGAATACTAGATACTGACCGCACTTAAGCGACTGCAGCTATCGAGCTCGGTGATTCAGGAGATAAAATGGACTGTGTCGCTATATAGTTATCCAAGGCATTGGATAGGGTGGATCATGGGGGACTGCTGACGAAAATCGGGGCTATTGAACTAGAATTAAGATTGTTTGAATGGGTGGCGAAATTTCTAGAAAATAGAACTCAGAGAATTAGAGAATCCGATCCTATAATTAAGAAAGGGGTTCTCACAGGGCAGCATCATTAGACATTTATGTTCTCTTATGTATATAACTAGCAAGATACCCGTGCTTCGCTACGGTATTATACTGAAATTTATAATTGAATGCTTATTGTTTTAGATATATAATCCACCGAAATTCGCGATCTGCCTCGTTTTCTGCGAGAATCCACCAAAATTCCCGATCTGACTCGTTTTCTATTAGATTACGGCACGTTTCCTCCCATTTTTCAATCTTCCTTTCCAGCAATCGATTTCGTACTTCCCGGGCTAGGCTCAGGTATTCCTCCCGGTCAGTTGAGTCCGTAAATCTTTGCCATCTTTTCCTATAATAATTTTAATATGTATAAAATCCTTCAGGAGATCCGGCGCGGTGTCATATTGGGTGCTTTGGCGGCACTGAACCCGCGGCCGGACTGCATTCTTAGTCATTACTCGTCCAGGAGCCGTTTCCAGCGCGGTCCGCACATTTGACGACGGTCCGGAACATTATTATTATTATTATTATTATTATTATTATTGTTGTTGTTATTATTACTATTATGTGTTGCTGGAGTGGCTGATGACAGGGAAAACCGGAGTATCCGGAGAAAAACCGGTCCCGCCTCCGGTTTTTCCAGCACGAATGTCACATGGAGTGACCGGGATTTGAACCACGGAACCCAGCTGTGAGAGGCCGGCGCGCTGCCGCCTGAGCAACGGAGGATACTTATAAGTACATTAAGAACAGTAAAATCAATTGGTCTTACCTCCTTCTACACCCCACCGCCGTTAAGTTTATTTACCGCCACCCCCGCACCCCCCCCAAAAAATTAAAAGAAGGCTTGTTTCTTTATGTTTAAAGGAGATTCCAAACACCAATGTTCACGTCTATTGCCTTCAGTTTTGAGATATAAGTATCCCCATAAAAATTATTTACATTTTTCACTTCATTTCACACTACTCTTCCCCACCCCCTAAGTGAATTTTCCCGCAAAAAATACTCGTTTCTTTAATAGTAAAAGATCTTCTAAATACCAATTATCATGACTCTAACTTCTTCAGTTTTGATTTATGTGTCCCCATGAAAGGAATTCAACTCCTTTACACTCCCACCCTCCAAGATGGTTTCCCCACCAAAACGCGTTTTTCTTTGTTTTTAAAGGAGATCTAAATACGAATTTTCACGTCTGTAACAACTTTAGTTTTTATTAGATGTATGCATTCTCATACAATCAAGTCAATTAAATTTTCAATTCTTGCACCCCCCCCCCCCCTTCATTGGATTTTCCGAGAATAAGTCTTTCTTTACTTTTAAAGCAGATTGCAAATATCAAATTTCACGTCTGTAACATCTTCATTTTTGAGATATCAGTAGCCTAATTAAAAGAAGTCAACACCATTTTCAGTCACTTTTACCCACCCCCCACCAGCCAAGTGGTATTTCTGAAAACTAAAAATACACAATTCGTTATGTTTAATAGAGATAAAAAATACCATTTTTCACTTCTGTAATATGTTAAGTTTTTTAGATATACTGTAAAAATTCTCATTTTAAAATTTCACCCCTTAAGTGGAGTTTCCAAAAACAAATCACCTATGTTTCTTTACATTTACAGCAGATTCCAAACACCCACTTTTTACGTCTGTAACATTTTACGTTTCCAAGATATTCTGTAGATATAGTCTTTCAAAAAATTCACCCCAATTTGTCACTCCTGTTTAACCGCCATTAATTGGATTTTCCAAAAACTAAAAAATACGTGTTTCTTTATTTTTAAAGGAGGTCCCATATACAAATTTTTAGTTCTGTAATATCTTCAGGTTCTGAAATATAAGTATCCTCATTAAAGGCATTCAACCCATTTTTCACCCTTTTACACCCCTCCTATTGGGATTTACAGGAAACAAAAAATACGTGTCCCTTTATTTTTAGAGGAGATTCTAACTACCAATTTTTACATCTGTAAATTTTAAAGTTTTAAGATGTAGACACACTCATTTTAAAAAATTCACCCCCCCTTTTCACCCCCCAATATTTGGATTTTCCAAAAACGAAAGAATACGTGTTTCTTTACTTTTAAAGTTGATCCCAAATACCAATTTTCAGGTCTGTAATATCTTCAGGTTCTGATTTATAAGTAGCCTCATTAAAGGCATTCAACCCATTATTCACCCTTTTACACCCTTCCTATTGGGATTTTCCGAAAACAAAAGAATACGTGTTTCTTTATTTTTAAAGGAGATTCTAAATACCAATTTTTATATCCATAAACTTTAAAAGTTTTGAGATATAGATACACTCATTTTAAAAAATCACCCCCTTTTCACCCCCCCCATTAATTGTATTTTCCAAAAACAAAAAAATACATGTTTCTTTATTTTTAAAAGAGATCCCAAACACCAATTTTCAGGTCTGTAATATCTTCAGGTTCTGAGATATAAGTAGCCTCATTAAAGGCATTCAACCCATTTTTCACCCTTTTACACCCCTCCTATTGGGATTTACAGGAAACAAAAAATACGTGTTCCTTTATTTTTAGAGGAGATTCTAACTACCAATTTTTACATCTGTAAATTTTAAAGTTTTAAGATGTAGACACACTCATTTTAAAAAATTCACCCCCCCTTTTCACCCCCCAATATTTGGATTTTCCAAAAACGAAAGAATACGTGTTTCTTTACTTTTAAAGTTGATCCCAAATACCAATTTTCAGGTCTGTAATATCTTCAGGTTCTGATTTATAAGTAGCCTCATTAAAGGCATTCAACCCATTATTCACCCTTTTACACCCTTCCTATTGTGATTTTCCGAAAACAAAAAAATGCGTGTTTCTTTATTTTTAATGAAGATTCTAAATACCAATTTTTACATCTGCAAACTTCAAAAGTTTGGAGATATAGATTCACTCATTTTAAAAATTCACCCCCTTTCACCCTCCCATTAATTGGATTTTCCAAAAACAAAAAAATACGTGTTTCTTTATTTTTAAGAGAGATCAAAAGTACCAATTTTCAGGTCTGTAATATCTTCAGTTTCTGAGATATAAGCACCGGTATCCTGATTAGGCATTTAACCCCTTTTTCACCCTTTTCACCCCTCCTATTGGGATTGTCTGAAAACAAAAAAAATACGTGTCTCCTTATTTTTAAAGAAGATTCTAAATACCAATTTTCACATCTGTAAACTTTTAAAGTTTTGAGATATAAACACACTCATTTTAAAATTTCGCCCCCCTTTTCACCCCCTTAGCGACGGAATATCCAAAAATCCTCTCTTAGCGAGCACCTACATCTTAATATGATTATATTCCCAAAATTTCATTTCTTTATGTCCAGTAGTTTTGGCTCGGCGATGATGAATCAGTCAGTCAGTCAGTCAGTCAGTCAGTCAGTCAGTCAGTCAGGACAAGCTACTTTATATATATAGATTAGCCAGCCCCGTGGTGTAGGGGTAGCGTACCTGCCTCTTACCCGGAGGCCCCGGGTTCGATTCCCGGCCAGGTCAGGGATTTTTACCTGGACCTGAGGGCTGGTTCGAGGTCCACTCAGCCTATGTGATTAGAATTGTGGAGCTATCTGAGGTGAGATGGCGGCCCCGGTCTAGTAAGCCAAGAATAACGGCCGAGAGGATTCGTCGTGCTGACCACACGACACCTCATAATCTGCAGGCCTTCAGGCTGAGCAGCGGTCGCTTGGTACGCCAAGGCCCTCCAAGGGCTGTAGTGCCATGGGGTTTGGTTTTGGTTTTTTATGTATATAATTGTTCTGAATAAAGAACTGGCATCACAGACAGGCCTAAGGCACTTTTTGATGATGCTATACTGCATAGAGTAATAAACAAGTCACAGGATATGGTTATGAAAGTATTTAGGGAATGTACAGTAGTAAGGATGTTAAGGAGAGGGCGTGTAAGTCCCTGGTAAGTCATCAAATTAGAGAATGTTTCCAGTATATAGGACCCACACCAGTTAACAAAATGGTTGCAAAGTGTGGGTTGGAAAACTAGCGGGATAAGAGGACGAGCTGCTCGACTAAGCGGTATGTTCCGAGCTGTCAGTGCAGAGATGGCGTGAAATAATATTAGTAGACGAATAAGCTTGACTGGAAATTTTTAAGGTAGGAAAGTTCATGATATGAAGATATAGGAACTTCATTCTCCACCAAGATGAAGGTGTACTGAAACTTCAGACAGGCCGACAAGTTTTAATCGTGGTAAGAGCCCGAAACGCTGTTTTTTTAGTTCCGTTTGGGCCTGCTATGGACCACGTGGTTCTTATCTCTAGCAGCTTTCTTCTTTGACCAGTACTCCTTCATTCTTGCACTGTGAATGTCTTTTCGCTCCTGAGTCCATTTCACACCTCCTCCCGGACGTACTGTTTTTTCTGTTAGTGACTGGAGAGAGTTTGATGTTCTGATCAACGTTCTGTACCTATTCCTGTCATAAATTTCACTGGGAGCAATGTCCAATTCTTGAAGGTCTTTTCTGACGAGTCTTGCCCACTTGGCATTAGTCGCTTTCCATCTAGAGATGGTGTGAAAGATTCTGGAGGTGAGCCTCTGATTGTCCATTCTCATGACATGACCGTAGAAGTTCAATCTCCTCTTCCTCATAGATGTTGTAATGCTCTCCAATTGTTGGTACAGTTCGTTGTTGTGCCTGATTCTGTACTTGCCTTCTTCTTTAATGGGGCCCATGATTTTTCTCAGGATCTTCCTTTCCTTCAGCTCCAGTTTTCTAAGTTGCCCTTTTCTTACCATGTTTAGGCATTCTGAGGCATATAGTACTGACGGTCTCACTACAGTAGTGTAATGCCTGATTTTGAGGTTAAGGGAGAGGGATTTGGATTTGTACATACTCTTACATAGGTGGTAGGCATTTTCCAATTTGATGCATCTGCTGTTCATGGCCTGATCTTCATTCATGTTTGGGGTTATCCATTCTCCTAGGTATTTGAAGGAGTTAGTCCTTTGTATTGTTTTGTCCCCCAGTGGGATTGATTTGGGTGCATCTTTGATGTTGGTGATAAACTGTGTTTTGTTGATGGCGATCTTCAGCCCTACTTTAGCTGCTATGTGGTCGAGAGAGGATAGTTGATGGATAGCTTCCTCCACACTGGATGCCAGGAGTGTAAGGTCGTCTGCGAAGGCTAAACAGTTGACTGTTAACTTGTCTTTCTTGTAGCCAATTCTCAATCCAGAGTCATCCTGTAGCATTTTCGTCCACTCACGAATGACTTTTTCAAGTAGGCAATTAAAGAGGATTGGAGATAGGCCATCCCCTTGTCTAACACCTGTTTTGATCTCAAATCTCTGGGACAGTTCCCCTCTGAATTTGATTCTGGCAGTAGTGTTGGTAAGAGTTGCTTTCACTAGATTCAAGGTTTTCTTATCTAGTCCCAGTTCAGCGAGTGCCTGGAAGAGTGACTCTCTATCTACTGAATCGTAGGCCTTCTGAAAGTCAACAAATGTTGCCACGTAGGGTGAGGCGCTTAGGTTTTTGTAAGTGATGATGGTTTTGAGGTTCAGGATTTGTTCGGCGCATGACCTTGACTTGCGAAACCCAGCCTGGTACTCTCCGATGCAGGAGTCTAGTTGAGCCTCTACTCTTGTGAGTAATACTTTGGAGAGTATCTTATACGTCACTGATACAAGGGAAATCCCTCTGTAGTTGTTGAGATCTGATTTGTCGCCTTTTTTGTGTAACGGGTGGATGATAGCTGAAGTCCAGTCGCTAGGTAACGCTTCTGTCACCCAGATGTTTGATATGATTTCATGGATACTTTGGATTGACTCCTCATCAGCGTATTTCCAGAGCTCTGCTATGATTCCATCCTCGCCCGCTGCTTTGTTACATTTCAATTCTGAAATGGCTTTCTTGATCTCCCCCTTTGTTGGTGGGAGAGAGTCCGACTTAGTAACATTCTGAGGTTCGAAATGCAGTTTCTCCTTGGGTTCCCTTGAATTTAGAAGGTTGTTGAAATACTCTGCTAGAACTGTGGTGCACTCTTCATTGTTCATTTTCAGATTTCCGTCAGCTCCCCGAAGGTGAAGTGTAGGGGCTGAGTAGGGTGTTATTTGAGATTTAAAAGTTTGGTAGAAGTCTCTAGTGTTGTTTCTTTCAAAATCCCTCTCTGCTTGTTCAATGATATTTTTATTGTACTGCCTCTTGGTGTTCCTGATAATTTTAGTTGCAGTTTTCCTAACTTCTAAGAAGTTTTTATGGTTTTCCAGACTTTTGTTACGGTTCCATTTTAGCCATGCTTGCTTTCTCTCTTCTATTGCTTTGTCACAAGTAGTTGTCCACCATGGATGTTTGTTCTTTCTGACTGCCGGGATGGTGGTTGTCGCTGCATCTATTAGTGCCTTCTGTAGTTGGGGCCAATCTTTTTTGTCTTTGTTTTTAGCCAGGGTCTCTGTGAAGTTATTGTTATCTTTCAGCCTGGCTGGATTGAACCTTGGAATTCGTGACTTGATGCAGTGGTTTTCCCTGCTGCTTTTAAGAGGGATGAAATTTGTTTTGATCAAAGAAAGATAGTGGTCTGAATCAATGTTTGCGCTTCTCAATACTTTGACATTCAGCACTTCTTTGCTGTTGCTTCTACTGATGGCTACGTGGTCCAGCTGGAATTCCCCAAGCATTGGGTTAGGACATCTCCAAGTCATGGCTTTCCTAGGAAGGCGTTTGAAAGCTGTAGATTTGAGGACTAAGTTGTAATTTCTGCACAGATCAATCAGTCTTTCCCCATTCCTGTTGGTCCTCTTGTGGGCTGGGTAATCTCCAACTATGTTCTTGAATTTTCTCTCTTTGCCAATCTGGGCGTTAAAGTCTCCCATTAAAATAGTTATGTGGTGTTTTGGGATCCGGTCCATTGTCTCTTCGAGTACCCTCCAAAAGGTTTCCACATTTTCAATATCTTTCCTGTTGGTGTCATTAGTAGGTGCATGGAAGTTAACAACTGTGTATGCTTTGTTGAGAGTTTTAAAAGCTATAGTGGACGTTCTTCCATTTGGAGATGAAAAGGAGATGATGGAGTTGATCATTTTGCTGCTGACTATGAAGCCTGTCCCCAAGTGAGGCACATTCTTCATCACTCTTTCACCGGGTTGCCCTTTGTAGATCCGATAACCTTGTGATTCTATCACTTCTTGATCGAGGAATCTGGTCTCTTGCACAGCTGTTATCAGGATGTTGTGTTCAGTTAAAACATCTAGCGTATGTTTTAGTTTTCCTGTCTCTAGGAGGGAGTTGATGTTGATGGTCGCCAAGAACTTAAAACGTTTCTTCTTCTCACATGAAGGTGCAAGCTCCCCAGAATCCAAAGGCTTGCTTGCCCCATCAAAACTGGGGGTGGATTTTATACCACCTGGGGTAGTTTTTCCGTTGGTCGTTTTCTCCATGTTGCGAGAGTTAAGAAAAAAGTTTAGGGTGGTTACCCGCAGGTAACAATTTGTTAACTGTCAAGGTTGTAAGCCTTGAAGCCCCCAGCACTGATCTGTTCGCCGACCCAACTTCCCGCTGGGATTGGTACCCAACCTTCCACTGGGTTGCTCGGCTTAGCAGGGGCACCTCTTGCAGGTTATGTGCTGGAGTTGGAGTGAAAGAGGCTAGTTGGATTCTCTTGCTGAATCCAATATCTTCATGTTGCAGATGACTGGCAACAACGCATTTCACTCCCATTTGCCAGAGTCATAATGACTCCTCCCAGGTTGATTCCCGAAACGCTGTTATAATAATAATAATAATAATAATAATAATAATAATAATAATAATAATAATAATGTCCGCCTCTGTGGTGTAGTGGTTAGTGTGATTAGCTGCCACACTCGGAGGCCCGGGTTCGATTCCCGGCTCTGACACGAAATTTTAAAAGTGGTACGAGGGCTGAAACGGAGTCCACTCAGCCTCGGGAGGTCAAATGAGTAGAGGTAGAGAGGTAGAGTAGAGAGTGTTGCTGGAATGAAAGATGACAGGGAAAACCGGAGTACCTGGAGAAAAATCTGTCCCGCCTCTGCTTTGTCCAGCACAAATCTCACATGGAGTGACCGGGATTTGAACCACAGTATCCAGCGGTGAGAGGCTGGCGCGCTAGCATCTCATAATAAGAAAGTAAACTCAGTAATGGGCCGAATGTATAGACAGTACCTACACACTTACACATAAATGAAACCCTTAAATAATAAGGGGATCACTTATAGAGAGTATTCACTTACATGACTTTACATTTCGTAGACAACACTTAAAGGGCACACAGATTTATACAATAAATATTCACTGGAGATGTGGCAACTATGTATATTATGCTCATGTTTCCCGGATCGTATAGTTCTGGCTAGTGAATTGTGGAATGATCAATTGCGTTTTATTTATCGAACGACATCGTACGCATATTTGTTGCCATTCTCGAGATTAAAGGATCGTCTATACTTATTTGGTTATCAGAATGCCTAAAGGAAAATAATACAATCTGGTCTGTAGGAAATTTGATGTATCCTTTGATGTGGTGAAAAAAGAAAACCTACAACCTGTTTTCCAGTCATTGACCGGGTCAGGGATGTAATGAATGAATCATATATAGGCTACTTTTACGATGGTGTCGCCACTCCCAAAGTGATCCATTAATGATGATAGATGCTACGAAATGAGAATGGAGAGTGTTGCTGGAGTGAAAGATGACAGGGAAAATCGGAGTACCCGGAGAAAAACCTGTCCCGCCTCCGCTTTGCCCAGCACAAATCTCACATGGAATGACCGGGATTTGAACCACGGTATCCAGCGGTGAGAGGCCGACGCGCTGCCATCTGAGCCACGGAGGCTTCCCTATGATGTGGTATGCCATGATAAAACCTCTGATGCAATCCGACAAACAGTTGCTTGATTAACCTGATATAAAATCAGTAATAAAACAACTGAAAATTGTTTAATACTGTGTTTAGAGGGATGTGTTTGTTAATTATACGTTTTGCTCGTCCCTGGAAACTGTGCTGGACAAAGCAGAGGTGGGACAGGTTTTTCTCAAGGTACTGTGTAATTTTTCAGATAATGCAATATCGTTCTTTACTGTTCGCTAGTCCTACAGTCTTGGAAGCTTGTAACATGTTTCGAATATTAATTAAGCCAAATAATAATCACCTCAAATGAAGAGATGGCATAAAATCTCAAGAAGGTTTCCAGGGACGAGCAAAACGTATAATTAACAAACACATCCCTCTAAACACAGTCAGGTCATTGCCATCTTTGAACTCGTTATGTAAACAGATAGATGTAGCCTTCGTTAAGAAATTCCTGATAGACAACACACACCTATCCCCCTTTCCACCGCCTGCAGCTCAATTACCGCTATGTTAAGAGAGGCCAAGGAATTACTCTTGTTCCGCCCCTTACCAGAACAACCTCGTATTTAAATGGATTTAACGCACGGTCTGCTCGTCTCTGGGATCTTCTAATATCTGAAGTAAAACTGCTTCCTCTTCCTCACTTCCTCAATGCAGTAAAGAAAATGTATATGTCAATAGAAACCCATATGTGATGTATATAACTTGTATAAATTAGAATGTCAAGAATGATGTGTGCATGTACAGTTGAATGTGGACGAAAATATATGCGTGCAGGTGTGGGAGTAGTTGTGAATGAGTGTGTATACAGGAGTATGAGTGTGGGTATAAATGACTGGGTCTTCTTACTTTGATACATTACCGGTCAAAAGTTTTCGATCACCTATGCACAAGACTAGATACTTTATTTCAATGTACAAACACATCGTAAAAACTAAATAGACCAACAAAATATTCTATCATTAAGTAGAATACAATATGGTTTATATTTTAGCCTCTTCAAATTATCCACCCTTTGCCCTACGAACAGCTGCACAAACTCTTGACATTTTGGAAACAAGATTTTGTAGTGTTTGTGTAGATATTGCAGTCCAACAGCTCTCTAAATTATTCCATAGCTCTTCACCATTAGTTGACCTCAGTTTTCGGACCTCCCTGTCAAGTTCATTTCATAACAGTTCAATGGGATTTAGGTCTGGTGACTGACTTGGCCAAATCATATTCTACACAATTTAGAAGAATGTTTGGGGTCATTGTTCTGCTGCAGAACAAACCCACGACCAATAAGCCTCTTGCCAGATGGAACTGCATTGTTGATCAGTATCCTGTGATAGCCTTCCTTCTTTAATGTTCCATTAATTCGCACTAGATCACCGACTTTATCACCCGCGAAACATTCCCACACCATAACCGACCCTCCGCCATGCTTCACCGTAGGTGTAACGCACTGACTCTTCATACGTTCTCCACGAAGTCGACGAACAAACATTCGACGATGGCTCCCAAATACTTCAAACTTCGATTCATCCGTGAATAACACCTTGGACCATTGCTGCACGCTCCAGTTTTTATGTTGCTGTGTCCATTGCATTCTTTTCACCTTATTTCGTGTCCGTAATAAAGGTTTTTTGGCCGCTATGCACCCCTTTAAACCTCGTTCACGAAGACGGCGTTGTACTGTTGAGACAGCGATTGGAGCAGCTCGCATATTATTGACTTTCTCGCGAATTTCGGGTGCCGTACGAGTCCTCTGACGTTTTCTCTGTACACATATGAACTGATTCTCCCTGTATGATGTTACACGGGGTCTTCCAGATCGCGAAACTCTTGTATTGGCACCGGTTTGCTTGAACCGCTGCAATGTATACACCACTGTAGATTGGGCTACGCCAACTTTTGTTGTTATTGTCCTACTAGAAAACCCTTCGTGATGCAGAGCTACAATTACAGCACGTTTTCCAGTTCCAATCTCCTGCTTCCGTCCCATTTGGAAGTAATATGGTATGCACCTGATCAGATACACAAACACACTGCTAGCTGCACACAGCGTACTGAAAACTAATGTGAGAACTCCTACACAGACAGCTGAAGGAACGAGGCCTATTCGAGTGGACTCGTCTTGGGTAAAGACACGTCAGTGTTGTGGTTACTCATCAGCGACCCTCCATGCGGAGAACCGGTCAAATACACAACAGAGTCGTTCAGTCTTTACATGTTTATGCTTGTTTTATTATCAGAACAGGGCTATAGTAGATTATTTAAAACTACATCTCTGTTTTAACCAAAAATCCATAGTTGAGATAGGTGATCGAAAACTTTTGACCGGTAATATATGTATAGAATGAATCAAGATTATTAATAATCTAAGAGTACAGTGTCTGGAGTGTAAATATATAAATTTAAAATTGTCTGCACATATGTAAATATTCAGTAGAGTTTATATAAACATACATGTGGGGATGGAGGAATTTCCGTGTATGTGGGTCTTGCCCTTTCTCCATCTATCACCCCTATAATAATAATAATAATAATAATAATAATAATAATAATAATAATAACAATAATAATAATAATAATAATAATAATAATAATAATAAATTGGCTGGAGGAAACAAGAGGAGACCTGAATGAATTGAACACCGGGGACGATATCATGAAAATCGCAAAGTCCTTAGGACCTCAGTAAATAAACGCACATTTGTGGTCAAATCTACCAGCAATACTGATACAAAGTGGTCAGAAGAACGGAAGAGGCAACACAGTGAGTCCATGAAGATATTTTGGAAGAATAGGAAGGCGAAAGTCATCAAGCCAATGAACAAGTTCCAACCCGCTCTATGTATGGGCATAACGAAACGAGAAGAAGAATTAGTGTGTTCATTAATGATGAGATAGGGAGATTATGTTCGCTCTGCGAGCCAAGGGAACAAGTAGAATTATGACCAATTAGTTGAGATGCCAACAAGCAACTTCGTCTACCACATCCTACACTTCCATTAACATCTTACGATCTCTCTCAGTTTCCAGCAAGAAGATGCGACATCACGAAAAAGTGAGGATGTCCCGCTAGTCTAACGAAGCGGTACAATCTGGAACATGTCGTGGGCATTGAAGGAAATGGGAGAGGTTAACAATGATTCGCGAATGGCCTCTGACCACTTGTGATGCAAAAGGGTGCTTGCGCGCGTCCGTGAATATTAGGACGTGTTTCTGGGATGTATGATCGCAGCGAATTATACCAGCATGCAATATGCCGTGACAGTTCATTCTGTACAGTTTTAATTAACAATAATTTTGCGTGTCATTGAACCACCACTTCAATGCTTATAAGTTATCATCTCGTCATCACTTGTCACGATTAAATCTCGAGCTCCAGCGCAAGCGTGCTAAACAAGACGAAGGCTAGACTAGTTTCTTTTGGGAACTCTTGGTTTTTCCTCTTAGTTTCAAACCAGTAATACATCATAATTACAAATCGTTGAATGAGTTACACATAAATCGAACATGACATTTGCTCAAATTTGTGGTTATCATAACCTAAGATAAGGTTAGTGAGATAATGGTGATCGTGTTTGCCTCTTACTCACAGACACTGAAGATGGTTTTCTATGGTATCCAATATGCATACCAGACAAATGCTGGGACTGTACCTTAATTCAGACTATGGTCGTTTCATTCCCACTCCTAGCCCTTTCCTCTCCCTTCGTCACCATAAGATCTATCTGTGTCGGTGCGACGTAAACAAAAAAAATACTCAAAGATCTCGGGTTCGATTCTCGGCCAGTCCAGAGATTCTAATTCTGGACTGAGAGCTGGAATGGGATTCACTTAGCCTCGTGCGACCAACTGAGGGGCTGTCCGCTCTGAGAGGCAGTAAACCCAGTTAGGAAAATCAAGCAATACAACTTATGAACTTTGTTACGCTGATCACTGACCACCTGCAATTGCAGTATTTGCAGGCCATCTAGCTGGGCAACAACTGTCTTGTTTTTATCAGAAAGGGAAATTCATTGATTGATTGATCGATCGATTTATTGATAGATTAATTAATTAATTGGTTTATCGATTGATTGATTGATTGATTGATTGATTGATTGATTGATTGATTGTTTGTTTCATTGATTGATTGATTGATTGCAGGGTAGGGTTATTGGTTAGGAGTCCACCTTCAGTCTCATGATAGTGGAATCGGTATCCGACACTGTCTTTAGATGTGAGAGATCTGTAACCAGTATGAAAATGAAAACCTACAACCTGTTTTCCAGTCATTGACCGGGTCAGGGATGGAATGAATGAAGCAGATATAGGCTGTTAATACGATGTGGTCGCCACTCCCAAAGTGATTTATTAATGAGTGATAGATGCTATGAAATGAGAATGGAGAGTGTTGCTGGAATGAAAGATGACAGGGAAAACCGGAGTACCCGGAGAAAAACCTGTCCCGCCTCCGCTTTGTCCAGCACAAATCTCACATGGAGCGACCGGGATTTGAACCACGGTATCCAGCGGTGAGAGGCCGACGCGCTGCCGTCTGAGCCACGGAGGCTCCCTGTAACCAGTCTATACGACTGAATTCGAGTAATCCAGTGCCTCAAAGGAAAGCCCCGAGAGAGTGGAAAGTTGACCTGTCCATTATCTGTAACCTTGGCACTAAGAGAGAATACCGTAGAGTGGTTAATACATTTTAAAAAATAATCATTTATTGGAATTTGGTTCCAAATGAACCATGCACCCATCAACAAAACAACAAGTTCCCTCTTACCAACGCGTCGTACACAACGTCATTTGACCCTGGCGGTGGTGGTCTTGCCTGGATCCGTGTACTCAAGATAGTCTCGATAGGTGATCCATGGAAAGCTCACTCACTGCCAGCACGACTTCGGAGTTGGAGAAGCCTATACGTCTGGCACAGGCAAGCTGGCCGCAATCAAAATGCGCTGAAGTGTCGTGTCTTACCTATTCTGTAGTCAACTGTTACTCATACAGCCAGCCTGTACGAGGTCTGTCGTCATCGTTGTTACATGCCACGCCTTCCGATTAGGCTCGCCGGACAGAGCACATCGCCATTTCCCCACTATGGTCATCATCATCATCATCGGTTTACCCTCCAGGTTCGGTTTTTCCCTCGGACTCAGCGAGGGATCCCACCTCTACCGCCTCAAGGGCAGTGTCCTGGAGCTTCAGACTCTTGGTCGGGGGATACAACTGGGGAGTACGACCAGTACCTCGCCCAGGCGGCCTCACCTGCTATGCTGAACAGGGGCCTTGTGGAGGGATGGGAAGATTGGAAGGGATAGGTAAGGAAGAGGGAAGGAAGCGGCCGTGGCCTTAAGTTAGGTACCATCCCGGCATTCGCCTGGAGGAGAAGTGGGAAACCACGGAAAACCGCTTCCAGGATGGCTGAGGTGGGAATCGAACCCACCTCTACTCAGTTGACCTCCCGAGGCTGAGTGGACCCCGTTCCAGCCCTCGTACCACTTTTCAATTTTCGTGGCAGAGCCGGGAATCGAACCCGGACCTCCGGGGGTGGCAGCTAATCACGCTAACCACTACACCACAGAGGCGGACCCCCACTATGGTACCTAATTAAATTCTCATACCTGTAACATCATCATCGTTGTCGTCGCTATTAGGCAAATGAGTTGAAGCACATCCGAAATGTAACTGCTATTTATTATAGTTATCCGCAATCGAATCATTCAAATATTACCTAATGCGCAACTATCAGATGAAACACATGAAGGATACTGTGCCCGAACCGCACAGCATACGTCTCGAAGCGTTAGTTATAAACAACTACGAGAACAGTGATTGTTTCTCCGTCAGGGAATCGAAAAATTTACATACGAGATTTCTACGTCCGGAAGCGCACAGAGCCCTGAGATTCACTTAGCCTACATCAAAATGAGTAGGGCCTATCAGGTTAATTCCTGGAGGCAAAAGCGGCCGGGCATAGAAGTAACCACTCTCCCACACCACGTGCCGAGTTTACGGATAATGGAAGCTTTTACCGTCCAACCCTCCCAGGGCTTTCACCGCCTATACGGAGATGTCTTTGCTTTGCTTTACGGGAGCAGTGTTTTTAAAAAGGGGGCAAGGTCAAACATTGCTTTTTGTTTAAAAAAACTTGTTCCCATTACGAATCACTTTGTGGGAAGTAGAATCTTTTTCTCACGATAGCCCATTGGAGAGAAATCAAACTGAGAGCTCGGCACACATGTGCAAGGTCATTATGTGACGTCTTAGAATGTGCTGTTCATTGAGGAAACCGGAACTGCTTGCAGCAGACCGCATATTGGAGTACCTTGCCGTGCATGTAGGAAGGATGACTGGCTCAGAGAGAGAGAAACGCCTACTTACATCTCATGACTCTTCTCGGGTGCCGGAATGCTTTCTTTTAACTTCCGTCCAGTGGCAGCTCGTGGCAGAATTTTCAGGGGGTTCACAACAAAATGTGTGTTCACGTCTCAAATATACAAAAGTAGAATTCAAATCAGTACAAAATAACTTAAATCGTTTCACTAAAAGTTCCTTGTACAGTTGCTTCTCCACTCATAATTTGGTATAATCCCTATAACCGAGGATGCATTTTTCAAAGACTAATCACTACTACTACTCAAACGTTTTCATTCCTCCCCTGAAGGGAGAGGCGGGCCTCTTAGACGGTGACGACGTCTCTCAGGCCGGGAGATTTGTTACGGTGAAGGAGATGTTCGGAGAAGGTGACGGGGTTGGCGGCCGTGACCTATATTACGATCTGACCCGGCATTCGCCTTAGTGCAGGAGAATGGAAAACCATGGAAAACCATTCTCAGGACAGCCGACGGGTGGGACCAGGCGTGAAGTCCGGCACTGTGCCCCAGGCCCGTCTCCCGAATGCAGAGGCGTAGAGCCACGGTAGAGTCGTGGCCAACTTTCCTTTGCTTGGTTGGCCGGTCAGAGTACAGAGCATATGGGACAACAACCCACTCTGCATCTACCGACCGACTAATCAGTGAGTGTACAACACAACTAAAATTACGATTGCCGGGCTGAATGGCTCATACAGATTTGTGACCCCAAGTTGGCGGGTTCAGTACTTAGCTCGGTAAAAGTAAAACTCACAGCAATTTTGCTACAATGATGTACTGTAGCGAATATTAAAAGATGCGAACACTATTCTTGGATTTACATAGCACGAACTTCACCTAAGTATGACAACAAGCAGAAAAATGGTGCCTGCAATTATCACATTTACCAGTACTCAAATTGAAACGATTCTCCAGCCACAATGTAAAGCAAACTTCTTCCCATGTGTTCAGAATTACCTACTAGCGAAATCTTCCGGCGATGTAACGCAATAGTTACTTCTGGGAGCTGTGGCCAACAGTAACAGGGGAGGTGCCGGACCCTTGTGGTCAACTGTAATACTATCACTTGTTCGAGGGTAGTTGCAGACTGAAAGGCACATGCCTAACCGTGTTCCTCGCTTATGGAGATATCTCTGCTTAAACCATGACGTCATCTTCATGCGCATGCGTATAGTCTTCAGGCTCGTAGCAAAATCCCCAGTGTGCTCCCTGCAATTGTCAGTCGAAACGAACAGCAGCCAGTGTAACGGAGCTTCAATATAAGTCGAGTATTTTCGATCGATTGATGAAATTAGGCAGAAACAAAGGAAATAACTTTGAATTGTCCATGAATGCGTAAATAATTATCCATGAATGCGTGAATATGCATTGGAACTGGGTGTTCACGTGCTCACGTGCTCTTAAGAGCCCACCGCCACTGCTTCCGTCTGATTTGGAATATTACTTGAAGAGACATGCAAAAAGGAGCGTGTTTGCACAGTGGTCTAGCCACTCGACTTTCAACACGAATATGATGCCCAGTGACTTCGGGTGGGACGGACGTGAAAAGTCATCAAAAAGTCACAGCTTGGTTTTTAACTTCTTTCAATAGAGTAAGCTTTCATCCCTCCAAATACGGTTTCCGTCAGGAAGATTTGATGCTTGTTGTTTAAAGTGGACTAACTAATATCTAGGTCAACGGCGCATGCGTGAGGACGAACATCCGACATTAAAACTGGGCTTACCCAGAAAATGGCCGCGTGGATTGTGTCACATAGCTATCAGCGCGCATTCGGCAGATAGTGTGTTCGAACCCCACTGTCGGCAGCCCTGAATATGGTTTTCCGTGCTTTCCCATCTTCGCACTAGGCAAATGCAGGGGCTGTAACTTAATTAATGCTACGGCCGCTTTCTTCCCACTCCTTGCCTTTTCCTATTCCATTGTCGCCATAAGACCTATCCGCGTCGATGTGACGCTAATCAAACTGTATACAAATAAAAAAAGCCTTAATTCAAATCAAGTGCCGACCTTAATAAAGGGGGACAATGTCAGAGTTAATAATAATAATAATAGCCAAACTTCAAAATGGTCTCAACCGAAAAACATTCAAGAGCTAATCTTTGAAGATATTTGTAGAAATGAGAAGATTCTGGAAGAATAGATAATGAGCCTCGTACACCCAATATAAAAGGATGAAAAGCAAAATGTTGATAGCTATAAGGGAATAATCCCTGCTGCAAATCGCTTACAGGATATTCATAAAATCTTGTTGAACACAGCAGGAACAACATTTTACAAGCAGTTAGGTGAATATCAGGGTGGATTTCGAAAAGGTTGATTGTGATGAAAAGAAATATTTAATTTAAAATCAATAATTCGTCATAGAATACTGTACTCCAAGGACATATTAATGTCATTTGTGGATTTTAGGAAGCGTTTGTTTCTGTTGACAAAGAAACGTTAAATAAAACAACGTGGGCATTTGTAGTGAAATCTAAATTAGCAAATCTAATATGAGAAATACTTCCAGATACAGTTTCAGAAATAAAATTTATGGGCAAAATATCAAAACCTATCAAGATAAATACAGGTGTACAGCAAGGTGAAGGCTTATCGCCAATCATCTTTATCCTAGAGAAAATTTTGGAATACACATTTAAAAAAATACAATTTCGCCAATAACTTTGGGAGGAAGAAAAGAAGCTGTTGAAATTAATTGCTTGGCGTTTGAAGACGATTTTGTTATACTTTCAGAGAGCCTGACAGATATAAAAACGCAAATCAATCTCTTGGAAGGGATCCCCAACAAACAGGTTTGAGAATCTCTGTAGAAAAACCCAATTTGTTACAAACTTAAATACAAAAACGCTCAAGATATTGGTCGAATAGAGAAACAATTCAAATATCTGAGAGAAATAATTCAAGAAAATGGGTCAGGATAATCTGCTGTAGAAGAAAGGTTACACAAGATAGAGCGTATAGCATAACTAAAATAATTTTACAACAAGAAATGCTTATCTGAAAGTCTTAAAAATAAGGCACTACGATAGATTGGTGAGACTGGAATGTCTTTACTCAAGTGAATGTCTAGTTTTGAACTATAATTTTGATAAACTTTAAGTACCAGAAAGAAGAATCATGAGAACAATCTTAGGTCCAGTGAAAGCAATAGAACAATGGAAATTACGAAGTAATAAAGAAATGTACCAAAACATTGGAAACATAACAGAAACAATAAGAAAAAGAGACGCTATTTTTTGGACATTCCTATAGAATGGTCGATAACAGTTTGAAAAACAGGTACTCAAGTACCTTTGGAAAATAAACAATAAGGAAGGGTGAATTGAAATTGGCACGTGGTCCATAGCAGGCCTCATCGTAAATAAGTAACTTTGAGAATTACACTCCTTAGGCATTCATTCAATTTAAGATCCACAGTACCCTGCCGATGTTTTCGTTTCGAACATTTTAAATGAGGCAGTGGAGGGTCATAAAGTGGGCGTTGTACGTTAATGGCAAAGACGTGGGTATGTAGTATCCTCTTAGGCGTCATATTATACATTTCATTCTGTACAGTATTAAATGTTTTTATGTATCGTACGCTCATCGTTCTGGTTCCTAATGTTGATGTTATATAATTGTAACTAGTCATTTAATGGTCATAGATCTTATTAAAATCTCTGTTAAAATTCCTGTTGTTGATTTTGACGCAGAATACGTCAGTCGTTTTGTTCTAGTATTGGGTCCGTTGGCAAAAATCCGAATGTTCAATAATTTTCAATACATTAAAAAACTATTAAAATATAATCACTGACTTGACACGAGGAATGCCCAAAGAATCTACCCAAATAGCTTTAACGGCGAGATTACACAATAGTGAGCGGTGCACACATCCGCCATTTGTGGCGAAATCAGAACTCGGAGTGACCGGTAAATTTAGTATAATTCGGGTCCACGACATGATAATATTAATAATTTCGTGTTGGCTATTTCTAGCCGATTGCAGCCCTTGTAAGGCAGACCTTCCGATGAAGGTGGGCGGCATCTGCCACGTGTAGGTAACTGCGTCTTATTGTGCTGGAGGATAGTATTATAAGTGGTGTGTGAGTTGCAGGAATGTTGGGTACAACACAAACACCCAGCCCCCGAGCCATTGGAATTAACCGATGAAGGGAAAATCCCCGACCCGGCCGGGAATCGAAACCGGGACCCTCTGAATCGAAAGCCAGTACCCTGACCATTCAGCCAACGAGTCGGACTACCACGACATGATAGCACGTACAGTGAAGTGCCGTTCGTTTCGGTTATGCCAGATCTATTTGTATTTCTTCATAATATTTGAGAACAAACTTGATTAGATGCGTGAAAAATTGTGAAATATTTGTGAAGTTTGTAAAAATTTTCTAAAATATCTCAATATTTTCATTTAAAGAATGTTCAAGCCTATCACAAATGGAAACAGGAACATGTTTTTTTTACCTAAAAATAGTAAATAAATCTACGACACGATCTTTTGAGAAAGGAAAGAAGAAGAAGAAAGAGCTGATTTTATTAGTAGTCTATTACATTTATAGTAGCTGATAGAAGCCATGTCACAAATACTGAAAATGTGTCATCAAGCTAGCATAACTTTTTTCGTAAGGGAATTTTCTTCTTAAATCGTGCACCGTTTGCAGTTGGCTGCAGTCTCATAAGATAATTTATACTGAGGATGTTTGTAAATGGTATATCCGTCGAACACTGTCGAATTCGGAACCGCTCTAAAAGCTAAATATCTGGAAGATCAAACTTGTTACGTGTACCATTTGAAAGCACGCAAGATTGAAAGGGTAAATTATTAGTTCATATTTTCTTCATTAGTATTTTACATTGACTTAGCTGTTGATTATTACGAGAGAGTGACAAATGCTTTTCATATGCGATTTGGAACTGGTAGCACTGTGTTAATCAGGAAGTCTGAAAAGCAAATATACGAAAGCTATGTTTCTATTTTAGGAAACTTCGTTTAAAAAGATAAACATATTTCTAATTAATGTCCAAGAATATTTGAAATTAAAAGCATCTATGAGGTCAGAATGACTAGGAATGTAGCTACAGTGTGAATTTTTACTTAAAAAAGGCAATTTGTTTCTTTAAGCGTAAATGCCCATGATGTTGGGTGAAAATGAGATCAAATTCCTTAATTTGCTGGAATTGAAATAATTATCCATAGTTTTTAACTTAAACCTCAGTCGAGGATACAATTGATTCTCCTCCAAATATAAATAATTTAAGTGATAAATAGGCCTACACATAGATGAACAGAACTATTGGATTTCCGACATAACTCGTACACACAGGATCTACTTTGGTTGTTGACGATGATGTCTCAAGTTCTTAAATGATACAACAACAGACAGTTCCACTTTTAAGACTGAACTTTAGAGTGTCCCACTGAACAAGTTTTCTTCTTTAAGTTGTTGAAACTTACAGAGCACCACTAACGGTGTAGCTTACCTTACTATTATGAGTTGTTTTCTGTGTTGTACTCGTATATTGCTTAGCTAGGGACATGGAAAGTGCATTATTTACTAATTTAATGGATACCAGCTACCAACTTATCATTTACATAGGGGATCAGAGATACGTCACGCATTTTCAGGAACCACCTATTAGTTTCCTTCTGCAGTAAAACACGATCAGCTTATATTTATGGTTTATTTAAAATTCTCAGACTGCGAAATTCTCTGTTCATTTCCTTCTTTCAGGTTCCCTGTAACTTTGCAGGGTTTCAGCGGCATATTGTTACCACCTGTTGTCTGTGACTAATGTCTAATTCATTCCTTTTTAGGTGTTCTGGCCTTTCGAAAAGACATCTGTCAGCTTAAAGTCTCCTTAACGAGGAGTTAACGCGGCTATTTGTCTACAACTGTTATGACCAATGACATTCAGAAAGTGATATTCGATGTTTTTTAACGAAGATATTTTAACATGATACAAGATCGCAATGTCAGCTTCTACGCTTCCTTAAAAATCTAATTCTGAGATACGTGAATTCGCTAGGAGCTCATATATGCGAAACATTAATATTGAGTCTATAACGTTAATGCACACATATGTTTCTCTATGAAAAAAATACATAACCGAGCAGGATAGCTGCAGTCGCTTAAGCGCGGCCAGTATCCAGTAATTGGGAGATAGTGGGTTCGAGTCCCACTGTCGGCAGCCCTGAAGATGGTTTTCCGTGGTTTCCCATTTTCACACCAGGCAAATGCCGGAGCTGTACCTTAATTAAGGCCACGGCCACTTCCTTCCACTTCCTAGGCATTTCCTCTCCGATCGTCGCCATAAGACATATCTGTGTCGGTGCGACGTAAGGCAAATAGCAAAAAAAAATAAAAAAAATACATACATACATACATACATACTGTAACGTTCTCTCTACAAACATTAAAGTTTCCTACATTCCTACCTTCAGCTGCCGCTTCTCTTTTCGATTGTTCTGCTGCTGCCTTCGCTACGTACTGTCTTGTTCGCCTGCTGTCACGTACACATATGGGCATGTGACCGTGACGTCATTGTTCTGGAAAACGCCGGCTGTCTCTCATCTATACTTCCAGATTTTTCCACCGTACTGCAACCTGTCACAATAAAGTTCGTTGAATGAAGTCAGAACGTTCGATCCGGCAACAGTGGCGACACACAACGCTGCACCTGCTCCCAACGTTGTTCAGTTGAGCATCGTGTGTGTGCCGTGTGAGACCTATTTGACACAGTGCGTGCTTAGTGCGTTGGTTCTGAACTGCAAACTTGAACATGAATGACCAAAATATCAATGTACAGTTGTTTTAAGCTTGACAAGACAACGAAAGAAACGCATGCGATGCTGGTACGTGTTTATGAAGATCAAGTACTGTCCCTGAAGTGTGTGTACGAGTGGGTCGCCCGTTTTCGAGGAGGCCGGGAAAGTGTTTCTGATAACCCCCGGAGCGGAAGACCGGCGACCGCCGTCAGTGACGAAAACATTGAGAAGGTGAGGACATTAATCACGAACGATCGGCGATTAACTGTGTGCATGATAGTGGGAGAACTGAAGATGAACCGTGAATCCGTGCAACAAATAGTTACCTAGAAGTTAGGGAAGAGGAAAAAGTGTTCTTATCTTGTGCTACATTGAACCCATAATTCTACGGTGAGAAAAATAATTTTTTCCTCCAATATTTATTTGGTATTAAGAAAGTACTTTTATGTTTGACGGCAGCCATGTTGCGCTCCTAAGAGCCCCGATGTCGCGTGGGAAGGTTCTCACTCACGGCAAGCTCGTGAATTGCCGGGACACCTCGGTGGAACTCGAGTGCCCGACAATTCTTTAAATTCATGGAATTCTATACAACGAGGGATTTTGGCAATATAGTAAAGAAGGAAATAAATAAGCAAAATTAGTTGTACACCCTCCGTGAAGACAGAGACACCAGGGAAAAACTTAAATGCAGTTAAGCCTAAGTACATGTTAGCGTGAGATCAGCGAACCAGCTACACGTGCCAAGGTCAGGGGAGGAAGAAAACGCGCGAAACGCACGGGCAGAAATAATTTATTTCCCCTGTTGTGAGTGTAGAAAAATTATAAATTTAACATCTAACATAAGTGCAAGCCTGTCCGGAGTTCTGGGACAAGTCTCATCAAAAATCGGTCTATTAGACGCAAAATTGGCAGATTACACAATCAAGCCTCATAGAGGGGATAGCGTCCCTCCTGAGATTATAAAAGAAACCCCCCACCGTAGATTTTGCAGTGTCGATCTGGAACTTGAAGCCGCGGGAGCTTGTGCCCGTCGTCATTGGAAATTCGCGCCAGATTGACCGACAAATAATTAACTACATGTCCGTGGCTAAGGTCCATATACTTGGTTAAGAAGAGAAAGTGATTGGAAAAGTTCTGAACGTTTGCCGACGAACTAGGAAGGTGTAGGCTGGTTGAAATATACACCGCAAGTTTTATTTATATCATCTCATGTACGCTTGAAAGTGAAGAGGGTTTGTGGGAAGCTATTCAGAGTAGTTCTGCTCCCTTTATCTGCTGAACACCTGTTTTTATTGAAGTAACGGAGAGAAACCACTCTGGGAACGCATCAGACAGTTGTAGTCGACTGCAGAACGAGGGAAGTTCGTGTTGCAAATTACAGAGAAAGTGCCTGATTTATATGGTAATTTTAATATCGTGTGTGTGAAGGGTAGTGTTTGTATGAGTGAGATTTTGGAAATGAAAATGTTATCTGTGAAAATGAGCGGCTAAGCCCGAGGTCAGCTGGTGACGATGTAACCAGAATGCTGGGAATGTCACCATTGTGCAGGTCTGTCTATTTTATATTATGTTGTAGTTAATTAGTTATTGTTCTGTCCCAACCAATTTTTCAAGATGATTGTCGGGTTGATATTCGTAATTATCAGGCGAAAGGAGTTGTAATTTTTGGTCAGCGTGTGAAAATTTCAGTGTGTAAAGTTCATGTCAAGAACGGTAAAATGCGACGCTTAAAATTTTGTGTTAAATGTTCGATGAGATATCATCCGAAGCGTGGATTTTTGGAACGTTATAAGTGTAAATTAGTCGTGGCGAATATTTAATCTCAGATGTCAGTTGAATTCAGAAATGTTGGTCGATAATAATAATAATAATAATAATAATAATAATAATAATAATAATAATAATAATAATAATAATAATAATAATAATAATAATAATAATAATAATAATAATAATAATGTCTACCGCGGGATAAGGAAATTTTTCTATGTTAAAGTGCATTTAACCAGTATATTTTTACAAGGATCGCAGGCATATTTAGATGATTTCGGTGAAATTTGTTAGAGTCACAGTCATTAATGGGAAGGAAATTTTGAGACATCGTGTATATCAATGATACGAAAAGTCGCTGGGTGCTCTTGGACTCTCGAGGTTCGAAAGTCGTAATAATAGTAAAGTAAGAGATGTGTTTAATAATGGTTGTCGTTTCCACCAGGGGATCGAAGTATGAAAAAGGGTCTTGAAGGAAAAGGGATTGAGAGCGACGAATTTATATGTATGTGGAGATGAGAGAGATGGATGAAATGAAGCTCGGATTTCAAGTGATACCGCTGGAATAAAGCGAGGAGAAGGAGTTTGAGACAAGCTATATTTTTTAAGAGGAAGTATTTAGGAAACAGACTGTGTTGAGGCAGGCTGTATTGTTTTCCGCAATCAATCCGAATTTGAGACGACTATGGTGTGAAGCATCGTAAATTTATAGAAAGATCCCAAGTGAAAACGACTCTAGTAAAATGTTAAAGTCTGGGTAGTAAACATCCAGTGATTTTTGTTACGTAAAGCCCGTATGGATAATAAGATAATGAGCGACCTCAAGGATCAAAGAGCAATTTGGACCCACGGTTGGTGTTGTATTGAATTTGTTCACTGGATAGGTCATTGATAAAAATAGTTGGAATTGATGATAGGCGATTTGAGAATTTCGAATGCGGTAGTGATGATTATTATTTTGAAGGCATCCACTAAATGGTAAACGTGTGTTGGGAATTTTCATTTGCTTCCCTAACACTTCTGTGCACAGGCTGAGATTGTGTTCGAGGTGGAGATTTGTTCGTCACGTATATTTATTTTTGAGTTCCCGTATTGTAATGGTAGAGACTTACTGTGTTTTTCGACTTGCATTCATTTGATAGTAAGAGACGTGGTTCGTCGTGCGTATTTTGTCTGACCAGATTTAGTATTAAATGTCGGAGGTGTTTGAAATTGTGAGTTCACCTGATATGTTAAGGGAGGCGTAGTACGACCCACTTTGACGCCCGACGATAGATTTAGGACGTCACATGTTATTCTTGGAGTCACTGATGATGAGACGTCCTAGGTCACGCCCGACGATAGAATTTGGAAGGCACCATGTACATAATGATTAGTGTTAGGGTGTACAGATTTCAAGTGAGCCCGACGATAGGTCTGGGATGGTAGCTGTACACACTCAAGTCTCAGTTTAGATGTTTCTTTTTTTTTTTTTTTGTTGAAGTGGCCTGGATGAAGGTAGCAGTTACAGTACGATATGATTTATGAAGAGGGTCAATGCGTAGCTCTCCATTGAGATAACGGGACAGCTGTTGACGAGTGAGGGTTGTCCAAGTGTTGGATATCGGCTCGATATAGATTAAATATTTTTACTGTGATTCTTCGTGCGTGTTAAGCTTTAATGACTTCGAGATGTTAATTTATTTTTACGGACTTTATTGTTTTCTCGGTTTGACGTCCGTTCTCGTTTGATAGTGTGCATATTGACACTCAGTGTATTAGTGTGAGACTTGAGTTGCGAATGCGGTTTCGATTCGTCAGCCAGTATTTTATTTTATTTTCAATCTTGTCGTACTTTTATTTTTATTCATAGTTAAAGTAAGTAAGTAATCACTTTACAAGTAGTGTGTTGGGACAGACAGTAAATAGAGAGATCTGTACTGGTAGCATTGTTTTCCAAGGGAAAGAATTCCTTAAAGTTGTAGTAAATTTTAGCGTGGACTGGTAATTTTATTAAGCATAACAAACCCATTTCTAACCTGAAAATCGGTTCAATAATAATATTTTTCAAGTGACTTTCCACTTTTTAATTATCTTCAGTGTTTGGCATTTCTTCTAAATGCATGATTAGTAATTATTTCCTGCATTTCGCAGTTTTGTTCCTTTAGAACGACATAACGTAAGATCCTCTCGGATCGTGTTGTTGTTGGTTCCTTCCGAACAGCTGTTTGGGGTGATGCACATTTAGCATCGGGATTACCTTATCACTTAAGGGTGTCATGAATGACAAATACATGGTGGGATTTTTTTTCAATTGTGAATGATGCTGTTAACTTGTAGTGAACACCATGCTTTCCCATAATATTTCGCAACCTATCGAAAGCAACTGATAGTCAGTTTGGTTCGATTAAGGGTCCATTCGGCGGGTGTTCCGTATCCGTTAAGGGTATTCGACTGGTGGATAACCTTAATTGAGAGAAAATCAGGCGTTCTACTTGTTGAAAGTCAGATTTTCCACGGATCGTGTGGATTAACTCTCAGTTCTCGTTTGGAATAATAGGTGCCCGGTTTTCAGGTCTTCCCTTTTTCAGTTTTTCAGTTTCGTTGTCCACTAACATATTAGCTTCTCCGAAGCAACTCTTCGACATTGTAAGAAACAAAGTGACGGTATGTAATGTGACTGTGTTTGGAACATTCAAAAATCAATAATTTATATTTTTTTTCTCTTCTGCAAGAATGCATATCAAATTAATGATGTTATCGTGCTCTTTCAATTTAATAAAAGTTAGTAAGCACATTTTTGCTCCTCATTTCAAGTAGTTAGGCTCTCTTCTGAACCCCATCGTTTGGTTAAGATCGTGACCGAATTTATTCCCGCAACGACCCAGGATTTAAGAGTTCTAAATTGTTCTACTGTAGCAGCCGTGGCCGACCAACGATGGAATGGTAAGTTCAAGGGTTCAACATGACTTTACGGACGATCAGAAGCTGGCACGTTTAGAGGGTTCACAGGATTTTGTCGAAACGGCGGATGCGACACCAAATTTCTTGAACTGTATTGTCCCTGAGGATGAAACCTGGTGTCTCAGGTACGACCCTGAAACGAAACGGCAAAGCATGGAATGGCGTTCTCCGGGATTTGACGATATTCCTGACATCCAACGAAACGTGACCAGGCTTTTGAATAAAGCCTTCTTGCAAAGTTTCCAGGACATGTATCGCCGATCTCAGCAGTGCATAGTTATGAGAGGGGACTATTTCGAAGGACAGTAAGGTCACTGTCGTGCATTGATCATCTATGTTGATAGTACAGGACTATTCACGGAACTTTATTGTCACAGGCTGTATATAACCCGGGCTCCACCCCTCACAAGTGGAATCAACCTATGAATTTTTAGATTCTCTTACTGTTTTTGCGGACGTTTTGGCTATATCTGAACACCCTCAAGAACTTATTTCCCTTGTACGATTCTATGCTGCCGCTCCCTTTCGTCAGTTAATTAGCCCTTTCTTTCCTCCCACCATTATCAACCATCTTTATCACATTGCTCAAATGGATACTTTTAACTCTTACAGTAGTGCATCTTATCATGCTTCCATTCCCACTCTTCTCCCTTCGTTTCTCCTTCCCCTTCCCCTTCCTTTTCCCCTTCCCCTTTCTCTCTCCTTTCTTCTACTCGCACTCTTCCTCTTAATCATCCGCCTACATCTACTCTTTCTTGTTATCGCCGTCAAGGTCGTGGTCACATTGCTCGTAATTGTTCTAGCCCACGTTCGGGAAAACGCTTTATCCCGCCTCATGTAGGCAGCATTCGGTCTTTTGGGAAAACTCTGCCATCTGCCTACCCCCAACCCCCGGTCACCTACGTCACATTTTCGAACCGCGTATGTTCTCTTTTTATTCCACAATGTACCTCCTCTTGAATTATTGGACTCGCAAACTTCTATTTCACTACTTAGTTCTTTTTTTCCAGTAACTACTTCAATTGCATCCTAATCTTCAATTACGTTTTTCTAATTTATTACGTACCACGGTATCTCGCCACCCTTTGCATATTCTTGGCCAAATTACTCTTACCACAAAGATTTTTGAATTTTCATGGTCTTTTTCCTTTTTATGTCGTACAAGATCTTCCCATATCCCTCATATTGTGGTATGATTTTTTTCACACACTGGTTTGGCTCTTCATACTCAAACTTCTTCTAATTCTTTTTGATTCTGCAGTACATATTCCTTTGATTAATCCTTCTGATACTCCTACTTCGCAACATCTCTCTACTTCACATATTTATGCTACTACTTCTCAGCAGGTTGTCTTAAACTCCTTAGAAAAACCGTAATATTATTTGGACTTTAGACTTTTCCCTGGCGCGTCTGGCCTTATCTCCTTTCCTTATATCTGGCTTCTTATGTACTTTTTCGTTCAGCCAGCCAGTGACAGTGTTAAAATTGAATGTGTAAATTTCATTCTTTTCAAATTAACCTACTATGGCAATGATACTCTAGACATAAGAACATTAATTGGAATCGCCTATTTTACGTGCTTGCAATATCTACTGGTTCATCAGCACTCGCATTTCTACAGAAAATAAAGCTACGGTACCCGGCAAAGAATCTCTTTCTCCTTGCTTCCCTCCCCTTTCATTGCATTTCTATCGCATCATTTCTCTTCTTTCTTTTTATCCTTTTTATTTGGAGTTCCTTTACTACTTCTGTAATTATATCTGTGTCACTCCCAAAAATTTATATTTACTTTGGATGTACTTTCACTATCTATGTGATATTGTAAATGTGGCATATTTTCGCTTGGCTTCAGAGCTGTTCCCTCGATTTTTATTGTTCGCTATTTTATATTGGTGTTCTAATCATATCAATAGACATTTTTTTGTTTATCCTTAAAATATTTATTTGCACTGTTAATATTCTAGTTCTCTCTATTCTAACATTTTTTATCCTCTAGGGTCCATCACCTTCTCTCTGCGTATTTGCTTACTACGTCACTATACTACGTACGTCACCTACCCTATTACAATACATATATACTTAGATACATACATACATACATACATACATACATACATACATACATACATACATTCATCTTAATTATAGACTGGTATGCCTTTAAGCGTTCTTTTTGCAAGCCTCTGTGAATTTACTAAATGGATCCACAATCTTCTATGTGTGGCACTGTGACTATGTTTAGTTCTACACCTCTTCTCTTTAAATGATCAGAACCTGAGTCTAACTATCGTCGTGTTGGTCTCCCTCTACTTCCCCTATCTACACTGACCGAGTCCACTATTCTCCTAGATAATCTATCCTCCTCTATTAACATCACATGGTCCAACTGCCGAAGCCAGTTTATGCGTACAGCTTCATCAGTCGAGTTCATTCCTAACTTAGCTTTAACCCTCTCATTCCGAGTACCCAGCTGTCATTGTTCCCAGCGGTCTTCATAGCTAATTTCATGTCTATTACTTCAAATTATGAATAAGATATCCCGAGTCCATCCAGCTTGCATTCCGTACAGCAAAGTAGGTTTGGAAACAGACCGTTGAAAGAATTCTTTCGTCCGGGAGCTGATGTCGTTTTTACAGAGGATTGCAGGTCGCAACTGCGAGCTCACTGTGTTAGCTTTGCTGCATTTTGATTTAATATTACTTGCTATACTACCTGGGAGAATGCACATTCTAAATACTTGAAATAATCTACCAGTCCCCGCTTTGTATTCTCAACCAGACGTTCAGTTCCCTTAGGTTTCTTCCTTATTGACATCACATTAGTCTTGAACATGCTAATTTTCATATCGTACTCATAACACCTATTCTCAAGGCCCAAGATATTACATTTCAGGCTTTCAGCGCAGTCTGCCATTAAGACCAAGTCGTCGATATAGGACAAAATGCTCACTAAATTTCCACATAATTGTATCCCTCCTCGACACTTAATACCTTTCAGTGGATGATCCATGTAAACTGTGAACAAAGGCTAAATATTACAGCCTTATCTAACCCTAGTAAGTACCTTGAACCAAGAAATTCTATCATCAGTTGTCACTGGAGCCCAATTGTCAACACACTGTAAATACCTGATCTACCCTTAATCCCATAATCCCCCAGTACAGCTAACATATTTTCCCTCGGTACTTTGTCATATTCCTTCTCTAGATCTACGAAACATAAACATAACTGCCTAATCCTCTCGTAGAATTTTTGAATTACGCGGCGCATTCTGAAAATCTGATCCAGAAAGCCCCTTTGTGGTCTGAAGCCACATTGGTTTTCATCCAACTTACTCTCAACCACTGATCGCACCCTCCCTTCCAAGATGCCAGTGAACACCTTGCCTGGTATACTGATCAATGACATACCTCGATAGTTGTTGCGATCCTTCCTGTTCCCTTGCTTACAGAGACGTGTAGTTAATGCTTTCTTCCAATCAGAAGGTACCTTACTGAAATTCCTTGCTAATCGTATTACTGTTTGAAGCCACTTCTTGACCCCTTCCCACTATATTTCACCATTTCAGGTCTTATTTCACTCCTGCAGCTTTATGTCAATGAAGTTTATTTGCCATTTTTCCACTTCCTCAAGCGTTATGTCACTGTCATCATTGCTCTCCTTCCTATGAGCTCGGTTGTACAACAGAAGGATTTGTTTTTACATTGAAAATATTTTTAAAATATTCCTCCCATTCCACCAAGATGTTCCGTTTTTCCATTCTTTACACAAGTTGTTCCTAAGCATTTACTTGCTGTTTATACTACAGCATCAATTCTCTACCTACTTATATTCTATTCTCTGGAACTCTTCACTAATATCCATCTACTCCCGCTTAATTTACTCGTCCTGGAGATTCTCTACAGTTATTCGTGTGCAGACAGATGTCACCTTCTCTATCCTAGGCCTAGAGATACTTCGTTCACTAAAGATCAGACAGCGATATGTATCATCGATTTTTTTTTAGAAAATTCAAATAGTGGGGGTGAAAGGGGGGTATTTAAAAAATTTAAAAAATTAGTGTATCTATAGCTCAAAACTTCAAAAGTTTGCAGATGTAAAAATTTATATTTAGAATCTCCTTTAAAAATAAAAGAATACGTACTTTTTTGTTATCTGTAAATTCAAATAGGAGTGAAAATTGGTATTTAGATCTTCTTTAAAAATAAAACGACGCGTTTTTTGGGGGGGGGGGGCGGGGAATCATCTTTGGGGGCGGCTGTGGTGAAAAGTGTGAATAAGTGGTTGAATGTCTTTAATAAGGATACTTATATCTCAGAAACTGAAGATATTACATACCAGGCAGTTAGTATATGGAATCTCCTTTAAAAATACAGAAACATCATTTTTTTGTTTTAGGAAAATCTAATTAATGGGGGTTAAACATGAGTGACAAATTGGGGTGAATTTTTAGAAAGACTGTATGTACAGTATATCTCAGAAACGTAAAATGTTACAGACGTAAAGACTGGTATTTGGAATCTCCTGTTAAAGTAAAGAAACAGGTATTCTCGGAAAATCCAATAAGGGGAGGGGGTGAAAAATTGAAAAATTAATTGAATTAATTGTATGAGGATACTTACATGTAATAAAAACAAAAGTTCTTACAGACGTGAAAATTGGTATTTAGATCTTCTTTAAAAATAAAACGACGCGTTTTTGGGGGGGGGGGGGCGGGGAATCATCTTTGGGGGCAGCTGTGAAAAGGAATTGAATTCGTTTCATGAGGACACATATCTCAAAAACTGAAGATAATTGGTATTTATAAGATCCTTTACTATT
Source organism: Anabrus simplex (assembly GCF_040414725.1). Taxonomy (NCBI): domain Eukaryota; kingdom Metazoa; phylum Arthropoda; class Insecta; order Orthoptera; family Tettigoniidae; genus Anabrus; species Anabrus simplex. Next base: position 904,788,901 of record NC_090265.1, read on the forward strand.
AAAGAATAATACTTTTGCCGGAAAATTCACTTAAAGGGGGGGGGGGGGTGAGTGTGAAAGTAAGTGAAAAAAGTGAATTATTTTTATGGGAACACTTATATCTCAAAACTGAAGGTAACACACGTGAACACTGGTATCTGGAATCTCCTTTAAACATAAAGAAACACGCCTTCTTTTTTGGGAGGCGGGGGGTAAATCAACTTAACCGCGGTGGGGTGAAAACGGAGGTGAGACCAATTGATTTTACTGTTCCTAATGTACTTATAAGGAGCCTCCGTGGCTCAGGCGGCAGCGCGCTGACCTCTCACGGCTGGGTTTCGTGGTTCATATCCCGGTCACTCCATGTGAGATTTGTGCTGGACAAAGCGGAGGCGGGACAGGTTTTTCTCCGGGTACTCCGGTTTTCCCCCATCATCATTCATTCCAGAAACACTCTCCAATATCATTTAATTTGTCATTCATTAATCATTGCCCTAGAGGAGTGCGACAGGCTTCGGCAGCCGGCACAATTCCTATCCTCACCGCTAGCTGTGGGCTTATTCATTCCATTCCTGACCCGGTTGAATGACTGGAAACAGGCTGTGGTTTCTCAATGTACTTATTCTGATCATAAACCGATCATTTTTAATCTTTCCTGGGTTCGTTTTCAAGAGACATCTTTTCCTTTGGAGAACCTTCTTAGATTACAGTAGATTCTTCTGGCATATAAATAAAAATTTAAACACATTTGAAATAAACGATAGGTATAAGATTGACCGTGCAATTTTTCACCTCTATAATGCACGGAAGTATGTCATTTGTATCGCCAGAAGTCCTGCGCACTTGCCTACGGGCAACAATGGTGCTGGTCATACTATCATCAATTACAATGGCAGCAGATGTAATTTCCCACCAAGTAGATGTCTTGCATCTTGCTGTGGGGTACAGAACATCAATAATAATAATAATAATAATAATAATAATAATAATAATAATAATAATAATAATAATAATAATAATAATAATAATAATAATAATAATAATAATGTTCTGGACCGTCGTCAAACCGTGCGGATCGTGCTGGAAATGGGTCCTGGACGGGTAATGACTACGATTGCAGTCCGGCCGCCGGTTCAATACCGCTAAGGCACCCAAGACGACACCACGCCGTATCTCCTCAAGGATTTGATCCACATTAAAAATGCTTATAGGAAAAGGTGGCAAAGATTTAGGGACCCAACTGACCGGGCGGAATACCTGGACCTAGCCCGGGAAGTACGAAATCGATTGCTGGAAAAAAGATTGAAAAATGGGAGGAACTTTGCCGAAATCTCTCAGAAAACGAGTCAGATCGTGAATTTTGGCGGAATCTCTCAGAAAACGAGTCAGATCGCGAATATCGGCGAGTTATATATAAAACGATAAGCATGCAATTATAAATGTCAGTATAATACCGTAGCGAAGCACGGCTATCTTGCTAGTAGTGAATATGAAGCTTTATTTCAGAATTTCCAGTCGTGCTCGAGATTTCCTACACTGAACGCTAGAACGAATACATTAGCAGTTCAGATAAGACAGTGGGGTTAATTAGGACGCAAATAATTCGACCAGTGTGCTGAAGCTATCATGTCTGGTTCCAATTACAGCTTCAAGCTTGTCTACATTATTTACTCTGCAGAGCGCCAATCGATACCCTGGCCCTACCCAATATTCTAATACAGGGTGAGTCAGGTGGGGTCAGAGAAAATTAATTTGGCTAACCTCATGATTATTATGAATGTGGTGACTATTTAAATAATTTAGAAACAGATACAGTCGAAACCGGTTATAATTACCCCGAAGGGCCCACCAATTAACAATCGTTATAGGCGATAGTCCCACAAACCGATTTTTTGTTGTTGTTGTTGTTGCTAAATATGTCATATATGTAATTTTAGGCTGCGCACTCACATGGTTAATTCACAGAATAGTTTAAAACTTCAAAAAAATATTACCGGGCGAGTTGGCCGTGTGGTTAGGGTCGCGCAGCTGTGAGCCTGCATCCGCGAGATGGTGGGTTCGAACCTCACTGTCGGCAGCCCTGAAGATGGATTTCCGTGGTTTCCCATTTTCACACCAGGGAAATGTTGGGACTGTACCTTAATTAAGGCCACGGCCGCTTCCTTCCCACTCCTAGGCCTTTCCTTTTCCGTCGTCTCCATAAGACCTGTCTGTGGCGGTGAGACGTAAAGCAAATTGTAAACAAGAAAATAAAAGAACATACTGTAAGTGAAATAAATACTGTATTTGTGGAGTGGGACTGGGAGGAATTTTTCTTTTAATATTTATACAGTACGTACAGCAATAATATGTCAGCGAAATGTAAAATAATAAGTGAGGAAAGAACTATCTACAATGTAATTTGATCAATAATGTTGCACACGGTCTTGGCTAATAAATGAGATGTTTCCTCTGTCCTTCCAAATAGTAGAAATCGTTGAGTGTGACAGTCCCAATTCCTTGGCCACGCTGATGTTTGTTTCTCCATTTTGTAATCGCCATACTATGCGTGACTTTTCTCCAATATTAAACACTTTCTCTTTCTTTTGCGACAGCTTCACAGCGACTATATAAACGACAGACTAATTTGAAATCTACAGAAAACAAGAGTATGAAAATAATGAAAATAAGCTTGACATTGTTGTCGGCAATTCCCAAACACGCAACAAACAATAATCAACATTGGACGTTATAGTCGATATAGGGACCGTGCGCGCACGAGGTTTTTAGTAGCTAGCGCCCCTAACGGAAATAGCTGCAGTCGTTTGATGGGGCACTCACGAGACCTTTGACAGTGCAGTTCATTGCAACCAGGCAGTAAGCTTTGACTTGTGATTGTAAAATAAAGAGGTAAAGCCAGACAATAATGACTTCGACAGTAGCAGCGACCGGTACAATTTATGTAGGGTTTCAGACAGAGCAACATTCCGATTACTTCCGGGAATCCACGCTAAAGAAAGATGAAGATTTAAATAGCAGTAACCATGTCTTTGACGTGAAGGAAAGGTTAGGGCAAGAAATATACGGCAAGTGTATAAGGGAAAAGAGTATTAATCAGCCACCATACAACGTTGAAATTAAGTTATTTACTATATTTTATTCCTACTTCGGGAAATTGTTAATTAATTATTTATTCACAATAACTTTAGTTATACACTAATGAATCGTTGCGCGAGGCCATTGCATACACTGAGTCTTATAAGAGTTGTAATCATGAATTTAAAGTCGGATGCCTTTCCTGAAACACAATTCTTTCAACTGAAAATCGCACTTCAGTGACACTGGGGTTCAAACCACGGTCACTAAAGTCAGAGGCTAGCAGCTAAGCTAAAATAGGGAAAGCAAGCCAGTTTTTCTCAGTTATTCTACTATTACAAAGGAGGTAGCGAGCGGCTTGCCTCAATTCCCGGTGACTGTGGTTGAAATTCCAGCAGATTTTAAGTTTATAAATAATGAGTGAGGAAGGGCAATCGACCTGCAATTCATGGCGACAATTTCTTCTTGAGTGTACTTCCTCTGCGCAGGCGGGATAAGCTGTGAATGGTGATGAGATGGTTCAAATATTGTTGATGTTTGAGTCATCAGTCCATAGACTGGTTTGATGAAGCTCTCCATGCCACCCTATCCTGTGCTAACCTTTTCATTTCTTCGTAACTACTGCATCCTACATCTGCTCTAATCTACTTGTCATATTCATACCTTGGTCTACCCCTACCGTTCTTACCACCTACACTTCCTTCAAAAAAACAACTGAACAAGTCCTGGGTGTCTTAAGATGTGTCCCATCATTCTATCTCTTCTTCTCGTCAAATTTAGCCAATTCGATCTCCTCTCGCCAATTCGATTCATTTATCTCTTCATTTGTGATTCGATCTATCCATCTCACCTTCAGCATTCTTCTGTAACACCACTTTTCAAAAGCTTCTATTCTCTTTCTTTCTGAGCTAGTTATCGTCCATGTTTAACTTCCATTCAATGCCACACTCCACACGAAAGTCTTCAAAAACATCTTTCTAATTCCTATATCAATGTTTGAAGTGAGCAAATTTCTTTTCTTAAGAAAGCTCTTTCTTGCTTGTCACATTGAGGGGTACGTGTATGCACTTTTACCTCTTTATTTTGCACACTGACGTACTTACAGTCACAAAGATACATTGTATTCGGTCCCAAACGCTTTCAGGGGTTGAAGAGACATTGCTTTCTCTGTTTTGGCCAATGTTGAGAGGCTTACCATGCTGTAAAATCCACCTTATGTCTCATAATAAAGCAGGGTGAATAAAACGAGACTAGTTCATTTTAATCTGAAGTAGAAGTCCCCTTCAATAAATGTTAATGTCAATTCCTTGCTGGGAGATGAGTGAAAGTTTGTTTGCTTTTACTCCTTCGACTCTCCATTATTTCAGTTAACACCGACATAAACTAACTGTAGCGCTGGCCAGCAGCTTACCCCATCAAAAGTTTTCTGAGGTAGTCGCAAGAGCGCACCACTCGCCATTCGCACGGTCCCTATACATTTCTCCGAAAATGTGATAAAATTACGCCGTTTTATACGGTATGTCATACTAAGCAATTTTTCAATTACCTATGGTGTTTATATAGGACTTCAACGGGACCGTTAGATCTCTCCTTTACCGGGCGAGTTGGCCGTGCGCGTAGAGGCGCGCGGCTGTGAGCTTGCATCCGGGAGATAGTAGGTTCGAATCCCACTATCGGCAGCCCTGAAAATGGTTTTCCGTGGTTTCCCATTTTCACACCAGGCAAATGCTGGGGCTGTACCATAATTAAGGCCACGGCCGCTTCCTTCCAACTCCTAGGCCTTTCCTATCCCATCGTCGCCATAAGACCTATCTGTGTCGGTGCGACGTAAAGCCCGTAGCAAAAAAAAAAAAAAAAAAAAGATCTCTCCTTTATATTCAACACGTAGATCAAAACGATGTCGCAATAAACTGTCTCTACTGTATTAATGCCAACGGCCGTAGCCGCGTTGAAACACCGGATCCCGTGAGATCTCCGAAGTTCAGCAACATTGGGCGTGGTCAGGAGCTGGATGGGTTGCCACGCGCTGTTGGTGGGGGGTAAGGGAATAGAGGAGCGGAAAGGAACTGGGCGCCCTACCGCACGTAAACTCCGGCTCAGGAACACCTCTGCGGAGGTTCGGACCTGCCTTCGGGCAGAATAACTCTTACCTACTGTATTAATGATAAGAAAGTGTGATTACGCATTTTTTTTTGCTAGGGGCTTTACGTCGCACCGACACAGATAGGTCTTACGGTGGCGATGGGATGGGAAAGGCCTAGGAGTTGGAAGGAAGCGGCCGTAGCCTTGTTTAAGGTACAGCCCCAGCATTTGCCTGGTGTGAAAATGGGAAACCACGGAAAACCATTTTCAGGGCTGCCGATAGTGGGATTCGAACCTACAATCTCCCGGATGCAAGCTCACAGCCACGCGCCTCTACGCGCACGGCCAACTCTCCCGGTGCGTATATTTAAAGAAAAACTGTACAATTTACCTCCTCATCATTAATGTACAAGTTATCGGGCTAGTTGCTTTACGTCGCACCAATACAGATAGGTCTTATGGCGACGATGGGACAGGAAAGGGCTAGGAATGGGAAGGAAGCGGCCGTGGCCTTAATTAAGGTGCAGCCCCAGCATTTTCCTGTTGTGAAAATGGGAAACCACGGGAAACCATCTTCAGGGCTGCCCACAGTGAGGTTCGAACCCACTATCTCCCGGATGCGAGCTCACAGCTGCGCGTTCCTAACCGCACGGCTAACTCGCCCGGTACCGAGCAAGTTGCCACGCGGTTTGGTCACCTAGTAATCAGCTTCCATTCGAGATATAGTGCCCTGAAGATGGTTTTCTGTGGTTTCCCATTTTCACACCATGAAAATACTGGGTCTGTACCTTTATTAATGCCACGGACGCCTCCTTTTCACTCCTAGTCTTTTCCTATCCCATCGTCGCCATAAGACCTATCTGTGTCTATAACATAAAGCAAATTTGTTAATATAATAATAATAATAATAATAATAATAATAATAATAATAATAATAATAATAATAATAGAATTCTTCGACTTGTAATCGAGTCCTAGATCAGCCAGCTGCCTATGTGTGTGTGTGAGTACCGATATGTTCCTGGAAGTGTGTGACTCCACGAGACTTGTCAGGCATGGCTGTGTGTGTCAAGCAGTCTTGACTAACATTGACTAGGCATGACAAAGCCAGTTCTATTTCAAGTAAACTTGACATATTGTTCTCATTATTATCGAAACTTGCCTCTTCCGTTATTTCCCACTTTTGACTTGTACCTTATGGATATCTTCTTCCAGTCAAATCGTAATGCTGTGTAACATGCCCCGATTGTTCGAGGGGATTACATAGTCAACTCGCTAGCATGGATTTTAAGAGTATTGCTGAGGCTGTGAACTAGGTCAGTGGATTTAATGCGAATTTGGGAATATGGCTATGGTTATTTTGAATGGAACTCGAGGGATGATTCACAAAATACCTTTCACATTCTTTGTCTAGAGTATAAACAATCATACACCACAGAGGATTACTTTCTGCAAGAGTTTCAACGGCTTGTCTAGCTCTAATGGAATATCGGGCAATATGAAGTGTTCAATTACTAGGCATCTTAAAATGTAGTGATTTGAAAGATCTAGTTCGGCTCCATGACTAATTGGTTAGGGTGCTGGCCTTTGCCACAGGGGTCCCGGGTTCGATTCCCGGCAGTGTCTGGAATTTTAACCATCATTGGTTAATTCCGCTGGCACGGGGGCTGGGTGTATGTGTCGTCTTCTTCATCATTTCATCCTCATCACCACGTGCATGTCACCCACGGGTATCAAATAAATGACCTGTACCTGGCGAGCCGCATATGTCCTCGGACACTCCCCGCATTAAGCGTTGTATGCCATTTCATTTCAAAGATCTAAACGTAAACATAAATAGGCATAAACGATTTAAATATTCTTTCTCTACCACTTTTCGTAAGTTCTAGAGCGGTGATGGGTGCGATACATGTAACGTTATGAAACTGACACAGTCTTATGGCAGGGTGCCTTTCCTGATGCCAAACTTATGTAGAGAAACGTATTCAGCTATTAAGTCAGATATAAATGATGCCCTTGTCGATGTTTGGGTGAGGTAAAATCACAGAATCAAATTTCGTGAAATTGCTCAGTTGGCAAGTATTTCAAATCACCGACCATAAATTATTCTTAGAATTACATTTCCGTAAATTTTCTTCTCTCTGGGTTTCGAAAACATTGACTAAGAAACAAAAAGGAAGGTTTCCATTCAAGAACATTTCGAAATACATTCGAAAAGCAAAATTCACTGTAAAATACATTTCGGCGGTACTTCATTATTTCTGGACAGGAAAAGTGCCGCGAAGAAATACTTACAATAATAATAATAATAATAATAATAATAATAATAATAATAATAATAATAATAATAATAATAATAATAATAATAATAATAATAATAATAATCAACAAATTTACACTACTGGCAGAACATATTCGAAGACTATGGGACTATGAAGCGGTCATAATTGTACCAATCATCCTTTCAGGTACAGCTGCTATAGGCTACCTAAAACTCTGGTGGAAGGACTGAGGAAGTTGGATGTTTACAACAACATTTACAAGACCATGCTGAAGACGGTGGTCATTGCCACGACTGGAATTTTTCGGAAATTTATTTAAATTCTGCGTAAAAATGTAGTGTAAATGAAGGTTTATTGTGCTTTAATTTCCTAAAATATGTACAATTGCTCGAATATCATTACCACGAAAGTGTGAAAAATAAATAAATAATAATATAAATGGCGTGTGGCCTCCGGGGAAGCCTGGTGCAGGTCTTTTCGAGTTGATGCCCTATAGACATCTGTACATCTGTGAGAAGAATTCTAATGATGAACATCCAGCCCGCTAGCCAAAGGTATTAACCAATGAAAGTTAAAATCTTCGACCCGGCCGGGAGTCAAACTCGCAACACAACGCTAGCCTTTTAGCCATGGAGCCGGATATTTGAAGTCATGAAAGATTGGAACAAATATTTCTCTTCTTCCGGAAAATGTGTTGAAAAATATTGAACGCAATGTGCACTTGTATTCTTTTCGAAATTTGTACCATATATTCTATAATCGCACAGTCTGCCTCTGTGGTGTAGTGGTTAGTGTGATTAGTTGTCATGCCCTGAGGTCCGGGTTCGATTCCCGGCTCTGCCACGAAATTTGAATCGTGGTACGAGGACTAGAACGGGGTCAACTCAGCCTCAGGAACTCAGCTCAAAAGAGGAGTTTCGATTCCCTCCTCAGCCATGCTCGAAGTGGTTTTCCACTTCTCCTCCCAGTAAATGCCGGGATGATACCTAAGTTAAGACCTCGGCCGCTCCCTTCCCTCGTCCTTGCCTATACCCTCCAATCTTCCCGTCCCCTATAAGGCCCCTGTTCAGCACAGCAGGTGAGGACACAATGGCGAGGTACTGGTCCTCCTTCCCAGTTTTATCCCCTACCAAATGTCTCTCGCTACAGGACACTGCCCTTGAGATGGCAGAGGTGGAATCCTCCGCTGTGCCCTGGGAAAAACCAATCCTGGAAAGTAAATGAAATAAATAAATAAATAAATAAATAAATAAATAAATAAATAAATAAATAAATAAATAAATAAATAAATAAATAAATAAATAAATAAATAAATAAATAAATAAGTAAACCGCATAATTGCATCCCTCTGTTACCACAAATCCTTCATCTACCTGCTTTCAAAAGGCATAAGTCAGTGACATGGGCAGTTTTCGCACGACTACATCAAGCTCAAGTGTGGATGATTCAAGCGGGGCGAATTATTGAGAACTGTAAAAGTAGCTAGAACAATTAGCCTAAAAACAATCTGACTCATACAGCCGCTCGCAAAATTATTCGTCCGCGCTCTTCATGTGAGGACAATAGCCAGTAGCACCAATATAATAAAGAAGTTAATTGAAAACACGTAATCGTATGCCATCTGAACATCTGAGGACATAATTTATAGCACCCTAAGCACTGGCATTTGGAACAAATAAAAAACAATCACACTGCTTGCAGTCACGTTGCAAAAGTATTCGTCCACAATAAAAAGTCAAGGAATGTTCAGTCGTTTCCTAAATATCAGTAGCGTGTCGAACGTCCTTTGGAACCAATCACGGCTTGAAGGCGTTTCGGCATGGATGTCACCAGTTTTTATATCACTTCCGGGCCTATTTCGTGCCATTCTTCCATGAAGCATTGCTTCAGAGCTTTTTTTATTTGGAATACGCTGCTTGTTCAGTGTACATTTTAATTCCGCCCGTAAATGATATATGGGGTTTAAGTCTGGGGAGTGGGGTGGTGTCTGCAGCACATGAGGTGAATTGTAGAGTAGCCATTCCCTAACAACACGAGCAGTGTGCCTAGGGTCATTATCTTGCTGGAAGAAGTACCCACAACTAAGACCTAATTTTGCCACACTGGGTGTTAAGTGTTGCTTTAATATACTCAAATATACCATCTTATCTATCCGTTCAGGTATTATATGGCAGTTGGCTACCCCAGCCGCCGACATACACCCGCATACCATTATGGAACCTCCTCTATATTTTGCGGTTGATTGCAGATTTTGACTTCGGAGCTCGGCGTTCTTCTTTCTCCATACACATCGCTTTCCAGAGCAATTGAATAAACAGAATTTGCTCTCGTCCGTAAACAACAAGCGTTTCCATAATGCTGGTGGCTTCATAACGTACTGTTTGGCGAACGCCAGCCTCTTCTTATGGTTCACCTCACTTATCCAGGGCTTCTTCCGGCGTGTACGCCCCTGCAAACCAGTTCTGTGTAACACACGTCGTACGGTGTCGGTGCTGATGTTCTTCCCAATGGAGGTTTGTACTTCTGTTCGAAGCACAGGTCGAGACACATGGGGATTTTTCTGGACGGTGCGTATTATGCTTCGCTCTTCGCGTGTTTTCAGCTTCCTCGACCGCCCAGTTCTTACTCTATTGATTAAGTTGCACTGGTCTTGTATCGTTGAATGATACCTGCGACTGTAGTTCGCGGGATTCCTGTTTTTCAGCAATTACTCTTCAAAAATTACCAAGTATGTGGAGTTGGATAATTCGTTGGCGTTCAACAACAGTTCGTTTCCTTATCTTTCCCATCGTACTCGGGGCATGCACAAGATGTTGTCTCACCGACACTGTCCGTATCACTGATGAACTGAGCTTGGTGATGTGTCCCTTCCTCAATGCTGTGTTCGTTACACAAGATAATGCACAAGGCGGACAAATACTTTTGCGTTGTCATTTCCTAGCCCAACCACACACATTCTTTATTATTAAAGAATACTGACATGCAAGAGGTATATTCTGCCGGTATTATAGTACATATATATTGCATATTCACTGCGTATTTGTTTCTGAACGTATCCGAAGCCTTGTAATGTAGTTTTGGTGTTCAGTATATGAAAAGGACATATGGACGAATACTTATGCGAGTGACTGTATATTCTATCCGTGTAAGAGTCACCGTGGTGTAGGAGTTTTAACTTTTGCATCCGGACTGATTTGAGGAGCTGAAAGAGGGTACACTCGGTTTCGAGAGCAGAAAAGCGTAAAAATTCCACCCCTGAGATTTGCTATTGTTTTCTGTGGTTCCCCGCTACAGCTCCATATGAATGTTGGGATGATCTATGACTGTTTCGTCCTCAACCCTATCCTCAATCATGAAGATACACAAACACAGACAGAAGAGCTATACATACGGTCATTGACTTCTATCTCTCAAGTGCCTTACAAGAAGTATAGTAAAAGTAAACGCTTTTTAATCAACTTTAATTTATCCAGTCTCATATAGGAATCTAATGCATTACCTCCCTCTGTATCGGTTTCCACATCCTAAGATCACAGGTTTAAACCTTAGCAGTCGAATAGGTTTGACTCTTTTCATACAATATCTGTACTTGTATGGGGTTATCTCATGTGATAGCTTTAAGAATACTAAGTCTTGTTTCGCACATTTCTGAGATACTGCCCGAATTATGAACAGGAACTTTTCTAACAGAAGGTCACATTGGTTCTAGGAAGGAAACAGGAACGAGGAAAGCTATTTTAGCTAAAACGTTTATTACAGAACAGAGAATCAGAAAAGACAACCTTAGGTACGTAGCCTTCGTTGACTTTGAAAAGGCTGTTGACAGTTTTCCCAGAGATAAAATGTTCTTTATCCTGAAAAAGTATCAGAATTGATACCAGAGAAAAAGTACTCAAACGCCAACCGTATAACGACCACCTGGCCATTATTAAAAGAGGCAATGAAACAAGCGAGGAAGTGATAAGGAAACGTGTTGTTTGATGTCTCCAGTGATATTCAATGCATACATACAAGCAGCACTGAATGAAAGTCGAGAGAAAGTCAGTGTAGGAGTTAAGATCTAAGGCGAAGGATTTGATATGCTGAGGTATGCTGATGATATAGCAATAATAACAGAAAGTAAAGATGATATCAAGTTAGTTTTTTCGAATATGGTAGTCATACTCTGTAATTACTTCATTAAAATTAATGTTAGTCGAACTAACGTAATGGCAGACATGAAATACCTGCAGTATATTCAGAATTTTTTCAAGCATGATTTTGAAGTGGTGAACAACTTTCGTTACCTGGGCACAGCAAAGCAAAGCAAAGCAAAGTCATCTCCGCACAGTCCATGAGGGCTCTTGGAGGGGTGGAAGGTAAAGGCTTCCACTATCCGTAACCTCGGCACTTGATGGGGTAGAGTGGTTAGCTCTACGCCCGGTCGCCTTTGCCCCCAGAAATTAACCTGGTACTCATTTTTGGTGCAGGATGAGTGAACCTCAGAGCCATGTGCACCTTCGGAAGTGGAAATCTCGTTTCTTAAATTTGACGACTTCCTGACGGGGATTCGAACCCACGTCCTTCCGGGCGAACCGAGCATGCCTTTACCACCTTGGCCAGGCAGCCCCTTCTTCTTCTTCTTCTTCTTCTTAATCTTTTATCTTCCAGGGTCGGTTTTTCCCTCGGACTCAGCGAGGGATCACACCTCTACCACCTCAAGGGCAGTGTCCTGGAGCTTCAGACTCTGAGTCGGTGGATGCAACTTGGGAGGACGACCAGTACCTCCCCCAGGCGGCCTCGCCTGCTATGCTGAACAGGGGCCTCGGTGGGGGATGGGAAGATTGGAAGACATAGACAAGGAAGAGGGAAGGAAGCGGCCGTGGCCCTAAGTTAGGTACCATCCCGACATTTGCCTGGAGGAGAAGTGGGAAACCACGGAAAACCACTTCCAGGAAGGCTGAGGTGGGAATCGAACCCACTTTTATTCAGTTGACCTCCCGAGGCTGAGTTGACCCCGTTCCAGCCCTCGTACCACTTTTCAAATTTCGTGGCAGAGCCGGGAATCGAATGCGGGCCTCCGGGGGTGACAACTAATCACACTAACCACTACACCACAGAGGTGGACGATATTCACTTTTAAGATTAAAATATGTTAATCTAATCTCAAAATGAAATGCTGTACATGATTACTTAAATGCAGGAATTGCAGAATTTGTTGGAATACTTCCCCTTTCCACTTTCTGTGTAGCACGTCTCAAAGCAAACACCTCGATGATGACCCATTGTGGGTGGGGGCAGTAGAATAATACCCACGGTATCCCCTTCCTGTCGTAAGAGGCGACTAAATGGGGCCCCAGAGTATCATAACTTCGAAACATGGGTTGATGAGGACGGGGCCCTTAGCCGAGTCCTGGCATTGTTTACACGTAGTTGTGTCAAGCTCCTCACTTCATATATCCTATCCGACCTCCCTTGGTCAACTCTTGTTCCTTTTCGACCCCGACGCTATTAGGTTTCCAAGGGCTAGGGAGTCTTTCATTTTCACGACTTTCGTGGCCATTGTCTTCCTTTCGCCGATACCTTCATTTTTTGAATTGTCGGATCCCTTCCATTCTTTCTCTCTGATTAGTGTTATATACTAGGTAGAGGATGGCTGCCTAGTTGTACTTCGTCTTAAAAAATAATCACCACCGCTACCGTCCGGTTGCATAGCTAAATTGTTAGCGTGCTGGCCTTTTCTCACAGGGGTCACAGGTTCGATATCCGGCAAGGTCGGGAATTTTAATCATAATTTGTTAAGTCGCTTGGCACGGGGGCTGGGTGTATATGTCGTCTTCACCATCGTCACATCCTCATCACAACGCGCAGGTCACTTACGGGCTTCAATTCGAAAGAACTACACCTGGCAAACCGAACTTATCCTCGCACACATCCGGTGCTAAAAGCTATATGCAATTTCATTTCACCACCACCACAACCACTGCCACCTCGATGAAGATGGAAGCAGTTTTGCAAATGTGGGTTTTTCGTCTTTCTTCGTCTGTCTCATATTACACTCAAGACGAGCTATTGTAATCTGATTCCGGCCGGTTACATTAAAAATTGCCAGAAACATAATTTAGTTTTATTTATTATTTATAATTTTTATTCCACCTCTGTGGTGCAGTGGTTAGTGTGATTACCTGCCACCCCCGCAGGCCCGGGTTTGATTCCCGGCTGTGCCAGGAAATTTGAAAACTGCTACGAGGGCTGGAACGGGGTCCACTCAACCTCAGGAGATCAACTGAGTAGAGGGCGGTTCGATTCCCTTCTCAGCCATCCTTGAAGTGGTTTTCCGTGGTTTCCCTACTTCTCCTCCAGGAAAATTCTGGGATGTACCTAACTTAAGGCCACGGTCGCTTTCTTCCCTCTTCCTTGTCTATCCCTTCCAATATTCCCGTTCCCCTCACAAGGCCCCTTTTCAGTACAACAGGTAAGGCCGCCTGGGCAACCATCCTCTATACATCACCAATCAGAGAGAAAAATGGAAGGGGTCCGACACTTAGAAAAATGAAGGTATCGTCAAAAGAAAGATAAGGGCCACGAACGGCATAAAATGAAAGATTAACTAGACCTCCATACGTAATGCCGTTGGGATCGGAAAAGAACAAGAGTTGAGGGAAGTCGAATAGGGTAGATGAAAGTGAGAAGCCTGATACAAATAAGTGGAAACAATACCAGGACTCAGTTAAGGGTCGCGTGTTCGCCAACTCATGCTCCCAAGTAGATACAAAAGGGGGTATCTACTCCAGGGGCTAATGTGCATGATGGTGGCCGTGTGCAACCACCTCTGATACTCTGAGGCCATAGGATGACGTCACCCATTTTGCTTGCACTCCCCTGGACCACAATACGAGTACATGTAGCTTACCTGTTGAGCACCTGGTAAACACTCCGTTGTTCCTCGTCATTACTCTACAAAGACGCTCGTTTACAGTGAGTTAGTTTCATATTGTCAAAGCCAAGTAATAGACTGGGACAAGTCAATTAAGTAACAAATTTGTACTAACTCATACTAGAAGACAGTGTGCACTGTAAACACTGCATTTCACCAGGAAGGACATTACGTCTATCATCTTCTTTTATTCCTCAAAGGAAATGTGATACAAGAGTAATTAATAACCATCAAGACCACCGGATAATTTTCTGCTTTTTGCATATCTGTATCAGTTTGAAAGAGTCCTCACCCATGTGTGGAGACGTGGTGGTTATTAGCTTGGTGTTTACAACATTGCATTCCATGTACGGTTACATACTGTACTTCAGCCAACCGGGACGTTAGAAGATAGAAACAGCCATTAACATCACAGCAAGGATTGTAATCCTTGTCTTGCGGAGATGTAGCCAGTATTCTACTACCCTCTGTGAGGGCTCTAACATCAAACCAGTCAAAGCTTACGACAGGCAGGGGATACCGTAGGTGTTATTTCACCGTTAGGCATAAATACCTCTTTCATGTGACAGTGTCCAACAACTCAGCCACTTATGTTTGCAAAGTGAGTGTCACAAAATTTTGCAGTATGATTCAGGGGCGTAACGAATTCCTGCTAAAATGTAAATTCGGACCCCCTCAAATAAAATGTTAAACCTATGAATAAGTAATGTAATGAAGTAATGCACTATATTATCAAATTATATAAACCAGGGGATTATATACCACTGTAATTTTGGTTCGTTTTAGCTTACTAGGGACCACGGGGCTTGTCTTAACTGTTAGCTAAGGTCTTCTGCTTTTTCTTGGCCCAGTATGCTTTCATTTTCTGACCGTGTGCCTGCTTCCTTCCATCCATCCATGTTCCCTGTACTCTTGTTTGCTTGTGAGGGGCAGTGAGAAGACTCCTTGTCGGTACTGAAACAGGTTCTCTATGGTCTCTAATGGGATCTGTAGTTCCTCAAGGTCTGATTTTATTGAGGTGATCAACTTGTTCTTGGAAGCCTTTCCCCTACTTGTTACTGTGAGGATTCTGTTGGTGAGTCTGCAGGGTTTCAGGCGGCTCATGTACCAGTAGAAGGTTAGTCGCATTTTCCTCATACATGCGACCATGTCTTCCTGATGTTCGTAGAGCTGTAATATTATTAATAAGAATGTTTAATAGGTTTTAATTAACCGGCTCCATGGTTTAGCGGCTAGTGACATTAAGCTAAATGTTATATATTGTACACTGTTGTCGAATAAATGAGTGACAAAAGTTAAATGTTCAGCAAAACTTGTGCATAAAACTATCCCAGATGCACTGCACATCAAGAAAGTATCATTTTTCTAATTAGAATGTGATATTTTGGTATCAATTTTCACTGCTGTAATTATTTTTAAATAATTTGGTGCCGGTCTTTTGTGAGGAGAGTGTCGCGGTGTTGCTAGAGACGGCAAGGGCAAGCACCGTTTACAGCTGTGCTGTAATAATTGCTGCTAAATACAACCACATGGCAATTCCTCTACGTACAAATTGTAAAACAAACTATTTGGACTGATTCCAAAAAAACGTCCTGACCATTTACGCGCAGAGTGATATTAAGGTAAACATTGTATATTTGCGAGGAGTCTGCGGGGCCACCTAAAGGCTCGAGCTTGCCCGCATTTATGGCGACGACGGGATAAGAAAGGCCTAGGAATGGGAAGGAAGCTGCTGTGGCCTTAATTAAGGTACAGCCCCAGCATTAGCCTGGTGTGAAAATGGGAAACCAAAAAACCGTCTTCAGGGCTGCTGACAGTGGTACTCGAACCCACTGTCTCCCGGATGCAAGCCCACATTTGCGCCAACCTAACCACCATAACCACACGGCCAACTCGCTCAGTATTATTATTATTCCTATCATCATCATCATCATTACGTTTTCCTAGTTCACTTCATATCGACTTCTGAATGCAAATTCCGATCCATGATCGGTGCATCACTGAACAGATAATTTTACGCGCGACGTAACGGTACAATTGTTTTAGACTTAGGACAATTAGGGCAATGTGCACAATTTTGAACATGGCAAAATGTAATGAAACATTCCTCCGACTCCTTTGATGAATGGTCAGCGTAGAGGCCTTCATTTCAAAGAGCGTCAGGTTCGAATATGACTTCGTTTGGTTAATTTCTGTAGCTTGGGGGGACAGGGTGTTTGTAACCGTCTTAATTCACATCCTCACTTGCTCAGAACATATCATAGCGGCGCGCAGCTGTGAGCTTGCATCCGGGAGGTAGTGGGCTCAAACCCCACTGTCGGCAGCCCTGAAGACGGTTTCCCGCGGTTTCCAATTTCCACACCAGGCAAATGTTGGCGCTGTACCTTAATTGAGGCCACGGACTATTACTTCTCATTCGTAGCCCTTTCTTGTTGCACCGTCGCCATAAGATCTATTTGTGTTGGCGAGATGTAAAAGCAAATAGTCAAAAAACAAACGGAAACAAAAAACACATATCATACCACTAGAAACACGTAATAGTGATAATATCTCTGCACATGGGATTGGTGTCAGGAAGGGCATCCAGCCGCTAAACTAAGCTCAATCCACATGAGTGTCGACCCCAGATAATTGGGAAAAGATCAAGAAGAAGAAGGGGAAAAATTAAATTAATTGAGGTATGCTCGGGATATATATAGACCTAATTAACTATCCGTGTCGCCAGATAAGTTATTTTTGCAGCAGGTAATAATATAACAGCCATCAAGGTAAAATAAGATAATCGCTTTAATTTTATTCGCTTTGACAGTTGCCCACTATGATGCAATTCATCTCTCTTTGTAGTTATTGCTCCGGGGTATCTGTGAAACGCAGAGGTGATGAAAGAAGGTGCGGGCTTGAATGGGTCTAACTACAATATCAAAATTAATCTAAAACTTAAACTGAAGGTTATATTTTCAGAACTTCAAACTTAAACATTTTTCATAATAATGAAGCATCAGGTACAATGACAAACTAAAAACAAGACAAGAAACATCCAAATTTGAGTGATTTTTACAAATTCTGGGCTTCAAGCCCCTAGCTTCACAAATTCTCAGCTCCCAGCTCAAATTTACAAAGAGAACAACTGCGGAATTAGCAAGAAGGAATAACGTTATGTGCCCATTACCTTGTAGATGTTCTAGCTGCCGACGAAACAGGTCGCCCGCCTCCTGCTTAACACACAGACTCCGAAAGATGACGATCAATTGGCCAAGAAACGTGAAAAGCCGCAGTTTATAAACCCTCAGGGAAGGTTCGAGATCATTCAAGACTAAACTAGCCACACCCTCTCAATTTTATTGGTAGATTTCAAAAGTTACATTCAGAATCGAACAAGAAGCCTGTGATAGGCTAGATTCAAGAACTGGCGGAAATAAAAGGGAAATATTGCCAACCCAAAAATAAATGAGCATCCATCAGTTACAAAAACCTAGAAATACAAAACAACTTTAAATTATAAGTTCTTTCACTTTGCATCTGAGGGCATGATCATACATTTTTTGTGGTGTCATCTGTAGAAAAATGTCCACACTTCTTAACGTAGAGCAAACAAAAGAAGGAGAAATTCACTCAGTTTAGGCAACTGCACAATAACAAAATTACATCATATTTCTGTGGTGACATCTTCTGGGTAAAGTTCTAAGTTGATGTAGTTTAAGTTTCACTGTTTTACCAATAGAGGAGTTCATTTAGGCGCAGATTTTGAATGCGCGGCTCTGGGGTGTACCTCCCGGTACAGTTATCATTGGCCACATGTAAATAAAATTGTATTGAGCTGACAATCTAACGTGTCTGTCATTTAAACAAACTTTCATTGGACGACGTTGTCACGAAAACCCACCCCGACATTCCCTCATCTGTCACAGTCGTATCCTTTTCTGTATTTTTTCTATTTTCCACATCTTGAACCACTCTCAAAAATGGAAAACCACGGAAAATCAACTTCAGATGTGCCAACAGTGAGGTTCGAAGTCACTATCCTCCGAATGAAAACTCACAGCTAAAGTAATTAAATCTCAAAAATAGGTCACCTAATAGAGTTCTAATTTCTCTGCTGGTTTGCAGAATGAAATAGAACGCCTGAATTGATACACAAACAGCTTAAATGGCACCGAACCAATTATTATTATTATTATTATATATATATATATATTGCGAATGAGCCCATTAGGACTACGCAAAGTACTTAGAGACAGGCATTTGCCTTTCTTTGTGCCCACACTTCCTTCATTCGTTTGCTGTGTGCTTCTTTTCTCTCTTGAGACCATGTTGTTCCGGTCTTCTTCTTTGGTTTTTCCTCTTGGTCAACTTGCCACTTATGAACTTTGGTTCTGAAGATAACCCGGCTTTGGATGTCTTCAGGTGTAATTCCTGCCAGTTTGAGATCTGTTTTAATTTCGCCAATCCATTTTATTATTATTATTATGATGATTATTATTATTATTATTATTATTATTATTATTATTATTATTACCTAAAATTATCATCATCATCATCATCATCATCATCATATAATGAAACCACGTCTTGTTGCTAGCGGGTCTGTTAGCAGCGGCCAGGAGTTACACTCCTCCCCCGCTAGTAATAAAGGAAGGTTGTAGGACAAGCCTGGCATCGAGTTACTCCACTGCCTCGTCAGGCCTGCTCTAATTAACTTAACCTTTAACAGGATAAGACTCGTGTAAAATGACTAGGTCATCAGATTGTCTGCCTTTCTAAAGTTTCAAAATATGACTTAAACCGCGTGTTATGGAGGTATTTTAAAAGGATTTGTTGAGTAAGTAATAAAACGTGTGGACATGGTAACGTTCTTAAGCCCTAATGTTTCTAGTTCTTCCTCAGAGAGCGTGTCCATTCCGTATTAATTGTGTTATATAGACGATGTATCATCTGTGTGGACCCAGTTGTCAAAGTTAGGTAGTTCGGGTGTTTTTTTAATTTCGTGTGGCTATTTCTAGCCGAGTGCAGCCCTTGTAAGGCAGACCCTCCGATGAGGGTGGGCGGCGTCTGCCATGCGTAGGTAACGGCGTGTTAGTGTGGTGGAGGTTAGTGTTATGTGTGGTGTGTGAGTTGCAGGGATGTTGAAGACGGCACAAACACCCAGCCCCCGGGCCATTGGAATTAACCAATGAAGGTTAAGATCCCCGACCCGGCCGGTAATCGAACCCGGGATCCTCTGAACCGAAGGCCAGTACGCTGACCATTCAGCCAACGAGTCGGACAACTCGTGTCCTCATCCCGAGATGGTGGAGCTCTTTTCAGGCACACCCCCATTGGAGGTGAGCTGCATGTACCATTTCAACCACATACCAGCCCTCCTGCCATTCTTAAATTTCTGGCAGTACCGGGAATCGAACCCGGGCCCCCGAGGACGGCAGCTAATAACACTAACCGTTACGCTACGGAGGCGGACGTTCGGGTGTTGATCATAGGCTATTGGGGCGGTCACATTTTTGTGTAGGTTTTCCTCACTCAAACCCCAAACCCCATGGCGCTACAGCCCTGATGGGCCTTGGCCAAGCTAGCAACCGCTGCTCATCCCGAAGACCTGCAAGTTAAGAGGTGACGAATGGTCAGTACGACGATTCCTCTTCGTTTTCTAGACCGAGGTTGCCATCTCACTGTCAGATAACTCCTCAATTGTAATCACATAGGGTGAGTGGAATTCCATGTTGAGCCCTCCACTTTTGCACGCGTTCTTCAGACCCAGGACCTCATATCGGGACATTTGTCTTCACTCGGTCTTCCCCACTCATCTTACGCGCTATACTTATTCATCTGCAAAGTGAAAACAATTATAAAAATAATCCCAAGTACCTCAGTTTCATCCACATTGGTTAATTAATGTAAACGCCACAGTCATTTAAAAGTAGGGAGTGACATATCAATCTCTGTGTACTTGGATTATAGAAACGGCCGTAGCCGTGTTGATACACCGGATCCCTTGTGATCTCCGAAGTTAAGCAACATTGGGCGTGGTCACGATTTGGATGGGTTGCCACGCACTGTTGACGGGGGAGTAAGGGAATGGAGGAGCAGAAAGGAACTGGCCCTCCTACCATACGTAAACTCCGGCCCAGGCACACTTCTGCGGAGGTTCGGACCTGTCTTCGGGCAGAATACACCGTTACCTTGGATTATAGATGTTGATGTCCGGCTCCTTGGCTAAATGGTTGGCATGCTGGCCTTTGGTCATAGGGGTCCCGAGTTCGATTCCCGGCAGGATCGGGAATTTTAGCCATCATTCCCTGCACGGAGGCTGTGTTTCATCCTCATCACGACGCGCAGGGCACCTACGGGCTCAAATTAAAAGACCTGCACCTGGCGAGCCGAACATGTCCTCGGCTACTCCCGGTACTAAAAGTCGTACGCCATTTCATTTCATAGATGGTGATTATTGTTTTACAGAGAATAATAACGTCAATATCAGCACCTCTTAACACTCGCCGCTGGAGAAAGAGGAACGAGATCAAGAACGAAACGGTCGTGTAAGGTCTCGCAAAGCTAACACATCGGGGCTAGAATAGAAAGAGATTCCAACAAGGGAAGTTGGATAACATCTACACCATGTTTACAAGTTTTGGGCCCCTGAAGACATACAGTTTCTAGTTCTTCCTCAGAGAGCGTGTCCATTCAGTACTAATTGTGTTACATAGGCGATATATCATTTGTGTGTACTGGAACTTTCCCCACCGTCCCCCATGACTCATGGGACCATGTGACAACAAACCAACCCTTTCGGGTAACGAACACATGGGACCATGCTCCACGGAAGTCGATAGTCAAGGGACCTTTTTGGCCTGTGCCGATTTCTCCTCATTGGGATTGTATATTTAATCCACTCACATGAGATGTTATTGGCCATACGGCTCAGCTAGGTCGAAGCTACTCTCCCGTTCCTGAGGTCTGAACACGGACTCCTCAGGGCCGAAGACCGTTCGCGGCATATAGAGGCTATCATACATAAACTATCTTAAAGGCCTACAATGAACGGAAGAGGATTCTGGATGCATGTTTTTCGGTATAGATAGGCACGAAATCGTTTAGAACAATTTTCTATTCACTCGGTGAAATATACAAAATTTACATACACTCTTGATACTTATTTACACAATTGATATAAGCAATCACTTATTTCAGCAGCGGAAAAATCCGTGCTGCCATTGACATCAGCTGTTACCTCCACATTCCACAGACAAAATCTATGTGGACGGCAACGTTAGCTGGTACTATCTCTAATCCAATAAATTTTCCTTTTTGACACAGACGTTAATATCCATATCCCTCTCTACCAAAACAGAGAATAATCGAGAGGTTGTTAATATGATCTCACTTTTTCACATACTATCACTTTGAATTGCCTGTGCCCTACATTGCTTACATAAAGACTACATTGGTTTGGATGTATGCTGCACAGATTGTTTTGTGTATTATCGCTATTGTTTTGTGCGTGCTATCACCCGGTTTACCATAAACCACTGAGTACGACATACACAATAAAATGACCCTACCATATTAACAAAAACAAAACAAGCCATGTTTCCCCCAATGCTAGTATTCCATGGGACTGAATCCCGTATTACACGTTAAAATCTATTTACACAAAAGAAAAATGTCCGCTTTTTGAATGGTCGGCTAACTTAAGGTATCAATAAAGTAAATATTAAAACAGGATTAATCCGAACATATCAGAAATCCATCACTAAATCACGGAAAAGAAAAATAAATGGACTCGTCTTCCATATAAAATTAAACACAGACTTGAACAACGAACTATCACTTGCAATCACTACCAGTGGACTTTCACGAAGTCTAGACTCAAATCGACATCGATTACAAGTAAACAAAAACACATCCTGGAAAAGAAATATATCAAACACATGTATCAATAAGTACAATGGCTGTAGTTGATCCGTTGTAACCCGCTATCTTAGCGAGCTGTTGATCCCTGCTGTGCTCACACGAGGTTTGAACCTGAGACTCTGGTCGTCTCCATCCAGGGCGCTGTAATGCAAAACCCTAACTCAGCTAATCATGTTTCGTACAGTAGTTACTCTCTACATTGTTTTCCGGATCAAGGCTAATGGACAGTGTGTAGTAGTTACATAAATTTTGTGTCTTATTTCACACAGTAGAACGCAACATTCTACCAGAAACGTTTTCTTAACAAGGCGAGTTCTCTTTCATCTCTGGCCATAAATCCTGACCCAAGTCCGTTCCCCTCTCGCACCACGGCGAGACTAATTCACCACGCTCACAACCGGCCGTCGCCGAGTCATTAACATCATTCAATTTAGCTAATGCAGGGTCACCTGCTTAAATTAGCTCAATACGATAATTATTTATTTATTTATTTATTCTTTTTTTCAATTACTCAGCCAGATTATATCAAAAACTCCCTCATTATACTAGGAGTTGGAATTTAACCCTTCGTTTCCACTCGTATCTTCATTCACACTTCCGATCGCCTTTCCTCGAAGAACAACGTCTCCTAATTTCACCCGTGTGGGTATAGATTGTGTACCTGGCATAACATTAACTTGCCATTAAAAGAGATCGGCATGAAATCATCGATCAAAAGATATATGAAAATAATAATAATAATAATAATAATAATAATAATAATAATAATAATAATAATAATAATAATAATAATACTAATAATAATAATAATAAAATAAAAATTAATTTAAGTTATTAAATCCTGCCAAATCACTAACAGACCTTCTACGTGTAACCTCATTAGTGTAGTGGAGGACAGGGGTTCAAACCTCGGCACTTCATTCCTTGAACATCTTCAGTTACAGCCAAAACTTATATTACCATGCAACAAACTACTATTTCTATCTTTACGAACATAGTGATGATTCTAGCCCAAGCCTTTCCTTTTATACGGGCACTTGTTGATGACTCTGTCACCTCGCTAATCCCTGCGTAATTTAGGCAATTGCTCAGATGAGATCTACATCATTAATCTACATAGCATTCTACTCCTTTTCCCCCTCAATTCCTTCTCAGCACTACATAAACAAAATATGATAACATACAAATATAGCCACTAAAAGGGGTCCCATATTCTATACACTAAACATAGGATCACTCCCTTCCCATATCTAATTAATTAAAACCAAAATGAATAAAAGGATTCCTGACCATTCTTAGGCGGATTTAGCCTATTTAATCATGTTATTAATAACCCTATACTTCATGACTGTTATTTACAAAGGGAAATACTAGCATTGGAATAGAAACATAACTTTGTACTCAACGGTTGATGTCTTCGGCCTCCTCCGAAAGTTCCGGAGGCCTACCCATGTTGGATTACTCCATGGCGCCGGATCCTGTAGTCCTGGAGTTCAGAAGTTCCATATCTTGTCTCGCGTAATCCATTTTAGTAGCACACGGATCACTGAAATTAGATTGTAATTTACACAATTTATCGATTTCTTGCTCACGTGTCACCATTCACTCCTACTACTTCTTTGTCTACCCACTGCCAGTTACATGGAGATGATTATACCGGCTACTTTCAGCTAGTCTACCCCAATTGCATTGTTAATACGGGCATTCCCAGCGTCCGCATGATGCAGAATTTTCTATCCCTATCTTCTGTATGTTTTAATAGTTCAGGAACACTTCTCACTGCCTGTTAATCAGTTAATAATCTGACCTGCGCTTTGTTCAGAAACCAGCGTAGATTTATACAGTTCTTTGTCAGACGTCGACCCTACCTATTTCGAATAAGGTCTTCGAATACTGTGATTCTGTCCCTCTCACTAGTTCATTCTTACGGCTATTGATTGTCAATCTACGAGAGCGTTCTCCTGCAGAAGTTCTGCGTACTATCTTGTAGTCGTTGCTATACAAAACCCTACTTCATATTTCACGAAGTCTTAGTCTACTTTGCAACCGATATCTTAAGCACATCTCATCACCATAATCTTTTGTTGCCTATCACAAATTATAAGCGAAAAAACTAAAAAAAATTCACTCCCGCTTTGTTCACATAGTATACAAAGGAGCGGTAATTCGATAGCGAACCGGCCGTCGTTTCCCGTCGAAAGCTCCTCACTGAATGCTGCAGCTCCTTAGGAAGTGCAAAAACTTATACTGAACCCGGCAGTAGGGGCGGCTAGCGAGTTCATCCCCCTCTCTTATTTCGACTGCTCCTGGATAAACCAGCCTGTCGAAATTTGCAATACGCTAGACTGTGTGACTTGGTTATGCACAAGTGCGCTATGCCATGCGGAGTTGAATATGTTCGACGGATCCGCAGTAATTAATTAATCAGCTTGGAGGGGAAGTAGGGAGTCCCCGAAGGCATCTGGCTTTTCACTAAGCGTCCGTACGCTAACGCAGTTATATAAGTTGTTTACCAACGCCTTTCGCTTGGAGAGTATTTTCTATCAGAACCCCTGACTTTATAATTCCACCAAAATTCAGCACACTGCTCTGACGGGTGCAGTTTTGTTAATCAAGCCTTATTTACGCCGAAAATACATTAAATTTCGCCCGATCGCTTTGGCATCGCTGTACGCTGGCATTTGTTTTCCAATATGGAGTCGCTAAATAGTGTTCTTCTGCTGCTTCTTCTATGACGTGTGCCTAGTTCGGGGATTCTTTAAGCCACCCAGTGGGCGTGTGGGGCGCCTCTCTGGCGGGCGTCTTATTGCACGACCTGATGCTACTCCCAACATCCGCACAAAGAAAGCTTGCTGCCTGCTTCCTTACCAAGCATATCACTTGAAATAAATATTAATTGTGCCGATACGGTCACAGTACCCAGCTGTCAAAGTTAGGTACTTCGGGTGTTCATCATAGGGAATTGGGGCGGTCACATTTTTGTGTACCGGGTGAGTTGGCCGTGCGGTCAGGGGCACGCGGCTGTGAGCTTGTATCCGAGAGATAGTGTGTTCGAATCCCACTGTCGGCAGCCCTCAAGATGGTTTTCCGTGGTTTCCCATTTTCACACCAGGCAGATGCTGGGGCTGTACCTTAATTAAGGCCACGCCCGCTTCTTTCCAACTCCTAGGCCTTTCGTATCCCATCGTCGCCATAAGACCTATCTGTGCCGGTGCGACGTAAACCAACTAGAAAAAAAAAGCATTTTTGTGTAGGTTTTCCTCGCAGTAAAGAACCTGGCAGTAAAGAACTATGTAGCCAAACTTGTTGTAAAAGTAAAATAAATAGAAGGAAAGAGACTGGTAGACCACCGATGTCATGGCTTCAAAACGCCAAGAACCAGACTTGGTATCCATAGGACCGAACAACAGCTCTCTGCAGATGACTGGGGTACTTACATCAGGCTGACCGTCAAGATCCGGGGGTCTTGATATGGCACGTGAAAAGGAAGAAGAAGAAGAATATACATCGTGATTAATTTTATCCACTATTTCCTTGAAAACATTTTGAAAGTTATGAGACCAACAGGTTCCCAGTAATTAGCCTTAAAATCATTTACAGTTGCATCTATAGTTTGAATAGATAGCCACCTAATATTGTCTAATATTTACGTAATTACAGCTATTCCTAAAATGGTCCCCCGGGGGGCCGCGACGATAATCCAAGGAGTCCGCAATATTAATGTAAGTAGTAAGTATTTAAAGAACGAAGTTTTCTTGTATACGCACAATTCATAGACCATTATTATTTAGGAACATATGTCTTCGCTGTTATGTAAGTTAAATAGATAATATGTCATTCTTGGCCGATAAATGATACAAGTTGACAATATCTTGTGAAGACTTGTAACACAACTTCATGTCTCTGATCGAATTTTTGGTTCATGACATCCCCTACACCCTACAATTTCTAGAAAGGAAATACTGTATTTAATGCTTTTCGTGACAGCATATCTGTGTGAGGGTACCTTTGTTGCTCGCACACAAATGAAAGCCAAGTACGGAAACGGAGCTAATGTTGGGGCTGATCTTCGGTTCGAGTGATTACGCTTGTAAAAACGCTTGGTCTCTCGAAAACAGCATCATCCATGCCATTGATCCAACAACTTTACCGAGTGAATTTTCTCATGTAAGATTGTTATATTTATTAAGGCAAGTGACACAATGTTTTATCATTTCTACGCATATATAAACCATATTTATATAAAAGAACTTATATTCAAATTAAAAGGGAAGTAAATATTAGTCCTAAATTTTATTATACGAATACAACCAAACATAGTAACTTTACAAAATTCTGTTTTTTGTTCACTGCATTCAGGATTACTCGTATATTTTTTGGCTAGGGGATCCTTGGACACGAATGCGATATGCTAAGGGGGCCTCAGACACAGAACGTTTGGGGAACTCTGATGTAAGAGATATCAACGTGAACACTGTGGTGCTAGACATACCATAGACGAAGTTCAGAAGCATGACATTCACATTCTAAATACAAGAAGCTGGTCGGCCACAGCTTAACAGTTTTGTTGCAAGTTTCAGGGGACCGAATGAAGATATCAGGTTGCAAGGGAGGAAATGATGTGAAAGCTGGTAAGACAACACTATAAAACTGATACACCCTTCAAACCTTTGAAACGTAATAGCGTTGGTTTCGAAGGAATGTTGGAGTTGATCACGAAGGGAGATCTGTTGGGAAGAGTGAAATAAAGAAGTTTATTTGAAGTTCGGCGGTAGCAATGTTATCTCGTATCTGAGAACATGTGGTTATCAATTATATCTTCCACGTCGTGGGGCGGTCGGTATTTTCTGTATTCTCATTATTTGCAGGTTTATCTTAATAGTCTTTTTATTCAATAATTCTTTCTTTCTTTCTTTCTTTCTTTCTTTCTTTCTTTCTTTCTTTCTTTCTTTCTTTCTTTCTTTCTCTCTTTAATTTCCTGTTTATGTTGTTTACTTCCCAAAACTAAGATGTAGTTTTTATAAAAATATCTCTCACGCCCCTTCTATCTCTCTTTGTATACGTGGGTGTTTGTCGTACCAGCTTTCCAACGAATCTCTTGGGATAGGTGAAACCATTATGATAAGTGTAGCTGCGATGTTTTAACATGAATACACTGAGTGGCCAAAGTCACGGGAAGGGGTGTCCTATTAGAAAATGTGCCGTGTATGGTCCCTGAGCGTTGCGGCTAGCTGCGGCAAAGCTGAGCAGTCTGTCACAGATACCATTGTCGTGAAGATGGTAACACGTTGCGAGTTAACCGACTTTGAACGTGGGTTGATCATCGGCGCATGGGTCATAGCGTTGTGAAGATTACACACAAATTCGGGTTTCCGAGGTCAACAGTGTCCAGGGTGGATCTTCAATATCGCAGAGAGAATGTTACCATCCGCGTAAATCGCCTCACGGAAAGATCACAGGTGTTCAATGAACGGACATCACGTCGCATCTGCAGAACGATACTGGGCGCTCCACGGGCTACTGTGAATCAGATCACCACTCAGTAGAATATTGGGAGTCAGGAACCCAATTCTACCAGGACTGTAAGAGGCAACTGCACCGCATAAGTTTCATCAGCCGACGACCAACTCGTGTCCTTTTGCTGACACCTCGACACAGAGTTCAATGACGTGCATGGCCCCGCGAACATCGACAATGGACCATGGAACAGTGGCGGTGTGTTGTATGGTCTGATGAATCCCTGTTCCAGTTGTATCGAGCTGATGGGCGCGTGTGAGTGTGGCGTATGCCCCATAAAGCTATGGATCCTGCGTGTCAACAAGGTTGTGACCAGCGGGAGGTGGCGGCGTTCTCATTGTCACAATTAGGCCCCATTTTCCGACTGCAGGGAGCGCTGTCAGGTGCACGTTATGTGGACATTCTTTCAGGCCACCTGCATCTCTTTCTGGCCCTAGAGTACCCTGATGGAGATGCCATGTTTCAACAGGACAATACGCCATATCATCGCTCTGTGGTGGCACGCAGGTGGTTGGAGAAGCACTCCAGTGAAGTTACGACCACGGATTGGACCTCCAGATCTCCCGATCTTAATCCAGTCGAGCATTTATGGGATGCTGGTGTACGCTCCATGTACCCCGCACCCACTACACAAGACCATTTGTGGGTAGCAGTGCAAGAAGCGTGGGCCCAGATCCCTGCAGGACGATTCCAACACCTTGTAGAGTCGATGTTTCGCCGTATTGCTACCGTTTTGAGGGCTCGTGGAGGAGCAACTCGTTATTAACATCCCATTCAGTACCTTCCCATTACTTTTGGCCACTCTGTGACTGTCGTATTTCTAGAGTTCATCTGAAAATGAAATTAGCGATACGAAATGTGTGACGCGATGTTCATGGATGTTCATGACTGAGAGACATACTAGCAAAGAGGGGTGTTCAAATAAAGTTTGGCGATGTGATCTTTCAGGCTGAGAGGTGCTGTATTGATGGGTTGCCATGACTGAGAGACATTCAAAGATGCCTCGTCTCATCACACTCTAGAGAAATTATTTCATTCTTGGTAGTTTCATAGCTCCTGAGTCAGTTCCCCCATTTCTATGCATTCAATCCTACGCTTGTCGACTCCAAATTCTATACAGATATCTTTAGAGACGATTCGTTAGATGAAAAATGTTAATCGTTATCAATTTGAAATGCATATTTATGATAATTTAATTTCCCAAAGTGAAATATGACACCATTATTTTTGATTTTTGGTCTGGGTAAATTCTATGAGTAAATGTAATGTAACATATTTCTTCTGTTGCCTGTGGATCGCAGGCACGGTACATGGTAACAACACAGAAAGTGAAAACAGAATCTCGATATCTTTAAAAGTTCACATGTTATAAGAGGTGGATATCTGAGGTGAATGACCCTATGTAATATTTACGTAAATCTTACAAATTACTGAACGGAAATGTTTAAATTTTCATCAGCTCTTTAAACCTATGAAGGAAGCGTGTTTCATGAGTAGGTGCTTGGTTTATGATTCAATCGAACAGGGCCGCCCAACGCTAACAAATGAAGCACGTTTAGATACATTCCATTTTCTTGAGAAGTAAGAAGTAAGAGAGAAAGGCTTTTTGCAGATGATATTATTCTGTATAGAGTAATAAATGTTACAAAATTATGAGCAACTGCAAAATGACCTCGATAATGTTGAGAGATTGACGGTAGGCAATGGTATGATGATAAACGGGGTTAAAAGTCAGGTTGTGGGTTTCACAAATAGGGAAAGTCCTCTCAGTTTTAATTACTGCGTTGATGGAGTGAAAGTTCCTTATTGGGATCACTGTAAGTACCTAGGTGTTAATATAAGGAAAGATCTTCAAAGGGGTAATCACATAATTAGTTATGAGGGTATTAGGGGTTGTAGTAAGGATGTAAAGGAGAGGGTATATACGTCTCTGTTAAGACCCCAACTAGAGTATGGTTCCAGTGTATAGGACCCTCACCAGGATTACTTGATTCAAGAACTGGACAAAATCCAAAGAAAAGCAGCCCGATTTGTTCTGGGTGATTTCCGACCAAAGAGTAGCGTTACAAAAATGTTGCAAAGTTCGGTCTGGGAAGACTTGGGAGAATGAAGACGAGCTGCTCGACTAAGTGGTATGTTCCGAGCTGTCAGCGGAAAGATGGCATGGAATGACATTAGTAGATGAATAAGTTTGAGTGGTGTCTTTAAAAGTAGGAAAGATCACAATATGAAGATAAAGCTGGAATTAAAGAGGACAAACTGGTGTAAATATTCATTCACAGGAAGGGGAGTTAGGGATTGGAATAACTTACCAAGGACCGGGCGAGTTGGCCGTGCGTGTAGAGGCGCGCGGCTGTGAGCTTGCATCCGGGAGATAGTAGGTTCGAATCCCACTATCGGCAGCCCTGAAGATGGTTTTCCGTGGTTTCCCATTTTCACACCCGGCAAATGCTGGGGCTGTACCTTAATTAAGGCCACGGCCGCTTCCTTCAAACTCCTAGGCCTTTCCTATCCCATCGTCGCCATAAGACCTATCTGTGTCGGTGCGACGTAAAGCCCCTAGCAAAAAAAAAAAAAAAAAAAAACTTACCAAGGGATGTGTTCAATGAATTTCCAATTTATTTGAAATCATTTAAGAAAAGGCTAGAAAAACAACAGATAGGGAATCTGCTACCTAGGTGACTGTCCTGAATGCAGATCAGTATTGATTGTTTGATTGATTGATTGGTTGATTAATTGAAAGACTTGCTCGATTAAGATAAATCAATAATGACATCGTTGAATTTGTAATATCCGTAAGTATAAAGCTAAGTGTATATACCGGTGTAGTTCTACTCATATTTAAAAAATCAAAGTTAGTATCGTTTACCCATGAGATATTGGCACCCTGGAGATTACTGCAAACCGATTACGAGTTTCTTGGTTACCGGTACCTTGCTGAAAGTGAAAACAGAATGTCGATATCGTTAACGGATCACGAGGTTTTTGAGGTGAACATCCTAGCTAGATAACCCTGTATATGAAAAGTCGTATGCCAGAATCTGCCATCAAGGAAAGTCATTATACTTGTACAACGATACCTCACTTCGAGCAGCTGAATTTCTTATTATACCAGCGTTAAAAATGAAGCCATCTCTACAAACTAGTGCCCATTGGTTTCGAAAATACATAAGATTTACGAGGAGCTTGTGAAAACTGACTATTCAAACACGAACATCTCATTTCTGGTACGAGTTTATTACTCCAATTTAATAAAAATTTCTAAATTAATTTGTGGAATGGTAAAAAGTTTTTTTACAATTTGCTTTACGCCGCACGGACACAGATATGTCTTGTGGCAAGGATGAGATAGGAAATGGCTAGGGGTGGGAAGGAATAATAATAATAATAATAATAATAATAATAATAATAATAATAATAATAATAATAATAATAATAATAATAATAATAATAATAATTACGTCCCACTAACTACATTTTGACGATTTTCGGAGACGCCGAGGTGCTGGAATTTTGTCTTGCAGGAGTTCTTTCACGTGCCAGTAAATCTACCGACACGAGGCTAACATATTTGAGCACCACCGGACTGAACTAGGATCGAACTTGCCAAGTTGGAGTCAGGAAGCCAGCGCCTCAACTGTCTGAACCACTTTCTTTGCTAGTATCGTACTAACATTGGCTATAGCCTGGAGGTTTTCGCTGGAATAGAGAAGTGCTAGAACTGGGAAGAATTGTCTGTGGAGTTAATTAAGGTAAGCCTCCTCCTTCCTGGTGTGGAAATGGGAAACTGTACAAAACTATTATCAGGACAGCCGACGGCGGGGTTCGAACTCATCACCTTCCAAATGCAAGCTACAGCTACACGACTCTTACAGTTTACTCAGCTCGCTTAGTCTGAGAAATAACAGATCTTGACTACCCACATGTTGCAGTAGCACTGAAGGTAAGTAGGCCTATACATAGATGAAATCTGTGTGTTCCTATGAGACAACATTATGTTCCAGATTTAGGGGGCAGGTCTTTTTAACCGAACGAGTAACGGCGAGCAGGGTTCAGGTCGAAGGACATTGATTCAATTTCCGTCAGGAAATTCCGTGGTTTCCCATTTTCATATTAGGCAACACTGGCTATATCTTAATTAAGGGCCACGACCGTTTCCTTCCCATTCCTGGCTCTTTCCTGTCCCATCGTCGCCATAAGACATATCTGTGTCGGTACCACGTAAAGCAACTTGTAAGAAAAAAAAGAATAGCCTTGTTTACTTAAAAGCATAGATCCAAAATATTGTCTAGTCTACAACAGTATTTTCTTATATTGTTGATTGTTGCTTCAAAGGACAGAACAAAGTGATACAGGATCTATCTTTAATCCAACGGAGGAGAGTTTGTCCCTCAGAGAATTTTTTTTTCTAGTGCCTTTACGTTGCACCGACACAGATAGGTCTTATGGCGACGATAGAATAGGAAAGGCCTAGAAGTTGGAAGGAAGGGGCCGTTGCCTTAATTAAGGTACAGCCCCAGCATTTGCATGGTGTGAAATTTGGAAACCACGGAAAACCATCTTCTGGCCTGCCGACAGTGGGATTCGAACCCACTATCTCCCGGATGCAAGCTCACAGCCGCAGGCCTCTAACCGCTCGGCCAACTCGCCCCGTCCTCAGAGAATTAGACTATCGTTCATGAGCATGAGTGATTTTATAATAGACTGGCAAGGACTTACGCGTTTTACTTTAGTTTCAGTTCATTTACATTTGTCTCCAAAAACCGTAAGAAAGTAGTTACAATACAATACAATGGATTTATTTTGTCTGGCAAGATTAAGACCATTAGGCCCTCTCTTCCATCTAACCACAAAATACAGTATCTACATGTGCAAAAAAGAAATAAATACACTCACAATTGAAACATCTTGCAAATACTAAACGATACAATATTATGATAAATAAATAGTGGGACGTAAAGCAAATAACATTATTATCATTTACATGTGATATTTTCTTGCAACTGCATCCCAATATGTCCTTTCAACCTTTCAATTTCCTTGCGTTGGTAATATTTACTGGTACAACACGGTTACTACACAATTTCTGGCTTGTGTAAGTGAGAGCTTTAAATTTGCGCTTCACTTTACCCTGTGGGAAGGAAGCGTGTTCCTATTTCCTCCTCTCTGTCTACGACCTTTCGTTTAATCTTTCTGATTTCAGTGTAATAAAATGAATAAGACTGTTGTAGTGTTAGAGACAGTGCTTCCGTGCAAATAAGAATAATGCATTCCATTTCGTTCGTTGGAATGAACTTAATTATTCATTAAATCAAATTCAGGAAACTCAACCTTACCAGTGTTTCGCCCCAGTGCTGCATAAATTCAACAGTTGAATACCGCATCTGCTCAAGTCAATGGCCGGCTTGCATGCCTGTAGCGATATCACTTTTAGTTTTTGTAAAATACTTTCATTCCCCACTCTGATGGGGTGGGGTGGGCTACCTAAAAGGAAACACTCTCTCTCTGGGGGAGATTTGGTGTGGTTAAGGAGAGGACAAGGATAAATGCGGTGGGTGGAAGGGTTTTGTAGGCGTTTATTCGGATTACAAGCCTTTCAAAGAAGGGTATTAATGGCGTGTACGAAACAAAACAGTCATATTAGAATTAATCAAATGTTGGAAAGAAGTAGACATATACATCTTTCATTGACAACTAAAGTGATAAATATGGGCGTACAAGTAGGTGTATATATACTGTGTATGCTTTTATTTCATTTTTTTGCATTTTTTTTATTTTGTGAAAACTGAGCATATTTTTTCATGAACGCATTATGACTTGATGGAACAACCGACACAGATATGTATATATACAGTTTGGTGGTGAGTAGACTAGGTCGATGCTGAGGAGAGCCATCAGATTGTCTTGTACCGTTGATGAGATGATCTTGAGAGGTAGGGCGATAGGGTG
This sequence comes from Anabrus simplex, assembly GCF_040414725.1. Taxonomy (NCBI): domain Eukaryota; kingdom Metazoa; phylum Arthropoda; class Insecta; order Orthoptera; family Tettigoniidae; genus Anabrus; species Anabrus simplex. The sequence goes on from NC_090265.1 coordinate 904,822,606, forward strand.
GCATGATACCTCAACGCAATCTGTTGTATGGGGGTGGCCGGTCTGTGGGTTGGGTGGGGATCCGGTGGTAATGGAGTGGGCATAGTATATATATAAGTGGTATTTGAGGGTGATCTGTAGCAGTTGCGATGCAACAGGATTATTGGGGTCGAGGGCCTTGTCCCCATGTTTAGCATGCTACCAGGCCAGATGAGGTGATGAGGTATCATAGCTCGAGTAGTAATCGGGACAAAACTACATAGGCAGAAATAGAAAGATGCATATATGTAAAAACTGACATATTGTAGGCAGCACATAGTCACTGCAAGGATGTGAACTGGAAGATTCCAGGTTACGTTAATGAGATGTACTGTACATCATGCACAAGTCATGCTCATTTTCCTGCAATATTCGTTTGGTAGGGGGAGCGGCCGTCTTGGCACTGTGGGATTCCGTGCGCGAGTTTAGTGGCGTCTGGGCTGTGGGACTAGAGGATACGTCCCACTGTCCAGCAGCCAGTGCTCCCTGAGAAGGGAATACTATTAATGATGTCTACAGGAATGCTGGGGGTATCATCTTCATCGTGGCGCCCCGCGTTGCGATGGTGGTCACTCATGTCACTGCTATTCTAGGATATAAGCACACATACATTCGTGCAAAGGAAACAATGATTACAAGGTACTGCACATAGAGCGCGGGCTTTGGATTCCACTCTCTTATCTCAATGGGCCAATCAAATGTGATTGTTGTCTGCTTCTTGAAGTGTGGGCTGCCTTTTCCACACTCGTGTTGCTGCAACAACAATAATAAAAATATACAAGTAAAAGTACGTAAGCTCATACTTTTGTTGAGTTTTGAATGAATTGGTGTGGTTTTGTTTGGTGGGACAGGCGCCTAAGGAAGAAAAAGGATGAGACCGCTACCTTCTAATCCTGGGGCTCAATAATATGGAGAACCTCTAATATAGATCGGCGTTTTAGTGGCCAATGCATCTAATTAAGGGGTTGATCTTGTTACCTCACGACTTGGTGTACGTTCGTAGTGTTGGTTTTCTGAAATGGGTGAGTTATTATAGAGCGGGTGTTTGTTAAGGCTTGAAGGTTCCTTACAGCCGTTGAGTAAGGGAGTTTAGCCTCTGCTCGTAGACACTTATTTTGTAGCTTCTCAAGACTGTCATAGTTCCTTTTGGCAATGTATCCCCATGCTGGGTTTGCGTACATGACAATTGGCCTGATTAAGGCTTTATACATGTTGACAGATACCTCACTGTTTATACTGGATATTCTACTCAGTATTGGATACAGTTTGACAAGTCTTATGTCTACTTTTCGTCTGATGTTTGTGAGGTGATGTAGCATTTTTGTCCAGGATTACCCCCTAGATATTTAGCTTATTCATACGATTCTATTTATTTATTAAATAGCGTTAGAGGTTGGATGTTCACAGGTTTGTGTGTACGTCTGATTTTTCTATTGTGAAAATGACTGTTTGGCACTTATCTACGTTGACTTTGAAGCGCCATTTAGTGAGCCACGGTTCTAGCGTATGTAGTGCTACCAGTAGCCTCTTTCGGGTCCTCTTGAGTTGAGGGTGCTCGACTGATATGGCAGTACGTGTTAGTGAGCTTCATTGTCGACATATCATTTGTACAGAGGACAAAGAGGATCGGGCTTAAAAGTGGGCATTGGGCTAAGCCCGCTCTGATATTTAACGTGCTTGACAGAGTGTTGTGTACGTCTACTGGAAATTTCCGGTCTTCTAGATATGACTTCGTAAGTATTACATATCCTGGGTGGAACTGGTAACCTACCAGTTTTGTCAGCAAGCCTTCCATATCGAATGCCTTTTTAGTAGTAGTAGTAGTAGTAGTAGTAGTAGTAGTAGTATTTTATTACTTTCCTCCAGATCTACAGTAACAAATACCCATTTGATCTGTTAAATGAGAAAAATAATAATTACCAGCCTATAAGCCAGAACAAACTACAGTACAATGGAATGAACAACTGATACTGACAACTCCTTCTCGGAGGTCCAATGGCCATGGCATTGCGGAAAACGGCATAAGGGATGAACAATGACAACCAGGGAATGCCTTTTGTATGTCTAGGAAGACTGTACCATGTCCGTATCCCTTCGCTTGTTAAATCTGGTTGTTGCGTGCTCAAGGAACCTCATAAGGGGAGTCGTAAAGCCCCATATTGCCAATGTTAAAATGACAATATAAATGCCCTATTTTTTCAGCATCTATTAGATATATGAATTACATATTTTTACAGACTGTTTATTGGTTCTTCCTCAGTATAATGATCCTCATTCATATGGAAAACTTTTATATAATTTTTAAAATGTTTTTATTGAACCTTAACTTTTCATTAAATATTTGGATATTTTTTAAACTATCTACTTGAGCAAATTGACTCTGTGGGAATCCAGATATCAGTGTGCAATATACAGTACATTACATGGCAAAATAATTATGGAGATACCACCAGTAGTTCCTGAGAAAACGGGGCTTTTATTTTTAAAAATATAGTTTTGAGAAAATTGATGTTAAAGTAAGAGTTCCATATAAACTAGCGAAATCATAAATTATTTACTACCGTGCTCGATAGCTGCAGTCGCTTAAGTGAGGCCATTATCCAGTATTCGGGAGATAGTGGGTTCGAACCCCACTGTCGGCAGCCCTGAAGATGGTTTTCCGGGTTTCCCATTTTCACACCAGGCAAACGCTGGGGCTGTACCTTAATTAAGACCACGGCAGCTTCTTTCCCACTCCTAGCCCTTTCCTGTCCCATCGTCGCTGTAAGACCTATCTGTGTCGGTGCGACGTAAAGCAACTTTAAAAAAATATATTTACTTCACAATCCTCCTGGTTGGCATTCACCATCTTCTCCATCTTTATAACCAAATGCTTCTCTCATTCTTTTGGATCTGGCTTGTTTGGTCATGTTTGTCGTAGCAATTTCCGCCTTCATAATTCTCTCTCTGCCCAACGCCCTGACATTGTTTACAGTATTGAAAAATGCTGGCAAACCAAGATCTTCCAATACTTGTAGTCTTGCAGTACATTCATCATTAAATGTAAGAACTGCATCATACTTACCCAACTGCAGTATTGGCATACCCAGAAATACATTTATTTTAGGATTCTAGACCATACAATGTTATTGAAAGATTCGTTCGTGTTTTGAGTTTTTTCCTTTCAAACACGTCTTTAGTAACTCTGGGTCTGCTGGATCCTTAAATACAGGCTTGATGGCAAGCATAACAGCTTTTGCGATTGCATTTTTGTGTCTAAATGTACTCAGTACCGGCTTGTTTGGTCTTCAGGTATTTACACCCGTTCTGAAAACAAAAGTTGTGGATCGACTCAGCATCTGTGGATACTTTAGGAAAATAAATAGCCCAAACTGATTTCTTCATGCCATCCAAATTATTTGTGTTGCTCCTGATAACCATTCCATTTCAGTTTGTGAGCTCATCAATGGTTTTGTCTGTCAGTCGACGCTTGATGGTCAAACCATCGGACAGAACGGTGTTGCCCAGCTGTTGTCGCAAGTTCCTCAAACGTTTGCCCATCCTATTTCGAACGCGATTGATGCATTCTAATTTTGTAATTTTTAAATCACCATAAGGCATGCTCTTATAAGTTTTGGAGTCACCATCTCCAAGTAATTCTACATAGCGAACATCCCACTCTTCTTCAGAACGCTGAAATATGTTCAGTGCAGAAGCAACTTCCATGCCCCCCACTTGTTCCTTCATAGTTCTTTGTCCAAGATTCCTTGTGCTTCAATGTCTTTTTATTGTATTTTCCAGCTTGAACACAACCCTGAAAGGATTTGATCATAGGCACCACGTCTAGAACTTTACCATAGTCAATGCCAATGACAGAAGCACAGGAATTTTTTAGACTGAAAACCCCTCCTCTGCCAAGACCCGTAGTAAGATATAGCTAAGTCAGTACTGTTAACATATTCTACTACAGATTCACTTGTAGCAGCCTTCATTGAGTCTTCAGCAATATTCTTTACACTTTTCCCTACTACTGATGTCTAACAAATAACATTAGTTGGTGGGTTGGGAAGATTTAGCATACCAAACAACACCTTGCCAGCTGATAAAACTTTTTCTATACATCTGAGTACATAAAATAACCGAAACTATTTTTAAACAGCTGGGTTTTCTCTATTTTCTCGGATGTATAAAACCCTTTCATGCCTTTACAATTCATGCAGTTTATTGTAAGGTTACATACCAGGCCATTTCGTTTTGAAGCATTTTCACACAGTTTCAATTTCCCTGCACAAATATTACAACTAACAGTATCACTAGAAACTGAATTCAATATATTTAAACTAATTGATATGTTAATATTTGTTTCATCTTCGTTGATGTCCATATAATTTTCTCCTATGTTATGCAGTTTCCATTTAGAAGCACTCGGTGGAGACTGAACATTTTCACTAGAATTTTTCAACATAACATTTTCACCTTGTTCTGCAGCAACCTCATGCTGTACCCGTGGATACGTTCTATAATGTTGATTGCCTTTGTCCTTTCTCTTTTAAACGCACCTTTAGCTTTTTCATTGTGAAAGCAACACAAAATGAGGAGCACAATATATAAATATAGAAATAAATCAGTGATAATACCACTCGGTTGCATTCAAGCACATGCTAACTGCTCAAAGCCGACGCCATATCGAATTGACAGAATGTATCAGAATTTCCTTTGAAATATAAGCCAAACTACAGCATTATAGACCAAATGGTTCTTGGGATATGCTGTTTATAAAACTTCGCAAGATTTTTTAAAAGAAATATTAGGATTACAATAATACATATAAAATGAAATTAAAAATAGAGGATTTTGGATAATTATAATAAAACACATACCAAATTAATCAGAATGAATCATATATTATTAAAGTGTAAAAAGAAAACATGTCAAAATTAACCGATTTGCACCTTTATGACTTCCGATAAGGAGCTGCGTGGAGGAATGTCCGTTTCGGAATACGAATTGTTCGTTCTGGATTAATCCCCTTTCCTTGACGTGTGCTATGAGCCTTTTTAGCAGTATTTTTTCAAATATCTTGTTGATGACACCTAGGAGACTTACTGGACGATAACTGTTCGGGTCCGATTTGTCCTTCCCTGGTTTCCCGAATACCAGTATTTTCGCTAAATTCTGCTGTTCAGGGAAGTATTGCAACCTGATCATGACATTGAAAATATTGGTGACGACTGTAAGAGCTTTTCCATTTAATTTCTTAAGGACCACATTCATGAGTCTGTCCGAGCCGGGAGGTTAAGGTGATCAATAGTCCATTTTACTTCGTGGATATTCGTCTTCTTAACATCTGGCCTAGGTACATTGGTGAGAAAAGCCTCGTCCTTTGCTTTTGGTTGCCTGACGAAGTCTGCAAGCAAGAGGATCCGGTGGTAATGGAACGGGCACGGGGTGTTTAAGGCGAATTTGAGGGTGATCTGTAGGATATGCGATGTGACAGAATTGTTGAATTTTTGGAGTCGACGGCCTTGTCGAAGAATCAATGGAAGAGAAAGTACACGTGGGTGTCAGCTATAGATAATACGAAGCTGTCATAAAGGTCCTTGGTGTGGAATAACGGAGGGAGTTGGAGGGCAATTCGGACGAGTCGGCGTTCAGTAGACAGGAGGGGGAAATAGAGCTTGGGTTTGGTGTGGGCTACAGTTGCCTAGGTAGGGTGACTATTGGTGATGGCGGAACGGATGAAGGTTTTGTAGGTTAGGAGGAGAAGTTTGATGTTGAGACCTCAGCTGGTGCCGGCGAGCTTTTGGATGACTTGGATTGTAGGTTATGGAAGTTGGGGCAGAATGTAAGGTGCTGATCTATGGTAACACCAAGGTACTTGAAGGAAGGTTGAGGGCGGATGGGGGTATCATCGATAGTGAGTCGGGCTGGCAGCATTGCGGGTGATGGGAAAGCGCCTTTTAGGAGATCAGATTAGGATGGACTTGGTTTTGGAAGGATTGAGGTGGAGGTAAATGTGTTGAGGAAGGGTTGTAGGATTTTATTGATGCTCTGGACGGACGAGAGCTGGGCTAGGATGGCGGTGTAGTAGGCGAATTGGAGGATTTGGATAGGAAGGGGGTCAGGATATGACGGCGACGAAGAGAATAAAGAGTACTGGGAAAAGGGGAGAACCTTGGGGTACTCCTAGGGACATGGGGAAGGGTGCCTTTAGGTGGCCGTTGAGTGATACACAACATTTTTTTAAAAATCTTTCATTCCCCACTGTGATGGGGGCAGGGCGGGCCACCTAAAGGGCAACACGCTCTCCCTGTCCGGAATACACAGGAGGCCCTCCGCGTTGTAATCAACACTATTATACATTGCCTCCGACATGCTATTAGTTCTAAGAATAAAGGGCGAGCAGGGAGGATCGGAATGTGATACTACAGGAGTATCGGCCTGTTTGCCCGTTAGACGCGTTACCAGGCAGATTTTGTGTTGGTAGGCTGGTATTAAGGCATGGTATTAAGGGTCAGGATGGGAAGAGAGAGAGAGAGTGCCTACATGTAAAACCTGACTGGGATACACAGCTGCAAGCTATAATATGATAAGCCTAAATGCAGTGCAGACGTACTAGGTAAGAATTGCATCGCCACTTGCTATACGTACCCTTCCGAGTTAGGATAAGCAAAAATATGGCTTCCGATTGAGGTAGATAAATAACATTCCGGAAACTCAATCGTCAAAAAATACCCGTGTTTTACCCCTGTGTGGCATAAGTTCATCAGTTGGATACTGTACCTTCCCAAGACACTGGCTGGCTAGCATGAAGGAAAGTTTGTCACCATCAACATCATCGCAGCAGCACCTGCTACATCTACTATCCAAATATTTTACTAAGCATCGGCTTGTTAACATCATCTCTGGGTAGATGACAATCGACTAGAACTCTATTACAGATAAAACCGTGTCTACTGTCACTATCCCAGAGAGCTAGACATGGTGGAGTGAGATGAAAGCCGGAGGTAGAGACAAAGTGTTGGTTGCTGCTCAAGATCCGAAAACGTTCAAATTAGTTTCATTTGGATGTAGTTTTTTACTAAGTGCAAACAGTGTGTGGTAAATATATTTTTCACTTGCATTAATGATGATTAGCTTAGCGTATATACAATGCTGATGTTGGAAAAAAGATTTAGGCGGAACTGTGCAATCGCGAACCCTTACATTCATAGAAATATATTGTTTCGTACATTTACGATACAAAAAACATAAATGACATGAAACCGCACACAAAATAGTCTTATTTGTAATAGATAATAATAATAATAATAATAATAATAATAATAATAATAATAATAATAATAATAATAATAATTGTTACGGAGTTATCCGTGGAAGGCAGAGGTGAAGGTGCGGGCTGGAATGGGTCTAACTACAAGTCTTAAAGATGAAATTAAAATTTAAATAAAGGTTATATTTTCAACAGATAACAACTTTTAACAATTTTCACTAAGTGAAATAAAAAAATAACATTCAGGTACAATAATACTTTTAAAAGCGAAAACACAAGTTAAGGTGTTTTTATAAATTCTGGGCTGCGAGCCCCAATACGTCAATCCTTGAGCTCGCAGCTCACAACCACAAAATACAAAAGGGCAGAAGACCCTTAATTACATGGAGCTCTTGCTCCCACTTAGTAATGTCAAGCCTCCTAGAGGCACCTTCCAAAATACCAGAAAGAGCTGACCTGCTCTCAATTTTACAAGCCTATCAAAGGCCACAATAAACGTTACTTCTGACTGCCCTCAAGGCACACTTACAATGAAACAGGGGTATCTTGTACCCAACCTACGAGGCCTGAATAGCAAATTAAAGGTTAATTAAATGGCCCAAACACAAAGATGAATGGAGCGCGTACTTGCCCTCCTACACTAAAGCTTTTTAAAACCTATGTGGCGCTAGGCCGATAACACAGGGGCTAATCCCAAGCTAGGGAGGTGACTCGTATGAGGAAACTTTAACACAAATAGAAACGGTCACGAAAACGTAGTCACCTCAATTTCAAAATGAAGGGGAGCTCGAGAGGGTAAAACACTCTCTATCCCCGAATTACAGTTCAAGTTATGTGAAATTTTTACAAGGATTGAAAAGGCTTACATATTTAAAGATATAGGTTACATATTAAAGATTTCGAACCTTCCCCGCGAGTTAAACTGCTGAGCTAGCAAGAGATAAAGATGTTAAAAGGCCATTACCTTGTTGAAGAGCTGCTGCCAGAATAACGAGGCACTTCCCGCCCCCTGCTACATATTCACACACAGAGAATGATATTATACGAATGGCCCGGAGACAAGAAAATCAGCAGTTTTTATACCCTCGTGGAAAATTCGAGACCTTTCAGGAATGAGTAGACACACTCACTCAATTTGTATTGGTTGACAGCAAAAACTTATACACAGGGCGATGAAGAAACACCTTATTGGTGGGAAATTAATTACAGAAATTTAGGATTGGTTAAATTCAAAACAGGCAGAAAGGAAGATTAATATTGCCAACCCTCAAATAAAAGAACAAAATTTAGTAAAGACAAAACTTATGAATACAAAATTTCTTCAAGAAAGTTCATTCCTTCACACTAGAGTGCATAATCATAGTGTTTTTTTTGGTAGAGACCTCTGTTAGAGAATGTTCACACTTCTTGATCAATGAAAAACAAAAGCAAATCAAAATCACACAATGACATCTTCTGACAAACAGTAGAGTTAGTTCAGTTGTTAAAGTTCCGGGTTTCTCCAGTAGGGAGGTATTTCAAGGCGGAAAATTCAAATGTGCGGCGTAGAGGTGTACCAACCGGTACAATAATAATAAATGAATTTTAAACAAAAATCCTAAGAATTTAACTTATTTCTGATAGGTAGTTAAATAACTTAGGGCGACACTCCGGAGATAAAAATCGATGTTTTGGTCATTTTGGTGATTATTTTATGACTGAAATAGAAAGGATTGAGTTTCTTTTCTCTTGTGACGAAGTTATTCCGCTGAATTCAAACAATTTATCACTGTAATAATGCTTTGTTTGACAATTGTAATTTTACATTTAAATCCCATTTTTCTCCCATAATGTACTGCCAAATGTAACAACATTTGTATGGTATATTGTATGTATTACAGCTATATTAAGACACCTGCGTATGGAATTTTTTCAAGTATCAGGGATTTTTAAGTCCAAAATTTTGGAACGAAAAAGTTACACAAAGTTTAGTACGATATATCTCCTTCTGTAAATTATGTACAGAAAAATCGATACGAAGTGCTTTTAAAAGAAGTGTTATCTTCCTAATTACGAATTTACATTAACATGTTAAGTAAATTTCACGAAAAAATGGAATTAAGCACTTAAAAAATAATTTTGGGAAAACTATTTATTTTATATGAAAGAAATGTTCGTGATATCTCTACTTGGTGACATTGGTGTAGGTGTCATTCCCACAAAGTTTCGTGAAAATCCATGCATTAGGTAAAAATTTATTTTTATCTCCGGAGTGTCGTCTTAAGGAATGCATCATACTGACATTCTGGAGTTGACTTTCTTTCGCGGCATGCAGTTTTTTTGGCTGATCATATTCCTGATCGGAGTCACGACTGTGTGCATGCCAGTGTAATAAACTTCAGTAGTGAGGGGGCCGACATTCTTAATGAAAACAAGTGCATTAGTTCGTATCACTAATAAAGCATTCCTTTTCTTAACCTGAATGCAATTCATAGCACTGAACGCACATTCAGATGTAGGTGTTGGGAGGGACTCAACTATCTTTAACAGTAGATTAATTTATATTGTAGCGTCCGAGTGAGTTTATGCCGGAACTCAGGATAGTAAATTAAAATTACACTGGAACGCTGTTCTGGCGTGTTCCAACCCAACTTCAGACTGTATATAGCAGGACCTCTTAAACGCCCAAAATCTCACGCGTGCAAACTGAGGTGCAGAGGTCCTGTGCACAGTGCATCGGTCCCACTCGGCTCAGCTCGGACTAGCGCGTCGTCTCAACTCGGCTCGATTTGGAGCGCTACGGAGCAAGTGAGGTAAAGGGAGACAGGCGGAGCGAGCGAAACAGACGTGGTGAAAGAGATAACAGCGCTATTGCTCCAAATCGAGGAATGAAGGTCTGCACTCTGGTCAACCAAGCGAAGTCGTCTTTTGCACCGTGCACCGCGCCTATTTGTTTTATATTGCACTACCTCAGAAGAGCCCGCCTGGTGGCCATGATCGTTAAGGCGCTGAAGTCTAAAAACGGTCTAACACCGAGGTTAGCCGGTTCGAGTCCCGTTGGTCGAAAAAATTTTCACCATCAGAATGTTGGCCGGCAGGGTAGGGGAGGTGGTGGTATACAATTTCTAATCACTAGATTGCGTGCCAAAAGCCTGGATTAAATTCCAAACCTCTCCGCAGTGCTCATATGGAGTGAGGGCATATGACGCTGTTGATGGTGATTCGTCCGTCGGATGGGGACGTTAAGCCTTGAGCAGACCCCTTGGTGCTATTCGACAGGAGTAGGCTATGTGCCGGCACCGGGTTTCACCCTCTCCCTACTATCATATATCACGTCATTCATTTCATCTCTCATTAACTCCTCTGATGAGGTTGACGTCAGGAAGGGCATCCGGTCATAAAAAACCGCCAAGACAAATTCATCTCACCTCATACCCGACCCCGTAGGGAAACGGGACAAGGGTTGGACAAACAAACATTGCACTACCTCAGAAGACACGCATCTTATGGCGACGATGGTATATGACAAGGCTAAGATTAGGAAGTAAACGACCATGCCATTAATTAAAGTACTGCCTGATGTAAAATTAGGAAACCACGGAAAAACATCTTCAGGGCTGCTGACAATGGGTTTCCAACCCAGCATCTCTTGAATGCAAGCCAACAGTTACGAAACACAAACGGCATAGCTCGGTTTATATTTATTTAAATCAACATGTATTAATGAAGGCTAACGGCCGTAACCGTGTTGAAACACAGGATCCTGTGAGATCTCCGAAGTTAAGCAACATTGGGCATGGTCAAGGTTTGGATGGGTTGCCACGCGTTGTTTTTCTTATTTTTTATTTTTGCTAGTGGCTTTACGTCGCATTGACACAGACAGGTCTTATGGCGACGATGGGATAGGAAAGGCCTAGGAGTTGGAAGGAAGCGGCCGTGGCCTTAATTAAGGTACAGTCCCAGTATTTGCCTGGTGTGAAAATGGGAAACGACAGAAAACCATCTTCAGGGCTGCCGTCAGTGGGATTCGAACCCACTATCTCCCGGATGCAAGCTCACAGCCGCGCACTCCCAACCGCACGGCCAACTCGCCCGGTATACGCGCTGTTGATTGGGGTAAGGGAATGGAGGAGTGGAAAGGAACTGGCCACCCTACCGGCTCAGGCAGACCTCTGCGGAGGTTCGGACCTGCCTTCGTGCAGAATACACTCTTACCTTGCCTTATTCATGACTGTATGAAGACTCGACTTCCAAAACTGTCTACATCCTTAATAAACGATGTTGTAAAAATCGCGGAAAATTAATAGGTTTTTTCCTTTTCCTGGCAGTGGCCAACTTTTTTCAGTTTTATAACTGGATGAACACACGTTTATTATAGTCATAATTATGAAAACCAAAGGCTCGATATTTGGTTGGATATATAAAGCTTTGGTATTGTACACTGGAGTGAGAGAGTTTTGAAAATGACTTTTTCATTTATATTAAAGTAGTATTATAATTATGTACATCTCTGTAGGTCCGCCTCTGTGGTGTAGTGGTTAGCGTGATTAGCTGCCACCCCCGGAGGTCCGGGTTCGATTCCCGGCTCTGCCACGCAATTTGAAAAGTGGTACGAGGGCTGGAACGGGGTCCACTCAGCCTCGGGAGGTCAACTGAGTAGAGGTGGGTTCGATTCCCACCTCAGCCATCCTGGAAGTGGTTTTCCGTGGTTTCCCACTTCTCCTCCAGGCGAATGCCGGGATGGTACCTAACTTAAGGCCACGGCCGCTTCCTTCCCTCTTCCTTGCCTATCCCTTCCAATCTTCCCATCCCTCCACAAGGCCCCTGTTCAGCATAGCAGGTGAGGCCGCCTGGGCGAGGTACTGGTCATACTCCCCAGTTGTATCCCCCGACCAAGAGTCTGAAGCTCCAGGACACTGCCCCTGAGGCGGTAGAGGTGGGATCCCTCGCTGCGTCCGAGGGAAAAACCGAACCTGGAGGGTAAACAGATGATGATGATGATGACATCTCTGTAAGTAAAAATCATAAACTTGAAATACTATTTTAATTACCATAAAACTGTAAAATATCACAATAGCTTTCTGAAACTCAAAATGTGTTTATAATATTAAGCACGCGTTTCTTAGTGGCATCATACTGACCTTTCCCTTTGCTATGCAAAATGTTAAAATATTAAATCAAAATTAACACAACAGTTTAAATCATCAGGTCATCGTCCTCTTCAGTTGGATGATGTAATTCCTCGTGGTCTTCATTTGGGCCTGAATTACCCTACATTGCATCTTTATAGAATGACAAATCATTCATATTTCTACACTCGAACCAAAATTTACCTTGATCTATTTTTGATTAGTCGGTATAAACGGCCGCATGAAATTTTCGTACCTACCTGGATTGTCAAATTACCACAACCATAAGCACACTATTTTTGATTACACCCGGGAAGATTAGCGAGAGAAGTAGACCTATATCTGAAAAGTAATACATTAAAAGTAATCAATACTGACATTATCTTAGAGGTGAAGCTTCCACGGTGTGAAGAATTATTTAGTTTAATTTCCGGGTTGAACCGTGTTGTAGTTGTCTGTACATCACGTACTGTTTGCCGACGTTTTGAATACATTGCAGTATTCTTTGTCAAGGCGACTGAAATACCCCTACTCGAGGTAATCAGTCTCCCAGGCAGCAATTTACACTACTGGAGTGGCCCTGACTTTGGCCTGTTATATCCTAGTCTGTGTTATTATTTTGTATTATTTATGCCAACTAGTCAATTTACACGAAATCTTTTAAAGCATTACGACTCGCACCTTCGGAATTAAAAATTGTAGGTACCCTTACCTCTAATATTTCTATTTTCTTCCTCTATTTTAACGGATCATTCAGTTTCTTTCGTCCTCTACCATGAGGTGATAACAATCTAGCTTATACAGTATTAGCAATTATTGAAAACATGAACTTAAAATGACCTTGTAGGAATAATTAAAAGGAGGTTGGAGAGAGTTTTGGAAGCCAGGAAACAAAGAGCAGTAATCTTGTTTATGGATTTAAGGTGTTCTAAAAATAATTCATTTACGGAAACAGATAGTTTTGGAGCAGTATACATGGTAGAAGGAGAGAGTTTTGAAAAATCATCTTTGACCTAAGCCACACAGAGAAAGAGCAAGTTTAGCTATGAAATTGGTTACAGATTTGTTAGAGGAGTTGGTTGAGAGACTGAAACCGCCATTACTTCATTTTTTTAAAGGGGAAGGAAGCAGTTTTGGAAGTGGAGTCTTTATATGTTAGTGTACACACCAGTGGTGGTGTGGATAAAACATCTGGGGGTTCAGTGCTTTGTAAATGAATGTGTTCAAATGTATTCTTACTTGATTTTACATAGTTGTAAATTTGTGACATTGCTTGATTAGCAACGCATCTTCCCGTTGAAGGCATACGGTTATCAAAACAATGAGGAAGGAATTTGAATTTGAATTTATTGATGATGTACGTGCCACTGAGACTGAAAAGCCCCTTTATGTAGCGTCTTCGTATAATACAATACAGGTTTATGAACACACTAACTACATTAAACTAAACATTAAGTATGAGAATACGAGCTGTAATTACCTTAAGCTGATAAAGTTTATTCTGATCTTGGACACTGCTTCAAGTATGTGTTAGGTGGACTACTATTATTCATGCTTTTTTTTTTTCGTGACGTATTTTGTCCGCCTCTGTGGTGTAGTGGTTAGTGTGATTAGCTGCCACCCTCGGAGGTCCGGGTTCGATTCCCGGCTCTGCCACGAAATTTGAAAGTGGTACGAGGGCTGGAACGGGGTCAACTCAGCCTCGGAAGGTCAACTGAGTAGAGGTGGGTTCGATTCTCACCTCAGCCATCCTGGAAGTGGTTTTCCGTGGTTTCCCACTTCTCCTCCAGGCAAATGCCAGGATGGTACCTAACTGAAGGGCACGGCCGCTGCCTTCCCTCTTCCTTGTCTATCCCTTCCAATCTTTCCATCCCTCCACAAGGCCCCTGTTCAGCATAGCAGGTGAGGCCGCCTGGGCGAGGTACGGGTCATTCTCCCCAGTTGTATCCCCCGACCCAAAGTCTGAAGCTCCAGGACACTGCCCTTGAGGCGGTAGAGGTGGGATCCCTCGCTGCGTCCGAGGGAAACACCGAACCTGGAGGGTAAACTGATTAAGAAGAAGAAGAATACGTATTTTGCTGTATATTACTAATTAAAAGTTTACTATAATGGCATGAACTTACGCTACGTACACCAAAATATTATTGTTCATTTCTCTTAATTATATCAGAAATCGTGAAATTAAAATCCCTTCAAAACCCATCACATACGTCAAATTTAAACCACGCACTTTGAAACAGTGCTTCGGCTAAATTCGGGGCTGCTCGATGTAGCTGTCTGTTGCTGACCCACTCACCAGCGATACCTGGGCTGTGTTCTCGGCCTCTCCTCCTTATTTTTCAAAACCTTACGTCCCACAGGCCCACACCATCAGTCCAGAAATTGAACCTCTCCGCTGTTTCCGGAGAGCTACGTGCGCCAATGTAAAGAGCTAATTAAATGAAGAGGTCCTTGAGGGGCCATTATTCTAAGAGCTGTCTATTTCTAAGGGGTTCTCTGAACCACTGAACATGTAGAACGCGCTGCACGTAGTACACACTGAAAAAATGAAAACCTATAGCCTGTTTCCAGTCATTCAACCGGGTAAAGAATGGAATGAATGAAGCCCCATCTAACGGCGAGGATTGGAATTGTGCCGGCTGCCGAAACCTGTCGCACTCCTCTGGGGCGATGATTAATGACTCACAGATGAAATTAAATGATATTTCAGAGTGGTGCTGGAATGAAAGATGACAGGGAAAGCCGGAGTAACCGGAGTAAAATCTGTCCCGCCTCCGCTTTGTCCAGCACAAATTGTACATGGAGTGACCGAGATTTGAACCACGGAACCCAGCGCTGAGAGGCCGGTGCGCTGCTACCTGAGCCACGAAGGCTTGCATATACTAAACTGATAAATATTTTGGTGGTGTTAACCAGCTAAGACATTCCCCCACGCAAATACAGTTCTAGCCGCACAACATTTCCTCATGAGTGACTCAGTCGTGACTGATCTATTTGCAGCTGTGTGCGTTGTTGGTGTCTCCGCGTAAAACTAATAAGACTAGTGGTATATGATAATCATCATCATCATCATCATCTGTTTACCCTCCAGGGTCGGCTTTTCCCTCGGACACAGCGAGGGATCCCACCTCTACCGCCTCAAGGGCAGTGTCCTGGATTTTCAGACTCTTGGTCGGGGATACAACTGGGGAGAATGACCAGTACCTCGCCTAGGCGGCCTCACCTGCTGTGCTGAACAGGGGCCTTGTGGAGGGATGGGAAGATTGGAAGGGATAGGCAAGGAAGAGGGAAGGAAGCGGCCGTGGCCTTAAGTTAGGTACCATCCCGGCATTCGCCTGGAGGAGAAGTGGGAAACCACGGAAAACCACTGCCAGAATGGCTGAGGTGGGAATCGAACCCACCTCTACTCAGTTGACCTCCCGAGGCTGAGTGGATTCTATTCCAGCCCTCATACCACTTTTCAAATTTCGTGGCAGAGCCGGGAATCGAACCCAGGCCACCGGGGCTGGCAGCTAATCACGCGAACCACTACACCACAGAGGCGGACGGTATATGATAATATGCACTTTTATTCATTTATTTTTCAAAGTAATCTTGTAAAGTGTAGTCTACTCTTGTGTTGCGCAGGGTTTTGAAGGCTGGACGCTCAGCTCTTTGCTGGAGAAGAGGATTCAAGCTTTCGAAATGTGCTTGTTCAGAAAAATGTTTCGAATATCCTGGGTAGAAAGGAAGACCAATGAAGAAGTCCTCAGCTTCTTAAATAAAAGTAAAAAAAGATTCTAACAACAATCAATGATCGAAAGCTCAGGTACATCTGATACGACATGAGAGATGAACGACATGAACTTCCCCAACTCATCATCGAGCGGAAAATTGAAGGAAAAGGATTTGTGGGTAGACGGAGAAATTCATGACTTAAAGACCTGCGCCGCTGGGCTGGTATGGACGAACTTCCATTGAAATCTTTCGAGCCGCTATTTACAGAGCAATCATCCTCAGTTGTCCGGCTCCGTGGCTAAATGGTTAACGTACTGGCCTTTAGTCATAGGGGTCCCATGTTCGATTCCCGGCAGGGTCGGGAATTTTAACCGTTATTGGTTAATTTCGCCGGGACGGGGGCTGAGTGTATGTGTCGGCTTCATCATCATTTCATCCTCATCACGACGCGCAGGTCGACTACGGGAGTCAAATCAAAAGACCTGCACCTGGCGATCCGAACGTGTCCTCGGACACTCCCGGCACCCTAAAAGCCATACGCCCTTTCACTTTTTTTAAATCCTCAGTCGGATCGCCAAGCTCGGTAAAAAAAAGAAGGAGAAGAAGAAGAAGAAGAAGTGCGCAGGATGAGGTAACGAATCTTTCCACAAAAATCAGTAGCACTATATGCAAGTGGTTAGGCTATGTTTATGTTGAGGCTCAATGTCTTTCAAACTGAGCGTTGAATTTATATTATGCTTAAAAATTCCCACAAATATAGGGCGGTTTTACCGAATTGCTATTTACTGTAACTTGTATTCTTACTGAGAAATATGGTCATGCGATTAGGGTCGCGTAGCTGTGAGCTTGCATTCGGGAGGTGGTGGGCTCGAATCCCACTACCGGCGGTCCTGCAGGGGGGGTTCCGTTGTCTGCTATTTTTACACCAGGCAAATGCTGCGGCTATGGCTGCTACCATCCCAATGCTAGCTCTTTCCCATCCTTGCGTCGCCGATAACCTTCGACTTGTTAGTGCGGCGTTAAACCACAAGCAAAGAAAAAAAAATACGATCACATTCAGTTCAACCGACTGCCTATCATTTTGGAAATTGATTTTCTTTTACTCCAATATGTGTTTTCTAGAAACTCGGGGAACTCGGGGTTCAGTCTCTGCGAAATTTTTCTTATTGAAACCGGAAGTTCCGTTATCAACCAGCTCGTACCAAGCATGTATCAGATCCCTGAAGACTTCATCTTCTTTGTAAATTTTTAGGCTTCATAGTATTATTTAACAAATCGAGCGGAGCGGACGCGCGTCCTAACGCGCTATGACTAGGGAGTCAAGCTTTGCATTCGGACCGACCTCGATAGCTGCAGTCGCTTAAGTGCGGCCAGTATCCAGTATTCGGGAGATAGTGGGTTCGAGCCCCACTGCCGGCAGCCCTGAAGATGGTTTTTCGTGGTTTCCCATTTTCACACCAGACAAATGCTGGGGCTGTACCTTAAATTAGGCCACGGCCGCTTCTTTCCCACTTCTAGCCCTTTCCTCTCCCATCGTCGCCATAAGACCTAACTGTGTCAGTGTGACGGAAAGCAACTTGCTTTGCATTCGGGAGAAAACTGGGTTAGGAACACTCTGTTGGCTGTCCTGAGAATGGTTTTCTGTGGTTTTGCACTTTAATTTGCAGACAAATACCGCGACAGTTCCTATTCGTAGGCCACGGCCGATTCTTTCTACCTCCTTACTTAATTTCAATCGCCATAATTCATTTCATCTTCATAAGCTCCTCAACTGAGGTTTCCGTCTGGAAGGGGCATCCGGCCGTAAAACATGTCATATACAGCAAACACCCGATTATCCGGGTGCGGATTATCCGGTTTGCGGGTTGTCCGTGCACCCCCCAGGTTTGTTCTATTTTTCTTTGTCACGGTATTTTGAATACGTGTAAACTGTGGGCTTGAAATTCGAACTCTCTCTAGAGTTCAATTGTGCTGGTGGCATGTTTTGTTCGAAAAACATTAAACAATGTACTGTACAGAAGTTCTCTTAGTGTTCTGTGATAGCAGTTATGGCTGCGAAGCGAAAGAAAGTGCTTTTAACTTTAAATGAAAAGCTTGAATTAATTGACAAGTTCGAAAAAGGAGAACCAGTAAATAAATTAGCGAATAATCATAGAATTGGTATTCAGGGAGTAATAATAATAACAATGGCGTATGGCCTCCGGAGAGGTCTGGTGCGGGTCTTTTTCTCATAGATGGCCTATTCAATTTCTAATGCTGAACACGCCACACACACCCAGTCACCGAGCCATTGGAATTAACCAATTAAGGTTAAAACACTCCACCCGGCCGGGAATCGAACTCGGGACCCTCTGAACCGAAGGGCAGTACGCTGACCATTCAACCAATGAGTCGGACTATTCAGACACTAAGAGAAATTAAAAAAAGAAAACTCGTCTCCATAAGACCTATCTGTATCGGTGCGACGTAAAGCCACTAGCAAAAAAAAAAAAAAAAAAAAGACACAATCGCTTAGAATTAGGCGTTGTAAGTAATTTTTATATTGGTCTACTTTATTGAAAAAAGTGGTTATTGAATGTGTTGTTTGTCATTATTGTATTTTCAAATAGTATTGTATGTTCTGTATTATTAAAAGTTTCGTTGTGCATTAAAATCCACAAAATCCTATTATCCGTGTTTTCAGTTATCCGTGCAAATTTGTCTCGTGATTATGCCGGATAATCGAGAGTTTGCTGTAATTTCAACTCACCTCGTAACCGATCTAGTATTAGGAAACAGGGCTAAGGGATGGACATACATACAGTACATACATACGTACATAGAGTGTGAAATTTCCTATAGAATGGAAATTCAGTTTTAAACCGTTCTAAAGTAAGACATCTGGAAGAATATTGATGGACTATGAACTTATGAATATATGTAAAGAGGCTACAGATTTCCGAATGTAGGTTAATGGCGAGCTCCTTCTCATTAGGTGACTTAGCCGGGAAATATTAACGGCTCCTTGCAGCAGGTGACTATCGTTGTAATTAATAGACTTTCAGGATAGTATAACTTTTTCATGAAAGACAAATATACTTATAAATTCAAGCATGAGCACACTGTACTGCTGTATCCTCTGATAACACAACATGGGAGTGACACTTTTCTAGTTAGAGCAGGGAAAGTTAGTGAAATCCGAGATACAGATTGTCCCGTTTGAGTGCATGGGCTGAACAGAGCGAATCGAGAACAGACTGAAGGAATGTGTAATCTTACTGCTGAACCTCTTCAATCCTGATATATCGCATGAGATGGATTATTTCCTATTACTATGAGGCGTCGTATGTTTTGGGCCTATGATACCATAATATATAATATAATATAATAATATAATAGCTGGTGTTATCTAAAGTAAAGCAAAGCAAAGCAAAGCAAAGTCATCTCCGTACCGGCCATGAAGGCTCTTGGAGGGGTGGAAGGTAAAGGCTTCCACTATCCGCAACCTCGGCACTTGATGGGGTAGAGTGGTTAGCTTTACGCCCGGCCTCCTTTGCCCCCAGGAATTAACCTGGTACTCATTTTTGGTGTAGGCTGAGTGAACCTCAGGGCCATATGCACCTCCGGAAGTGGAAATCTCGTTTCTTAAATTTTACGACTTCTTGACGGGGATTCGAACCCACGTCCTTCCAGGCGAACCGAGTACGCCTTTACCGCCTCGGCCAGGCAGCCCCTTCTTATCTAAAGCAGGAAGTCAAAAACGTTATTAAATAATTAAATCCTGTGCTCGAATTTTTATTTATTTATTTATTTATTTATCTTATTGCACAAGTTAAGCCGTGCACAGATTGAGAAACGTTATGATAAACAACAAATAATTTACAAAACAGAATAAAGTAATATAAAAAGTCAAAATAAAACACAAAGTAGAAATCGTTTTTTTACAATTACTTCGCACCGACACAGATAGGTCTTACGGCGACGATAGGATAGGAAAACCCCAGCAGTCGGAGGGAAGCGGCTGAGTCCTTAATTAAGGTACAGCCATCTTCAGGGCTTCCGACAGTGGGGTTCGAATCCACTATCTCCCGGATGCAAGCTCACAGCTGAGCGTTCTTAACCGCATGGTCAACTCGCCCGGTAGAGTAGAAATCAAGATAGATATGTGCAATACAGAAAAAGAAAAACAAATTCAAAAACACAGTGATGAAGTTGTCAGAAGGCAATCGATTGTTCCGCGGAGAGCTCTATGTGGACATCTGAAGGTGATGTGTCGCATTGTCTAGAATTCTTCACCAGAGTCACAGCTTGGAGAAGGTCGAAGGCCCTAGAAATGGATTGCAGAGCCACTTCACTTCTTACATGCCCAGTGCGCACTCTTGTTTAGTGGGACCCATACACTCCGCGGAAGATGAAATCCTGGTGGGGGCTGCGTAGGGTCAAAACTCGATCTCCATTCATCGGGGGCCTTAGCAGTCCAATCTTCACTCCAAGTTCGCAGTCCACAGTAGTTTTCTTTCATCAGTTTTTAAGCCAGCAGCAGTGGAGGATGTCTGTATTTCAGTCGGGTTGAAGCGATTATATGGATGTCTTGGTGAATAGGAAGTGATTTATTGGCCTGTATTTTGCTTCTCGGACGAGACTGTTGAGGCGGCGTAGATCTGGAGGGAGGATGTGACTATGGACTGGTAGCCTGTGACACCGCTGATAATCCGCATAGTCTGATTGGGGACGAGGACGGTGTTAATTTTCTTGGTGTGGGCGCTGTTCAGCCAGACGGAAGAGCAGTATTCAGCCGTTGTATACACCAGAAGTACGTGAAGTTGCCGCTATTGATCCCCATGTGCTGCCAGACAGTTTAGATGTTTCTTGTACTTACTGTAGTTTGGCTGCAAGGTTGGAGGATGTTCACTGTATGACAGTGCGGTAGAATTGATACACCGGGCGAGTTGGCCATGCGCGTTGAGGCGCGCGGCTGTGAGCTTGCATCCGGGAGATAGTAGGTTCGAATCCCACTATCGGCAGCCCTGAAGATGGTTTTCCGTGGTTTCCCATTTTCACACCAGGCAAATGCTGGGGCTGTACCTTAATTAAGGCCACGGCCGCTTCCTTCCAACTCCTAGGCCTTTCCTATCCCATCGTCGCCATAAGACCTATCTGTGTCGGTGCGACGTAAAGCCCCTAGCAAAAAAAAAAAGAATTGATACACCTCCTAAATAATTGTACAGTCTTAAATGTAATTAAATTGTCTCTAATATCAATTATTCTGTCGCTGCAACGAATTTTCAAATTAACGAGGATCAAAGATGGAAAAGGGTGAAAGTGCCAGAAACATGTTTTCGAATAAACGCCAATAGTAGAGTTCCTGAGCGCACCCTTCTCTACCATAGGAGACCAGGAATTAATTATTAGCTACGGCCTTTGAAGTGCAAGTGTACTACATCCAGTACATTTTATATAGTTACATAAAATATTTATTTTCTATAAATTTCATTTCTTTAAGTAAGTGGCTCAGAAATAAGAAAATACGTCAGTGATAGCACACTGACACAATAGACAGCAAAGAAGAATTACAGCGCGAGACGCTGGCACATTCACCCTTCCCCACCAAACTCAGCTGGGCACATTGGACTATGACACCATTTGTTAACTTCCTGCCAACTAAACTAATGACCTCAGGCACACGCACAAGTTACCAATTTATACGGCATGGCTAACACATCCCCTTACTGCAAAAATACACATTTTTCATATTTCGCCACTTTCAGCCTTTTCCATCTCTGGTCCTCAATTGTGTGTACTATACGCGAACTTTTTCTTGAGCCCAATTTTTACGGGGTGGGGAGTAAGGAGGGAGCGCTGTCGGTTCCGGTTATACTGCCAACTGGATGGAAATGAAATCTGAATTGAATCGATAATATGATCGATCGATATGAATTTTCTAAACATTTATTATCTTACGTCAACAACTGTGTCACACATACATTATTTAACATTATATAACATTTCTCGATGCGAATCTTGTTACTAGTACGAATAATATAGTTTGGCTTTGCTGTGTAAACAACAACAGTACTAGTACGTAAAGTGTACGCCAGATGTCGTACAGCGATGAATAAGCGATTCATCGTTTGTGTTTCAAAGGTTGCCAATATGGATGTCGAAGATCTACCGATTCAGGGCTCAAGAAAAGGTTCGCGTATAGTATGTTGGAATTGCTTATTTAAAGGTTGGAGTTTGAGGAGGTAGAATGTGAACAACACAGAGTGAATGAATTTGTACTGACCTTGACCGAGATACTTATAATGATAGTTAATGTGAGTCCAACTTTCTTCAGCTTATTCTAGTAATTTCTAGGGTCGTTGGAGCCACCCAGGCTCATTTTAGTTGTGGCCGGGTGTTTAAGGCCTGGTGCCCTTCCTGAAGCCACGTGATTTTTGAGTTGAAAATCTCAACCAATAATCGACAGGGATTCGAACCTCAGCGTCCAGGTGGAAAGGCAGGAGCTAAACTACTGAGCTAATCATCCCCCCAATTAGAGTTAATATCAGTATAAAACGGATATTTATATGAATTATAAAGTAAGATAATCCAGTAAGTGAAGTATTAACCCTTTATCATCTTAATGTACCTTTTCCTCTAATAGCCCTTAATATATATATATTCTAATTTGCTTTACATCGCACCGACACTAAGAGGTCTTATAGCGACGATGGGATAAGAAAGGGCTAGGAGTGGGAAGGAAGCGGCTGTGGCATAATTACGGTACACAGAAAACCATCCGCAGGGCTGCCGACAGTGTGGTTTGAACCCCTATCTCCCGGATGCAAGCTCACAGCTGCGCGCCCCTAACCGCGCGGGCAGCTCGCCAGGTCTTAATATTCTATCTAGGCGCCATTGACCCAATCGACTTCTTCTTCCTTTTCCTACCCCTTTTCCCACACCTGTGAGATTGCGGGTGCGAACTGTCTCTCTCTCTCTCACACACACACACACACACACACGCGCGCGCGCGCGCGCTCTCTCTCTCTCTCTCTCTCTCTCTCCCTCGCGGATTTGGTTTTGTTTTACGGCCGGATGCCTTTCCTGATGGCAGCCCTACTTGGAGGGATGTAATCACTATTGTGTACTTCTCTGGTGTTTGATAGTGTGGTGTGTTGTCTGAATAGGAAGAGGAGAGTACTGGGACCGACACAAACACCCAGTCCCCGAGATTAATCACACGAGATTAAATTTCTCAACCCCGTCGGGAATTGAACCCAGGACCCTCTGAATCGAAGGCTTCAACGCTGACCATTTAGTTAATGAGTCGTCCTATTGGCCCGATTGACTCTATATCACTAACACTTCCGTAAACATTCCTCACCGAGCTTGATAGCTGCAGTCGCTTAAATGCGGCCAGTATCCAGTAATCGGGAAATAGTGGGTTCGAGCCCCACTGTCGGCAGCCTTGAAGATGGTTTTCCGTGGTTTCCCATTTTCACACCAGGCAAAAGCCGGGGATGTACCTTAATTAAGGCCACGGCCACTTCCTTCCAATTCCTGGCCCTTTCCTATCCCATCGTCGCCATACGACCTATCTGTGTCGGTGCAACGTAAAGAAAATAGCAAAAAAAAAAAAATAACAATTCCTCAGATTTATTTTCAGGTCCGAGGAGGTCAACCTTAAAGAACAGATGAAAATTGTTCTGAAATTATAACGATGGAGAGTGATGGACATATGAAATTGTTGGATTATGAAAGAACATAAAGGAATGACAAACGGCCCTAAGGAGATGTAATTTATTTATTTATTTATTTATTTATTTATTTATTTATTTATTTATTTATTTATTTATTGATATATCCGAAAGTTTACAGGTTTTACACCCAATTACACTGATTGACAGAGCAAATGCAACACCAAGAAGGAGTGGTCAGAACTTTATGCCAATTGCAGGGTAGACTGACGTCACTGAGGTATGCTCATGATGTGAAATGCGCCGCTGTGCTGCGCACGTAGCGAACGATAAATGGGACACGGCGTTGGCGAATGGCCCACTTCCTACCGTGATTTCTCAGCCGACAGTCATTGTAGAACGTGTTGTCGTGTGCCACAGGATACGTGTATAGCTAAGAATGCCAGGCCGCCGTCAACGGAGGCATTTCCAGCAGACAGACGACTTTACGAGGGGTATGGTGATCGGGCTGAGAAGGGCAGGTTAGTCGCTTCGTCAAATCGCAGCCGATACCCATAGGGATGTGTCCACGGTGCAGCGCCTGTGGCGAAGATGGTTGGCGCAGGGACATGTGGCACGTGCGAGGGGTCCAGGCGCAGCCCGAGTGACGTCAGCACGCGAGGATCGGCGCATCCGCCGCCAAGCGGTGGCAGCCCCGCACGCCACGTCAACCGCCATTCTTCAGCATGTGCAAGACACCCTGGCTGTTCCAATATCGACCAGAACAATTTCCCGTCGATTGGTTGAAGGAGGCCTGCACTCCCGGCGGCCGCTCAGAAGACTACCATTGACTCCACAGCATAGACGTGCACGCCTGGCATGGTGCCGGGCTAGAGCGACTTGGATGAGGGAATGGCGGAACGTCGTGTTCTCCAATGAGTCACGCTTCTGTTCTGTCAGTGATAGTCACCGCAGACGAGTGTGGCGTCGGCGTGGAGAAAGGTCAAATCCGGCAGTAACTGTGGAGCGCCCTACCGCTAGACAACGCGGCATCATGGTTTGGGGCGCTATTGCGTATGATTCCACGTCACCTCTAGTGCGTATTCAAGGCACGTTAAATGCCCACCGATACGTGCAGCATGTGCTGCGGCCGGTGGCACTCCCGTACCTTCAGGGGCTGCCCAAAGCTCTGTTTCAGCAGGATAATGGCCGCCCACACACTGCTCGCATCTCCCAACAGGCTCTACGAGGTGTACAGATGCTTCCGTGGCCAGCGTACTCTCCGGATCTCTCACCAATCGAACACGTGTGGGATCTCATTGGACGCCGTTTGCAAACTCTGCCCCAGCCTCGTACGGACGACCAACTGTGGCAAATGGTTGACAGAGAATGGAGAACCATCCCTCAGGACACCATCCGCACTCTTATTGACTCTGTACCTCGACGTGTTTCTGCGTGCATCGCCGCTCGCGGTGGTCCTACATCCTACTGAGTCGATGCCGTGCGCATTGTGTAACCTGCATATCGGTTTGAAATAAACAACAATTATTCGTCCGTGCCGACTCTGTTTTTTCCCCAACTTTCATCCCTTTCGAACCACTCCTCCTTGGTGTTGCATTGTCACTGTCAGTCAATGTAGATATCTTCTTAACATTCATTATCAGTCTATACCTATGAAGTTAAAATTGATAGACAAAGTTAAAAAGCAACAAAAAATAAAATAAAATGAATATTAACATTATTTATGATGCCATTTACAATTTAAAAGAAATAAAAAATGCGCTAAGGAATCACACGGCAATTCAAAGCAAACACATACAAAAAAAAAAAAATTAAAACACAAATGAGTACACTGGGAAATATGATGAATATCAGAAAGAAAGAATTAGCGAACAATTACAGATTGTAAAGACGGTCTTTTAGTTTCTTATTGAATTCTTTATCCAATTCGCTGAATATATCGTTTGTTACAATATTATAAAGCTTTATCATGAATTTGACTGATACAATGTTTTTGACATTTGAACGTGAAATAATTTATGTTAACGTGATGTTATTCGCAAAACATGGAATGAAATGCGGTTTAACAGGTCCAAAGTATCAAACCGTCCTATTACAATTTTTCTTAGTATTTGTATAGAATTTAAGGACCGTCGGCTTTTCAAAGAAGGAAATTGAAATATATTCTTTAATAACTGGGTTGATTTGTCGAAAGGGCAAATGGTGAAAGTTATTCAGGTACAGCTATATCAGAAGTGTCCATAATCAGAGTTTATGGGTTCTTGAAAAAGTATATTACCCTAGTTGGAGCTCACATAGGCGATATTACGATAAGTAAAGGATGGAGCATTGGGTCAGTGGTCCAAGCATAGAACATAAAGGAAAATAACTGTAAATGGACATAACACCCAGCTCATTTGAACAAATGAACAGTCACTCTGTCAAATGACCTAGGACAGACAAGGGAAACAGATTTTGAGTACACTCAGCTTGATGACAGAAGAGTGGAGAGACTTCCCCTAGTCAATGAACTCCAGCGCCATCAACAATAGGAGTGACTGAGAAGTTATAATATACATTGCCTACAGGTACTTCTGACGTTTAATGTGTGTTCAGAACTGTGAGTGTGGATATTTCCCTCAAACGTGTTTTTGAGCTTATGAATCATATTCTTTTAACAACATTGAGTTTGAAAGTTGAATGTACATACGGGTTTTACATTACCTTCACTTAGCTCGAATTCGTAGTTGGTCTACAAAATGCTTCCACCGTTAGTTAGTTCTGAGTAATTCTATTGAAATATTCTGAAGTTTGATATTAATGAAATCAAGTGTTTAAATTCTGATTAGTTACGAATATAATTGCAAGAATGCTGGGATGGTACCTAACTTAAAGCCACGGCCGCTTCCTTCCCCTTACTTTTATATTCCTTCCGATCTTTCCATTCCACATTAAGGCCCCTGTTTACCATAGCAGGTGAGGCCACCTGGGCGAGGTACTGATACTCCTCCCCATTGTATCCCCGACCCGAAGTCTAATGCTCCGAGACACTGCCCTTAAGGTGGTAGAGATGGGATCCCTCGCTGAGTTCGAGGGAAAAGCCAACCCTGGAGGGTAAAAGGATTAAGAAAGAAGAAAGACTAAATACTGTACGCTAAATTCTAATTATTCAAACAAAGAAAAAGCTGAATTTTTGTGGACCGTGCTCGATAGCTGCAGTCGCTTAAGTGTGGCCAGTATCCAGTATTCGGGAGATAGTGGGTTCGAACCCCACAGTTGTCAGCCCTGAAGATTGTTTTCCGTGGTTTCTCACTTTCACACCAGGCAAATGCAGTACCTTAATTAATGCCACGGCCGCTCCATTCCCACTCCTAGCCCTTTCCTGTCCCATCGTCGTCATAAGGCCTATCTGTGTCGGTGCGACGTAAAGCAACAAGTAATAAGAATATTTTGTGGATTAGAGCACATGATGTACAATCATAGACGATAACGTGAAAGAACTTAAGAAATAGCAGTTCATCTGTTCAACACAGCACTGGTACACACGTTCACAGAACAACGGTCAATTGAATTCAAACATTCGATATTACTGTAACAATGTAAATCAGATGTGGTTTTTGAGGAGTGGAGCAAAGTCTTCGCGAAACCTAAAGATTTCTGCAGTTTAATGTTACTGGTTTTGTTCTACCAACTACTTTTGCTGTTTTCAGAAACGAAGAGTTGACGTAATTTTATCCCACAGGAGTCCTTTTATGCACCAGTAAATTTATTGACACTAGGCTGACATAGTTGAGCACCTTCAAATACCACGGGATAAACCCGTCAACTTGACCTCAGAAGGTCGGCGCTCTACTGTTTGAGTTGCTCGGCCTGACTTACTACAGCTTAAATCCATAAAGGGCATAAACACCTGATAATATCATATCTGTCATAGAAGTGATTTTCGTGGTTTCTCTACTTAATCTATATAAATAAAATCTTAACGATCGTGTGTCTGTACATTGGCTATTTTGGCGAAATTTTCGTTCAATTATCCGTTTCAGGAGTAATAATGACCATCTGCAATATTTTTTTGCTTTGGTGTCTGTTTGTTTGTTTGTTTGTTTGTTTGTTTGTATGAGTTCTTATAACTTGAAAACTACTGCATATATTACTAAACTTCATATTTAGAATCCACGTGTTTGGGTAAGTTTCAGAACTAAAATCTCCGAATTGACTGGGGGTTTATACGAAACGGAAACCGTGATTTTGCACTCCCACAAAATTCACAACCTATTTAATGAAAATCTACCTGCCTTAATGGAAATCAATTTCTAAAACTTTTTTCTCATGTGCATTATTTAGATATGAGGATTAATAAGGGAGATATCATTAACGGACTGTTTTACAGGCTGTCATGACATTTTAAAGCGGATTGAAGGGTTTAAGTAAAGAGCCATTTTACTCTGCTAGGTATATTTCTACCAAACTTTATATTTAGAATCCACCTGTCTTTGGGTAGATTTAGCGCCAATATTATTTCTAATTCCCGGATTGGTTTGGGGGTTTATAGAAAGTCGAACCTGTGATTTTTACCCTCCCACAAAATATAAATGGCCAAACTTAATGGAAAACTATCAGCATTAATAGAAATTAATTTATAAAAACATTTTTGTCATGTGCGCATTTCCGATAGGAGGCTAACAAGGGAGTTATCGTTAATGGACTGTTTTAAGTCTGTCATGCCATTTCCTGTTGGGTTAAAGGGTTTAACAAGAGCCATTTTCCTCTTTTCGATAGAACAGATAACAATATGTCTTGAACCACAGCGCCACTTCCGGTTTCAGATGAGCAACAATATGTAACCGAGAAGTAGGGAGAATTACTCACAACTTCGTACCAGGAACTGTACCCTTCAATAAACTCGGTGATCTGCTCCATTTTGTCTCTGATTTGTTCAGTTTTATCGTACTTCATGTTTTTTTCCTAGTTGTTTTACGTCGCATCGACACAGATAGGTCTTACGGCGACGATGGGACAGGAAAGGGCTAGGAGTGGGAAGGAAGCGGCCGTGGCCTTAATTAAGGTACAGCCCCAGCATTTGCCTAGTGTGAAAATGGGAAACCACGGAAGGCCATTTTCAGGGCTGCCGAATACTGGATACTGGTCACACTTAAGCGACTGCACGTCACGTTACTGCCACGTACTTTCGTAGAAGAATATCAGTTTAACATGCCGTATTAAACGTTTGAATACAGGCAGGTAACTTCGCATGAATTCATGAAGGAATCGTGAAATCGATTACCAATTCCCGTGCGAAGAACGGGTACATATGCTAGTATCCAGAATAATATTCAAGAATGTTGCCATCATACTTACCATATTGTTCAAGAGTGGTTTCTTCCCATGTCTAGCAAAATATACACACGTATACACACGCTAGTACAGGCATCACATGGATACGGGTTTCTTGATGGGCTTTAGCACTCAATAACAACACATAGAACTGATAAATAGAATGTCCTAGCCCCTTGCATGAAGCGAGAATGACCGGGCACCATTCAATGCATGCCAGTGTCCTTGTCGCACCTCTACAAGAGTACCGAGTGACCCAGAACATGACTTTCTACTTATCTTTAGTTCACGGTTTCACTGAGTACTTTGACCTTGCAGGTAGTGGCTTGTAATTCGCAGTTGACCTTTGATGTTTCAGAATAGCCTGTTACTATTATTTTTTATTGCACGAGGCAAGATTGAATCGTCTTTATCTACAGTTTTACTTCATGTGTTGTGTTATTGAATGCTGCGATGCTACAACAAAAAGTAACGTTCATTATGCTAGCTTATTATCAGATAATAAATACTCATTCCTCTTTGTCCTGTCATTTGGCTCATTTCTTTTGAGGTCTGCTCTCCTAGTTTGATATTTGCCAATTCCTTCTGCCCCGGGTTAATGTTAGATTTAGATGAGTTTTCTACAGATCTTACGGACATCCAAGATTAACGATATCTTCCCCAACATCTCAGTTAAGTTCTGAATTTCATTACTGTCCAAATTATTTGATATTCCGGACTTCTCACGGCATGGCCGTCCCGTTTTAGCCTGCTCTCGGAAAGTTTGTCAACAGTGAACCTGATTTTAAAATATCCAGGCTTGTGGTCGATTCTGACTTTGTCCAACAGGGCAACTCAGAGGCACGTAACTTATCCGTATGTAGCTTATTTACAGACCAGCACTCCACTTCTTCTTCTTCTTCTTCTTCTTCTTCTTCTTTCTTTATCGGTTTACCCTCCAGGGTCGGTTTTTTCCTCGGACTCAGCGAGGGATACCACCTCTACCGCCTCAAGGGTAGTGCCCTGGAGCTTCAGACTCTGGGTCGGGATACAACTGGGAGGATGACCAGTACCTCACCCAGGCTGTCTCACCTGCTATGCTGAACAGGGGCCTTGTTAGGGAATGGGAAGATTGGAAGGGATAGACAAGGAAGAGGGAAGGAAGCGGCCGTAGCCTTAGGTTACATACCATCCCGGCATTAGCCTGGAGGAGTAGTGGGGAACCACGGAAAACTCCTTCGAGGATGGGTGAGGAAGGAATCGAACCCCCTGTACTCAGCTGACCTCCCGAGGCTTAGTGGACCCCGTTCCACTTTTCAAATTTCGTGGCAGAGCTGGGAATCGAACCCGGGCCTTTGGGGATGGCAGCTAATCACACTAACCACTACACCACAGAGGCGGTCTCCTGCACTGTTACCTAGTTTCGTGCAATGATTGTCCACTTCGTTACACCCGGTCACGAGGCACGACACATTGATTGCTTGGAAATCACACCTGTTGTCCTTAGGCGTCTTTCAACACGGCGGTCAAAGGACGTCGCTACATGATTTCAAGGCGTCATGTTTAGCGAGCGGACGATATAACCTGTCGGTAGGGTTCATAATCGTGTGTAAAATGTGCTCACTAGACATTGGTATCTTACAATACGCCTGCAGTCAAATAACCACTTTATAATCATGTCACACGTCAGTTGGATTGCATTAAACTACATTGGAACGGGTGGCTGAATCACACGGTATAAATGCCATATAAATGAGTAATTTATGGGATTCCCCTGACGAGAGAAAATACTCTCAATACCCCCAACTCTCTAGTCTAATTTCTTTATCAACGTAGAAGTTGTAGTTTCAATTTATGTTGACTTTACATGTGTTTTCAGTTAGTACTATCTGACAGTTTCATTGAAAACCAGCTGTTGTTCCTGCCTTTGCTGGAGAGCCCTTGCGTTTACAATGCATTTTGTCTTTCGGTATGGGGTAGGAAAAATGTGGTACTTTCATTGACTTGTCTCAGTCTCGTTTTTCACTTTGGCGACATGAAAGTGACTGAATTATGAGTGATGATGATGATAGTATTGCTATTCCTTAGTCCCTGTCATGAATGGTGTAAAAATGTCGCTCACAAGTTCGGTTGGTGCGTGCATTTCAGTGGGCTTGGCCTATCGTTATGTAATAGCAAATCCCGGCTCGGTAAGAAAAGCAATGAGGAACTACTTCACTCTTCATTTCCCTAGTATGCCCCTTAAGTGACACCTACGCCATCTATTACAGCTGATGGCGAAGCTCTTGAGGATGAAACCAGCCTAACAGCTGCTGTATACTCGCTAACGGGTTAGGTTTTGTAATTACAGCAGAAGGCACAGAACACACCTTAACTACCAATGATCAGTGTAATGTTATTGTTGATTGTTGGGTTAGGACAGTGTAATGTAGGTCATCAAATTTAGTTTCTTCCGGCTCGCCGATTTTGGACTGTCGAGAGAGGGGCACTTCGGCCCTCTTTATGACCCCTTTTTCTCCTAATCTTCGAGCGATACTTCGATCTCGTATTTCTTCTCACTTCGATAGTCATGTCCATTATATTCTTGATGAAGAACGGCTAATGGCCAAGTGTTTTTGGAACTTATAAAGACAATCATGACAACAACCACCACCACCATAGTCAATTAGTTCATTACTATGACGACTGAATAATACTTCCACACCAACGCATTAACAAGGGTCACCGTTGAAGGTCTTAGTAATAAAAATCGAGCGAGTTGGCCGTGCGGTTAGGGGCGCACAGCCGTGAGCTTGCAACCGGGAGATAGTGGGATGGAACCCCACTTTTTGCAGCCCTGAAAATGGTTTTCCGTGGTTTCCTATGTTCACACGAAGGAAATGCTGGGACTGTACCTTAATTAAGGCCACGGCCGATTCCTTCACACTCCTAGACCTATCCTATCGTCATAAGACCTATCTGTGACGGTGCGTCGTAAAGCAACTTGTAAAAAAACCCATAAATTGCATATCCTAATTTACATACATATTCGGCCTAATCCTATATATCAGCCTATTGCAATTTTTTGATGAATGCTGTAATTTTTCACCTGTCTCTTGGCTTAGATCAGAGCAAAATGTAGCTTACACCGAAGTCCCAGTCTCATCCTTATCTGCGACAATATGGAAGCTGCTCGAGTATGAGTGGTGGGTGTTGAGTAATGGCATTCAGAGCACGACCAGTGCATCTGACTGTTATGAAAGGTGTTGTTCACCAGGCCAATCGTGCTATAATAGCACTTTCTGGCCCAGAGAGGGAAAAAATGGCAAACTACTTCACTCTTCATCTTGACTAGTATGCCTCCTTTCGGTGCCACCATTGGTTTTTGCGGTTTCCCTAGAACCGCATAACCTTTGGTGTTTTTACTTGATGATCCAACAAGCCTCTGGGCTTACGACCTAAGAGATAGACAAGCCTTTATATATATGTCACCATTGTCTGCTAGTTCTAATGACGAAATACATCAACATTGTTCTTCTCTGTGTTTAGATGATAAAACCACCGTAAAAAGTTACATTTAAGCAGACTAACTAGGTCATTAGAAAGTGTTTCGTTATAGCGTACTCAGTGGTTACCTATTGTTAGGCTGCGACACATGAAGTTACATTGTGTTCCTTGAGCCGGTTTCATCTTTTTTGGTGTTTCTTCCCGTCACCGGTGTGGGAGTTTCATTGGACCCGTAGTTCTTCATAGGTATATCTATGTTTTAGGATATTACCTCTAAAGTCAAGCAAGCTTGTAGTTTTTCGAAATTGTCGATACCGTGATCGTGGTCACAGAATCTGAATTTTAAGTGGGATGCACACCACAGTGAAGTTCCTTTTTATTTGAAAATTGCACTTGCATTAGCTGGGATTTGAACCGCGACTACTTTACTAAGAAGCCTGTTGATGTTATCACCGACCAGAGTTCAGGTGGCCTTTCATCTGTTATTTTGAACTACCTTTGTAAGTGATACAGCATTTGTGGAATACACTGGCCGTCGTCATATGGTAGTAATATTTAGGACAAGGATACACTGCTGAAAGATAAACAATCGAGAGTCTTCTTTCACTTCTGTGGCCCAATATCTACATGCAAGGACAAATACCTTTCATTTTCTGACTATTAATATAATTGGAATGTCCAAAGAAATGTATTTAGGATGTGTTCTCAAAACTTGTTTTCATGGTCTCGCTAACCATTAGCATACTGTAATCACTTAGGTTGCCTTTGAACTGGACTGAGAAGAAGGCAGCGACAGTAACTTTTACAGTTTCTGGTATTTACATGCAGAACGGGAATGCTGAAACTCATAAAAGATTACGTTATGGTTATACAGTCCATGCTAAAGAAAAACTAATACTTTGATAACATTGGTGAAATTCGCCTTTTGAACAATCTACATGCTCGTTACAGATTGTAGCACAAAATCAAGAACTGCGATGTATGATTTCTTGAAAAGTTCATGTATTTTGATCGTGAGAAACCATGGCTCGAGCATTAGGAAGGCTGTTTGGTCTTACAACTTAAGAACATTATTTTCCTTGTATTGATTTCAGACGCCCCTCGCTAAGCAGGCGACTTACGAATTTGATGTGAATCAGATGTGGATTCTGATGGTGAAGAAGATAGGCGGAATTTTTAAATGATTAGTTTAAACTTGATGTATATTATTCATTTGTCGACGTTATGTCCAGAAATGATATAAGCTTTGTGGAAAAAAATTAATTTCGATTATTGCTTGTACTGTTGAAGGTTAGTACTAAAGATGGTTATAATGTAAGCACTCGGGCACCAGAACGTAATTTCATTTCTCATAAAAGTGGTCTTAGGTTTTGTAAAAATTGAACCGCTCGTGGATGGCTGGCGGATATTCTAAAGGACGGGATTAGCTCAGTGGCTTAGTTGCTAGCTTCCCACTCAAAAGGCCGAGGTTTGAGTTCCGGTTGATCCTGGGTTGCGATTTCACGGGGTGTCAGGAAGGGCATCCTTAAAGCAAAATGAGCCTGGGTAGCTCCAGTGGTCCCAGAAGTATCTGAGATAAGCTGGAGAAAAAATAAATTGTGGATGTACAGATTTTACTAATGATGCGAAAGTGATTTTTTGTTCTTTGTGTAATAAACAGGTACGAACGAATTCACCCAGCTAAATAATTATAATTAACATCTGAAATTTTTCGTCACTTTTACTAACTTTAATTTGTATTCAACATAATCATCGGGCGAGTTACTATTATACTAAAGCCTGTCAGGTTTCTAAGGTGAAAAATTCACGTTTAGAATTTGGCAATGCAACAAGCAGCATGCATTATTTACCAAGTTACAGAGAAGTTAAAAATTTCCCTTCACATGCGTTACGACATAATCAGCTCCTGAAGTAAGAATGCATTGTTTATGAAGTTATTACGTGAGTAAGGAAGCGGAAAGTGATGGATACACTTGAGATGTCATGGACATAGTGGCATTTCTATTGAAGGGAACTTTCTCATTAACAGCATAATATATGATTTGGAGGATGCATTTGGTGAATGGAGGAATACTTTCCCATACGGCAGTTTGAAACAGCAATAATAAATAATAATAATAATAATAATAATAATAATAATAATAATAATAATAATAATATTTTTACGAGGGACTGTGAAAAATCTTCAAAAGACACTTGTGAAGGGTCCGCACTCCACAAGTGTGTGGGATTCTTACCCACTAAAAGCCACACACCTTTTTCCCACGATGTATCATCACCCCGGAACAGCTCTCGCAATACTTCAGGGTGATGTCGTGTTTACTTAGTCTTTCAGACCTCCTTTTTTCTTTATTTCTCCTTTACGGGCGTTCGTACGCTTCCAAATCCCTCTTCTTCTGACGATGGACATCCTCCAGATACACTGCAACACGATCCCAGGATTCCTGGTTTCGTAGCTTCACAGAAATTATATAGTCTAGTGTCACTTCTCCCAATTCAGTTTCAACAAATCTTCTCTTTATCATCCAATGGCCGCACGCAAAGACGGTGTGAAGTACATCATCGATGTCGTCTCAGTATACGCATGCTGCATCACTCGCTCCGCCCACTCCATGCAGGGATTTCCGAAAATATCCATGCCCTGTTACAAGCTGTGAGAGGTAATATTTGACTTCATCACGAACCACTTCAACCCAGATATCCAAGCGTGGTATCAGTCGCCTGGTCCATTTACTTCGAGGGTCATTTTCCCATCTGAGTTGCCATCGCCTCATCCGTTGACCGAGGCACGTTTCTTTGCACATTTCGTTCCCAGCTCTCTTTGGATACGCCAGATTTCTTGTCGCTCCAATGCAAGTAGATCTATTGGGGCTATTGCTGCCACCATGAGGATTTTAGGTTCAGAAACCGTGTGGTATGCACATGCATTACGTAAAGCTACTCTCCGTTGTACGGCAGCTATTCCTCTCCGGTCCCAAGCAAATCTCAAGGATTCAGCCCAGATTTCAGAGTTATACAAGAGCACTGACTGAACCGTCGACATGAGAAGACGTCGTTTACTGGAGTTCGGACATTTAATATTTTCCATCAGTTTACTAATTACAGTCATGTATCTTACTGTCTTATCTGTCGCTCTCTGAATATGATTCCAGAATGTGAGCTTGGAGTCAAGTGTCACTCCTAGGTATTTTGCGCTCGTAGACGTTTCAATCACTAACTCTCCTACAGGCATTGGCACAATAGTCTCGATCCTTTTCCTCGTCAGAAGAACTATCTCCGTTTTGTGTTCTGTTAGTGTTAGACTGTGACTCATCATCCATTCTTTTATGCACCGCATCACCTGGTTCGATTTAATTTGAGCCATCTCAACATTATGAGCCACTATCAAGGCGGCCACATTATCAGCGTAGCCTACAAGCTTCTTGTCCTCTGGCATCTCCAAACGTAACAAGCTATCATAAATGATGTTCCAAAGATCTGGGCCAAGGATCGATCCCTGCGCTGCACCAGCCGTCAGTCGTTTTGTCCTTTGTCCATCTTCCATATCATACAGCAGAATGCGATCCTTGAAGTAGTCTCTCATTATGCACATAAGATACTGTGGTGGCTTGAAACTTTCTTCAAGAGCTTCCAACATGTCGCTCCACCTTGCCGAATTGAAAGCATTCTTCACATCCAGGTCACAAGAAATGTCAGTTTACGAGGATGATTGCCCGTTTGTGCTCTTTCTGTTGTATTCATGACCTCCCACACTGCATCCATCGTCGAGTGACCTCTCCGAAATCCATCCTGGCGAAAAGATAAATCCCCTGCTAGCTGAACTGCTGAGAGAATTCTGGGCTGCAGTAGTTTCTCCAGACCTTTTCCAACTGTATTCTACATACATAAAGGTCTATAACCACCAGGTTTTCCTTTGCTGATCAAAACCAATCGGGCCATTTTCGGTCGGCGACTAAAAACACTCGCTTGCAGCCAGTGATTGTACATATTCAGCAACAGATCTGAACAGAGTTCTGATATTATCATATTATCCAGCACTTCTGTTGATATACCATCTGGTCCTGGAGTCTTCTTGTTTCTAAGAGAGATATTAGCACTATTCAGCTCTTCTACTGTGAAGAGGGGTATATCATCCAGTTCTTTTTCATCGTCACAGGCAATCCTATCTGGATGGTCGTTGAATTGTGTATCCAGAATTTCTTTAATAGTTTGCGGATCCGTGCTCGGGGTTGAAAATGTCCCGAGTTTCTTCATGATAATCTTGTAACCTAGTCCCCATGGATCATCTTCTACTTCCTTAGCCAGTGCCCACCATTTATCGGATTTACTCTTTCTAATTGCATTGCGGAGTTCATTCTTCACGTGTACTCCGCTGAGACTGAGGTATTCTCTGAACTGCCTCTCGTCCTCTGAGCCGTTCGTCGAAGTCGCAGACAATTCCTTCTCAGTTCAGCAATCTCTTCGGTCCACCAGTACGGTGGGCGCTTGCTAGATCGTGGTCTCTTTCGAGACATTGAGACATTGCATGCTTGCTGGATTGGCTGCATGGTGAGTTCAACACATGCACCAGTTGCTTCTTTCCCTCTAGAGCCAAAGCATTTTTCTGTTATGTTCTTCATTCCATTCCGTACTATATCAAGAAACATGTCCTTGTCGATACCGGCTATGTTCTACAGTGCTGGCCTGCGCAAGTTGTTTTTTACTTGAGGAGCTTCCTGAAGCAGTCGAAAGATGATATATTGGTGTTCACTTGCCATTCAGTAATCTTACGCGCAATATCCTCCGATGAGGTTACATTCGGTATTATTCCCTGATATCCTGGCCGTCTATATGTTGACACATTTCCAATGTTTTTGACCACCATACGTGTTCTGGCTGCTATCTCCATTACACGTCGTCCTCTGGAGTCTGTTTGTGGCATTCCGCGTAATGCATCCTCAAGGCCATCAATTTTCTTCTGAAAGTTGGGAACAGATTCATTTAGTGTAAAATAAC
Organism: Anabrus simplex; assembly: GCF_040414725.1. NCBI lineage: Eukaryota > Metazoa > Arthropoda > Insecta > Orthoptera > Tettigoniidae > Anabrus > Anabrus simplex. Next base: position 904,860,132 of record NC_090265.1, read on the forward strand.
GGCTTACAATAGTGAATCCACCTATTTGTACCCAAAAAAACCATCTTCACATCCATGCTCCGTTACTGAAAATTTTCCTAGATCTGGTGTCCAAATTACAGCTGTTCCAAGATTATCCACAAACCCCCCTGGATGGTGCCTGACTTGATATGGTTCGCTAATAATAACGATGCCTGCTTCAATCACATAAATCATCTGTGTCATAAGGTCGTTAGCTGTTTTTTTGCATGTTTGCTTGAGGGATTCGCGTCATTTGCAGCGATTTTTGACCTTGTCAAGAGCTTCACGAAATATTGTGCATGCACCCGATGCAGGAACATGATTTTGTTTAGCTTGAATTGACACCCTTGTCTGTACAAAGCATGCATCGCGGATTATTCTTTTTGTAGTCTACTGCCTTATGACCAGATTCTCCACACTTATAACAGAGCTTACTTCTATTAGGGCCTGTGCAGTTTCTTGTCAGGTGTCCATATGATAGACATCGAAAGCAGCAAGGTAACATGGTTCTAGCACGTACTCTGCGTATAGCCATCCAGTTTTAATTCTTCCTGCTTCCCGTAGTTTCTGAGCATCCTCATCCTTAGTTTCAAAGATGACAAGTTTCTGTCCCCAGCTGTTTGGTTTTGTGATCGATATTTTCAGCTCTCCATGGGGATTGCCGCAATCTCGTCTTACAGCTTCCTCCACATCTGAAACGGTCGTGACGCCATCCATGTCTCGAATCTCCACTGTAGTTCGGGGGATTAAAGCCATTACATTGCCATCTTGTCCAAGGGCACATCTCAGAGATTTACTGAAGCTCCCTGTTTTCAATCTGTGTTGTTTTATTTAATTCAAGAAGAACAACCCCATCTCTTGTTTTTCGGATAGATCGGATGCCTGCTCCACTGTCTTCTGGCTTCAGCCTGTTCCTGATATCCTTCAAAACATCAGCGAAAGTCTTACCGTTTATTGGTTTGATGATTACTGCTTCTGAACGATTCCTTGATTTAGAATAAGGTCGTTTTCCACTCTCGCTAACCGATGTACCTTCAAGATCGTTCCCGGTTCGTTTTCGTTGGAATTTCTTCGTACTTCCTATCCTCACGCTTCTTCTTTCTGTTCTTCTTGGATGGAAACTTTCTCCATTTTCCTTGGTCTTCCCCCGTGTCATTTGTCACTAGTGATGTCCCGGACTATTCCTTCTTCTCCGTGGCAGTTGATCTCTGATTTAGTTCTTCTGTAGATTTCTTCCGCGATATCCTACATGTTGCTCCAGTCTCTAAAGCTTCTTCCAACTTCATGAGGCCATTTTATATTTCCATTTTTAGATTCTTAAGAGGAATATCCATGGTGTTCTCAGGAGTGATCTTGCAGTCACAAGATGCACCTTTTTTTCATAGTGATTCTCCCTTATATGCCGACTGATATCATCAGTCAGATTTAAGTCAATACTCCTACCGTTTCTGCCACTGTGGATGCTTTCCCTTGATACTCCAGACAGCTTCACTGTATCACACTGAATCTCTGCTTCTGCCATCATACCAATGAGGGAGTCTAATTGACCGTGACTGGAACCAAGGATATGGTGTCTTGAGTGAGCGCTTGGAGCACTTCCACTAGAAAACGATCGTCTATCTACTGCAGTGCTACCTCTGCGTGATTTTGATCTTTGGCAAGATTGCTGATTACAACAAGATTATTTCACCACAAGCTTTTTAATAACTTACTCAATATTCTATCGTTCCAATTGTAAACAGACACATCTACCATACAACGGAGCTTAAAATTACCGTACAAACCTGTTTCGGTAAGTACCTTCACAATATAAACCCACTTTCATGAGCTATCTTGTAGTCGCGAAGTTCACGCGTACTTTCATGTCCAACTAAAAATAATAATAATAGTAATAATAATAATTGTTGCGACCAGGTGTCAGGAGAAAGGGAAGAAATATCAGGGCCCAGATACTGGACAAAGCCCACACCAAGAAAATTGTTAAATTTAGAATGTATGTACTTAGTTATGTTTTATTTTATTTTATTTTATTTTGACTTGAACCTCTTTTCGAAACAACTACAACAACAATTATTTAACAACCTTCAACAAATAGAATTTACAATAGCATAAGCTTTCGAGCTTAATAGTTTACACCCTTTAGCAGGGACGAGGAAACTCCCATTTTACAATACAAGAGTTTAAAGTCTAAAACTTCTTTGGTATATGAGGGTTAAATGAGGCTTGAGCCTGTACTAACAAGGTTAGCCTTCAGAGCGGTAATCGAACCTCAGTTAAAATATAAATTAAAAAGGTAGAGCTTCCAAAACAGAGTTGCATTGGAGGGGAATCAAACCCTCAATCTGAGTAGTGACATGTCAGAAGGGTCTCGAACCCTGAACTTATTGCCTCTGTTAATGTTTCACTATTTTTATTTAAATGTACCTTAGACTGTCGAGCGAATAAGACAGTGGAATCTGGTTGTATTTAACCTAATGTTAAACTGTGCTTTGGAGAGGCTTGAATCTCGTAAATATTGAAGAGTAGTCTCCTAGGTAATTGTGTGGAGCAAAGATGTGGTAAATTTCGGAGCTCCATCTCCTTACTTGTAATTAATTGGAACAGTTGTGCTGTCTGTAATAGTGTGACGCTTGAGCTACCTAACTCATTTCTTTAAAAATCACTATGTTTATTGTATCTGATCGTTTTCAGGTTTCAAATAACTATTGTTATAAGAGATGAAGAGCTCCCCTTCTGTCTATCCAGCTGTTATTTGTTATTGTTTAACAAAGTTTAAAATTAAAAAAGGAAAGAAATAAAATTTCAAATTTTAGAGTTTTAAATCAAGATTGAATCTTTTCTCTGTCCGCCCATTCTTGCGCGCACATTCTTACACCTCTCTGGTCCACAAAAATCCGGTAATAATAATAATAATAATAATAATAATAATAATAATAATAATAATAATAATAATAATAATAATAATAATAATAATAATAATAATAATAATAATAATCAGTAAGACTGAGCTCGATAGCTGCAGTCGCTTAAGTGCGGCCAGTATCCAGTAATCGGGAGTTAGTGGGTTCGAACCCCACTGTCGGCAGCCCTGAAGATTGTTTTCCGTGGTTTCCTATTTTCACACCAGGCAAATGCTGGAGCTGTACCTTAATTAAGGCCACGGCCGCTTCCTACCCATTCCTAGGCCTTTCCCATCCCATCGTCGCCATAAGACCTATCTGTGTCGGTGCGACGTAAAGCAAATAGCAAAAAAAAAATCAGTAACATTTAATCATTTACGTAATACTTTAATATTGAATTCATTCTATATATCTGTGCTCATTTTATTTATATATTTGACTTCATTCTATGCTGAGAACTGTACGTATAGCAAAAGAACGAAATATCTCAATAACCAAAGTTGCTACTTTAAGATACGATCTTTCAATCAGTAACTCGTAATGTTATTTATCGAAGACAACTAAAGTGCATATCGCTATACTCGTCATTGTCATAAATAAGCTGGATTAATCAGGAGTCACGTTTGCTGTTGAGCTAACGGATATGGTATCTTAAAACAAAATGCACCACATACCGCCATAACATATTTGTTAAAAGCTCGTGATAAATGTGTAACTTCTTCGTTGTGTAAGTCAAGAAGGATTTTCTAAGAATTTCGTCTTGGGACGAGCTTATGCATAAGGCTCTACTTAGTAAACTTAGATACGGCTTAATGAACTATTTGAAAGCTCTTACCTTCAGAATATGACTGCGACACGATAGTCAATGGCATACATACTATAGTACTTTTGTGCATGTCGTCGATAATGTTTTTCATATTCTTATTCTTCTGCGCAAATGGGTTACTTAGGATCACGAGGAATCATCATTTGTTGAGCTTTACTCCTTGCCCAATAGTTTTTCATTTTCATCGATTGTTGTGATTCCTCCGATCAAGTAGGTGTTTATTTCTTCTCGTCTTCCTCAAATCCCCTTGTGTGAACAATTTTCCTTATTATATTCTTATCCTGCAGATTTGGTGATCCTAATTCATTGAGGTCTTTCTCTACTTGCTTATACCATTTCGATCTCCTACGTTTGATTTGTAAACATTTGTGTATTCGATAAGTCTGTTGTTATTCATTCTTTCCAAATGGGCCAAAAATTGAATTCGTCGCAGTTTCATCGTATCAGTAAGTTTAGATATTTTGAAATATATTTCTAAGTTGGGTTTGGGGTATTGTATTACACTTTTAATTCTTGGCCCTAAATTTTTCAATTGATTTTCCTTTTATGACTGTTCTTTTGAATTTTTGTGATGTAAATAGAGCTTTTCTGAAGCATAAAGAGCTTCAGGTTTGATCACTCTTAAGTAATGACGAATTTTATTGTTCCGGGAAAAGCACTTTTGTTACAAACATTCTTTGTGCATTGAAAAGCAATTACCATTTTCTGAATTCTTGAAGCCACTGATTTATTTTCATATTATTATTATTATTATTATTATTATTATTATTATTATTATTATTATTATTATTATTATTATAGGATACTCCAAATATTCTAAGATTATATTACCATTTATGGTCTTTTCTGAATTACCTGGGGTCCACACCTTCCAATTTTACGGTTACATGTCTTTCTAGACGCCACGCCCATGTAGAGGGGAGGTATTCACTGATGCGTGTTTCTATAGTAATTTGTAGATTGATACGTTGTATGTAAATTAAGATGTGTATTAAGACGAAAACAAACACCCAGCTCCCGAGTTAGGGAAGTTAATCAAAGTTAAAATCTTCGACTCATCTGGAAATCGAACCCGGAACCGTCTGAACCGATTGCTACTACGCCGGCCATTTAGCCAAGGAACCGGACATAATAATAATAATAATAATAATAATAATAATAATAATAATAATAATAATAATAATAATGATAATAATAATAATAATGCGCCTGTAAGTAGATCAAAACCAAGTCTTGATATGAAATTACACCATGCGTTGCTCGGGTACTATTTTGAATGTTTACTTTTAGGATTTATATTGCCAGTTAATTATGTATCAAGTGAATGTAGACTTCTTTATTTATTGTGACGTTGATTGATATTTTACGAACTATTTCGTAGTTTTAGAGTTATTGTTGTATGTTTAATATAAAGTTTTCTATATTCATTTATTTCGCATGGAAGTTTGTCCTTGTTGCAGCCCATACTGTCTGGGAAAGTAGATGATCGTTTCAAACAATTAATACAAATACGTGGTAATTGTATATATTTACGTGTCGCGCTATAGATATGATGTACGCGATTCCAACTGTCATTGGGACTGTCGCCTATTAAACTAGCGAACCCGAGAACTGTGATTTCAACACGTATCTCGGTTGTTTTGGACGTTTTCTTTTTCAACCCTTTTGACCTTATGCCGATGTAGCTTGAACTTGGAGTGAAACGACATCCAGAATTACACAACGACCCCAAAAAGTATAGAATTGACACTAATATTGGTCGTTTTCGATTACTTTTACGTGTCCCTCTCTCCCAACAACCAACCGTAGGGGTGCTACGAGTGTCTTACCCCCACAGTATTTTTCTCCAGATAGTAAGTCCTGTGTGTACCAAGTTTGGTTGAGAGCTGTGTTGGAACATACACATACATCCATAATTTCGGTCGTTTAGGACATTTTCTTTCTCCCCCCTTCCAAATTCCTTCCCCCGTATCTATGCTGTGGAGACTTAACCAGCATCCGCAGTGTCGGTATTCATCACGGATTTGTCACTAATATTGGTCTTCGCAACAGTACTTCTCTCCAGATAGTAAGTCATATTTGTACCAAGTGTGGCTGAGAGCTTTGCTGAAACATACACACATATATATCCAAAATATTGGTCAATTTTGAGATTTTCCTTTTCACCCCCTTTCACCCTTAATGCCGATGGAGACTTAAATGGCATCCAGTGTTTCACTATTCGTCTTAGGCTCCCCGAAAGGTATTGATTCGACACTATTATTGGTCGTTTATGATGATTTTTTCATGTCACTCCCTTCCAAACCCCAACCCGTAGGGGTCCTAGGGGTGTCTTACTCCCCCCTCCCCCACCAACCACAGTATTTTTCTCCAGACAGTAAGTCATTTGTATACCAAGTTTTGTAAGTGCTACGCTGAAACATACCTACACATCCATAATCTCGGTCATTTTGGACATTTTATTTTCCCCCACTTTTTAACCCCTCCCTCTTCTCTCCATGCCAGTAGAGAAATAAACGGCATCCGGAGTGTCAGTATTATCTTAGCCACCCCGAAAAGTATGGATTCAACATTAATATTTATCATTATCGATTATTTCTGCAGGTCACTCCCACTCAAACCTCAACCATATGGGTGCTAGGGGGTGTCTTACCCATACAGTATTTATCTCCAGATAGTACGTCATAGTACCAAGCTTGATTGAGAGTTATGCTGAAACGTACACACATTCATAATCTCGGTAATTTTAGACATTTTTCACCCTCAAAGCCAATGGAGACTTCAACGGCATCCGGAGTGTCACTATTTATCTCAGCGACCCGGAAAACTGTGTATAATTTTGGATTTTTTCTACGTGCCACTCCCTTCCCATTTCACCATGTGGGTGCTAGGGGTTTCTTACCCGCACAGTATTTCTCTTCAGGTAATATTAAACTATACTTGTATCACGTTTGGCTGAAATTGCAGGTTTGCCTATAGACGCTTCGCCGATGAATAATGAAAATCCACAGCCTCTTTCCAGTCATTCGACCGGGTCAGGAATGGAATGAATGAAGCCCCCATCTAGTGCCGAGGATAGGAATTGTGTCGGCTGCCGAAGCCTGTCGCACTCCTCTGGGAAATGATTAGTGAATGACAGACGAAATGAAATGATATTAGAGAGTGTTGCTCAAATGAAATACACTGACTGACAGAGCAAATGCAACACCAAGAAGGAGTGGTTCGAAATGGATGAAAGTTGGGGAAAAAACAGAGACGGCACGGACGAATAATTTATGTTTATTTCAAACCGATATGCAGGTTACACAATGCGCACGGCATCGACTCAGTAGGATGTAGGACCACCGCGAGCGGCGATGCACGCAGAAACACGTCGAGGTACAGAGTCAATAAGAGTGCGGATGGTGTCCTGAGGGATGGTTCTCCATTCTCTGTCAACCATTGGCCACAGTTGGTCGTCCGTACGAGGCTGGGGCAGAGTTTGCAAACGGCGTCCAATGAGATCCCACACGTGTTTGATTGGTGAGAGATCCGGAGAGTACGCTGGCCACGGAAGCATCTGTACACCTCGTAGAGCCTGTTGGGAGATGCGAGCAGTGTGTGGGCGGGCATTATCCTGCTGAAACAGAGCATTGGGCAGCCCCTGAAGGTACGGGAGTGCCACCGGCCGCAGCACATGCTGCACGTAGCGGTGGGCATTTAACGTGCCTTGAATACGCACTAGAGGTGACGTGGAATCATACGCAATAGCGCCCCAAACCATGATGCCGCGTTGTCTAGCGGTAGGGCGCTCCACAGTTACTGCCGGATTTGACCTTTCTCCACGCCGACGCCACACGCGTCTGCGGTGACTATCACTGACAGAACAGAAGCGTGACTCATCGGAGAACACGACGTTCCGCCATTCCCTCATCCAAGTCGCTCTAGCCCGGCACCATGCCAGGCGTGCACGTCTATGCTGTGGAGTCAATGGTAGTCTTCTGAGCGGACGCCGGGAGTGCAGGCCTCCTTCAACCAATCGACGGGAAATTGTTCTGGTCGATATTGGAACAGCCAGGGTGTCTTGCACATGCTGAAGAATGGCGGTTGACGTGGCGTGCGGGGCTGCCACCGCTTGGCGGCGGATGCGCTGATCCTCGCGTGCTGACGTCACTCGGGCTGCGCCTGGACCCCTCGCACGTGCCACATGTCCCTGCGCCAACCATCTTCGCCACAGGCGCTGCACCGTGGACACATCCCTATGGGTATCGGCTGCGATTTGACGAAGCGACCAACCTGCCCTTCTCAGCCCGATCACCATACCCCTCGTAAAGTCGTCTGTCTGCTGGAAATGCCTCCGTTGACGGCGGCCTGGCATTCTTAGCTATACACGTGTCCTGTGGCACACGACAACACGTTCTACAATGACTGTCGGCTGAGAAATCACGGTACGAAGTGGGCCATTCGCCAACGCCGTGTCCCATTTATCGTTCGCTACGTGCGCAGCACAGCGGCGCATTTCACATCATGAGCATACCTCAGTGACGTCAGTCTACCCTGCAATTGGCATAAAGTTCTGACCACTCCTTCTTGGTGTTGCATTTGCTCTGTCAGTCAGTGTATGACAAGGGAAAACCGGAGTACCCGGAGAAAAACCTGTCCCGCCTCCGCTTTGTCCAGCACAATTCTCACGTGGAGTATCCGGCATTTGAACCACGGAACTCAGCGATGAGAGGCCGGCGCACTGCCGCCTGAGCCACGGAGGCTCTAGCTTCCTTACGTGTACGCAACCCGCTAAGTACAGAATGTATTGCGGGCTAGGGCAGGCCTTCGCCAGCAGTAGTTGGACTGGCCATTTAGTTATTTGATTTTAGGATTATTCAACGTTGACCGAACTTAGAGACCTATCAGTGCCTGATGATTCACGGACAGTTAATTACGGAGATAATTTTTTAAAAAGATAATGAAGCAAATCGGTCCAGTAGAACGGCCGGACGGACTGGACAATGCTGTTTTTGGTAAACTTTTGAATAATATTATTGACTTCACGCCCCACTAACTACTTTACGGTTTTCGGAGACGCCAAGATCCTGGAATATAGTCCCTCAGGAGTTCTTTTACGTACCAGTAAATCCACCGACACGTGGCTGACGTATTTGAGAACCTTCAAATACCACCGGACTGAGCCAGGATCGAACCTGCCAAGTTGGAGTTAGAAGGCCAGCGGCTCTACCGTCTGAGCCACTCAGCCCGACGGTAAAATTTTAAAAATAAAAAATAAAAACCCATGGCGCAACACCATAGCTTACCAAGTGACCGCTGCTCAGCCTGAAAACCTGCAGTTTACGAGGTGTCATGTGGTCAGCACGACGAATCCTCTCGGCCGTTATTCCTGGATTTCAAGACTGCGGTCGCCTTCTCACCGTCAGATAGCTCATTAGTTGTAATCACGTAGGCTGACTAGATCTCGAATCAGCCCTCAGATCCGGGCAAAAACACCTGGTATGGCTGGGAATCGAACCCGGGTCCTTCAGAAAAGAGGCAGGCATGCTACCCCTACACCGCGGGGCCGAATATATTCCTCATGGCTCACACTATTTATAATGTATGATGGGAAAACGGAATGCTGAAATGATGTAATAAGATGCTATGATACTCGAGCTGTCTAATTAAAGAACGCTTTAATTTGCTAGCGCCGTACGTAAAAAGCACCAGTACTTCGCCGGTAGATAATGCGGGTTTGGACGGAGTCCCTGAAGGAAATAAAAGAGCGGAAACTATGATATAATCTTTGAATATGAAGGGGGGAACAATGGAAGATACTATTAAATCCACGGACATTTTGCTTCAAAACCTGTTTAGTGATCTTCTTAATATCTTTTCACCTATTAGAGATTTTAAGAAATGATGGAGCTGAGTCTCCGAAAGCCATAAAAGGTAGTTAGTGGGACATAAAACAACAACACCACCGGATGATGGAGTATCAGAGTATTGCCTTGAAAATGGACTTTTAAAATGCGTGTACATCTGCTGTCACAGAACTGTCATATTTAAGCACTCTTAATTGTTAATTGGCAGTCGGCTATACTAGGATTCGAAGCCACAGTTATGACCACAGAAGACAAGGTTCTACATCTAATCTCTATGTAAACATATTTATTTACTATCAAAGACTCTAGGCTAATAATATTAGAGAGAAATTCTGAGATTGCAAAATAAATGTTCAATTACTGAAATTATTGGCAAAATTAAGATAGGATTAATAATTGTAATTAGCATTCTTTCGATAACTGAGACTATTTGAACTGAAGACTGTGCAAGGAAGGCCAACGTGATTATTTGCCCTATTTTTTCTTTCCTTTGTTTGCTATTACTGTTTTACGTCGCACCGACGCAGACAGATCTTATGGCGACGATGTGATAGGACAGGGCTACAACTGGGAAGGAAGCGACCATGGCCTTTTCTTTTCCTTTGGAAATATCTTCAAAGTAACAATAATTTAACAAACTAACACCTTTTAACAAGTAGAATTTAGAAGGATATTTACAGTGTTACAAGCTTTGACCACCGGGGGTAAGAAGTTCTCAATTAAGAAGCTGCAGCCTCCAAACCAAGTTACAATAAGGGGAATCAACCCCTCAACTTCAAAAGTTACATTTCAGAAGGTTCTCGAACCATGAACCACATTTAAATTTTCGACAGCAGAATGGGCCAAAGAGTCACATCGGGTAACTCATATAATTTCTAAGAGAAAATGGGAGGCCTCGGAAAATCATCTTAAGAGCTGTCGGCAGTGAGGTTCGAACCCACCAACTCCCGATCGCAAGTTCACAGCAACGTGATCCAAACCGCGTCACCATATCACATCGATCAATGGTACTCTATAATGAAACTGAAACTCTGGTGGTCATGTTACTGTGACCAAGATCATGGAATTATCCAAGAAAACATTAACAAGAATTGATCAGTTTTCATTAAAATATCATGCGCAGAATATCAAGGGTCCGTCTCTGTGGTGTAGTGGTTAGTGTGATTAGCTGCCACCCCTGGAGGTCCGGGTTCGATTCCCGGCTCTGCCACGAAATTTGAAAAGTGGTACGAGGGTTGGAACAGGGTCCACTCAGCCTCGGGAGGTCAACTGAGTAGAGGTGGTTTCGATTCCCACCTCAGCCATCCTGGAAGTGGTTTTCCGTGGTTTCCCATTCCTCCTTCAGGCAAATGCCGGGATGATACCTAACTTAAGGCCACGGCTACTTCCTTCCCTCTTCCTTGTCTATCCCTTCCAGTCTTCCCATTCCCTCACAAGGCCCCTGTTCAGCATAGCAGGTGAGGCCGCTTGGGCGAGGTACTGATCATCCTCCCCAGTTGTATCCCCGACCCAGAGTCTGAATATCGAGGACACTGCCTGTGAGGCGCTGGCCTTCTGAACCGAACTTTGCAGGTTCGATCCTGGCTCACTCCGGTGGTGTTTTAAGGTGCTCAAATTTGTCAGCCTAAGGTCGGTAGACATACTGGTTCGTAAAAGAACGACAAATTTATGGTAACTATGACCGCGGCAGAGTACACTCCCATTTTGGAAAGATCGCTTCCACCTCAGTCAATATCAATCAATACTGATCTGCATTTAGGGCAGTCGCCCAGGTGGCAGATTCCCTATCTGTTGCTTTCCTAGCCTTTTCCTAAATGATTTCAAAGAAATTGGAAATTTATTGAACGTCTCCCTTGGTAAGTTATTCCAATCCCTAACTCCCCTTCCTATAAATGAATATTTGCCCCAGTTTGTCCTCTTGAATTCCAACTTTATCTTCATATTGTAATCTTTCGTACTTTTATAAACGCCACTCAAACTTATTCGTCTACTGATGTCATTCCACGCCATCTCTCCGCTGACAGCTCGGAACATACCACTTAGTCGAGCAGCTCTTCTTCTTTCTCTCAATTCTTCCCAACCCAATCTTTGCAACATTTTTGTAACGCTACTCTTTTGTCGGAAATCACCCAGAACAAATCGAGCTGCTTTTCTTTGGATTTTTTTCCAATTCTTGAATCAGGTAATCCTGGTGAGGGTCCCATACACTGGAACCATACTCTAGTTGGGGTCTTACCAGAGACTTATATGCCCTCTCCTTTACCTCAGTCCGGTGGTATTTGAAGGTCCTTGAATACGTCAGGCTCGTGTCGGAAGATTTACCGCCACGTAAAAGAATTCGTGTGAGATAAAATTCCGGGACCACGACATCTCTGAAAACCATAAAAATGAAGTTATTATTATTATTAAAGCGCATACTTCCTCTGTACGGCTTTCGATAACGCTGTCTTTAGACTAAGTAGATTCTCCGAAAAGAGGAAGAGGTAAAATGTATTCTTCGTTATTGCTGCAATCCCATTATCCCACTTCAATGAGAGGAATACAACTACAAGGAAAGGATATTATTTCCGAAGAATGGGTAATCCATTACTCACAATGTCGTTTGTTCTGGCATGAAAACCAATTTCGATGATCGCATGCATGTCCTGAAACTTACTCTGTGCCTGCAGCTTCCTTTGTAATTTTCGCCCTTTTCTTTTTCTGATAATTTCTTGACTTGCAGTTCCCTTTGAGGTTCCACTTCCGGAGATGCACATGGCCTTGAGATTCACTCAGCCTACACCAAAAATAAGTACCAGGTAAATTCCTGGGGGCAAAGGTGGCCGGGCGTAGAGCTTACCACTCTACCCCACCAAGCGCCGAGGTTACGGATGGTAGAAGCCTTTACCTTCCACCCCTCCAGAGGCCTTCATAGCCTGTACGGAGACGACTTTGCTTTGCTTTTCTTACTTCTCTTGGAGGATGAGAATTTTATTCGCCAACCTGCTGATCTCCAACATTTTGGTATGTTCACAACTAACGTTTTGAAATCAGAAGCTTCTCATTTTGACTTGTACATTAACAAAAATATATTACTACAATGCTTAAAGTGACTACGCGTGCTAACCCTAAAAGGATGAAGGTTTGGTTGTTACTTGTTACATGGAAGACGAAGTGGGGAGGGGGGCTTCAGTGGCCCATTCTAAACAATATGTAATAAACCTGGAGTCTAGTGACATAGGTTATGAAACATCGTCTAATGAATAATTTGTAAAGGAAACTTCAGTATATATGAAACCGAAATTCAGTTCGCTCAGATATTGGTCACAAACACAAATCAGAGTTATTTCCGGGCTCATATTTTAAGCATATTACAGTTTTACTGCTTCTGTCACACAGAAGGAATATCGCTCATTATCATAACCATCTTTATCATTAACATTATTTTACCCCCAAATTAAATTCATCCAAATATCAAGTCACAAACGCAAATTGGACACAATTTTTTTCGTCTGAAGAACCAAACATATTTTGCTCCACATCATCCTCGTCGTCCAACATTCTGTTTATTTCTTCGACACTAAATTTATTTCGACTCATATTGACTCACAGCTTATACATCACCTAAGCAACAAAACAAACAGGTAACATTACAAGCACACACTAACTGTTAAGCTAACAACAGTCAGTCTTGTTGCTTCAATAATCAGGTTGTTGTCATTCTTGATTTTTTTACCACTGTTGTCATGTTTTGTGCATTATTGGAACCTCTTTGGGAAAGGCTGATGTGAAAATCAATGGTGTTTATAAGTAGACAACCCATTCATAAATCCACCCAAACATTTATCCTCAATCCAGTTAGGGAATCTATTTCATTCATTCATTCATTCATTCATTCATGTAGAAAAATGCATGTGGAATGGTGATCCGCCCATGTAAGGAAGCACAAATTAGGCATGGAATCATTAATTAATTAATTAATTAATTCATGCATTCATGTAAGGACATAACCGAGGTAGGATTGGATAGGACGGGCCTATCCCAATCGAATGGAGTAGAGTGTCTACAAATGTAACAGAGAAAGAAGAAAGGGAGGGCGGCACATGGGGAGCGCGATTTCCGATTACATGTGCCCTGCTGAATTTAGGGAATGGTGAGAAATTAGTGTTTGACAGCTATTAGATCAGGTGGGGATCTTGCGTTTTGGCCTCGAGAGAAAGGGCCGGGCGTGTTATCCCTGGAAAGGTGGCTCCTTTTCTCCATCTCCTCTCCATACTCGAGATCAACTCAACACCTGTATTTTTTTCGGCTGGGGTGCCCTCAACTCTAAAATCGCAACCCAGTCGGCCCACACAAGCAGAAATAGGCAGACTCCTAGTTGGTTGTCGCCTCCCCATAAAATCATGTATTATCTCTCCCTCATCACAGGTGTAGAAACCAGCCTACCAGAACATGTCATCAGGACCCAACTACGGAAAGCCGGCCTCCGAGTCTACGATGTCCGCAGACTACTGGACAGCGCAACTTCTCAACCGTCCACGCAAGTCCTGGTCTACCTTAGAAATGACGTTGACGCATCAGTAATGGAAGTCGACGGAGCAAAAATAAACAACAGGATATACACAGTGGTACCAACTCCAGACTATATAATGCAGCAACTGGATGAAAACCCCAACACTCTTCCCACTCTTATGGAAAATCAACCCGCAACCCAGGAACCCCCACCACCTCCCTCCGCCATTTCGTCCATATCAATAACCACTACCACTACTACCATCACTACCTCGGCCATCACTCCTACCCACACCTCTATCATTACTACCACCACTTCTATGCACCCCTCTCCCATAATGTCAATACCCATCACCCCCCTCAGTCCCTCACAACCCAGCACCCAGCAATCCCCTGCCAACAGAGTAGACGCAACCATCACACCTCAGCCAGCCACTCAAGAAGAAGCAACGCCCAACCAAGTAGAACCAACCAGCACAGCTCAGCCAGCCATACAAGAAGAAGCAACTGCCACACCACCAGCACCCCAGCAGCCACCAGCACCGAGTTGTGTCATTCGGGGCATTGACCCTACAATTACCACAAGTGACATTCTCGAACAACTCAAAGCAGCAGGCATCCCAGCCCTCAGAGCATTCAGAATATTCAACAGGAACGGCCCGACATACATGGTCCGCATCCATCTCCCTGCTGAAGAAGATGTACACCAACTCGTCACCACCGGCGTCCGAGTCAACTCTCAGTACCACCGAGTAGAGCAATCCCGCTCCCCACCCCCACCCACCCGTATACCTTCTAACAACTCCCACCGCCGCCCACGCCCACCGCCACCCCCAACCCCTCCACCAGTCATCCATCCACCCATTCCTCAAACCAACTACTTTATACCACCCCTCCCAATACTAGACCTTCTCCGACTATTAGCCACCTCCATCACAAACATCACAACAACCCTCCACTTCCTAACATCCCAAACCTACCTTAACACCACGTCCAACCCGCAACCATACCACCACTTTATGTAAACTTCATTGTAATCTCTATATATGTATTTGTAATCTCATTTGTATTGTAAACCTAACATGTATTGTAACTAAATGTATCTTTAGTAAAACTCAATAAAAAGCACAAGAGCAGGTACTGCACCCTTAGCCAGGAGGCCAAACACCCCCACCTCACAAAAACCTAACACCGCCCCTCTCTAACTTCAAACCACTCCAAATCCCCGAACCCCGCCAAATCTCCTGGCCAGAGAGAAGGCGTTACCTTCTAGGTGGCCCGCCCCTCCCCTTCGGGGAGGGGAATGAAAACATCCCCCTTGGTCCTTGGTCCTTTTCTCACCAGGGGTGGATAACACGACCGGGCAGTAACTATGCACAAACCCATCCATGCATTTATTCAGCGAATCGAATGCTCTCTCCTCAGTTGGTGGTTATCCGTGGCTGGAAGAGAAGTGTTCATTCATTCGTGCATGCATGACAATTCAATTCAGTCATGGAATCATTCATTTTCAACTCATTCATGCATTAATGTAGCGATATGTATTAGTGTCTGCGAATATGGAGGAGAACTCTGTACAGACTTATGACAAATAAATAAATAAATAAATACAAGTAGACAAATTGGCCTTCAACAGGACCAAGGTAAGGCCTTGTGGCCCCAGAGCGATTTTGATTACCATTTTAAGGTAAGAAAACTTCAAAATGATTTAGTTTATTACGGTAGTTAACTTTTGACTCAAATAAGAATACAAATTCTTTACAACCATTGCAAAGAGTGTATCTCATTACAAAAAGCAATTTATTCTGACTGTGGGCCTCGGAGTCACCCCCCTCCCCCGATCCTTCTAGGATTAACGCCCTACGGCTATGGAGCCAAGCTCTACATTCAGGAGACGAGTGGGTCGAACCCCACCATCGTCGCCTCTCCTGAGAAATGTTTTCTGTGGTTTCTCGTTTTCACTTTCAGGCAAATGCCAGTACAGACCTTATTCATAGGCCACAGCCGATTCGATCTACCTCCACACCCAATTACATTAACCTCAAGTGAGGTTGCGTCAGGAAGGGCATCCGGCCGTAAAACATACCATATATTTTTCACTCCCCCGACTCCGTATCAGAAAACGGACCTAAGAGGTAGACATACGCTTACAAAGTGACCACCTAGCCCCATTGCGCAACAGCCCCGTGAAGGACCTTGGCCTGCTCATCTGCAGATTATGACGTGTCGCGTGGCCAACGTAAATAATTAATCAGCCACTACTCTTTGCTTTCGAGACCGAGGTCGCTATGCCACCGTCAGATAGCTCCTGAATTATTCTCGTGTAGGCTGAATAGTCCCCAAACAAGGCCTCAGATCCTTGTAAAATATACCTGACCTGGCCGGGAATCGAACTCGCTGCCTCCGGGTAAGAAGCAAACCTATTACTTCCTAGACTGTAAGACCGACAAAGTGACCATTTAGGCTACCCAAACAAATCTTGTTATTTACGACGACTAGTGAAAGTGGAAAGCCCAGGGGATTATTTTAAGTGAGAGGTAGGACCTTGAGCTTTTACTAGCTTACATTTCGTAAAATTCAAATTTTTATACCTCAGGAACTACAAACGCTACTTAAACAAAACTTTTGATTCGTATTACCCATTCATACCAGCCGTAAAATTACCTTCAAATTTTTTAAAAGCCTAGTAATTATCAATAGATATTTTTTGAAACCTCCGTATTACAGTATAGGCCTAACTCTCGTTAACCGAACTAAAGGTAGGGGGAGGGGGAGCCGTTTCAGATAACGACTTTTTTGGTTAAGCCATGAACATCTGTTATCATTATTATTATTATTATTATTATTATTATTATTATTATTATTATTATTATTATTATTATTAATAATATTATTTAAAAATCGAATTACTGTATGAAATTCTGAAATGGTTTGAAGGCGAAACGAATTCAAAAACTCTTTGTAGGCTACACTTATGTTCTTTATTAAAACTGAAACGACCGGGCTGAGTGGCTCAGACGGTTGAGGCGCTGGCCTTCTGATCCCAACTTGGCAGGTTCGATCCTGGCTCAGTCCGGTGATATTTGAAGGTGCTCAAATACGTCAGCCTCGTGTCGGTAGATTTACTGGACGTAAAAAGAACTCCTGTGCGACTAAATTCCGGCACCTCGGCATCTCCGAAAACCGTAAAAGAGTAGTTAGTGGGACGTAAAGCAAATAACATTAAAACTGAAACAATTGTCCGCCTCTGTAATGTAGTGATTAGTATGATTAGCTGCCACTTCCGGAGGCCCCGGTTCGATTCCCGGCTCCGCCACGAAATTTGAAAAGTCGTACGAGTGCTGGAACTGGGTCCACTCAGCCTCGGGAATTAAACTGAGTAGAGTCGTCCTAGGAGTGATTTTCCGTAGTTTACCCCACTTTTTCTCCAGGTAAATGCTGGGATGGTACCTAAGGCCACGGCCGTTTCGTTCCCTCCTCCTTGCTTATCCCTTCGAATCATCCCATCCCCCTACAAGGCCGCTGTTCAGCACAACAGGTGAGGCCGCCTGGCCAAGGCAGTTGTATCCCCGACCAAATATCTCACGTTCCAGGACACTGCCCCTGGGGCGGTAGAGGTGAGACCCCTCGCTGAGTCCGAGCGGAAACCGACCTTGGACGATAAACGGATTAAATAATAGATAATATTAAAGTTAAAATAACATTTTAGGATTGCAGCACATCAAAATAAATATAGTATGAATTACTCATTCAAAAATCTCAGCATGTTTTGTCTGTTTGTTGCGTCCCTCCCAACGTTTTCCAGCAACAATGTCCCGTCATCTTTTCATTAGAAGGACCAACCTAAAGTACGTACTATCGTTTTTGTGTTGCTTTAAAAGAAAACGTTTTAATGTACAACATACAGTAGGCAGTTGGTACAACGCTCACTTCCAATGTTCACATTTAAGAAAAACAAGGCAATCAAGGCCTACTGTGATTATTCCCATGCAGTACAATACTTGATATTTTTTTATTTGCATTTGGGATAATCCGAGTTTCGGTTAACCCAAGTTCGGTTAATCGGTGTTTTGCTGAATTTCCAGCTACACGAGGTTTGCATTGTGAGTGCAACAATTCATTTAACATTTTCTTGGTTCTTTCGCTGGTATGACTTAACTCAAAGCAACAACGTACTCCAGAATCGCCACGATATTTCTTCAGTTTTCATTGTTTTTCCATATACGGTATTACCTAGTGAAGACATTTTTTTCACTTGGTTAAAGATCTAATAAAAAAAGAACGACTATAACGGGCCTCAGGGGCTCTCAACTTGGAAGCGTGGTTTAGCGACCATGGGATACTTAGCTGAGTCCTGGCATTGCTTCCACTTACTTGTGCCAGGCTCCTCACTTTCATCTATCCTCTCTCATGTCCCTTGGTCAACTCTTGTTCTTTTCCGATCCCGGTGGTATTAGGTTTGCGAATCCTAGGGAGTCTTTCATTTTCACGCCCTGCGTGACCCCTGTCTTCTCTTGGCCGATACCTTCATTTTTCAAGTGTCGGATTCCTTCCATGTTTTCTCACTGATTAGTGTTATATAGAGGATGGTTGCCTAGTTGTACTTCCTCTTAAAACAATAATGACCACCACCACCTGTGTTTAAATGCGATTTCTTGTATCTGTATCTGTATTTCTTATATCTGTACCTGCCACCTCACTCCGACCCCCATACCTAACTCGAGCACTTTTGAGGTTAGTTCCTTATTGAATTTTTGAAGATCCATTTACTTTGCTCATTCTAATCATTGTGTACGCTCCTTGATGAATTAATTTATGCCATGCTTGTACTTTGTTGGTAAGTCTAATGCTGTGTTGTGTTGCAGGAGGACGGGCGGTAGGCTGCAGTCACTGGCCGACGGAGAAAGTGTGTCTTGTGCCTAACGGAAGAGTTGAGTGCGGCAGCCAGCGGACGAGCAGTCGCGCAGTTGGGAGTGGGTCGTCGAGCGAGCCAGTGCTAGTACTTACGAACTCGCACATAATGTAAACAAACTTAGGTGAGTTGACCAAACCGGGCAAGGCCGTGTGGCAAGTGAATCCGAAACTCTGATAGTTCTCACATGTGGAGCAATATTTAAACGACGCAAAATAGTGTTTGTAGTGTTTGATTGACACGTGTGTCCATGGAGTGAATACTATCTGAAGACTTACTGAACGCTACTACATAAGAGAAGAAATATCTTAAAGTTTTCGTAGAACGACACACGTTGACAACATTCCGAACATCATAGTAGCTTTATCTGTTGGTATGAGAAAGTGTGTTATTTTACAGTAGCACAATTGCTTTTTACACATGACTGCTCGTACACAGGAACACAGTGAGAAAGCACGATGCAACCTGATTTTTATGACTAAACCTTCTTGTACTGATCTTTCGTACATTTTTACTCGGACTTTATCTGTTACTGACTTAACTCGTGTAAAACATTTCAACAATAAATCATAATTGTGATAAGTGTGTGCCGATTAGAAGTGTATTCTTTAAATCAACATATTTTAATTGCATACATTGAACAAAATAACTTCAGCACGTGCTGAAAAATGAAAAAACTTTCATCCGTAGGCCGCAAATATAAAGGACATCAGCAGATAATCTCCTGTGATGTATGGAGTTATTTAATAGTGGAGACAATTATTCATCATCATTTGAAGTTTTGAAATGCGTCCACGTGTGAAGCACAAGATTATCTACATTGATAAAAGAGACACGTCTCCAGAAGACTAAGGTAGATTTATAAACATGTGAAAGTGATTTTTTTGTGTGTAACAATACATGCGTTTCAAAGACAATAGTTTTCTGAATTTTAACGACAAACGTAAGACTAAGTTAACGAATGTTGACTGCCATACAGCCGAAAGTCACCTTCAGAAGTGAAATAACTCACCAGTTACTGCTGATTATAAAAGTACAAAAGGGAATAGGACCATAAAATAATTAATGTTCTTGAGTTACTCAAAAGGAACTGAGTGTTACAAACTCGTTATAAATAAAAAGGCGTACGTAACAAAGAGTGAGGGAATTTGATTGGGAGATACACTTTGACGTTACCGTAAATGAGACGTTAAGTGGTTACTACTGCTAGTGATGCAAAAGGGCGTCTCACGGTAAGGAATACAACGATGCTATTCCACTGGAATGCTGCGACCGTCATTGTTATTCTGCAGTTGGCAATCGTGTGTGGTAAGTTTACGTATTTTAAATATCTAGCATGATCTATGTAGCTCTACAGTACTATTGTTGTCGCTGTCAGAAAATCTCCTTTTATATCAAAGCTCGTTGTAGCAAACATGATCCGATCACTAGAAAGATTTACTTTTATCAATGGTGAGAAATTTCCTTTATTGACTGACTTGGTATCGTAATTAGCTGTTCACTCGCCTCATTTGTTCAAAGTTGCGGGGTCGAATCCCTATACAGTCGGCTGACACTTTTGAATGTAGGAGTCGGCTTCAGTAAATTTTCTGACACGTTAAAGAAAGCCTTTTCAGGCCAAAATTCTGGGAGTACTATGTCTTTGAAAACGGATAACAATTGAGGGATGTTACGCACGTTATTATTATTATTATAATAATTATTATTATTATTACTGGTGTCCAGTTCCGTTGCTAACTAGTTAGCATTCTGACCTTTCGTCCAACGGCCCCTGGGTTAAATTCCCGCACTGGTAGGTGATTTTTACCTTCATTGGTTAATTTATCTGGCTCGGGAACTGGGTGTGTGTGTGTGTGTTCGTTTTCATCGGAGGCCATACGCTATTATTATTATTATTATTATTATTATTATTATTATTATTATTATTATTATTATTATTATTATTATTATTGTCTCCATGGTTAAAGGGTTACCGGGCTAGCCTTTGGTCCTAAGTGTTGCGGGTTCGATTCTCAGCCGGATTGGGGATTTTAATCTTAATTAGTTAATTTCTCTGGCTCGAGGACTGGGTTTCTGCACCGTCCTCAGCATTAGAAGTCATAGATAGTACCTCATCCTCGTAGACATGCAGGACTCCCATCGGCATCAATTGGAAAATCCTGCACTGTATTTCTCCGGTCACATGCGTTATTATTATTATTATTATTATTATTATTATTATTATTATTATTATTATTATTATTATTATTATTATTATTATTATTATTATTATTATTATTATTATTATTATTATTATTATTATTATTATTATCTTCTCAACAGTATTTTGCTTTTGACATGAGCTTCATATGGTATCTTCTCATATAGTAGTTTAAAAAACATGAATTATAAAGGAATACACTAAAGTAAGCTTGTAGCTTTACATAACTGTTTATATCGTGACCATAACCACTGGACCTCCATTTTACGAGGATTTCATAACATTGGGAAATGACGTTTCAGTTCAGAAATCCCACATGCATTGGTCGTGATATTTACGTGACTGTTGATACGGGAATCTGAGCCACGAGACGCAATTGTCCATTTCCAAAATCCCACATGTACTGCCCTGGATTCCCACATCGACTTCTTCGGTGAGAAGCCAACGACAGTGTCACTCGGCTGAGAAGCCAACGACAGTGTCACTCGGCTACCACGTACCTGCGTTAATTTTGGTTGAGGACTGGCATCTGGAAGAAAACTACTAGATAAATAGCTTTCCTTATACCAATTCGCTTACAAAAATCTTTTCAGTCCTTCGATGGGATTATAATACGGAGTCGAGTTCAACTGCCCATGTATTTAACAGGAAGACAACTCCTCGTTCCACAGACATAAACCAACGATTCTATCAACGATTCATTCATTGCGAATGATTGCAAGCATTGTCCGTATACCGCGTCACTTAAGCCTCGCTCTGCTATTATTCACGAATTGGAGACGGCAGTATCGCTGTACATCACTGCTCGTCTCTCCCTGCTACTACCGACCACTTGCTGTCCTTCGTCGGGCTGAGTACCTCAGACGGTAGAGCGCTGACCTGCTAATTACAAGTTGGTGGGTTCGATCTCGGATCAGTCCGGTGGTATTCGGAGGTGCTCAAATACGACAGCCTTGTGTCGGTGGATTTACTGGCACGTAGAAAAAATCATGCGAGACAACGTTCCGGCACCTCGGCGTCTCTTTTTTGCTATTAGCTTTACGTCGCACAGACACAGATAGGTCTTATGGCGACGATGGGACAGGAAAGGCCTAGGAATGGGAAGGAAGCGGCCGTGGCCTTAATTAAGGTACAGCCCCAGCATTTGCCTGGTGTGAAAATGGGAAACCACGCAAAACCATCTTCAGGGGTGCCGACGGTGGGGTTCGAACCCACTATCTCCCGGATGTCGACATCCCTGAAGATGGTTTTCCGTGGTTTCCCATTTTCACACCAGGCAAATGCTGGGGCTGAACCATAATTAAGGCCACGGCCGCTTCCCTCCCACTCCTAGCCCTTCCCTGTTACATCGTCGCCATAAGACTTATCTGTATCGATGCGACGTAAAACAACTAGGAAAAAATCATCATAAAAAGCTTTCTCGGACCTTATTTTTAGAGATATTCTATCATTACTGTTTTTTTGTAGTATGGGCCTGAAACTACATGTGATCGCTATCTCCGTGTACTTTATTTACCACGTGTATGCATTTTCATAATGCGGTCATTCCATGTTTCAGGTAGTGAGATGTTCATTTTATCAAACTTCTTCCACGGTTCATATCTCCATGATGTGTGTGAAGGGAGTGCAAAACAAGTTTACTCATAGCTAGGGCCCGGATGTTTATACAGTAATAGGTTAGAATGCGAATTTCCTGAAGCGAGTAACAAGTAGAGTCTACCCGCACGACGGTAAAGTAATTTTGTTAGTAGGAAATGTCGACTAGCCCGCTCTAACGTAATGCAGTGGGAGTAACATAAATTCTAGGGGTTCTAATGGGCCGCACCCCTAATGTTTATGCAAACCTCATAGCATTACCGTCGTGCGGGTAGACTCTACTTGTTACTCGCTTCAGTAAGTTCGCATTCTAACCTATTAGGCCTACTGCATAAACATCCGGGCCCTACTCATAGCTCTAAATTTTTCCTTTCTTACAATTTAGTAACACTTCAAAGTAATTTGCTTATTATTATCACGTAGGTGTCTGATGTTACTATGTCTTGGCACTAGCTCCAGCTCGAATCCTAAATGAAATTAGATTGACCGAGCTCGATAGCTGCAGTCGCTTAAGTGCGGCCAGTGTCCAGTATTCGAGAGATAGTGGATTCGAACCCCACTGTTGGCAGCTCTTAAGATGGTTTTCTGTGGTTTCCCCACTTTAACACCAGGCAAATGCTGGGGCTGTACCTTAATTAAGGCCATGCTCGCTTCCTTCCCACTCCTAGCTCTTTCCTCTCTCATCATCTCCATAACAACATATATCTGTGTCGGTGCGACGTAAAGCAACTTGTAAAAATAAAAAGTAAAAGCGATTCATTGGAGGGAACTTGAGAGTTTACTTGCATTATATTTGTTGCATTCCCTGGCGGCAGCGTTAGGTATTTCTGTGCTGGAAACTGTTCTCGAGTCAATAATATGTCTGTGTATTTAGTTATATACTGGTAAGTCAAGGACTGGTGTAAGACTTCGAGATTGGGCCGTATCCCAGAGGTTTCCTGGAGTTACCTGGAGAAAGAAGAGGAAAGGTTCACATTTAGTTAAACTATCGGAAGTCGCCGTAGTCCAGGGACCATCTCCCTTTTTCTCGTGGTGTGTACAGCGATGGGAGCACTTTTTTGACATTTAATACTGTTTCATTTCAGTTCAGGTTCATTTCTTACGATGTACAGTGTTTGCAGTAGACTATGCTTCTGGATTCACTATAGCAACTTCTTTGCTTTCAAAGACCTGTCTCAATCTCATCCTCGGTTTCGACAATGTGAAAGTGACTGAGTTACAGTATGAACGGTACTAGCAACATCATTCCTCCAGATTACAAGGTGACGGGTTGCCAGTGTGATGAATCATCTCAGCCATTATTCCTGACTTTCTATATCGGGGCCACTATCTCATTGTCAAATAACTCCTCAACTTTTTCTCGCGTAGGCTGAGTGAACCTCGAACCAGTCCTCAGATTCTGGTAAAAATCCTTGTCCTAGCTGGGAACCGATCCTGGGCCCACCGGGTGAGAGGTAGCCAGGCTACCCTTAGACCACAGGGCTGGTTATCACCATTCCTTATGCATGGTAAAAGGCACACCCATGGACATCGCTTGGAGGAATGGGAGTTGAAGGCTTCCATTATCCGTAACCTCTGTACAGTGTGGGCCAGAGTGGTTTTCTCTATGTCCGGCCGCCTTTGGCCCAGGAATCGACGTGGTCCTCATTCATTGGTGTAGATTAAGTGAACCTCAGGGCCATGTGTCTCTCCATACGTGAAGTTCTTGTTTCTAAAAATGTCAACTTCGTGATGGGAATCGAAACCACATCCTTCCTGGTGAGTCGAGCAGGCCCTTATTACCTCAGCTAGTCAGTCCCTCCTTACGCTGGAAGCCCTTGTGATGAATGATGTAAAAGTTTGACTTGTAGTGTCGGCTGATAACTATTTCAGTGGGGTGGTAGACTACGAGGAACTGCATCACTTCTCATTTCCCCAGTATTTACCTTCTGCAGCATCTAAGTTCTTATGACGACTGTCCGCCTCCGTAGCGTGACAGTTAATGCTATTAGCTGCCATCCTCGGAGGCCCAGGTTCGATTCCCGATACTGCCAGCATGTCTGGTATGTGGTTAGTAAGTACGCGCAGCTCACCTCCATTGGGGGTGTGCCTGAAAAGAGCTGCGCCACCTCAGGATGAGGACACGAGTTTAGTCCGGCTCCATTGCTAAATGGTTAGCGTGGTGGCCCTTGGTGCAGAGGGTTCGATTCCCGGGAGGGTCGGGGATTTTAACCTTCATTGGTTAATTCCGATGGCTCGGGGGCTGGAATTCATCGTAGGTATGGCCTCATCCTCACAGACGCCCAAGTCGCCTACACCACGTCAACTCGAAAGACCTGCACCACGCCTATTCGGATGCCACACGCCATTATTTTTATTATTATTATTGCAATTGTCGGTGGAGATTAAACTAGCCTTAGGATGAGTAATCAACATAATATTCATTGTTTCCCAACAATTGTCCTAGTCCGTTAAAAAAAGGTGAGTCGATCCTGGCTCAGTCCGATGATACTTTAAGGAGATCAAATACACCAGCCTAGCATATCAGCTACTCCGAAAACCGTAAAAGTATTTAGTGGCATATCAATATTATTATTGTAATTATGATTATTTTAATATTCTGCATATTATATCTAAAATTAGTAAAACAACAACTGTACAGTCGATTAAGGGTTTAGACTTTCCAAGGCGACTGCTGCCCAGCAAAATGATCGGCAGATATATCTTTGATGTTACGACACGTGAAATGGTTGGCTTTCACGATCGGATTATCTATTTCTCATATCAAACAGTTCGTCACATGACGTCAGTGTGATAGCCGATTTGCATAGTCACTGGCTTCTCACTAAGACGGCCTCAGTTAGAATCCCCGCAAATGTATTTGGGAGAATTTGGGAGATTTAAAAAGGAAAATGACTTGCGTGTGGTTTAAATTCCAAGTAAAACTGGATGTTTTTCACAGCAGGGAAATGTTGGGCTGTATATTAATTAAGGCCACGGCTGCTTCTTTCTTTCCAATCCTATTCTTCTTCCATCTTTGCGTAGCCGAAATCTGATTTTTTTGCTAGTTGCTTTACGTCGCACCGACACAGATACGTCTTATGGCGACGATGGGTTAGGAAAGGCCTAGGAGAGGAAAGGAAACGGCCATGGCCTTAATTAAGGACCAGTCCCAGCATTTGCCTGGTGTGAAAATGGGAAACAATGACAAACCATCTTCAGGGCTGCCGACAGTGGGATTCGAACCCACTATCTCCCAGATGCAAGCTCACAACCGCGTGCCCCTGACCGCCCGGCCAACTCGCCCGGTGTAGCTGAAATCCTTCAGCGTGTTAGTGCGAGGAGGACCCGTGGGTATAATCACGATATCAGAAGTTACGTAAATCTACACGTTTCCTTGCCAAGGTCCCTCGCAAAAAACCGTGTTTGGCACCGTCACTAAAATTGCTCTCTCTTCCCTGTACTTTTTATATTGTTATTTCGTTTCGGATTTTTCCAAATTCGTACGTTGGTCATCACCAGTTGGTTCATTCCAAGCTATGTGTTATGTGTTAATGTTATATTGGAGCACGGCCGACTTGATGCGTAGCTCAAGGAGGGCAGCGAGGGATCCAGTCGGCCGTGATTGGAACTTTATGTTGTCGTCAGCTCCCGCTTGGAGCGCTGTGCTAGCATACAGCGAGCCACCTGGTGACGAACGAGTGTACCACTACAATTTTTCAACGGTAAAATAAAATTCGAACCATCATTATTGTAAAAGTCTTCCCCGTGAACAGTCGATATTTTCTTCTGAAGATGCGGAGAAAAGTTCTCTGTGAAACGGAAAGAGTTTCACGTTGTTTTCCTGACACAGCATAAGCCCAAAAGCCCACATCATGTCTACACGTTTCCTTCTTTCTTAAATGACCTGTTGAAGCTGAATGAGGCTAATAACAACTCGTACATCAGGATTGAAAACTCTTAATGGTGTGGGTTCGAGTAAGGATCTGGGACACTCATCTTACACCACACATTGACCGCCTAAACTAGGTCGTGAGTCCAAATGACTGCAGGGCATTTTTATCTTTGTTGCCTTGGTGAATATTCCTTGAGAAGAATGAACCGGTACCAGTTTCACACGTTCCTCACGAGGTCTACTAAGGCAAATATACACTCAGCTACGGAACTAACTACTGTAACTCTGTTATTGTCTCGGTTACATAAGAACCAGAGATCGGTATAGAATGTGAAGAAGCCTGCTTCCGTAACAGTGGACGCTTACAGACTTACAAGCTGAAGGCTTCCGCAGTTCTCCAGCCCGACGTCGATCCCTGGTGTCATTTTCCAAAGATAGTCGTCCCCAAGTTATTTCTCTTCATTCCTCTCTCATCTGAGACATTATCTGTTATAAGTTTCCATGGTAGCTTTTTTAATCGTTGTCCATTAGGGCTAATACTATTACCTTCATATGAGAAAAACCATCTGTCTCTTCATTTTACGGCGTCAGCTACCGGTTTTCAGGTCTTCTAGAGTGCTGTGCATTTTGATGTACAAGTTGTTTTGAAAAATAACATCTGGACTGCATTTTAGTAGTGACGTAGAGCTTTTAGCCAATTTGTGAGGGCTGAGTTATCTTTTCAGGCGAATACTTGGTGCGCTGTCATCGTTTTTATCACTTCCAAACAGGTAGTAAGCCAAGTGACCTGTTACGGTCAGCTGGGCGTCCAATAGAGAAACTTCCTCTGGACTGCTATCGTAAGATTTGCTTTAGAATTCTTTCCCGTGTCATTCTATTGACATGATCCTTCTAGTTATTCTGGTATCTCCCTAGGGATTAAAAAAAAAGACTCCAACTTTCGCATCTTTCATGATTTCTTCGTTCCTTTTCTGGCCCCATCTTGTTGTCAAGGATCTCGTCTCAGCAACGGCAATTCTGGTTTCGTTTCGTTTCGTTTCGACTCTCGACTCCCCATGCATCACAACCGTACAAGAAAACCAGTCTTCCTAGTGTTCTGGAAATGTGCAGACTTGTGCTTCTCTAGACTAATTCTTCTTCTTTTCTGGTCTTTTCTAAATTATTTGAGGTTGGCACCAATGCGGATTAAGCTCATGTTTACGGCCAGGTGCCCTTCCTGACGCCAACCTTATGTGGAGGTATGTATTCACGATTGCGTATTTCTGTGACGTGTTGTGTGTAAATGAAGATATGTTATTAAGGCGATCACAAACACCCAGTCTCTGAGCTAGGGGAATTAACCAAACACGGCTAAAATCCTCGGTCCGACCGGGAATCGAACCCGTCGCCATCTGAACCGAAGGCCACTACGCTGACCATAGCCAAGGAGTCTGTCAAGGATTTAGTTCGTTCTGCTGGATTATTAGCCAGTATAATTTTACAGGGAACTGGTGTTTAGTCTTTGAACCCAAGTGTTTCCATTTTTTCGACTGATATTTCCGTATCTCGAACATGTGAAAAATTATGCAAAGATTACCGATATATTTTCTCTTCCTTCAAAGATCAGCTACCTTGATCGAGGTTGACCCAGCGTTCTTGGGTTTATGAGTAGGGCAAGCTTTCAAATGCGCCATAAAAACAGGTTGACGACCGTGGTGACACCTGTCCCTAAATTATGGGAAAAAGAAAATATATAATATTAATACAATATATTCTATGTTTTTGTTGAGTAAATTATTTTATTCCATATTATTATACTCTAATGGCGCGTGGCTTTTAAAGAGTCTTCATCGAGCTCGATAGCTGCAGTCGCTTAAGTGCGGCCAGTATCCAGTATTCGGGAGATAGTGGGTTCGAACCCCACTGTCGGCAGCCCTGAAGATGGTTTTCCGTGGTTTCCCATTTTCACACCAGGCAAATGCTGGGGTTGTACCTTAATTAAGGCCACGGCCGCTTCCTTCCCAGTCCTAGCCCTTTCCTGTCCCATCGTCGCCGTAAGACTTATCTGTGTCGGTGCAACGTAAAGCCAATAGCAAAAAATAACAAATAAAATAAAGAGTCTTCGTTCAGGAGACCTGCGTGTCTGTGAGAATGGTACCCTACCTATGATTAATTCTAATGCTGAAGACGATACACTACCAGCCCTCGAACTATCGGAATTAATCAATAAAGGTTAAAATCCCCGACCCTGCCAGGAATCGAACTCGGTACCCCTTTGACAAAAGGCCAGCGTGCTAACCATTTAGCCATGGAATCGGTATCCGTGTTACGGATTAATTATTTCGTAAGTGAATTAGGCATGTTGATTATCGGTCAAGATAACAAAAAAATAATAATACTGGTGGATGAGTGGTCTGTGTGTTAAGTTTCTCTGTTCAAGTCCGAAAGTTCCATGTTGTAAATGTCGGATGTTGTTTCAACATGCAAATGTTCATTCTTTGAAATATTGTTTGCCAGTATGTATAGGAACGTTAATATACAGATATCGCATCCCGGCGTTCTAATTCAGACGGATCTCACTGCCTTACTACTACTGAAGTAGTTTGTTTAATATCCCTTCAATTGCTTTAGATTTTAAGAGACACAGGGTGATGGAATTTTGCTAAATAAAAGACAGCGGTGGATTGTTGGGTGCATATGTATGCGATACCGCAGGCTAAATGTGGCCAGTCCTACTCGTAGGTACCTGCCGGGAATGGTTGATGTTGGTTGTTCATGTTAGAGACTCAGAACATATGCTTATGTCTATGAAGTCTGTGCGTGTGTAGCTGTGGTATTTGAAATTATTCAGATATATTTACTCAATGGGAGTAACCACTGAAGCCTGTTTTTTCAGTTGAAAATTCCAACTCGAGATCGACCGGGATTCGAACCTCTCCTCCTCCTTCTGGGTGGAAACCCAATAGCTAAGTCACTGCACTGATTACAAACCCATGATGTTTACCATTTAGCAGTTAGCAGTGTATGTGTGGCGTCCTAGAATAGATATCCTGGATAAGAATTTAATGTTGGGAGGTAGTTTACTTTTTGGTAATTGACAGATGATTGATGATGATGATGATGCTTGTTATTTAAAGGGGCCTAACATCGAAGGTCATCGGCCCCGGCAGATGATTTGTACATCACACTTTTCTAGCGTCGCTGACTTACCATAGCAGTCACTGGAAAGGAAGGAGCGAAGTAATCGTATTTCTTGAATGACCCCAAAATGCATCTGTAAATTATTCATGTCTGAAGATAGAAACGAAATTGATACTTCTTTCTGTAATCGTGTTTTGTCTACTTAAGACCACTAATCAAGTTCCATTAGCAAACTCTAAAAGATATACGCCTATTAAACTACTGCGGTAAAACTATTCGTCTAATGGAGTGTGTATTTACAGTTATAACTGGATTATCTTCCCACGTTTTCAATTTAATTTCCTGAATATCTCTGGGACATCCTTTTTCTTACAACCTTGTGAAGGAGACGGGAACAAACCTCCTGCTTTCATTAGGCACAAATAGCTTCATTTATCACCTCGTTTTTGAAGGCTAGGTAGTTAGTTATGCTGTAAGCTAATGATTTCTGAAACTCTTTTGACGTAGACCTACTACTTTAAGTAGTCATATAGGTTCCGTTCTAAATAAGAATCTGTGTTTACAACGCTTTAGGTAATATTCTGTTCGTAAAACTCCCAGGATACTACCACAGTTGAAAGTAGGTAATTTGGAGACTGTGATTGCCATCTTTCTTTGATGTTAACCGCTTCGTTCCTCTTCCGCTCCTCTCCTCCCTACTCTCTCTCTCTCTCTCTCTCTCTCTCATACACACGCATATGAACACGCAAGATTTGTATGTTAGAGAAAATAGCCGCAACCTAATTAATTTTATATCTGATATCCTGCAATATTGGCGTACGGTTACCACGTTCGGCATCTGTAGTTACTGAAAATAAATTTTAAGTATAGCTCTTCACCTTAAGTGATGGAAGTTTACATCATATCTGGGAGTATAACCTTATGTTAAATAATTGTTTTCTATACCCGTATCATCTACTTCACCTAGTTTCCTGAAAGACCTGTGAAGTACAGTACTTATCCTCCCACAACTGCGCAAGTCCACACTTGTCTGCACGCCACGAGAACTGCTCACGGCAGAGAAAGTCGTTAGTTCGAATCTTCATGTCATGTGTCATGAGAGACTAGTTTATCTCGACTCAGACTTCAATGCCTCTGATGAGGCATAAGATAATGCTGCGGCCCATCCTTTCATCACCGAAACCCTTCAATGTGTTAATGCGATGTTAAAAAGTAGTAAAAAAATAACAACATGGAATTAAAACATTAATTTGGTAATATAATACCTCTCTGACCTGGCCGATCGCCTCATGTGACTTGGTGTAAATTTTAGTGCTGATCAGGCATGTAGATTTGTATAAGGAACAAATTAATATCATTTCGATTAACCGAGCTGGGTAGCTGCAGTCGCTTAAGTGCGGCTAGTATTCAATATTCGGGAGATAGTCGCTTCGAAACCCACTGTCGGCAGCACTGAAGATGATTTTCCGTCGTTTCCCATTTTTCACACCAGGCAAATGTACCTTAATTAAGGCCACGGCCGCTTTCTTCCAACTCCTAGCCCTTTCCTAACTGTGTCGGTGTGACGTAAAACAACTTGTAAAAAATATTGTTTTCTATGTGTCCGTCTCTGTGGTGTAGTGGTTAGTGTTATTAGCTGCCACACCCGGAGGCCCGGGTTCAATTCCCGGCTCTGCCACGAAATTTGAAAAGTGGTACGAGGGCTGGAACGGGGTCCACTCAGTCTAGGGAAGTCAAATGAGTAGAGAGGGTTCGATTCCCACCTCAGCCAACCTCGAAGTGGTTTTCCGTGGTTTTCCATATCTCCTCCAGGCAAATGCCGGGATGGTACCTACCTTAAAATCACGACCGCTTTCTTCCCTCTTCCTTGTCTACCCCTTCAAATCTTCCCATCCCCCAACAAGGTCCCTGTTCATCATAAGAGGTGAGGCCGCCTGGGCGAGGTATTGGTCGTTCTCCCCAGTAGTATCCCTCCGACCCAATGTCTCACGCTCCAGGACGTTGCCTTTGAAGCGGTAGAGGTGGAATCCCTCGCAGTGTCCGAGGGAAAACCAACCCTGGAGGTTAAACGAAGAAAGAAAGAAAGAAAGAAAGAAAGAAAG
Source organism: Anabrus simplex (assembly GCF_040414725.1). Taxonomy (NCBI): domain Eukaryota; kingdom Metazoa; phylum Arthropoda; class Insecta; order Orthoptera; family Tettigoniidae; genus Anabrus; species Anabrus simplex. The sequence continues at coordinate 904,892,002 of NC_090265.1, forward strand.
AAAGAAAGAAAGAAAGAAAGAAAGAACAGGTTTTTATAGGTATAGATAGATAATAATGATATTGGTTTTAAGTCCCACTAACTATTTTAACGGTTTGCGTAGACGTCGAGGTGCCTGAAGTTTTCCCTACAGGAATTCTTTAACGTGCAAGTAAATCTACCGACACGAGGCTGGCATATTTGAGCACTTTCAAGTACCACCGCCAGCTTGAGCTCACAAGGCTAGCACTCTACCACCTGAGCTACCCAACCTGGCTGTTAGTATTTAAAGGCATATAAGGGCACCCATTTACTGCTAAATTGTGTACGAACTTCGTGTTAAGAAATCTGTATGATAGCGTGCTAGTTCCTAAGATCGTTGGAGTCTTCCTGTCTCATTTTCAGTTTTGACGGCGTGGAGATTCCAACCGAGGATCCGCCGAGATTTGAAGCTCAGTTTTTTTCTTTTTTTAAATTTGTTAGGCCTTTTTGCTTATATTTTTTCTAATTATTTATTTTATGTTCTGTTTAAGGATGACACACACACCCAATCCCCGGGCCAGTGGAAATAACCAATTAAGGTGAAAATCTCCGACCCGGTCGGGAATCGAATCCGGGCTCCCTTGAACCAAAGGCCAGCAAGCTAACCATTTAGTCATGGAGCCGGACAGTTGTACGAGTAATCATCAATAACATCTCTGTAATTATCTTACCAAACGTTACACAGAGTCATAATAAGGGTAATGTGTGTCCTAACCACTCTATTCTCAGCCCAAGTGCCCTAGGATTGATACTCAATGCCTTCGAGAGGATTTTCCTTAGTCTCTGATATTAAATCTTCAACTAAGACATAGACTGAGTGCAGATAAGTCATCGACTTCATACAAACATGGGAAGATGACTGTCTGTCTTTTAGCTCATGAGTTCTGAGGGTTGTTGTATCATCCTTAAATAGCACCACCAACGGTTATAAGGTTATAAACAGAAAAAAAAAAGAATGGTGATGCCAATGTGAGGGGTATTAGGCCGGATAGGGAGTGAATTAGTTAGCCATTACTTTCCTCGGTGGGCCGGACAGTGCAATTGTTGCACGAATAACCCTATCAGGTTCACCTTTTGTAACATTCGGACACAATAGTCGTGCTCCAACTATTCAGCACCACCCATAGGTATACCTCAGCAGCATCCATACCATCACAGTCATAAATGAAACTGCCGGGCTGAGTGGCTCAGACGGTTGAGGCGCTGGCCTGCTGACCCCAATTTGGCTCAGTCCAATAGTATTTGAAGATGCTCAAATACGTCAGCCTCGTGTCGGTAGATTTACTGGCACGTAAAAGAACTCCTGCGGGACTAAATTCCGGCACCTCAGAGTCTCTGAAAACCGTAAAAGTAGTTAGTTGGACGTAAAGCAAAGTAAAATTATTATTATTTAACATAAATGAAACTAAGACTTCGGCGGAAGTTACATTTTGCTCTGACCTGTGATAAGTTACAGATGCTGAAGTACTGCATTCATCAAGACACTGCAACAGGCGCAGGGAAGGTGACGTTGGTGAATGTATTAATTAATTTATGTATTTAATCGTGTTAGAAACATAACTTATAGTGTCAAAGATATTCAAAGACAACATAAAATGCATCGAAATTTAGGTACTACAAGCATATTATAATTTCTCGTAACAAATTCACATCTTATGGGCCTACACACACACACACACACACACACACACCCAAAAATGTTTCTAGCCTATTTGCACGCTTCCTTGGTGGAATCATTCAGGTTCTGAGGAGAGCATGCAGTTGCGCACAACTTGGAGACAAGGAGATAGTTCATGGCCTGCTCTTCACAGCATTCGCATATTGTGGAGTCGCAGGCGAATCCCTTATGTTGGTCTTTGATTTGCCAACTCCAGAGTGCAGCCTTTTGAGTACATTCCATGTTGAACAACTTTCCTCGTGACTTGAAGAGAGGCTTTCAGGTGCCATCCATTCTGCGAGGTAGCTGTATCTGGGCGCCATGAATTATTCCAGACGCATACTGTACAATAATAATAATAATAATAATAATAATAATAATAATAATAATAATAATAATAACAATAATAATAATATCCTCTTCTTTGCATTTTTCGATGTATTTGTGTTCTACCTACTAGCAATGTTTCCTCCACTTCAACCGATCCACAGCATCCCGGGGGCTGATTTTGGTGAGCCACGTGTCATCTCTCACCCAGCCCAGCCAACGTGTTTGAGGTCATCCTTGAAGTCTGAGATCCTCCACGTTCAGTTGAACCGTAATCTTTGCAACTGAGGTTTCACTGCTGCGAAGCACATGCCCAAACAATCGCAGGCGTGAATCACACATTTCCTCTGCGATTGGGGTAACCTTGAATTTCTTCCGCACAGCATTGTTCCTGATATGGTCTAGTCGAACCAAGCCATTTGACCACCGCAGAATCTTCAGTTCCATTGCATGAAGGGCCTGTTCGTGCTTTGATGTTTTAAGACAGCATTCAGCTCCATAAAGGGCCACCAGTCTGATCACTGTGAACTTCAGATTTTAGATGCAATGGAATATTCTTATGGCACAGGACTCCAGTAACTTGACTCCATTTCATCCAAGCGGCATTGACTCTTGTCTTGACACCGGAAATCGTACTGCAGTCCTTTCAGGGCTAAAATCGAGATTGCTGTGTAATCGGACTAGTCCACAAGATATACTCAGGTGCCTTTTATATACCAACTTGCATAACATTACAAATATTGCATTTTATATTTTCACAATTTTATCTATACGGTATTGATTTAGATCGAAGCTGGAAACTTCATTACAAGAACCTAGGTTGTAATTGGACTACATGACACTAGGTTCCTGAATTGGGTCACTCTATTAAGGTGAGCCCCATACACAGTGATCGTGCCATCAGTGTGGTCACCGCATTCCAGGTACTCCGTCTTCTTCAGATTTAATTTCATCCCAAATTCTTCAAGACGTATTTTCCACTCTCGTACTTGCTGTTCGAGGCCCTCACGCGTCTCGTTAGCTAGCATGACATCGTCCGCATATAATAACACCCACGAATGCCTCGCCTGGATGCCATTCATGATGGCGTCCATGCAGAGTATGAAGAGCAATGGAGACAAGGCTGATCTTTGATGAACACCAACACTGATTTGGAAGATATCGAATATTCCTGCTGCACACCGTACTGAACTTGTGGACATTCTGCCATAGCTTCAGGTACATTGTGTAGTCTCATTGCCAGCCAGATGAGATCATGTACCTTTTCGAACGCCTTTTTCAAATCAAGAAAGGACAAGTGAACTGCCTTCCTTTCCTCGTGGAATCTTTCCATCAACAGGTGAAGTGCATGGATGGCGTCTGTTGTTCAATATTGTTCTTAACAAAACCGCACTGGTTAGATGAGACATTGATGATGTTTCGTAATCTCGCATAGTAATACAATGGAATTCTCTTGGTAGCTGATTTCAAGTCACTTGGACAATTTTCACGTCAGTTTCGACGATGAGCTCTCCTTATCGGATCACTCCATTGCCAGCGCTTTCAAGGCTAAAATCGAGATCGCTGTGTAATCGGACTAATCGAGAATATATACATTTTAGTCGCCTAATGTATTCATTATATGCCTTTCATATACCAACATTACAAATAACATTTTCTGTTTTCACAATTTTATCTATATTGATTTAGATCGAAGCTGGAAACTTCACTAAAAGGACCCAGGCTTTAATTGGACCACAAGCGCCGACGTTTAATCCATCCTTCATCTGAAAGCTGTTGTTGAAATAATTAAGATGGGCTTCTCGTTAACGATAGTCCATTGCCTTTTTCATCGAATAATATGTTCATGATGTTCTCCCTATCGAGCAATTATTATTATTAATGAAAAAACGAAACCAAACCCCATGGCGTAACAGCCCCGAAGGGCCATGGCCTACCAAGCGACCACTGATTAGCACTGGTCACCACGGCGAATCCTCTCGGCCGTTATTCTTGGCTTTCTATATCATGATTATTAACGGAAGTGTATACAAACTTTCATTTAAGTGATTTGAGTTTGCACTTAGGGTTGTGGTAGATATTGTAAAACAGTACACTTCCTGATTCCGATGTGCAGTGCTACTTTGTCGTCAATTTCTTTTACCTTCCTGGTGTGTTTCTCTTGTGCGATTCTTAACACAGTTCGTCAGCACATTCCTTCTAGTACAGTGCGGCCATATATATATTTTAAATACTATTTGTTCGGGGCGTCGACCCATGTGGATCTTTCACCATATTGTATGAACCTGCTTGTAATTGGAATGGTGGTAGTGTGCGAGGAAAGGAATATTACGGACGTCACAAACACCTAGTCTCCAGGCTAGGGATATTAATCATTACGATTGAAAACTCCTGACCCGTCCGGGAATCGAACCCGGGGTCGCCGGGTGACAGGCGGACGCGTTGCCCCCTACACCGCGGGGCCAGACGCGATCACATATACTAGTAAAGAAATGTCAACTGGAACCAAAATAACCATAAATATATTTTGTGTTGTTTAATATAAGAGGCATGGAAAATAGCTGTGTCGGAATGAGTAACTCAGAAGGTAGGGCGATGGCCGTCTGAGATAAAGTTGGCGGGTTCGATACCGACTCATCCGCTGGTATTTGAAGGTGATCTAGGACGTCATCCTCCTGTCTGTAGATTTACAGGAACGTGAAAGAACTCCCACGGGACAAAATTCCGGTACCTCGGCATTTCCGAAAACTGTAAAAGTGATTGGTGGGACGTAAAACTACTATTATTATTATCAAGAGCTCGATAAAATGTTCCATAATCTCTTTAGTATCCGGCTTCACGGCTGAGTGGTTAGCGTCTTGGCCTTCGGTCCTCTTGGCGCCAGATTCGATTCCTGGCCGGTTGGAGCTCGGGACTGCGTGTTTGTGCTGTTCCCTACATTCCTGCAACTCATATACCACAATCAACTATCCCATACGACACTAACACGCAGTTGCGAATTGACGGCAGACGCACTCACCTCTCACCGGGCCTTCGGGCGACTTAAAAACAATAGCAGAAATAAAGCCTTGTTGAACTGAAACGTCGTTTGTAACGAACACGATATTAAGAACATATATTATTAAGGTGAGCACAGAATAGCCAGATGCGGATAATACCCTAGCCCGGCCCAAAATCGAGCCCAGGAACTTCTGAATTGTAGTCCGCTATGCTGTCCATTTATCCAAAGATACTGAGGACCGGTGTGGTTGAGGTATATATACTGGTGTTTCTAATTCATTGGTGCTGTCATTCGGAACGTAATAGCCTACGGGGATATGGTAGTCGAGTGGCATTGGCACTGGCTTCTCATGAACGTTGCAACAGTTCGAACCACAGTCAATACGTGAGGAGTATTTTAAATGAAAAGTCACGTATTTTCGATCAAATTACTCGCAAAACTGCTATCATATAAAACTGTAAGCTTGTTTGCTTATTATGAAAGGCACGTTGCCGTTATTCATCGGGGATTAATGTGAGAAACGATAAAAAGCCACTTCTAGAATGATCGAGAGAGGGATTTTAAGCCATCTTGTTCTAAATATACCGTAACGATAGGTAGATAAGTACATTGGCTTAGCTGTTATCTTTCGTCATGATGCTCGAGCTTCGAATCTCATTGACTGCAGGGCGGAAAAAAAATGAAATGGCGTATGGCTTTTAGTGCCGGGAGTGTCCGAGGACATGTTCGGCTCACCAGATGCAGGTCTTTTGATTTGACACCCGTAGGTGACCTGCGCGTCATGATGAGGATGAAATGATGATGAAGACAACACATACACCCAGCCCTCGTGCCAGCGAAATTAACCAATTAAGGTTAAAATTCCCGACCCTGCCGGAAATCGAACCCGGGACCCCTGCGATCAAAGGGCGGCACGCTAACCATTTAGCCATAGAGACGGACTGCAGGGCGGAATTTTCAGTTGAAGAGACACCTGGCCATACATTACTTGGCCAAAAGACAAACCGAGCAGAGTGACTTTTAATGACCCGTAAAATAATTAGAACAATCTTAAAATCCTTACGGATTACCTAAGGTGTTCTCGATTAATCTGGAAGGAAGTGGGTTCGATTCCCAGTTAGGAAGTAGACAGATTTCTAGTTCAGGAGATTCTCTTAGACTACATCAAAAATGGGTACTAGGTTAATTCCTGCAGGCAAATGTGGCCGGTCGTAAAGCTAACCTCTGTATCCCACTTTGTGCTGAGGTTACAAATAGTGGAAGCATGGCCAATCGCAGGACTTTTTCCAGAGGAGGGGGGTGGGGGAGCACATTAACAATTTTCTTGAACATAAAAACCAATATAATGTCAGCAACATTAAACTGTTTACAGAAATTTCCGGTTATAACAGATGCTAGATGACTGTCAGTAAGTTCAGTTTATGAAATAATCTTGTATGATAGTAAACCAATTGAACATTAACCTTTTTAGAATTCCAGGGGGGACAAGCACTCCCCCCTTGCACCCACCTTGCGGGTGCCATGAGTGGAAGCCTTTATCTTCCACTTCTCCAGAGGACTTCATGACCTGTATGGAGATGGCTTTACCGAGAAGGTTGGCTGGGCGGTTAGGGGTGCGTGGCTGTGAGCTTGCATTCGGGAGATAGTGGGTTCGAACCCAACTGTCGTTAGCCCTGAAGATGGTTTTCCGGGGTTTCCTAATTTTCACACCAGACGAATGCTGCGACACGGTCGCTTCCTTCCCACTCCTAGCCCTTTCTTATTCCTATCTGTGTCCGCTCTGCCACGAAATTTGAAAAGTGGTACGAGGGCTGGGACGGGGTCCACTCAGCCTTGGGAGGTCAACTGAGTAAAGGTGGGTTCAGTTCCCATCTCAGCTATCCTCGAAGTGGTTTTCCGTGCTTTCCCACTTCTCCTCCAGGTAAATGCCGGGATGGTACCTAACTTAAGGCCACAGCCGCTTCCTTCCCTCTTCCTTGTCTATCCATTCCAATCTTCCCACCCCCCACCAAGGTCGCTGTTTAGCATAGCAGCTGAGGCCGCCTGGTCGAGGTACTGGTCATCCTCCCCAGTTGTATCCACCGACCCAGAGTCTGAAGCTCCAGGACACTGCCTTTGAGGCGGTAGAGGTGGGATCCCTCGCTGTGTCCGAGGGAAATATCAACACTGGTGGGTAAACAGATTAAGAAGAAGATGAAGAAAATAATAATATTTTATTTTAAAATATCGTGTGGCTATTCTTAGCGGGGCGCAGCGCTTGTAAGGTGGACCCTCCGATGGGGGTGGGCGGCATCTCTCATGTGCAGGTAACTGCGTGTTACTGTGGTAGAGGATAGTGTTATGTGTGGTGTGAGTTGCAGGGATGTTGGAGACAGCACAAACACCCAGCCCTACGCCATTGGAATTGACCAATGACGGTTAAAATCCCCGACCCGGTCGGGAATCGAACCCGGTACTCTCTGACCATTCAGCCAACGAGTCGGAAATAATAATAATAATAATAATAATAATAATAATAATAATAATAATAATAATAATAATAATAATAATAATAATAATTGTATGTTGTGTATATATGAAGAGGTGTGTATTGAAACGAACACAAACACCCAATCACGGAGGCAGAGGAATTAACCAGAAGCGGATAAAATCCCCGATCAGGCCGGGAATCGAACTCAGGAACCTTTGAACCGAAAGCCGCAGCGCTGACCATTTAGCCAAAGAGCCTGACTATAGAAGGTAGGAGTTACCGAGGAAGGCCTAATATTCTGACTCGTAAGCATGGGAGCTCAATTCTAGCATAAGAGTGATATTGCTCGAATGAACCTAATTACATGGCAAAATAACAGAGTCTAGGCCAATAACAATTTTAGGATCATGCAGACGTATTCACTCGAGTTACTATTTTTACAGTCTCTGACGTCTTGTTATAAGTAAATGAGGACTTTGTTTTAAAATTGAGAGAGATACCAACCACCCCTACTAACACCGTCATGCATCATTGGGTTCAGTTCACGAGAAGATTGCTCTCAAGCTATGACTTTCACTCTTGGTTTTCAGAGTGTGGTCAGATTGTGTCTGGTACGGTCGATAGATTTGCAATATGACTGGTATCGAAGTGTTTCACAATCCAGATACGAACGCAGTGTGTAAGTGGAATGTGCTGTATTTCATAATATTGTGATTGGAGTAGCACAGCTTGTTACAATAAGAATGTAAACAAGTCTTTAGGTCACTACAACATTTCTCTTTTCTTCTTGCTCGCCATATAGGGTAATATGGTCTCGTAGACTACTGTATCTTGTAGTTTCTGGGACAGTAACAGGTTGGGCCCGTGAGTTACTTTTCATACAAGTGAGTCGTTCGTAAAATGTTCTAGAAACAATGATGGTGACTTATAAAGTTAATGCAGGCATGTCAATATATCTTCAATCTAGAAAGCCAAGAATAACGGTCGAGGGGATTCACTACGCTTACCACACGTAATCATATCTGCTGGTCTTCGCACAAAACAGCGATCGCTTGGTACGCGAAGGCCCAAAAGGGCTGTAGAGTAAGGTTACCAGATTTGCTCACAGTTACCGGGAACGGATATAATACAAGTAAAAACTACTGTTGTATTGTGCTGTATGTTACTTTACCAATCGGTTACATTGTTTGCTGGGCTGAGTGGCTCAGAATGTTAAGGTGCTGGCCTTCTGACCTCAACTTGGCTCAGTCCGGTGGTATTTGAAAGTGCTCAAATACGTCAGCTTCATGTCGGTAGATTTACTGGCACGTTAAAGAACTCCTGTGGGATTAAATTACAGCACCTTGGCGTCTCCGAAAACCGTAAAAGTAGTTAGTGGGACTTAAAGCCAACAGCATTATTAAGAACGTTGTTTCATACGCATTTTACAGGAGAAAAATACTCATTATACTTTGGTCTTTGATAGAATCTATAAAAGTTTAGATAAAGGTTTTATATTAGGAAAAATAGTTACCAGTTCCTCCCAGTTTATCTCTTCAAATCCATTTCTTTTTTGAATATCGTGTATAAATGAATCCGGGAGATAGTGGGTTCGAGTCCCACTCTCGGCAGCCTTGAAGGTGGTTTTCCGTGGTTTCCCATTTTCACACCAGGCAAATGCTGGGGCTGTACCTAAATTAAGGCCACGGCCGCTTCCTTCCAACTCCTAGGCCTTTCCTATCTCATCGTCGTTATAAGACCTATCTGTGTCGGTGCGACGTAAAGCCCCTAGCAAAAAATAAAATAAAAAAATTTATAAATGAATCCACTTCAAATGATTCTTTGTTAATTGTTGAGACTCGTAACAGTGTGCAATACAAGTCTGGCACCACCAAAAGCGTCCGGCCCCATGGCTAAATGTTTAGCGCGCTGGCTATTGGTCTAGAAGATCCCAGGTTCGATTCCCGGCCGGATCGGGGATTTTAATCTTAAGTGGTTAATTCCAATGGCTCGGGGGCTGTGTGTGTGTGTGTGCCGTCTTCATCATTAGAATTCATCTTAGGTAGGGTCCCATCCTCACAGACGCGCAGGTCGCCCATACGGTGTCAACTCGAAAGACTTGTACCAGGCCTCCCAGAGGTCACATGCCATAGCCATAGCACCAAAAGTTGCGTCTTGTCTAAAGCATTCCATATGCGTCCATGTAAACCCATGGTGGCTCCGCCAACTTCGTGCTTGAAACATCGTCTTGCCACCCATCAGTAATCCTGGTCGGGCTAACAAGGACGCGACCTCAACAAAATCTGAAGGGTTTCAATGAAAATAATTCAAGCACCATGGTGGCTTCGTGTGAAGGAGCTCCGAAACCTGTGCTTATTGATCCTAATAGAAAGCAACGTTGAAATGCTTTTTATTTGCTTCCTTGCTTAAGTACATCTATCCACTCAAGATTAGTTCCATCAAACTGTCTCGTCTTCTCTTCAAATTTCACCAAATTTTCACGTAGTACCTCTTCACTTACGATCCGCCTGACTCCGTTGCATGTCGGTTAATGTTATTAGAAGCCGCCCTCGGGGGCCCGGGTTCGATTCCCGGTACTGCCAGAAATTTAAGAATGGCAGGAGGGCTTGTATGTGTTTGCAATGGTACATACAGCTCACCTCCATCGGGGGTGTTCCTGAAAAGAGCTGCACCACCTCGAGATGAGGACACGAGTTTGCTATTTATGATCCAATCTATCATAACTTACAGCACTTTCACCCTTTCTTTGAACACCTCTCAGTGTTCCTTTGTGATTTAATTTCAATCAAGTACCCGTTCCAGACACATGTTTCGATGTACATCATTACTTATTTGCTTGACTTAGTACAGCCGGCTTCGCGGTGTAGGAGTAGCGTGCTTGCCTGTTACCCAGAGACCCCGGGTTAGATTCTCGGCCAGGACAGAGATTTTTACCTGGATCTGAGGGCTGGTATGAGATCCACTCAGCCTACTTGATTACAGTTGAGGAGAATAACGGCCGAGAGGATTCGTCGTGTCGACCACACGACACCTCGTTATCTGCAGGCCTCCGGGCTGAGCAGCGGTCGCTTGATAGGCCATGGCTCTTCGGGACTGTTGCGCATGTGGTTTGGTTTGGTTTTGACTTAGTCTACTCTTATGCTTTTCTTGCTTCTATTGCAATAACAAAATTATTTTCAGAGCATATTTTGTTAGATATTGAATGTCTTTTTCCCCACACCTGTGGGGTCGCGTGTGCTAACATGTGGAATTTTCCTGTTTTACGGCAGGATGCCCTTCCCGACGCAACATTATGTGGAGGGATTTAATCACTATTGCGTGTTTTGTGTTGGTTGAGTGAATATGAAGAGAGTGTTGGGATAAACACAAATACCCAGTCCCCGAGCCAGAAGAATTAATCAGATGCGATTATAATTCCCGACCCGGGCTGAAATCATACCCGGGACCCTCTGAACAGAAGGGCTCAACGCTGACCATTCAGCCAAAGAGTCAGACTGTTAGGTACTTAATGTACTTTGTTTTAAACACGGTTACCCTGGATTTTTGTTGTCTTGATCGTGGGCTGGGTGCTTTCGATCGTTTTTATGTACATACCACATCATTTAAACAAAACATACCACACTACCAAACGTCACAGAAACACGCTGCACAGTGTGTCGAATCCCATATCTAGGTGGAAAAAAATTCACTGCTGCAAATCAAAGCAAAACCTGGCTCATTCGATAGTGAACAAACCTTCGATCTTCCTTTCCGCTTTCTGGTGCGTAGGATGGAGGGGACAGGTGCTGAAACGTGTTCCTGGCAGTTATCAGCTCAGTTAATAGGAGGTGTCGGAGTGAAACGAACGTTGTGTTTCTAGGGAGTTCAACGAGGTGTTGTCTTCTGTGGCTCATGGATTAGTGAAAAAAGGTGTTTTCTCACTTTTAGGCGTAATGCAAGCGTTCTGCACTAAAGAAATTATTTACAGTGCGTTGTAAACGGAAAATTAAATTGTTGTTAGATTTTGCTCGAAAAAACTTTATGAGTGCCTCATAGTGCCACTTTACTTTAAACGTCATTCGATGGGAATTTTATTGTAAATTCAGGATCTGTAGTCGTTTGGTTGCGCACGAATGTGCATGATGATTTATTTTCTTATTTTCAGTGACTATGTGGGCGTTACCGCGAGACGAATTTTTCAACGCGTGGCGGTCATGTCGTAAAGAGGGGCGTTCAGAAGTCATATTTCAATATGTTATGAATACATTTGAGCCTACAACTCTTATTGACACTCCGGTTCAAGAGCTAAGAAACAAAATTAAGTTAATATCCCATAATATCAAAAAAAGGGAGAGTGCAGGAAGAAGAGGAGAACGATTTCGGGAAAAATTTGGTGATTGATTAAATGGGACGGCTTCCATCGTGTTAAGTGAACAAGACGACATGGATGCAGTGTATTATCCGTAAACAAGTTATGTCCCTAACAAAGTCGGCCGTTACCATAAGGCATTTAAGGACTGTTCCGTAAAGACGAAGAAGCAAAATGTTTGTGATATTACGGAATCGCGTAATTTGGAGGAAGTCGCGTTTGCTGCTGAAGATTATTTTCGACAAAACGGGAAAAGAGATTCAGCAAATTTCGTGAGAGAGCTTTATTCCTCCCCATCAAGAGGCACAAAAGTTCAGAAAGTTCTAAAAGGAGCAGACAAGCGTCCATTTACACCGGAAGAAGCGTTAGCGCTATACGTTGACACCAAGATTACCGCATACGGTTATAAATTAATGTAGAAACGTGCCATTGGTTTAGGGCATTTTATTTACCCGTCATATTACGCTTTAAAGAAAGCTAAAGCTGCGGGTTATCCTGCGGAGGAAGATATGACTATTAGCGATACCTCAGCTACTGTAAAGTTACAGGCAATATTAGATCTAACGGTAAAACGCTTAGTTGATACCTTGCCTGTGCAAAGTACTGACTCCTCTGCCGCCCTTTTCAGCAAATGGGGATGTGACGGAAGTTCAGGTCTCAGTTTGTACATACAAAGATTTAAGGACCACAGTAACACAGATGAGTATTTGTTTGTAATCTGTTTCGTTCCTTTAACCCTGTAATGCCCAAACCAACTGTATGATGATATAAAAATTATGTTTCCAGTAAAACTACTTCGTATAGCCTCAACTTACTCTATTATATGCATTTTGTACCATTTCAAAAATTTGACCCTTTTATTTTTAATGTTACATTTTTGTTACACTGGGCGTTTACTAGGTACACGATAGATTTCATTCAAAAATATTTTATTATTAACTAACTCCTTATGTATGCCCTGTACAGTCATTCTCTTCCTAAAGAGTGGCTTGATATTAATTATTTACATTTTAACAGAAACAGGCCTTAAAATTAGAGTAATCGAGCATATAAAAATGAGCATAAAAAAGGAACATTTTAGTTCAATTTCAGTTCAGTTTTCCCTGTGATTATAATTTTCTAGAGCTATCTACACATGGAACCTTCTGAAGATCAATGCATTCTGGTCTTTGTTCAAACAACACTACACTTTTCACACCAAATGTGGAAGGCCATCTTGATGCATATCTTGCAGCATCCTGTTGTGTCTTTCCATATGGGCCAGTGCTCGTACTTGTCTTTCTGGCAATCAGATACTGGAAGAATTGTTGTAGCTGCTTTCTTCCTAGATTTTGACACGTTGTCTCTGCTAGGTCGTCCTCGCTTTGATTTACCTTTGCCAGCTGAAATAAGGGCACATGCAATTTCAGCCTGAAACTTTCTCAATGGCATGTGTTGCTCTTGTAGACTTTTGCATTTCTCCCTGTACTTGATCCAACTATTGACAACTGTAATGCATATCAAATGCCAAAAGATGTACAGATACCATCTTCTACTCGTTCTAGGGAAACCAGAAAATAATAGCAAATTATTATTATTATTATTATTATTATTATTATTATTATTATTATTATTATTATTATTATTATTATTATTATTATTATTATTCCGAGGTATCTGTGGAACAGCAGAGGTGAAAGAATGTGCTGGGTGGAATAGGTCTCAACTACGAAATTAAAGTTAATTTAAAATTTAACAAAGGTTATATTTTCTTTTCAAGATCAAGAAATATCAAGTATAACAGGTACTCAGTAGCATATCAACAAATTAAGAATGTACAATGCAATTGGTTAATGGATTTGGGCTTCGAGCCCAGACACGCAATCCTTGAGCAATGAGCCCAACTTTACCTATGTACAAAATTCAACAAAGGGGCAGAAAACCCCAATCATGCCAAGGAGCACTTGCTCCCAATTACCCAGTTAAGCCTGCTCGAGGCACACAGAAAATACATTTTTAAGAAAGAGCAACCCACTCTCAAAGTTCAAGCCTATTCAAAGGCCACACCAAACTCCACCTTCAAGCTGCCCTCCGGGCACACAAAAACAGGGGTAATGATACCCAACCTACTGAGGCCTATTCAGTAAAAAAACAGGTTAATTATATGGCCCAAAATTCCAACTTGACTGGAGGCGTAACTTGCACTCCTAATACACTTTTACCTATTTGGCACTAGGCCGTATACACAAGGACTAATCCCATACTAAAGAGGTGACTTGTATAAGAAGACTTTATTACATAAAAAAAAAGAAGAAACGGTTGTTAAAACAAAGTCACCTCAAAACAATAGGAGTGGGAGCTCGAGAGGGTTTAGCAATCTCTATCCCAATTTATCGTTAAAGAGTTGAAGTTTTACCAAGTATCTATTACATTTTAACGATAGGTTACATGCGAAAAGTTTTCGAACCTGCCCCGAGGGTTAAACTGCTGAGCTAGCGAGAAAAGAAGTTATTAAACGGCCATTACCTTATGGATGAACTGCTGCCCGAAGAAAGAGGCGCTTCCCGCCCCCTGCTACATAATCACACTAGGAGAGATGTTACTGAAGTGGCCCCGAGACCCGAAAATCAGCAGTTTATGTACCCTCGCGGAAAATTCGAGACGTTTCATGAATGATTACAACCCGCCCACAAAATTTTATTGGTCGGCTAAAGATTACAAGTCAAAACTGAAGATGACATCTAGGATTGGTGGAAAATTAATTACAGAAATTACTCATTGGTCGAATTCAAACTGGCGGAAAGAGAAGGGTTATACTGCCAACCCAAACAATGACTGAAAGAAATTTAACAAAGAACAAACTTATGAATACCAAATTTCTTCAAAAAAGAGTTCCTTCACTTCGCACTAGGGTGCACAATTGTAGTTCTTACGTAGTGCCATCTAGAAGAGAATGTTCACACTTCGTACTACAGAGCAAACAAATACAAATCGAAACAAGCATAGTTCAGAACACTTCAAAATTTACCGTAGAGACATCTTCTGAGAAACCTTAGAATTAATATGGTTGTTAAAGTTCAGGCTTTCTCCAGTAGAGGAGTTTCAACTGGCGCAATGTTTGAATTAGCGGCGTGGAGGTGTACCGCCCGGTACAATTATTATTATTATTATTACCCCATATTTCACTCGTATATGGCATACGTAATGGTCAATAATCACTCAATATCAACAGGACAGACAACAAACAACAGCAATACATAACACACGCCGTTCATTGAAAACACTCTCCAATGCCCAGTGTTACATATTTGTAACTCAGATTCTGAAATGGCTCTACAGCTACACATATTGAGCTAGTGCATTCCCAAAGTATATTTTCTTTTCAATGAACATTATACTTTCATAATAAAACTTTATAAGTATGGAAAACACTAAATTATAGAAACAGTAAGAATAACAAACTTACCTTGCGTGTCATCTTCCTTCACAGCAGCGACCGGTTGACTTCAATAAAATGGTGCGAACTTCCCGGACCACAGTTGAAGAAAATATACACCAGAGTGTGTTCACGAATGTGTGACAAATATGCTACACTGTGCAATAAGAATAAAAGACATGTATTATAGCTTCTGATAGCATCTGAAAGTCGTGTGACAAATTTGTCACGCCGGGCATTATAGGGTTAAAAGTGCACCTGAATGATGCCAATAAAACTGTCATTTGGACAAATCCCAGGCCTTCATCAACGCGTTATTGCCGGCCAATAACATTTCGTTTTGAGAAGGAAACATCTGAAATCGTCAAACGTGAAGGTGAGTTAATTGAAAACCAAATAAAAGAGCAGACGCCATCTCTGGCTAGAAATTGGACTGTAGTTCACAGCTTTCTGCAAACCATCGTAGGTGTAACAAGAATACTGGACTGAAATTCTCATTGTTATTTATATTTTATCCAATTTTAACCAGTATGTTTACCACTGGCCGCCTTTGTGGTGTAGTGGTTAGCGTGATTAGCTGCCACCCCCGGAGGTCCGGGTTCGATTCCCGGCTCTGCCACGAAATTTGAAAAGTGGTACGAGGGCTGGAACGGGGTACACTCAGCCTCGGGAGGTCAACTGAGTAGAGGTGGGTTCGATTCCCACCTCAGCCATCCTCGAAGTGGTTTTCCGTGGTTTCCCACTTCACCTCCAGGCGAATGCCAGGATGGTACCTAACTTAAGGGCACGGCCGCTTCCTTCCCTCATCCTTGCCTATCCCTTCCAATCTTCCCATCCCCCTACAAAGCCGCTGTTCACCATAGCAGGTGAGGCCGCCTGGGCGAGGTACTGGTCATACTCCCCAGTTGTATCCCCCGACCAAGAGTCTGAAGCTCCAGGACACTGCCCTTGAGGCGGTAGAGGTGGGATCCCTCGCTGACTCCGAGGGAAAAGCCGAACCTGGAGGGTAAACAGATGATGATGATGATGATGATGTTTACCACTGTCATAAACTATAGTATACACATCCAAATCGTTATTTTTAATCCCATAACTGGACGATTCTTTTGTTGCTTTCGTCATTTTTTACACCTCCCCTTGCCCCTCACCCCTACATATTTACCCCCGATGATCGTAAACTTCAGACGATGCCAGATATGAATTCAACGACCTCGAAAACGGTATATTGCCAACTTTTAATGGGATCCCAGCACTAAAAACGACGTTATTAATGTTTCCCACTTAGAATTGGAATTCGACACACTGTGTGCTGTACTGAATACATCCCTCCCTATATGGTTGGTTTTAGCAAAGGCATGTGACCTTAAAACCGGGCTTAATCCATTTGTAATGAAAATATCATGTCTGGGACTGGGAAAAGGCAGGAACTATATGAGAGTATAGAACCAATCTCGAGTGTGATTAGAAAGAGAAGGTTAGGATTTGTTGGACATCTCATGAGGATGGATGACAGTAAGCTGTCGAAGAACGTATGGAATGCAACCTGCGTAACTGGAAATAAGTGGATGAAGGAAGTCAGAGAAGATTGGGAGACTATTGACAAAGGAAAAATATCCACTGAAGACACTACAGCATAGGTCCAAATACAGAAAGCTCGTGGAAGGTCACAGATGGACGGTCACCAGGATCCAGATTCAGATCACGGAAGCAGAAAGAAAGAGGAAGAGTGAGAGAATGAAGAGGTATTGGGAAGAAAGTTTTTTGCTAATTGATTTACGTCGCACCGACACAGATAGGTCTTATGGCGACGATGGGATAGGCCTAGAGGTTGGAAGGAAGCGGACGTGGCCTTAATTAAGGTACATCCCCAGCATTTGCCTGGTATGAAAATGGGAAACCACGGAAAACCATTTTCAGGGCTGCCGACAGTGGGATTCGAACCCACTATCTCCCGGATGCAAGCTCACAGCCGCGTGCCCCTGACCGCATGGCCAACTCGCCCGGTTGGGAAGAAAGAAGACGTGCCTCAGGGGTCGTAACGAACCGAATAGAATAATAATAATAATAATAATAATAATAATAATAATAATAATAATAATAATAGGCTATACTGAATTATTGTGAATATAATTAGGACCGGCAAAAGACCCATTATTAACCAGCTATTTCAATGCGAGTTAATTTTTGTTAACTATCATAGTTTAAAGTTTTTTCGAAATGGCCATAAAGAGATTCAATACTGATTTATATTTACAATCCATTGGGGCATATGAGCGAATGGCGAATGCTGTAGGGTGTAGTGCTACCAATATTGTGATACAATCTATCCTTCTAACTTCTTCCAGCACTCTTCTGTTGCATCACATTTCACGACACCTTTTCTTTGAATTACTCTCGTTATTCCTGTGTAATTTCAATTGAATACCCTCTCCAGACTTACGTTTACGAGATGACATGAACTGCGATCCGTGGAGAGTACTATGCACAATAGGAAAAGTGAGAACCACGATTTTGTAAATCTACGCTAGGTCCTTGTTTGAAGTATACATTTGCTTTTGAAAGTATTTTTCCTTACTTTATTCAGAATATTATCTAACCGTGAGTGTTTTCTTCCCTAACCAATTTTTGTGTTTCTAGAGGCTTATTATCTCCTTGTTTTTCTTCTCAAATTAGCAATTAACTCCGCTACCACAATTAACGGTGGTGAGATCTCACGTGTTGACATCGTAACACTCAGTACTAGTACATTAGAAGGCCCAATGCACGGGAAACCTGTCGTTACTGGAGATTTGATTTTTGGCTTATTTAAATCATTGACGGATTAGATAACTTGAGGAGTTCTTCCTGTTGCCCTACAATGTACTAGAACCTCATTTTCCCCATAATGGTGATAGACTGAGTGCTGAACATAACGAGAAAGTACTTATTGATGGTGATTTACCTGAATGCGGAAGTTTTGTATTAATTATACAAAATAAACAAATAATTGCTTTGACTCAGTTAGGAATGAGGAAAGAAGGGCGACTTTTAGTTCAGCCTTCACCATGAGTGACATGATTAAGTAACTTGGAGTCAAGAAGTTGAAATTACGCAAGAGGAAAGCAGTTTGTATTAAAGGTTAAGTAGCGTATTCTAAGTTACAATTCCGCCTAGTCACGATTCAATGGTAACCATGGATTGCCAACGGTCTGATGAAGGAAATTCTTCTGATTATCCAAGATACTGTCAGAAAGAATAGGTAAAATACTATAAACTATATTTCTTTATCGATGAGCCATCCATCAATATTTGTAGTTGAGCTTCAACCTTCCACGTTTTCCCTGTGGAATGGGCCCTATGTTTTTTTGTTTTAAAGTTCTGAGCGTTTCCTTGTTGGGAACAAACTATATATTTTCCTAAGACAAAACATTATTTACACAAATTTTCCGTGATATTATAAATTCTAACGGCGTAGATATGAGCGGGTTTGAAGGCGAAGATGATTGTTTTTATGGCATTGAAACAACGTAAACGATTTCCGGTAAAATATTCATCAGCGACAAAAATAAGTATACGTCGGATAGGGTTACAGATAATAAGTAAATCAGTAGTAGACTGCCTATCTCCGTATCTCAAGCTTGCGGGTTCGAACTCGGCAGAGATATTTGCATTTTTGAAGGACGGAAAAGTCCTCTTTTTTATTGGCTTTACGTCCTATTAACTCCTTTTCACGTTTTTCGGAGACGCCGAAGTGTCGGAATTTAGTTCCGCAGGGGTTCTTTTACGTGTCAGTAAATCCACCGACAAGAGACTGACGTATTTGAGCACCTTCAAATACCACTGGACTGTGCCAGGATCGAACCTGGCAAATTGGGATCAGAAGGCCAGTGCCTCAACCGTCTGAGCCACTCAGCCCGTCACGCAAAAGTCCATTCGACGCTCCATGTCATACGATCTCAGCACGTAAAAGATATCTGGTAACAAACACATATTTGGTGTTTACCAGACAAAATTAATTCAATCGGAGACATAAATCAGAAGGCCCCGTGGTGTAGGGGTAGCGTACCTGCCTTTTACCCGAAGGCCCCGGGTTCGATTCCCGGCCAGGTCAGGGATTTTTACCTGGACCGGAGGGCTGGTTCGAGGTCCACTCAGCCTACGTGATTAGAATTGAGGAGCTATCTGACGGTGAGATAGCGGCCCCGGTTTAAAAAGCCAAGAATAACGGCTGAGAGGATTTGTCGTGCTGACCACACAACACCTCGTAATCTTCAGGCCTTCGGGCTGAGCAGCGGTCACTTGGTAGGCCAAGGTCCTTCAAGGGCTGTAGTGCCATGGGATTTGGGGGGGAGGGGTTGAGACGTAGATCACCCAAAAGAGTAGAACATGCTCAAAACAACCTTGCGTTATCACAAAATGGCAGCGATAACATGACTACAATGGGAGCAGCTCATTAGTACCTTTCGATATGGTTTTATTTGAATCCAACAACCATTCTAAACCGTTTTACTACAATAACGGTTTAACCGTCAACATGTATTTGTATATGAAATGCAGTTCTGTGTTTCTGTAGTTTATCTGTGATGTTCACAAGTAGCATTGGTCTGTTTACGAATTTACTAAAAAAACTTCCAAAGGACATTCTCCAATGCATTCGTTGCTGTTATGAAATCGGCCATCTTGTTCATAGGAAGCCCCTTTCAGGGTCTTCGATTATTCGCACTACAACTCTTGGATAATAATAATAATAATAATAATAATAATAATAATAATAATAATAATAATAATAATAATAATAATAAAGAAAATTAATTATTTTACAATTTCTTTTTCAAAGTAGAAGTGGTCGTTCAAGAAATAGGTAGGCCTACACCAGTTGAGGAATTGTTAGGTTTTAACTTCTATGTTCAGCGACGGAGTTGATTGATGTTTTCGGGATTCGAACTCGATATATCCTCCCCCTAGGATCTTCAAGGGAGCAAAATCTTCAATATCACTAAAAGATTTTAGTTCAAAGGTATGAACTGATATGTTCCTGGTTACGAAACCAATAACTCAACCTGAAGGCAAATAATTTAATTCTTTCTTAATCTGTTTACCCTCCAGGGTTGGTTTTTCCCTCGGACGCAGCGAGGGATCCCACCTCTACCGCCTCAAGGGCAGTGTCCTGGAGCGTGAGGTATTGGTTCGGAGGATACAACTGGGGAGGACGACCGATACCTTGCCCAGGCGGCCTCACATGCTATCCTGAACGGGGGCCTTGTGGGGGATGGGAAGATTGGAAGGGACAGGCAAGGAAGAGGGAAGGAAGCGGCCGTGGCCTTAAGTTAGGTACTATCCCGCCATTTGCCTGGAGGAGAAGTGGGAAACCACGGAAACCACTTCCAGGATGGCTGAGGTGGGAATCGAACCCACCTCCCGAGGCTGAGTGGACCCCGTTCCAGCCCTCGTACCACTTTTCAAATTTCGTGGCAGAGCCGGGAATCGAACCCGGGCCTCCTAGGGTGGCAGCTAATCACACTAAGCACTACACCAGTAATTTAATTCCCTGGCGCGTTTTCAAGCGAAATAATCGTGCGACAAAGGGCTTTTAAAACAGTGGGATTTGGTCATTTTTGAAAACAACAAATACAACAGTTCTGTAGAGGGATAATAGTAGAGTTCAATGCTGTCAACACTCTAATTTTTTTAAACGTGGATTTTGCTTCTTTTTATAGCCTCAATATATAGAATAATTCATAGTTAGCATATTAAGTGACATGTTTCAAAACATGTTCATCTGCTACGTTGACTTAAATTTATTCAAGACTGTGGTTACAACTTATCAACAATAGATTTTTACCTTCTGTTGCTTCATCTTCAGTTGAAATTCTGTTACTTTCTTTCTTAATCTGTTTACCGTCCAGGGTTGATTTTTTCTTCGGACTCAAGGGCAGTGTCCTGGAGTGTGAGACTTTGGGTCGGGGATACAACAGGGGAGGGGGACCAGTACCTCGCCCAGACTGCCTCACTTTTTATGCTGAACAGGGGCTATTTTGGTGGTGGGGTGGGGGGGATGAGACGATTGGAAGGGATAGACAAGGAAGAGGGAAGGAAGCGGCCGTGGCCTTAAGTTAGATACCACCCCGGCATTTGCCTAGAGGAGAAGTGGAAAACACGGAAAACCACTTCGAGGACGGCTGAGGAGGAAATCGAACCTCTTCTATTCAGTTGACCTCCCAAGGCTTAGTGGACTCTATTCCAGCCCTCGTACCAATTTTCAAATTTCGTGGCGGAGCCGGGAATCGAACCTGGGCCTCCGGGGGTGGCAGCTAATCACACTAACCACTACACCCCCCACAGAAGCGGTATTTTGTTACTTACTATGAAAATCCCGCTATTCGAGTTTTCTTGAGTGCCGTCAGATTTTTGTTTTGTACATCAGAATTTGGCTTTACTATAAGATTTATTGGGTCTGATATCATTCATTATAAACCCTCCTCAGCACAAAGTAACTAAGTGCTAATTTTACGAGCCATATTCCACATTGATGGTCTTTAAGAAGCTGCTTGGGGCGGTAATGCATACGATTCTGAAAGTTGTTCTGTCTATCCTTTCACAGGATCGTTGCCAACCAGCGTATCGGGTTCATAACTAGAAAGTTAATATCAATTACATCTCTTGTGAGTTGGAGTACCAACTTTGAAACGTGCAAGAGGTAGTGAGTGAGACTGTTATTGTACGACTAAACGAGTTGTTTGGGGGTTATGGGTTTTAGAGCTGTAATCTTCCATTCGGGATATGGATTCGAACACTACTATCAGCACCCCTGAAGATGGTTTTCCATTGTTTCCCATCTTCACACCAAGCATAATTATGGCTCACATAAGAATTACTCATGCAACGTCCGGTTCCATGGCTAAATGGTTAGCGTGTTTGCTTTTAGTGTAGGGGTCCCGGGTTCGATTCTCAGTCGGATTGGGGATTATAATTTTGATTGCTTAATTCCAGAGGCGTAGCCAAAGGGAGGGGGTTTACTGCGTGTTAGACTCCTCCTCCCATGGAACTTTTACAAAAAATAAAATAGAAACTGACAATAAACTAAATAGATATTCAGAGACATGATTGTAAAACCAACAGATCTGTTGAATCTATTTTCTAAGAAGCCTCGAAAGTTGGATTTTAGATCGTAAACTGAACATATCATTCTCTGTAAAACTGTGAGCATGATCGTACTGTACTTGTTCTGTATTTTAATATAGGATTTTGTAGTGTACCGTTACTGCAATCTGAATATCAATATAATTCACTTGTGTCAGTGTCTTTATAATGACAAGTATTGTATGCGCCCACCACGCACGCACAAGCACCTGCACAGTGTTCTGTCATCAAACCCACCACCACCACATCGGCCGACCCTGGGTACGCTACTGGTTGATTCCGATATCTCGGGGGCTGTGTGTGTGTGTGTGTGTGTGTGTGTGTGTGTGTGTGTGTGTGCCGTTTTCATCATTAGAGTTCACTATAGGTGGGGTGTCCGGCTCCATGGCTAAATGGGTAGCGTGCTGGGGTTTGGTCACAGAGGTCCCGGGTTCGATTCACGAAAGGGTTTGGAATCTTTACCATAATTGGTTAATTCGGCTGGAAAGGGGGAGGTGTGTATGCGACGTTTTCGCCCTTCGTGGTCTTTGTCTTCTCTTGGCCGATATCTTCATTTTTCGAAGTATCGGATCACTTCCATTTTTTCTCTCTGATTAGTGTTATATAGAGGATGGTTGCCTAGTTGTACTTCCTCTTAAAACAATAACCAGCACCACTACCATGAACAAGAAAAATAACAGTATTAAACAGACTCTAGGAAAAGACACATTCACCGATAAACTGGGTAAGGTAAAAAAAGAAGTAAGTGAATCACATACCTTATATTTGGCCACATTACTAGGAAAGGAGCTTCCTGGCCGAGGTACAGCTAACCACTGTACCCTACCAAGTGCCGAGGTACAGGTAACTACTCTACCCTACCAAGTGCCGAGGTACAGGTAACTACTCTACCCTACCAAGTGCCGAGGTACAGCTAACCACTCTACCCTACCAAGTGCCGAGGTACAGGTAACCACTCTACCCTACCAAGTGCCGAGGTACAGCTAACCACTGTACCCTACCAAGTGCCGAGGTACAGCTAACCACTCTACCCTACCAAGTGCCGAGGTACAGGTAACCACTCTACCCTACCAAGTGCCGAGGTTATGGATTGTTTTACAGTACTAAAAATTTTCTAGCACAAAAAGTATCTATATCGGTCAGGGATGAGTTACATTTAGAGGCCTATGAAGAGAAAAGTGGAAAAAAAAACAAACATAAATGAATGAAGTACTGATCAAGTGGCTATGCGGATTGGGTTACGTAGCTGTCAGCTTGCATTCGGGAGATAGTGGGTTCGAACCTTACTATCGTTGGCCCTGAAGGTAGTTTACCATTTTCACATCAGGCAAATGCTGGGGCTGTATCTTAAGGCCACGGACACTTCCTTCCCATTCCAAGCCCTTTTTTGTCCCATCGTCGCCATAAGACACCTGTGTCAATGTGACGTAAAGCAAATTGTAAAATGTAAAATAAAAAAAATAAGTACCGGTACATCATTTACATTACTAATTGCTGTTTCGGACGTAATGAAAAGTGGACAATAAATCCTCATGGACATGACTAATAATTGTGTAAGAATAATGACTGGACCAACTATTCGTTGACTTGTAAGAAAGTGGATGAAAAATTAGAGTGAAAGTTAAGTTAAAGTAGACGAAAGAGTTATAGAGGAAAATAACGTGGACGGAATGTCTGGGTATCGATCATTCAGTTAAGGATCCAGGCAACAACAACAGTAACTCTACACTGGATAATTAAAGTTTATTCAGTGGAGGAGGATATCGTGTATGGAATTACAGTCATATCATTATGACCATCACTTTCCCAATGGTAGCCTTAGGATACGTGGAGTTGTAGGACAGTGGTAGAGAAATGACCCCAATACTTCACATGGTAAACACTGACTGACCTTGAAGAAGTATATACCGTCTTCACAACTGGAAGAACAGGCTCACAGTATTCTTTCAAGAAGTAGGTGTCGCAATTTATCTTTTGTAACTGCCCACTCGCTCTCGAGAAAGTGACCTGGGGTCATTGCAATACCGTACCTCTCTTCTCGCATCCTTGCTGCTTCCTCTCCGTAATTGTAGGCTACAAAGCCAGAATTGCGAGTCGCTACTTCCTATCCGGGATGTGTGGCAACCGGCTTTGTCTTCGAATTTACTCATCTCTAGAGATATACTGTTAAGGAAACCTGTCTCCTATTGAGGACAGGGATTTTTTTTGTTATTGGTTCAACGTTGCACTAACATACCGAAGGTTTTTGGTGACGTAAACATAGGAAAGGCCTGAGACACTGGCAATGCAGAGGTTATGGCATTTATTAAGATACAGCCCCAGGATTTGTCTGGCATGACAATGGGAAACCACAGACAACCATCTTCAGAGTTGCTAACGGTAGGATTCGAACCCACCATGCCCAGAATGCAAGCTCGCAGTTATCTGCCCTGAAGCGCGTAACCAACTCGCTCGGACAGGACAATGATTAATGTGCAATTAAAACATACATTTATCCAATTACATTTTATTACAAACTAGCTGACTATCCGTCGCTGTCGGATTAGTGAACATTTCCACGTCAGTGATGGACTTGGCAATCTAAGCTCCATAATATTGCCTTTATCATAGTTCATACGGTACGACTATATAACATATACAGTAAACTATTTGAAATAGCATATTCTAAAAGAAACCAAAACCAAACCCCATGGCACAACAGCCCCGAGAAGCCATGGCCTACTAAGCGACCGCTGCTCAGCCTGAAGTCCTGAAGATTACGAGGCGTGTGGTCAGCACGACGAATCCTCTCGGCCGTTATTCTCGGCTTTCTAGACCGGAGCCGTCATCTCACCGTCAGATGGCTCCTCAATTGTAATCTCGTAGACTGAGTGGACCCCGAACCAGTTCTCAGACCCAGATAGAAGTCCCAGACCTGGCCGGGAATCAAACCCGGGGCCTCCGGGTAAGAGGCAGGCACGCTACGCCTATAACCACGGAGCCGGCAATTGCAATTACATCTGATATGACTTCTTTTTACGTACAGATATTAGATAGAACTGACTGTGGCGGAAATAATTGAACGTTTTTGAAAAATGTAACAGTCGCGAATACATCCGTTATTATTCCTTGTAAGGAAAAAATAAAGTACGGTAACGGAAATTGTATTTTCCAAAACTATTATTATGTTCGGTTTTCTGTACAGCTAATATTAATAGAGAAATTTGATTTTTTCTGTTTTCTCCCCGTAAAATTGCTACGCCACTGTACACTAATAAAAATAATAGCCTAGAGCACAACCTGGATATTCATGAATATTTCAATATTGAATTTCGAGAAATTCTGTTTATCTGTCTCCCCGTAATGTTGTAACAAACAAACAAACAAACAAACAAACAAACAAACAAACAAACAAACAAACAAACAAACAAACAAACAAACAAACAAACAAACAAACAAACAAACAAACAAACAAACAAACAAACAAACAAACAAACAAAGAAAGTACTGTAATTCGAATGGGCGCAAGTTTTCACGCAGAGTTGACCTATGTACCACGTGATAGGTATTAAGTATCTAGTCTGTTCTCACTACTGGGGCAGTAGATACGGTCGGCTGGGGCTGCAGTTGCGCGGAACTGGCCTGACGACGCTTGGCCACCTTAATTTTGAGACGATGCCTTTTGTCTCTCGTTACTGGTGGTTTTTGGATTTTTGGAAATCTGACAAGCCGTTCTATCCTTATGAATGTGTTTTCGATCATTTTAGTGCCATTAATTGCGAAAGGGAAAAATGGCGATTTTAGTATCTCAAGATGGCAGCTGTATTGCATCACGCAATGACATCGTACCGAAGGAACTTGTTACTGGGTGCCATTGCCCTTCCTCTTTACAGTGCGATGTTGAACACTGTCGTCGCATGTAATGTCTAGAAGTGATTTTCGATTTTAAGACTTTCATGGTTTGGTAATGCTTACCCGCTGAAGTACAGGTCCAAAACTACAGACTCTACGTCAAAAAGTGAAATGAAACTACTTTAGACTCCTGTGTGCCTAATTCGAAAAAAAAAAGAAGTATGAGGCCAAAAATTTAAAGTGCACGGGGAAACATTGAATCATTTAGATTGCATTGCTAAAATTACTAAGCCACTGGCTTAGATTTGTTGAACAAAGTATTCACTTTGTATTTTCCAGAAAAAACATGTGACACGGGGATTAAACACGAAGTTTAGTGTCATGAAGTTTGGAAAATTCACAAAGTGTTTAAAGTGCACGGAGAAAATTATAATCTTCTAGAGATTGCATTGCTAATAGTTCGTCCTGTCTAAGGGTCTGTTTCACATTGCAAACTTAATCTGAAGCTTTTGTAAGCCTTGGATGCGACTTATAATGACACTAACTTCCTGTTTAATCCCCGTGTCACATGTTTTTCTGGGAAATATTGATAACAAGACTATTTCTAAGTCACTAGCGACACCGTGATATCTTCAGCTGTACCACCCGGTAGGCTACTTGAGAAAATACAGCTATTTGTTCCGAAGATACAAGGGATACATGTGCTTGAAATAAAATAAATGACTTGTGTACTATTTTGTTCAGCAGTTTCTTTGTAACTAGCTTCGTTGAACACTGTACTGGGGTTAGTTTTGGTCAGTTAAAGCTAGAGTGTAGTCAGGAGAAAACAGACCGAGAATGAATCCAGTGTTTCTTACACTAAATCATGTTCCTTTGGCTTTGCGTCGCTTTGCCTTGAATGCCTTGTTTAACCGTACGGTTTAAAAAATCAAATTCCTACAAGAAATACTGAACTACCACGATCTTACTGAAGACTTATATATAACAGCAAGTACCTTTTTAAACAGAGAGTATATGCGATTTTAGCCAAATGTCTCAAAAATATTTTAAATATATACTTTTTTGTCCTTTTTAATTCTCTTATTTAATCAGACATTTGCATTGATTTTAGTCGTGTTCAGAAAAAGTGCAAATCATAAACTGTGAATGTCAGAACATCCAGGGAGTTTGTGGTGTGAAAGAGACTAATTCAGGTTATATTTTCTGATATTTTCTGTCTGCCATTTATGTCATTTCTTTCCTGTGTCTGCCATATATATCTTATTGTGTGACTTGTGAATTTTCAATGGTTTTCTGGCTGTATGCTTGATGGGGGTAAAAGCCAAATAATATTTTAAAAAGCAGCAAGTATAGAAAGAACCAGAAGATTTTGAAATGTGTTGTTAATGGTCGCACATCGTCGTCATCCTCCGATTATTTCTTCATTTGATTTCATGTAAATGAGCAACATCTCACTTTGTTTACAATGCGACTGTAACCATATCGCCTCTAGATGAGGCCAACTGGGAGTTCAGCGGCAGCTGACTATGAAAGCTTGCTGGCTCAGGTTTCTAATTTATTCCTTTCCACTAACGGAGGCGTGTGTTTGAGGAAAGGCGTGGCCGACTAGACGTGGTCATTTATCCGGTCTTTCACCCTGAAAAGACAAGGTATATCGGCAGAAATAGAAGACACAGTAAATATCTTCCATTTCGATTATCTGCTTAATTAATCCAGAACTATTCTAAAGTCTTTTTTTTTTGCTAGGGGCTTTACGTCGCACCGACACAGATAGGTCTTATGGCGACGATGGGATAGGAAAGGCCTAGGAGTTGGAAGGAAGCGGCCGTGGCCTTAATTAAGGTACAGCCCCAGCATTTGCCTGGTGTGAAAATGGGAAACCACGGAAAACCATCTTCAGGGCTGCCGATAGTGGGATTCGAACCTACTATCTCCCGGATGCAAGCCTCACAGCCGCGCGCCTCTACGCGCACGGCCAACTCGCCCGGTATTCTAAAGTCTTAGTTCCATAAGTTTCTCTACTCATCACCAATGCAATATAATTCCTTCCCCGTAAATAAATAAATAAATAAATAAATAAATAAATAAATAAATAAATAATGTTATTGCTTTTACGTCCTAGATTACTAACTAATTTTGACGGTTTTCGGAGACGCCGAGGTGCCGGAATATTGTCCCTCAGGAGTTCTTTTGCGTGCCGATAAATCTACAGGTACAAGGCTGATGTATTTGAGCACCTTCAAATACCACCGAACTGAGCCAGGCTTGAACCTTCCAAGTTGGGGTGAAAAAGCCAGCACCTCAACCGTCTGAGCCACTCAGCCCGCTCGTAAATAGAGAGCAAGAAACAGTATTTATTTAGGGAGTCGGTTCGTAAGTCATGGCAACAACCTTTTTTATCTTCTGAAAATATACCACCAATAGAAATAATGCTTTAGTGTCTGTGCCATAATATACTTCTTTATGTCGCTACTAGGTGGCGTATACGTACATGAATCTCTGGGACGATCATGACATTTAAAATCATCGTTTTCTTCATGTAAAACCTATTTAAAATCCTTCAAAGTTTTCTCTCAAGCTACACGCATGGTTCATAGCCATCCACGAGGAAGACGGAGAAGAGGCAGCGGGGGAAAAGGAGAGCAGGAGTCAAGAGACATCGTCATTGGTTTCTCACCAAGATGTTCTGGGTTTGAATGCTCGTGAGATATTTGAAATGAATGTCGCTTCCCTGTGGTTCGGAATCCACGTTAAAACGGAAGTTGATGTCCCAGTATAATTGATGATAATGATGCTTGTTGTTTTAAGGGGCCTAACATCGAAGGTCATCGGCCCCTCCCCGGTATAATTATCAACAGCCATGTACAAGTATAAGTCGGCCTCGTGGTGTAGGGATAGCGTGCCTGCTTCTTACCCGGAGGCCCCGGGTTAGATTCCCGGCCAGGTCAGTTTTTTTTACCTAGACCTCAGGGCTGGTTCGAGGTCCACTCAGCCTACGTGATTAGAATTGAGGAGCTATCTGACGGTGAGATAGCGGCTCCGGTCTAGAAAGCCAAGAATAACGGCTGAGAGGATTCGTCGTGCTGACCACACGACATCTCGTAATCTGCAGGCCTTTGGGCTGAACAGCGGTCGCTTGGTAGGCCAAGGCCCTTCAAGGGCTCTAGTGCCATGGGGTTCAGTTTTTATGTTCAAGTATAGCCTATACTTGCTTGTTTTAAATTTTTTGAGCTCTTGAGGCTTTTTCAATTGTGAAATTACCAGCGTTTCGCCACAGTGCGGTAGTGGGCTCGTCACTTGGATTGCCACACTTTTCAAAGATACGTGCCCAAGGGTTTGTGCCAATATCATGTCAAAAACAACTATGTTAAAAAGAACATACAGTATACAAAATAGCTAACATTATCAGAAAGCAAAGTCTAAAAGTAACATTTAGAACGAACAACACACTACAAAGACATATCAGCAAAGACCCGAGGAATCTATGAACTCAAGTGCCAAGAACCTAACTACAAAGCCACATAGGCCAAACAAGACACACACCGGGCGAGTTGGCCGTGCGCGTAGAGGCGCGCGGCTGCGAGCTTGCATCCGGGAGATAGTAGGTTCGAATCCCACTATCGGCAGCCCTGAAAATGGTTTTCCGTGGTTTCCCATTTTCATACCAGGCAAATGCTGGGGCTGTACCTTAATTAAGGCCACGGCCGCTTCCTTCCAACTCCTAGGCCTTTCCTATCCCATCGTCGCCATAAGACCTTTCTGTGTCGGTGCGACGTAAAGCCCATAGCAAAAAAAAAGACACAATTTCTACACAAGATACAAAGAACACAAAAACGCGATCAGATAGAATTAACATTCAGCTTTCGGTGAGCACATATACGACAGCTCACACCATTTCACAGACATCAACGCAGATCTAAATACCTTGCACGTCGAAAATAAAAGTAAATTTTTGAATATTAAAGAAGCAATCGAAATTTTCATCGCAAAAAAATAAGATAACGAAACCAACCTGAATAAACATTATTAAAAAATCCGGCCCCCACCCTCCTTCTTTGCCCTACTTAATTAACACCTGGACAACATTTACACTTTTTGCATTAGCGTTTCATGAATGCCACGGGAGGTAATCTAGAATGTGGGTTAGGATATTCTTAATTCTAGTAAATTTTTCAGACTTTTGCAACCCAACGATGAACGTAAATTCACTCACAAATTAAATGTACCTAATTAGTTTTTAGCAAAATTTTTTGCGTCGTACTGAGTTAGACAGTTCTTATGGTGACGACGGGATATGAAAGAACGAGGACAGGGAAGGAAGTGTTCGTGGCGTTAATTAAGGAACAGCCCCAGCATTTGCCCGGTTTGAAACTGGGAAATATGAAAATTCATCTTCGAGGTTACTAATAGTGCGATGCCAGATTCATGGCTTGAAGGTTAGAGTGCTGACGGTTGGTCCAAGGGGTCTCGGGTTCGATACATAGTTGTCGGGGATTTTTCATTCCTCTGGCTCGGGGGATGGGTTTTGTGCTGTCTTTATCATTATCATTCATCGTAGGTAGGGCCTCATCCTTACAGACACGCAGGTCGCCTACAAGGCATCAACTCGAAAGACCTGTACCAGGCCTCTCAGGAGGCAACCAAACCAAACCAAACCAAACCAAACCAAACCAAACCAAACCAAACCAAACCAAACCAAACCAAACCAAACCAAACCAAACCAAACCAAACCAAACCAAACCAAACCAAAAAAAACCAAACCAAACCAAACCAAAGCCCATGGCGCAAGAGCCCCGAAAGGCCATAGCCTACTAAGCGAGACCGCTGCTTCGTCTGAAGGCCTGCAGATTATGAGGTGTCGTGTGGTCAGCAAGATGAACCCTGTCGGCCGTTATTCTTGGCTTCCTACACCGGCGCCGCCGTATCACCGTCAGACAGCTCCTTAATTGCAATCACTGTAGGCTGAGTGGATCTTGAACTAGCCCTCAGATCCGGGTAACAATCCCTGAGCTGGCCTGGAATCGAACCCGGGGCCTCCAGGTAGGAGGCAGGTATGCTACTCCTACACCGCGAGGCCGGATCTCAGAAGGCCACACGCCATTAAATAGTGCGATTCGAACTAATCATCCCCAAAATGCAAGCTGATCGCTCTGTGACTTAAAGAGTGTAGCTAACTCGCTTGGTTTAAAAATATAATTGTAGGCAAAGAAGATGAGTATCATTAGGTAGGAGAACATAGTGCAAAGTAACACTGTGGAATGTGATGTACCAGTACCGTAGGGTGTTGTGGTTGCGTGAGCATACACCTTCTTCACACTCTACTTGCTGTCGTCATGGTGACAAAAGTAAAACTCTTGTCTGGGTGCACTAGATAGCGGAGGAACAGATGCTTACTAAGTGGTCAGCAACATGTCTAAGTGCAAGTGGCTTCAATTTTAGAACAAAAAGGAGGTTAATGTTACCTTCATATCCTGCATACTGGTGTGTTGGAACTAGAAGCCGGACGCAGAGTTGTCAAAGCTACCAATTAATGGGCACGGAAATAAGGTTCTAATGATAGAATCTCCTTGTATTTTGTAAGAGAAAACTTCAGAACAACCGGTTAATAATAATAATCCGCCAAAGACGCCTGAAAGTTTATGGGCACGTCCGCAGACTGCCGGCAAGTAGACTGACACACAAGATTCTCACCTACATAGAACATCTAAAAAATATTTCATGGGTACTGGAAGTGAAGAAGGATCTGGAAAAAGCCCAGATGAACTCAAATGACACCGCGGACAGAAACCTCTATAGGAAAAAATTAATGGATGGAAAGTGCAACCAGAGAACGAAGTGAAAAAGAAGACTGGAGCAAAGTGGACAGAAGAACGAAAAAGGATCCACGGAGAAAGGATAAAAGCTGTTTGGCAACTCAGAACACAGAATTGTTAGAGCTTTGCGTGATCCATTGGGTCCATACGCACGTAATAATAATAATAATAATAATAATAATAATAATAATAATAATAATAATAATAATAATAATAATAATAATAATAATAATAATAATAATAATAATCGCATGGTCTCTCTTATCGAGTTGCAGGTCTTCTGAAATAGTACCATAGAGCCCCACCAATTTCGACATTCCAATTGTGCTATTTTCTTGCAACTAAAGAAGAGCTCTACTAGACCGTTCCTATGGCTGAATAATTTTCCTATTCATAATGAGTGTTGGTTCATGGTGTGGGTTACTGTAGTCACGTCGTAGTTCGTGAACCATGGGCAACGGCTGAGTGGCCTAGTAAGTGGTCCTGAGAGTCGGGATACCAATTGCTATGGAATGGGAGTGGGCATTTCGGACATATTCTGAGTCATGGCCCTCCTTGTGCTCGGGCGGCTAGGACTATACAATTCACCGGTGGTCCATAACCCGGTAGAGGAAAGATCCTCACTTGGACTATGTGCAAGTAGGGTAGCATCCTGCTTCATGAATTTACCGAGCTCAGAACATTTTAAGCAAGCCTCGGACCTATGGAAGTAACGGAGACCCATTCCTATTTGACAGGCGAGGGACTCCTTGGAAACAACTTGACGAATGAAATGGAATTTGATGGGGAGCTGTCAATATTAATGGGGCTTATGGAAGAAAGAAAGTAGAGCTGGCTGAGTCAGCAAAGAGGATGCATCTGGATGTGCAAGGAGTAAGTGATATTCGGATAAGGGGAGATAACGAGGAAGAGTTATGAGATTATAAAGTGTACTTGACGGGTGTTAGAAAGGGAAGGGGTAGGGCTCTTTATCAGGAATACCATTGCACGGAACATAGTTTCTGTTAGGCACGTACATGAGCGAATGATGTGGGTAGATTTGTCAGTTGGAGGAATTAGGACTAGAATTGTCTCCGTGTATTCACCTTGTGAGGGTGCAGATGAGAATGAAGTTGGCAAGTTTTATGAAGCATGGAGTGACATCGTGGTCAGGGTCAACAGCAAGGATAGAATAGTGCTAATGGGCGATTTCAATGAGAGAGTTGGGAATAGAACTGCAGGATACGAAAGGGCGATTGGTAAATGTGGGGAAGATATGGAAGCTAATGGGAATGGGAAGCGTTTGATGGACTTCTGTGCTAGTATGGGTTTAGCAGTTACGAATACATTCTTCAAGCATAAGACCATTCACCGCTACACATGGGAGGCTAGGGGTACCTAATCCATAATAGACTATATCTTAACCGACTTCGAATTCAGGAAACATGTTAGGAATGTACGAGTTTTCCGGGGATTTTTCGATGATACAGACCACTATCTGATCTGTAGTGAACTGTAGAGAAAGTGAAATCTGTCTGCAAACGAATAAGAGTGGAAAATCTTAAGGACGAGGAAATTAGACAGAAATACATGGATATGATTAGTGAGAAGTTTCGAACAGTAGACAGTAATCAGGTTCAGGATATAGAAAGTGAATGGGTGGTATACAGGGATGCTGTAGTAGAAACAGCAAGGGAATGGCTAAGAACAACTGTGTGTAAAGATGGGAAAAGGTGAACAACTTGGTGGAATGATGAAGTGAGAGCAGCTTTTAAACGTCAAAATAAGGCTTATCCGAAATGGCTCCAAACAAGGACCTAAGCAGACAGGGATTTGTACGTAGATGAAAGAAACAGAGCGAAACAAATAGTTGTTAAATCCAAAAAGAAGTCGTGGGAAGATTTTGGAAATAACCTGGAAAGGCTAGGCCAAGCAGCGGGGAAACCTTTCTGGACAGTAATAAAGAATCTTAGGAAGGGAGGGAAAAAGGAAATGAACAGTGTTTTGAGTAATTCAGGTGTACTCATAATAGATCCCAAAGAATCACTGGAGAGGTGGAGGGAATATATTGAGCATCTTCTCAATGTAAAAGGAGATCATCCTGGTGGTGTTGCGAACAGCCAAGCTCATGGGGAGGAGGGAAATGATGTTGGTGAAATTACGCTTGAGGAAGTGGAAAGGATGGTAAATAAACACCATTGTCATAAAGCAGCAGGAATAGATGAAGTTAGACCTGAAATGGTGAAGTATAGTGGGAAGGCAGGGATGAAATGGCTTCATAGAATAGTAAGATTAGCATGGAGTGTTGGTAAGGTATCTTCAGATTGGACAAAAGCAGTAATTGCACCTATCTATAAGCAAGGGAACAGGAAGGATCGCAACAACTATCGAGGTATCTCATTGATTAGTATACCAGACAAATTATTCACTGGTATCTTGGAAGGGAGGGTGCGATCAGTCGTTGAGAGGAAGTTGGATGAAAACCAGTGTGGTTTCAGACCACAGAGAGGCTGTCAGGATCAGATTTTCAGTATGCGCCAGGTAATTGAAAAAATGCTACGAGAGGAATAGGCAGTTGTAATGTAATGTCAAGTGTGACTAACTGTCATTGTAATTACTCAAGCACTGTAAAACGAGCTGTACGAATAATAGAGAAGCGAGATGATTTATGGCCACTTTCAAATCTGTTTGCCTGTGGCAATGGCTTCTGAATTTTATCATCTTTCTGTTTAGAATATAGAGCCATGCATTTATGAACAATTCAGCAATAAGGAGCCATTTTCTGTTTTAGTACTGCTACAATTTAAATTGGATATGCGTACTAAAATCACCCACGAGGCACATTACACAGAATACGTACGCTCAGTTCTTTATCAAACTGAAGGATTAACTTAAGGAGATGGTCATATTCTCTACTCCTTGTCAATGGTACAGTGCTGAAACATGACACTGTCTGTAATTTAAATGTGAGAACCCAGCACCAGTATTTTTACGTGAAAGTCAAAGCCACTCTTTCACGGAGAGCTGAGCTGAGTGGTTGAGATGGGAAAAACGCTGGCTTTCTGAGCCCAACTTGGCAGGTTCGTTTCGGTGGTATTTGAAGGTGTTCAGACACATCCGTCTTGTGTCGTAGATTTACGGGCTCGTAAAAGAATACCTGTGGTAACAAAATTCCAGCACCTTGACGTCTCCGTAAAAAAAATTAGTTAGTGAGACGTAAACCCCAAAACATTATTACTTTTCAGAGAGATAATAATAATAATAATAATAATAATAATAATAATAATAATAATAATAATAATAATAATAACAATCCTATTCGTTTTACGTATCACAAACTACCTTAACGGTTTTACGATGAGCCAAGGTGCTTCAAATTGTCTGCTACAGATGTTCAATGAGAAGTTTTATTATAAAAATGTATTTTAGGAGGATTACATGCCGTGATACATGGAGCTATAATGCAATTATACAACTGGTTGTGACTGACTGGATCACATAATTGGCTGCAAAAGTTTAATGAGGTACAGTGCTGTACAATTAGAAACTTCAAAACCAAATTTCAATGGACCACAAACATAAAAAATAATGACTATCCGTTAATTATACACATTTAAATTGTTTGCATCCAGCTGTTCCAATACACACAGTACATCATGGTACCTATTATTACACAATTCGTATGCACTTTATCCAGTCATCTTTCGTGAATGATTTACTATCATATTACTTGATCCCGCAAAAACCACACTGTTCACCTTCTATTGCAGACGAATCGTGTGTAGATTCTTCACCTGATCTGCTGGAGACCGAGCTCGATAGCTGCAGTCGCTTAAGTGCGACCAGTATTCAGTAATCGGGAGATAATGGGTTCGAACCCCACTGTCGGCAGCCCTGAAGATGGTTTTCCGTGGTTTCCCATTTTCACACCAGGCGAATAACAAAAATATTTGCTAGAGTAAAACGTCATTTACAGTTTCATCCCTTTCTTTTGTCAAGTAGGTAACTTAATAATAACGTTGTTTGCTTTACGTCCCAGTAACTACTTTTACGGTGTTTAGGAGACTCCCAGGCGCCGAAATTTAGTCCCGCAGGAGTTCTTTTACGTGCCAATAAATCTACCGACACGAGGCTGACGTAACTGAGCACTTTCAAATACCACCGAACTGAGCCAGAATCGAACCTGCCAAGTTGGGGTCAGAAGGCCAGCGCCTCAAGCGTCTGAGCCACTCAGCCTTGCTGGGGAGATAACTTCCCTCATCCTCTATTCACAAACATTTATAGAAGGCTTTTTGTTTATCGGAAATGCAGTTTCATCTCTTAGTTGGCGTACTGAGAGTGACCTTTTTACAATCACTTGGTTTAGGAATTCAAAAACATAGTTTACAGCTTCTTTGTTGATCGCCATAACTGCGATGACAACACTTCTGGTATTCTCAAAGAAATACCCTTATTCCAATTCATAAATGACATGAAGCAATCTTTACCTATCACATTCAATTCATCACACCATGGAGCCTTAATATTATTAATGTTAACATAGTGGTAAACTGTCCGGCTCCATGGCTAAATGGTTAGCATGTTGGCCTTTGGCCACAGGAGCACCGGGTTCGATACCCGGCTAGGTCAGGAATTTTAACCATCATTGGTTAATTTCGCTGGCACGGGGACTGGGTGTATGTGTCGTCTTCATCATCATTACATCCTCATCATGACGCGCAGGTCGCCAACGGGTGTCAAATCAAAATACCTGCATCTGGCGTGCCGAACATGTCCTCGGACACTCCCGACACTAAAAGCCATTCGCCATTTCATTTCAGTGGTAAACTGCATATGACGGGCATATGGACAAACCCACGATTACGTAGCGATTTTAGCATTTCAGTCACTCCCGTTCAGTTGAGAGCAGTGTTTCACTCCTCTCTAGTTTCTTGATTCTTTCTGACATCCCGGACTTATCTCAGAAGAGTAAATTGAAATAATTCTGCAGCCCCATGCCATACGTTAATGCCCATTAATCGAACTTGATATAAAAATATTCATTCCACTTTAAATAGACATCTTACATTGCGTGCTGTTAAAATCATAGCAAGGGACACTATTTCTTTAGACCCTTTCGAAACTACAGAAATATGTATTTCTATTACAAACACACTTGAATAACACGGAGAACGGATTTCTACCAGCTCTAATTGGAAATGGCTCCCTGTGTCTATGCATCGTTGTACTCAAAAGGCCAACCAAAAAACATTTACCGTATTACTTACACGATTCAGAAAGCCCCGCCGGGCTGAGTGGCTCAGACGGTTGAGGCGCTGGCCTTCTGACCCCAACTTGGCAGGTTCGATCCTGGCTCAGTCCGATGGTATTTGTAGCGGGTCAGATACGTCAGCCTCGTGTCGTTATGTTTACTGGCGTGTAAAAGAAGTTCTGCGGGACTAAATTCCGGCACCTCGGCGTCTCCGAAAACCGTAAAAATAGTTATTGGGTCGTAAAGCAAATACCATTATTATTATTATTATTATTATTATTATTATTATTATTATTATTATTATTATTATTATTATTATTATTATCGTCTTCAGAAAGCTCCGCCCTACCTTATTTGTATTTAGAAAGTTGTGCCATATATTGTGCGTACGATCTAGTCATTTTCCTTGAAAACGAAGAGATACCACTTATAAGATGTAAACAGTTTTTTAAACTCACTTCTCTCTCCAGTTTCCGAACCCATGGTCTGATAGTAGCGAGTATTTGGAGGTCCCGAGTTTGATTCCCAATCAGTTTCAGGATTCTTTAACCTGGATCTGAAGGGTGGTTACAGGTTCACTCAGCCTTCGTTAGAATGATAAGATAGCGGCCCCGTCTAGAAAACCAAGATTAACAGGCCAAAGGATTCGTCGCGCTGACCACGCTTCACCTCGTAATTTGCAAGTCTTCGGGCTGAGCAACGGCCGCTTTCTTGGCCAAGCCCCATCAGAACAGTAGCGCCGTAATGGAAGAGTTATGATGCTGGACATGAGTGTACCCCCTTCAAAAGCACAGTAATGATTTATAAGTTCGTTCGACCACGTTATATGTTGGAGTTCAAGATTTTCCCGACTATAACCAGGAGATATATTGTTAGAATCTTGCTTAACACTATGATTATCTCTATATGGGTAGGCCTACTTAAATTGCAGAGTTTAAAACAACTCATCTGAAATTCTTGGTCTAAATTTTGCTAATGCATACGAAAATATATTTGATGAAATTGCTCGCTCTTCTTTTTTTTTTTTTTTTTTTTTTGCTAGGGGCTTTACGTCGCACCGACACAGATAGGTCTTTAGGCGACGATGGGATAGGAAAGGCTTAGGAGTTGGAAGGAAGCAGCCGTGGCCTTAATTAAGGTACAGCCTAGTGTGAAAATGGGAAACCACAGAAAACCATTTTCAGGGCTGCCGATAGTGGGATTCGAACCTACTATCTCCCGGATGCAAGCTCACAGCCGCGTGCCTCTACGATCGCTCTTCTTAAACGAAACCTCCCATAGCTCAAGGTAGTACCGTTCAAAGCAATGAATTGGCGGATATTCTTAACTAGTGAAAGGGAAGTGAGAAAGTAAGTCAGGGGTACAGAACAATGGACTAAGTGAAAAAATAACTCTTGACTGTTGTGAAGAACCGTATCAAATCAATCGGTTGTAAAAATTTGTTTTTTGTTGAGAATTTCTGGAGTACTGAAAGTCACACTTGAGCACAGTTTACCGGCTATGGCATCTCATTTCTTCTAAAAAATTACACTTTGATGAAACATCCGAGTGAATTCACTACTTTCTCACCAATGTGGCCAGAAATCGAATCCCGTTCAGTGCAATGAGTTTTCGAAATATAGAGTCGCGCTGTAGTGGTTCAAATTTGACATGAAATTGTAGATTCCACGGCTAATGACTTATAGTTAAATATTTCAGAGTATCTTGTTTAATCTACTACTATACTTCGATAGATTTTTCCTTCCGAACGATAACCTCTGTATCGAATTTCAGAATAATTATAAAACTGGGAAGGAGCTAAGTTAAGGTCTTGTGATTGTTTAAGTTTTGATCATTTCCTCATGGACATTCTCACATTAACACCACTACCTACCCAATCCTAGCCGTTTTCTATTCTTTCGTTGTCGAAAACCTTTGATGTGTTAGTGCAAAGTTAAACCACCATTAATATTATCGTTTTAAGAATAATTGTAGAAAAATTATCCGTCTGCATCCTACGAAGTCTATTTCGTCAAATCTAGCGAAATTTCACACATTGACGATACTGCTTCCCCTTCAAAGACGGTGGCTGCATTTCGTTTCGGGACTTAATATTTGTACCGTGCTTTCGGATCTTCTTCCAACTCGTATAAGGGAAGAAAACATCCAATTTGTGATAGTGGGAATGGAATACCGACTTCCGGAACTTTCACAACTTGAACTGCATTGCTGTATGTATTTGCTGTCCCACGAATACCTTTTTCCCACCAGGATAGCAATCATTATTCTCATGCGATGCCTTGCTTTACATGCAACTTGGATTTGATTTTACTTTCGTGATAGAGGCTTGGATCTTGCTTTTCGAAAGAATCTAGCTGCCTCAGGATTTGTTTCAAGCTTCGTGGTACTTGAAGCTCAACTAATGCTCGCTTTCACCAATTAGAGAAACGATAGTCCGGTTTTTTTCTTTTTTTTTTTTTTTTTTGCTATTTGCTTTACGTCGCACCGAGACAGATAGGTCTTATGACGACAATGGGATAGGAAAGGCCTAGGAATTGGAAGGAAGCGGCCGTGGCCTTAATTAAGGTACAGCCCCGGCATTTGCCTGGTGTGAAAATGGGAAACCGCGGAAAATCATCTTCAGGGCTGACGACACTGGGGTTCGAACCCATTATCACTCGATTACTGGATACTGGCCGCACTTTAGCGACTGCAGCTATCGAGCTTAGTACGATAGTCCGTCAAAACTCCTTCCTTAAGTATGATAATCCTAAAGTATAGAACGGTGCTGATTATTCCGTAGTTTTTCTCCTTCAGTGGATCATCACCACAACAATGAACTTATCTTTATTGAGGATGTTTGACAGGACTGTTCTTTCTTCGGTTAGAGGAACATGAGTACGCCTCTCGTTGATAATACAATACTCAATTGCAAAAAAGAAAATAAGCACGCAAGTGGGTACATGCACAGGACATAGTATATCACATTGTATTATTGCAAGGAAACAAACAGTTGCATGAATCACTTAGTGCAGTGTTGCACCACCCGTAGCATGGATACGGTCGGACATGGCGACACACAGCCGTCGGATGTTCTCCTGATGAAAATTCGGCCACAGCTGGCTAACTGACCTTCCAAATCCGCCATGGTTGCCGCTGGCCGAAGTTGCCGTGCAGTCGGGTCGCAAACGTTCTCTATGGACGAGGGATTTAGAGACCTTGCTGTCAGGATAGCATATTGACGTCACTAAGGCAGACAGAAATATCCGTGCTGTGTACCACTGGGCACCACCGTACTGGAAAATGAGGCAGTCGTGCTGCACCAGGAAGGAACGCACACATGATCCCAGAATTTCCTTCACATTACGCCACATCGTCAGGGTTCCTTCAATTACAGCCAGTGGTGAGTGGTAGTCGTAGGAAATGGCATCCTA
The DNA here is from genome assembly GCF_040414725.1 of Anabrus simplex. Classification (NCBI taxonomy): domain Eukaryota; kingdom Metazoa; phylum Arthropoda; class Insecta; order Orthoptera; family Tettigoniidae; genus Anabrus; species Anabrus simplex. The sequence goes on from NC_090265.1 coordinate 904,932,646, forward strand.
CACCATTGCATATCTCGTTGGCGCAGTGTGCCACCCTACAATAAAACGTGGACCACGACACTGGCCAGGACGTCTACATATTCGAATTCGCCGGTCGTCTGTTTCCGGACAGGACAATGACTCATCGCTGATAGCACTCGTCGTTAGTCGGCAAGCCGTCATGCTGCCTGTTCCTGGCAGATATACAAACGTGCTCGGCGACGCTCAGGTTGTTAAAGAAGCCACGACGACCAATCCCGCTCGGCTAGCCATTCGGATGTGATAACTGGTGGGCACTGACGTATTTCCAGCTGCCGTTACATGTCTTTGGATTGTGGAGTTCTTACAGCTTATCGCAGGATTAATAATAATAATAATTTCGTGTGGCTATTTCTAGCCGAGTGCAGCCCTTGTAAGGCAGACCCTCCGATGAGGGTGGGCGGCATCTGCCATTTGTAGGTAACTGCGTGTTATTGTGGTGGAGGATAGTGTTATGTGTGGTGTGTGAGTTGCAGGGATGTTGGAGACAGCACAAACACCCAGCCCCCGGGCCACTGGAATTAACCAATTAAGGTTAAAATCCCCGACCCGGCCGGGAATCGAACCCGGGACCCTCTGAACCGAAGGCCAGTACGCTGACCATTCGGCCAACGAGTCGGACGCAGGATTAATGACCTTCCTGCATAGGAGTTTTGGATTCACCACGCTGTCGATGTCAGTATGCGGAGGATGGGGAAATCAACCACATTTTGTTTAAGTGTTACCTTTATGATGCTTCTCGAAGCCGCTTTCTATCTGAAATATGTCATCGACCAGCGCTGCATTGGTGTTAAAAAGTGAAACCAATTCAGTTCTCAATGCTGCGATGGACTTTTCGAGAAACGCGGATATAAGAATTTGACTTTGTGCTCATCGCATTGTTGCCGTGTTTTGCTTGTTCTCGCCCTCTCCTTCCGGAAAAGAGATCCAGTGTGATTCTATGTACTTGATGAATGTGGACGATTTGGTTTTCATTTCTTATCAGTACTTAGGGCTGACAATTCATATTTTTGTATGTGTGTTGTGAGTGCTCATTGTGCATGGAGGATGACCAAATGTTGTTACAATAAAGGTCAATTAAATAAAAAATAACCTACCTGACGATGTTCCGCCGGGGTCGACCCGAGCCTCCTTGACGAGTCTGTGTACCTTCACGTTCCCACTGCGCCCAACATTGATGCATAGTGTAGTCAGAACGGTTCATGTGGCAGCAATGTGCTTAAATGTCCAACCTGGGTGTCTTAGACCGACGATACGCCCACTTTCAAACTTATCTAACTCGTTAAAAGTTTGTCGAATGTGCTATCGGGGAATGCTGTGTATTCACCCACTTACCTCTGTGGCTCACACTGCTCATTCTGCTACTAAGGCCTTATTTGGGCGTGCACCTATGAATGAGGGAGATAATTATATGTGCGGTCTCCTGTGACACTTCTGAGCAATCAATCAATCAATCAATCAATCAATCAATCAATCAATCAATCAATCAATCAATCAATCAATCAATCAATCAATCAATCAATCAATCAATCAATCAATCAATCAATCAATCAATCAATCAATCAATCAATCAATCAATCAATCAATCAATCAATCAATCAATCAATCAATCAATCAATCAATCAATCAATCAATCAATCAATCAATCAATCAATCAATCAATCAATCAATCAATCAATCAATCAATCAATCAATCAATCAATCAATCAATCAATCAATCAATCAATCAATCAATCAATCAATCAATCAATCAATCAATCAATCAATCAATCAATCAATCAATCAATCAATCAATCAATCAATCAATCAATCAATCAATCAATCAATCAATCAATCAATCAATCAATCAATCAATCAATCAATCAATCAATCAATCAATCAATCAATCAATCAATCAATCAATCAATCAATCAATCAATCAATCAATCAATCAATCAATCAATCAATCAATCAATCAATCAATCAATCAATCAATCAATCAATCAATCAATCAATCAATCAATCAATCAATCAATCAATCAATCAATCAATCAATCAATCAATCAATCAATCAATCAATCAATCAATCAATCAATCAATCAATCAATCAATCCTGATCTGCATTTAGGGCAGTCGCCCAGGTGGCAGATTCCCTATCTGTCGTTTTCCTAGCCTTTTCTTAAATGATTACAAAGAAATTGGAAATATATTGAACATCTCCGTTGGTACGTTATTCCAATCCCTAACTCCCCTTCCTATAAACGAATATTTACCCCAATTCGTCCTCTTGAATTCCAGCTTTATCTTCATATTTTGATCCTTCCTACTTTTAAAGACAAATTTCAACTTATTCGTCTACTGATGTCATTCCACGCCATCTCTCCACTGACGGCTCGAAACATACCACTTAGTCAAGCAGCTCGTCTCCTTTCTCCCAAGTCTTCCCAGCCCAAACTTTGCAACATTTTTGCAACGCTACTCTTTTGTCTTAAATCACCAGAACAAATCGAGCTGCTTTGGATTTTTTCCAGTTCATGAATCAAGTAATACTAGTGAGGGTCCCATACACTGGAACCACACTCGTTTTGGGGTCTTAGGAGAGACTTGTTTGCTCTCTCCTTTACATCCATACTACAACTCCCGAATACCTTCATAACCATGTGCAGAGATCTATACCCTTTATTAACAAGCCCATTTATATGATTACCCCAATGAAAATATTTCTACCGAACTCGATAGCTGCAGTCGCTTAAGTGCGGCCAGTATTCGGGAGATAGTAGGTTCGAACCCCACTGTCGGCAGCCCTGAAAATGGTTTTCAATGGTTTCCCATTTTCACACCAGGCAAATGCTGGGGCTGTACCTTAATTAAGGCCACGGCCGCTTCCTTCCCATTCTAGCCCTTTCCTGTCCCATCGTCGCCGTAAGCCCTATCTGTGTCGGTGCGACGTAAAACAATTAGCAAAAAAAAAAATTCTTTATATTAACACCTAGGTACTTAAAATGATCCTCAAAAGGAACTTTCACCCCATCAATGTAGTATTTAAAACTGAGAGGACTTTTCCTCACAACTCACAACCTGACTTTTAACCCCTTTTATCATCATGCCATTGTCTACTATCCATCTCACAACATTATTGAGGTCATTTTCTAGTTTCTCACAATCTTTTACGTTATTTATTACTCTGTACGGAATAACATCATCTGCAGAAAGCCTTAATCTACAATGCACTTCTTTACCCATATCATTTATATATATGAAAAAATATAAAGGTCCAATAATATTGTCTTGAGGAATTCCCCTCTTAATTATTCCAGGGTCAGATAAAGCTTCACCTACTCTAATTCTCTCAGATCTGTTTTCTAGAAATATAGCCACCCATTGTCACTCTTTTGTCCAGTCCAATTGCACTCATTTTTGCTAGAAGTCTCCCATGACCTACCCTATCAAATGCCTTAGATATGTCAATCAAGTAATCGGTATTAAACGCAAATTGGACACGTCAGTCTATGATGATACTGCGTGTCAACTGTCGTTCTACTCGTGTGATTCGTTCATGGCCCGCAAAGAAAAAGTCCCCAGCCTGTTTCCAGTCATTGGACCGAGTAGGGAATGGAATGAATGAAGCTCCCATCTAGCGGCGAGCATAGGAATTGTACCGGCTGCCGAGGCCTGTCGCACTCCTCTGAGGCAATGATTAATAATTGACAGATGAAATGAAATTATATTGGAGAGTGTTGCAGGTAAAACCGAAATACACATAGAAAAATGGGGCCCGCCTTCGCTTTGTCCGGTACAAATATCACATAGAGTGACCGGGATTTGAACCACGGAACCCAGCGGTGAAAGGCCGGTGCGCTGCTGCCTGAGGCACGGAGGCTCTCATGGGCTGCAATGTCTATTGCAAATGAGTGTAGCATATTGATGCCTTTTCTCGTGAAATAATAATAATAATAATAATAATAATAATAATAATAATAATAATAATAATAATAATAATAATAATAATAATAATAATAATAATAGCTGCCTAGTCTGCATTTGTTCAGATAAATGCCTGCAGATACTGGAGTGCAACGTGGTCAGCGTGATATATCTTCAGCATATTGTTTGGCTTCTTTGATCGGGTCCTTGAGGACAATGTAGGTCATGTAGACGTTTGTAAAATTCCTCCAAAATTGAAGAGAACAATATCGTTCGTTCGTAATCTGTTTACCCTCCAAGGTCGGTTTTTCCCTCGGACTCAGCGAGGGATACCACCTCTACCGCCTCAAGGGCAGTGTCCTGGAGTTTCAGACTCTAGGTCGGGGGATACAACTGGGGAGGATGACCAGTACCTCGCCTAGGCGGCCTCATCTGCTATGCTGAACAGGGGCCTCGCTGAGGGTTGGGAAGATGGGAAGGGATAGGCAAGGAAGAGGGAAGGAAGCGGCTGTGGCCTTAAGTTAGGTACCATCCCGGCATTTGCCTGGAGGAGAAGTGGGAAACCACGGAAAACCACTTTCAGGATGGCTGAGGTGGGAATCGAACCCACCTCTACTCAGTTGACCTCTCGAGGCTGAGTGGACCCCGTTCCAGCCCTCGTACCACTTTTCAAATTTCGTGGCTGAGCCGGGAATCGAACCTGAGCCTCCGGGGGACGCAGCTAATCACACTAACCACTACACCACAGAGGCGGACCAAGAGAACAATATCTCCCAACAAAACTAACACCTTCTGTTACGAGGATGGGTCATATATAATATCAGTCACATCCCCACGAGAAAATTATCGCTGGTGCTGAATATGCGTTTTTAAACAATAGTACTATCACCTGAAGAAATTGTGAATTATTTGGACCTTGTATTACACTGCCTTTTAGGAAACGTTTGTTGTTATACATATATTTAAAAGCCATGACTTTTGAAATTCTTAAGGACCACGTTATTGCTATCCTCTAGTCAATGTTATGGCTAACTGAACTGCCTTGATGCTGCCTGACAGTAGATAAACTTTAAATCAAAGCAAAGCGAGCTTAGGAGATCTTGTGACTGTTGGTAGTCACCATAGGCACGGGTAAGATATTTTTATTTACGTGCATTAGTCGGAATTCGAACCGCAGTTTATTTCTTGAGAAACCAGTGACTATGTTTGCTAATTAGAATTAAATAACACTGTGTATTTTAGTTATAATACCAAGGAAACCAAGGGCAAGGAGAACACTTCAGCACTACACTGTTTACGTACAGCCTGTTGCTGAGAAGATTGCAACTGCGGGGTGATATGGCGAGCTGGATTACCGGTCCTCTTGCACCAATCCACTCGGCCATTCTATCGTCGTCGTATCACCTCTCCACTGCCAGCTAGTCGAAATGTTATCACCCCGCCCGTTCCTTATAGTTATTAGAGTCTATCTTGAGGTATTTATCATTTCGTTTCTTCTCTCTTGTTTTGTTTTTAATTAATCACAACAAAGAGTTAAATAAATCCATGTAGTGTGCACTGGCATCTTTTTAAGATATGGTATTAATGTTTTCAAGAAGGTAGTCATCACCCTTCATCCGAGAAGTTGACCTTCCACGTTCATCAATTTCCTGCCGCGCCGAGTGGCTCAATCGGTTGAAGCGCTGGCCTTCTGACTCCAACTTGGGTTCGATCGTGGTTCAGTCCGGTGGTATTTCAAGGTGGTCAAATACGTCAGCCTCGTGTTGGTAGATTTACTGGCACGTAAAAGAACTGCTGCGGGACTAACTTATTATTATTATCATTAATTTCCTTAGCTATCTTCGCAAAAATGAATGAGATAGAAGATAAAACTTCATTTATCGTTTTTCAGCTCGGCTGCAGTTGTTTTCTTTTATTAAGATTATTGAAATTATAATATTTTGCGGTGGTCCGCCTCTGTGGTGTAGAGGTTAATGTGATTAGCTGCCACCACGGGGGGCCCGGTTTCGATTTCCGGCTCTGCCACGAAATTCGGAAAGGGGTACGAGGGCTGGAACGGGTTCCATTGAGCCTCCGAAGGTCAGCTGAGAAGAGGGGGGTTCGATTCCCCCTCAGCCATCCTCGAAGTTTTTTCCAGTGGTTTCCCACTTCCCCTCCATGCAAATGCCGGGAGGTGCGTAACTTAAGGCCACGGCCGATTCCTTCCTTCTCCCTTGTCTATCCCTGTCTATTTATCCATCCACAACAAGGCCTCTGTTCAGCATAGCAGGTGAGGCCGCCTGGGCGAGGTCTGGTCCTCCACTCCAGTTGTATCCCCAGACTCCCAGTCTCACGCTCCAGGACACTGCTCTTGAGGCGTTAGAGGTGGGATCCTACGCTGAGTCCGAGGGAAAAACCAGCCCTGGAGGGTAAACGGATTAAGAAAGGAGTTTTTGTGAGGGTAGTCGCCCTTCGTCTGAAAAATTGGCCGTCCCTTACGCAAAAATGAACAGTATATACTTAATGCGATAGAAGATAAAACTTCATTTATGTTTTTCAGCTCAAATGCAGTTGTTTATTTTTATTAAGATTACTGAAATTAAAATATTTTGCGTGTTTTAGTGCATTACTTTCGAACCACTATACTGTACTTTCTATAGAAAAGCCAGCCACTTGTATTTCATAAATGTAGAACGGGTTACCTGCAAAACTTACTATCAACTCACTCCCGTCCTGATATCCAAGATTAACAAAGGAATCTGAACTCATAACATGGACAGCCTACAGAAGGCTATAGGAATACTTTATGTGGTTATCTTTAAAAATGTATTAATCTTTCTTTTTTAAGCTGTTTACCCTCCAATGTTGGTTTTTCCCTTGGACTCAGCGATGGTTCCTACTTCTACCGCCTTAAGGGCAGTGTTCTGGAGGGTGAAAATTTGGGGCGGAGGACCAGTACCCAGCCCAGGCTGCCTCACCTGTTATGCTAAAGAGGGGCCTTGTGGTGGTTCGGGAGATCGGGAGGGATATACAAGGAAGAGGGAAGGAAGCGGCCGTGACCTTAAGTTAGGTACCATCCCGGCATTTGCCTGGAGAAGATGTGGGAAACCACGGCAAACCACTTCAAGGATGGCTGAGGAGGGAATCGATCCCCTCCCTCCCAACTCCTCTATTCAGTTGACTTCCCGAGTCTGAGTGAACCCCGTTCCAGACCTCGAACCACTTTTCAAATTTCGTGGCAGGGCTGGGAATCGAACCCGGACCTCCGGGGGTTCAGCTTATCACGCTAGCCACTGCACCACAGAGGCGGAAAAATGTCTTAATACGTTATTTTATTTCTTTAAATTTTAAAAATAGCTAGGAATAACGCATAATGATGTAAGGAGTATTATCTTTTGATGGAATGATGTTTCCAGGACAGCATTTGAAGTAGAGCGAGGGCATATCAGAATTAGTTTCAGACAAATACTGTGGATTAGGTAGACGGGAAGAAAACCTTTCTTGAGAGTAACACTCAACCTCAGAAATAAAGTAAGAAAATGGCGGCTTATTGGTAACGTTAGCAGTATTCATTGCACCGAGCAAGTGGCTGCGGGGTTTGGGTCATGCTTGCAGTCAGAAGATAGTGGGTTCGAACCCAACTGTTGGAAGCCTAAAGATGGATTTTAGTCATTTCCCATTTTCACACCAGCCAAATGCCGGGCCTGCGCCTTAATTAAGACCACGGTCGCTTCTTTCTCACACGTAGCCCTTTCCAACCACATCGTCACCATAAGACATATCTGTGTCGGTGCGACGTAAAATCAGATAGTTAGTACTCATTGCAAATTAAGTGAGCGAAGTGAAAGGAAACCTTCATAGTAACGTTTCTGATCACGACATTTAGAATAAGGATAGAGAACGAAGCGAGGGGGAATGAGTGTTAAATTGTAAATATGGATATTAAATCAAATCCTAATTGTGACACATATTGTCAAAGAATGGATTTATAGACCTTGTGCAAGCTGCGTTCTCATTGATGAAAACAGCAATCTTATTATTATATACACGCATGGGAACATGGAGGATTGCAACAGCAACTGGAACATTTCTTTGACCAAGTCTTACAGGCCTTGCGTAAAAGAGAGCACTGTTGCTTTTGGAGAATAAGATCTAAGTGTGGTTTTGCTCCACAGAGAGATTTGGATAAGGCATATGATAGAATGTTGTTTGTCCAACCCTTGGCTCGTTTCTCTACGGAATCGGGTATGAGGTGAGAGGAATCTGTCGTGGCGGATTCTCTTCCTGACGTCAACCTCATCCGAGGTGAAATGAGGGACGTGATATATGATAGTAGGAAGGGAGAGTGTGAAACCCGGTGCTGGCACATAGCCTGCTCCTGCCGAATAGCACCAAGGGGTCTGCTCAAAGCTTAACGTCCCCATCCGATGGACGAATAACCATCAACAGCGTCACATGCCCTCGCTCCATATGAATACTGAGGAGAGGTTTGGAATTTAATCCAGGCTTTTAGCACGCAATCTAGTGATTAGAAATTGTATACCACCACCTCCCCTACCCTGCCGGCCAACATTCTGACGGTGAAAATGTTTTCGACCAACGGGACTCGAACCGGCTAACCACGGTGTCAGACCGTTTAGACTTCAACGTCTTAACGATCATGGCCACCAGGCAGGCTAAGGCATACGATAAAATACCGACGTAAAAATGTTCGAGCATAATAAAGAACTATGCTATGAAATGTAGTTTGTTGCATGCAATCAACATTAATGCTCATAATCAGACAGCCGGGCTGTGTGGCTCAGACGGTTGAGGCGCTGGCCTTCTGACCCCAACTTGGCAAGTTCGATCCTGTCTCAGTCCTGATGTATTTGAAGGGGCTCAGATACGTCAGCCTCGTAAGAAGATTTACTGGCACGCATAAGAACTCCTGCCGGACTACATTCCGGCACTTCGGCGTCTCCGAAAACCATAAGAGTAGTTAGTGGGACGTAAATCCAATAACATTATTATTATTGATAATTAGACTGGAGTGAAAGTTGATGGAAGGATGAGTTCTTGGTTTAAAGTAGTTACAGAGCCATACTAGGCTGTAATTTCCCTCTGTGTTATTTTCTAGAACGCATAAGATGATTGGGTAATGTAGAGTTGAAAAGGTTGAAAGTAGGTAGGTTTATACCAACGGCGTACTCCTAATGACAGATAATGTCTAAATATATTGAAACTTCGCGGGGGAGGGGATGGGGGGGGGGGAGTTGAGTATGACGATGAAGTCGGGTTCAGTTCACCCGGAAGAATGTTTCGATTCTCCAGTATAAAGCCGTGACATTTTGAAATGAGACACTTTCAGAGAAGTTCAGCTACTAAAGTGGTTATTATGACTGTTTACCTCGTTAATTGGGTATATGAATATCAGAAATTTCAAACAATCACAGCTGTCTATCGTCACAATTTTATCGTTTTCATTTATTGCACATTTGTGCAGTTGCTTTTATGTACATTAATTAGAACAGTGCACTGAAACATCTTTATGGCTTCTTTGACCTAAACATCACTTATTTAATAATACATTATTGTCCACAGAGCCGGCAATTAACAGGACGTAACTCTGTTATTCTGAAGAAGCAACAGCCGACACATTCTGCAGCCTAAACATTTAAATGGAAAAGCAGAATAATATTTTTTTGTGCTAAAATTTTTTCTCTGATTAGGTTAGATTTGGTTAGGGTCAGACCATGACATTAACAAATCGAATATTCATGTACAGTAGAGTCCCACTTATCTGACGTCAGCGAGCCGGTGCGACGTCGGATTATCGGGAATGTCAGTTGGCATGGAAAGAGAAGGTGAATGGTTACAGATATATTATTATTATTATTATTATTATTATTATTATTATTATTATTATTATTATTATTATTATTTATACAGTTGATATTTACATTCTTCATCTTCATCCGTTTATCCTCCAGAGTCGGTTTTTCCCTCGGACTCAGCAAGGGATCACACCTCTACCGCCTCAAGGGTAGTGCCCTGGAGCTTCAGACTCTGGGTCGGGAGATACAACTGGGAAGGATGACCAGTACCTCGCCCACCTGCTGTGCTGAACAGAGGCCTTGTGGGGGGATGGGAAGTTTGGAAGGGATAGACAAGGAAGAGGAAAGGAAGTGGCCGTGGCGTTAAGTTAGGTACCATTCCGGCATTTCCCTGGAGGAGAAGTGAGAAACCACGGAAAACCACTTCCAGGATGGCTGAGGAGGGAATCGAACCCCCCTCTACTCAGTTGACCTACTGAGGCTGAGTACACCCCGTTCCAGCCGTCGTACCACTTTTCAAATTTCGTAGCGGAGCCGGGAATCGAACCCGGGCCTCCGGGGTGGCAGCTAATCACACGAACCACTACACCACACATGCGGACGATATTTACATTCACTGTACAATAAATCAGCATTATTTTGATTCAGATTTAAATTTGTTTAAAACATATTGAAACCGGGCGAGTTGGCCGTGCGCGTAGAGGCGCGCGGCTGTGAGCTTGCATCCGGGAGGTAGTAGGTTCGAATCCCACTATCGGCAGCCCTGAAGATGGTTTTCCGTGGTTTCCCATTTTCACACCAGGCAAATGCTGGGGCTGTACCTTAATTAAGGCCACTACCGCTTCCTTCCAACTCCTAGGCCTTTCCTATCCCATCGTCGCCATAAGACCTATCTGTGTCGGTGCGACGTAAAGCCCCTAGCAACAACAACAACAAACATATTGAAATAGACTTCTGCTTGGCCACGGACCGTATTTTTTATCCCCACTACGTCATGTATTCTCTGGGGGCGTGATTAGCTCAGTGGCTTAGCTGCTGGCTTTCCACCCAGAAGACCGAGGTCGTATCCCGGTCGATCCTGGGTCGAGATCTTCATCTCTAGAATCACGTGGCGTCAGGAAGGGTATCCGGTCTTAAACTCCCGGCCAAAACCAAACTAAGCCTGGGTGGCTCCAGCGACCCCAAAATTAATTGGGATAAGTTGAAGACAGTCACGTCATGTATTCTCCGCAGAAGTAAGACATGGTGGAGGTTTCTTCTTGTTGCTCCTCGTATTTCAGTGCTGCTTCAAGATCTTTGAATTATTCATTGTGTGATATTTTGGCATCACACTCATCAACTACGTTTCCTTCTGTTTTTCTTTTCACCGATGTTAACTATGTCTACAATAGCACTCACGTGCACATATCCAGGGACTTGTTTCAACAAAGGTAACATATTGTCTGTGTTTTCTGTGCTAATTTCTTTCTGTATTTAAGTTATTGTTTTCGAACGTCTCGGATAAAATGGAACGTCGGATAAGTGAAAGTCGGTTAAGCGGGACTGTACTGAGTTTGATTTGTTTTATATTTATTAACTTTTATTATCATTACGTATTTTATTTTGTAGTTATTCACTAATCAAAATACTGTAAATATAACTTAAACTCCAGATTTGCTGAAGATTAGTTCACTCACTGTTTCGTTGCTTGTGAATTTATCGATAAAATATGCTCCCGTTATATTTGTACGGATAATAATGTTATCGGTTTCACGGCCCACTAACTACTTTTTCTATTTTCAGAGACACCGAGGTGTCGGAATTTCGCCCCGCAAGATTTCATTTACTTGTCGATAAATGTACTAGAGATGCTCTCTTCCGTATGCAAGTGCTTGTCCAGAATTGCTTACAAAGAAACAAGGCCATCTATGCATGTTTCGTAGACTGTAAAAAGGCATTTGACAATGTCCAGCGCGAGAAGGTGATATCGAGCCATATTTCGGAAACGATCGAATCAAAAGTTAAGCAAAATTCTACTCATTTAAGCCCGTTTACCTGCACAAGTTTCACAAGCTGCTCCATTTACAACAAATGTTCGAAATGGCGTCCCCCTGCGTCTATGCAGGCATGGCATCGTTGCACAAAGTTCTGTCGTACCCGTTCGAATATCCTCGGTGTTGTTTGAACTGCTAAGAACGAACGGACGTTAAACAACTTGGGTTATTAATAACTTTTGACTAGAACGTTTCCGGACTACGGTTCCTCATCTCAAACTGATCCATTTGCCGTCCTCCATCACCACAGTTACACCCTGTAGGCCCATATCCTCGACGGGGTTCGACTAGGCTGTGTGCATTATCACCTCGACTATACTGTAGGTGTTCGAAAAGTGAATAGACGGGTGCTTCACATTTCGTGGATGGACAGAATTCCAAATTCCCACGTTGTTTTCGACCACCCTGTTTACGTATATTCACCGCTATTAAAATTTACCTAAACTAAAATGGAGACCAAAAGAATATTAAAAGAACCTAACACACACCTCACTAGAAAAGAAAAGGAAAATTACAATCAGCAGCCTTATAAAATTTGTTTATGGCTCGAACATGAAAATGTCCTGAAAAATTCACAGAGTAAGAATAAAACCAAACCCGATTTCACTGCAGCTCTTGAAGGGTCTTCGCCTACCAAGCGACGGCTGCTCAGCCCGAAGGCCTGCAGATTACGAGGTGTTGTGTGGTCAGCACGACGAATCCTCTCGGCCGTCATTCTTGGCTTTCTACACCGGGGCCGCTATCTCACCGGCAGGTAGCTCCTCAATTCTAATCACGTATGCTGACTGGACCCGTATATATGATCGTTAGAAGGTTGGTCATACCTTCAAGAAAAGTAATTCGATATCTCGCACCTTTATCCTTTTTACAGCTGCTGAAGTTATCCAGTCAGATCGCTTCGTGGGCAAATTCAAATGGACGTTGCGAGCCGGTGCTGCCAAACTGCACGTGGATTAAGGCCTAGCTTGAGAGCACCAATCGAATAAAAACCTTCGAGCTGACAGGAACGCGCCATAGCAAGTAGGTCTACTCTACTGTGTCCCCGGCTGAAACCCCCGGTGTGTTGTGTTTGATGTTGATTTCTCAGCATGGCTCTCAAAACGGTCTTAACTTAAGATAAGGCTCGACCGCACCGCTGACTGGGGGAGACATTCATCGCATGGACTGACCAGGGAGGTTTGTGGATCTGAATCCTAGAGAACATGCCTGGGCTGCATTGGGGAGGCGAATTGCATTCCGTCAACTCCACCAAGGACCCTCCAAGACCTTCCCATTGCCCTTTCGGAGGAATGGGATCGACTGCCACAAGGAGTCTTGGACTATCTGATAGAGAGCATGCCACGGCGCTGCGAAGCATGTGTGACCGCTAGGGGTAACCATACACCCTTTTAACAGCATACCTTTCTGACACTGTTTTCTTTGGACAAGTTGTGTGACATATGGCGTGTGATTCAGCTTCCGTTTGTTCAACAATCCATCTGACATTCCTATCAGGTGGTATGGTCTCGTTTAGTGATGTTTAACTTTTGGACTCTAGTATACTTAGAGCGATGACAAGGGAAAAAAGCTTCAAGTAACTTATGTTTTTGTCCGGCTTTCAGATAGACTTGTCGGAGTGAAACGGATGCGGAGTTTTTATTTTGTAATGAAAGAATCCCCCCGGGCAATTTTAGTGGGAAGATAAAATCGTCGGTGGGGGGAAATCCCTCCCTCCGCCCCCCCCTTCCCCGCGACTTCGCACCCTGGTAAGTCACGTGCAGATTTAGCAACAACGCCTCGCAAAGCCCATTAAAATTCGCCCACAAAGAGATCTGATTGGCTAACTACAGCAGTTCCTAAAATGACTACGGCACGAGATATCGATTTGTTTTACTAATCATTTATCAGTATGACCACCCCTCTTACAAACGGTTCACATTATTTCCGACTATCCTGTATAAGTATAATGAAACTGACAGCTTCGTGGTGTAGGGGTAGTGTGTCTCTCTCTTACTTGGAGGCACTGGAGTCGATTCCCGTCTCATCCATGGATTTCAAGAGCTGAGGCCTGCAACCGCGTTCACACAGTGTTGTGAATCTGAAAAGCTATCTGACATGAGGGCCAGTGGATCCAGGCAGGAAGGTCATCAATGCGGATGAGGTTATCGTGATGCTGACCACAGGCCCACCAATATCTGCCGTCTTTTTAGCCAGAAATCACCTTGACAGACCAAGGCTCTTAATGAGATGTATGAGCTACGGGGTTTTTATGCAATAAAACCGATCTGATGTTACCTTACGAGGATTAATCTTTCTATCTAATTAACAATGAGGACGTTTTTCGCTCCTAAATGTTGCTCCTTATATATTTTTTCTCTGGTTAGTACATACAAATACACTATTTATCATAAACAGAGCAGATAGAGGCTGTTATCTGTAAAGGTGTAGGTTCTCTGTCCCGTCAGAGTGTCGAGAAATTTGAAACAAGACTTCCCATTCCAAAGAGAGACATGACTGTGGGGTGCACAGAAATGAGTACCATGTTAATTCCTTGGGGGGCTGGGGCAGCCGGAAATAGAGCTATCGATTCTATTCCACACAGGGTCTTTACATCTCCTTCCTCCATAGGACTTGAAACCTGTACTGAGACTGCTTTGTTTCCTAGTCGCTCTACAAATGCACAAACCATTACAGAGAGGGCCATTTTAAAATAACAGCGAAACTGGCGCCGTTTCGTGGGCCCCACTCTTTGGAGAGCCCTATTCTCTTATTTAAAAAAATACAGACGGTTGTTTACGATCTACGGTAACAAGTTTGCATGTTCACTGCAACATCTCAGTTAAATATGCGGAAGCGAATCTAAGTTTAGGAGTATGAGCAATTCATAGCTAGTGCACTGTAGTGCATACTCGCCCGGTACTCCAGTGACACAACTGCAAATTGTTTTAAGATAGTATGCTTCAAGTGAGTGTGAATTACTCGAATTATTAATTTATTATTACCGAGCGTGTTGGCCGTGCGGTTAGAGTCGTGCAGCTGTGAACCTGAATTCGGGAGATAGTGGGTTCGAACCTCACTGTCGGCAGCCCTGAAGACGATTCTTCCTGGTTTCCGATTTTCACACCAGGAAAATGCTGGGGATGTACCTTAACTAAGGCTACGGCCGCTTCCTTCCAACTCCTAGATCTTTCCTATCCCATCTTCAGCATGAGACCTATCTGTGTCGATGCGACGTAAAGCAAATTGTAACAGAAAATAATTTATTATTCTTTGTAATGCTTTTATTAAGCGCAATGTTCTTGTTATAGGCCTAATTCATATTTTAAACTAGTTTCTGTTGACTTTCAAAGCGTAAGCCAATCACCGGTCAGCAGAATAAGTAGAAGAGTTATCTGTACCTATTGCCAGGAAAAGACCTCCGTTCCTCAAGTTTTCACAAGCTGAAACTTTTTAAACTTTTTCCTTTACTCCCATGGTTGAGCAAAAAAAAAAAAAAGGCCACGAAGAATTACGATACGCTGGGCCTGATTTGAAATAACTAACAATGAAGCCGCTCTTTTTGTTTTGCATTATTATTACAGACATTATCATTGCCAACCTGAAATACAGTTCTTGAAATATCGACTTCGTGAAGTCTACTTCAGCTAAAGTCGATTTTTGAAAAAAGTATCGTCTATGAAACAAAGAGCAAAATTATACTTTCATATCAAATTAGGCTTTGTGAAGTATCCACTGAAGATTTGTCCTTGAATAAGACCCTTATTCCCCCCCCTCCCCCCCAGCACAACACTCGCCGCGCTCTGAGCAAGCTGGTTCCAAAGGTATTTCGCTCTGAGTTGATGATACTTGCTGTAGTATGCTCTCATATCTATATCTATCAGGTATAATGGAGCTGATAACTGAACCGTTCTGAGAAGGGTACAAACTCCCTATTTCTGTGGAAAATACTGTTATTTCGAAATGATTCTGCAATGAAAGAGGTGTGGTTTCAACCCTTTCCAAAAAAAAAAAAAAAAGGATCTGATTTGTGCTTAAGAAGTAACGCCAGAATAGCTCTTAACAAGAAACAGACTAATTCACTACCAGTCACTCTTCATCCCCCGGATATATTTCATAAGTTTAAGGTTCTGTTCCTGGCCCGAATCAGCAATGCAGAAAGCAATTTTACTGAAAAGGAGGGTCTAAACTACAAGTGAAAACCTTCTGATCCCAATCAAACTCAGTACAGTTGGGGTATTAGACAAGTATCCTTAATGACATCATAATTCATTTTTTAAATTGTGCAGCGAGATATTAGCATATTCTTCAAACAACAAAATAGCACTTAGAACTTTTCAATGAGAAAAGAATTAAAGATGTCGTCCAATCTTTGAATAAGACTATAAACATAATAGATCACGCAAGATGACTGTTTAAATTCAAGTCTTTTACTGTGTCTGTTTCTCAAAAATAGTTTCCGTCTCTGGGCTACAAATAACTTTCCGATCCATAAAATTCTTGAACTTGTCATTGGAGACCTTCAACCGTTCTTTTTTTTTTCAACAGACTTGAACAAGTGTAAGATTAATTTTCATTACCAATATTAGAACATTGCCTATTTTTAGACTGACCAAACAGAAAATATTTATTGCAACCTGTTTGATGAAATGACTATATTACTAATATGCAAATGATCAACTATTCCAAGAACATCTTAAAACTCCTTACCACTATACTCATATTATAATGTAGAACTACAAAAGTGAAGTTTTCTTGGATTTGCGATCTTTATTCCCTGTTTCAACTGGACCTGTCAAGCTATTCCTCGGTACAGTCATATTTCACATCCGTGGCCTATATCGTGTGACTTGTCAGTTTTTCCCCAGTTCGGTAATCATCATAATCCTAGAATTGATTAAATTGGACTTACCTTGTTCTTCCCATGTGTTATTCAATATTGTTAACATCGTTATTACTAGCCAAGATTTGAACCTAAGAAGAGATGAAACTATGCATCGGAAGGGCCAGTTTACCCACTTCCCAGAATGGTTCTCTTTTCAGCTCCATTTTACCTGGCAGACACTACAATACATGAGCTAAATTGCTGACACTCCTGAAATTAGATGCGCTTCCATGTTTGTAAGTGTGGTGCTACAGCAAACTTCTAAACTTGTTACCGTAGATCGTAAATAACTCTCCTTTTAGAAACCAAACAAATTGTCGGTGCTCAATAAGAGCTACTTAAAATATTACATGAACGTTACATTTTGTGAAGAGGATGTAAAGATTGAACGAAGAATAAGTTTTTCTTGATTACCGTTTTCACACCCCCGTTTTTTTAAATTTAGATGGTAAGCTATGAGTTACTCACTTTCATGGGGTTAACGTGCTTTGATGAACTCTACGTTGACAGCCACAAGTTTTCTTTGATAATGCTTACATGCAAACATTTTATGTGCCGAAGGCGATATAAAGCAAATGTTGGAATCCTTCGAAAATATATCGTCACTGCAATACTTTCGAACGCTGAAAACAATTTATTTAACATTTAATAGAGATTGCTAAATCTCAAACAGTTTTCATTGATGGCATGCTCCAGTAATGAATGAATAAATGTTCTTGTCCGGTCTATGTGTGACTGTACAAAATACGGAACTTTGATTATAGAACACTTTGTAATGTTAGGTTTGGTATGGGAAAGTATGAGGGTGTGGAAAGAAGTAAACTGATGTGTTTTTTGGTTTTTAGAATCATCATTACATCTGCCAATGCAATTATTTGGGACTTAAAAGTGGAATATTATAGGGGATCTCATATTTCTCTTTGAGCCAAAAATTAATCTAAAAGTTATACCCCTTAAAAAAGAATCATCGTTATCATCATTATATTTCTGTTCCCACCGGTGGCCCAAGGAATTGATTTAGCCCTGGGTACAGACACCATAGCCACGGAAGTTATCACACACTAAGCCCATGCACAAGTTGATGATGACGTCTTAAGCCCCTCAAATAATGTAACGATAACGACAATAATGTCGCTCGCTGGTAAGATCAAACTTAGCACTCATCGGGGTTCTTAAATTTCCTGATGTGTTCTCTTCACAAGTAGCCCATCTGCCAGCACTTCGCTACAAGTTGTTCTCACTTCAGAATCGAGGTCAGTAAACCACTTACATCACGACTTTCTTGAATGGAGCTGGGATCGAGCCCTGCACGGCCCTTTCACTGGGCCCTCTTAGAGAAAGGCACCAAATAGACGCGGTGAGATGTACAAGCTTTAACACAAATCATTTATCATCATGTGAAAGGTTCAATTTTTTTGTAAAATCTATTTTAGCGTCAGTGAAAGCAAAGTTCGTAAGTGTTCAAGGAAGTCGGTAAAAATTGTGGTTCAATCCAGAAAATGTGTACTAGAATCAAAATTGAAAGGAATTTACTCTGACATTTGATTTTATGGGTAAAAGTTAATAGCTGGATATTGCTTCTAATCTCATAAAACGGTTGATGAACTCGAGGAGTTCCTTACCGGGGTGTTTAGTTGATATATTATCACTATGTTCTTATATCTGATTTTGAATTAACGCCAGTATAACGACTTTAAAATTTGAATATGCAGTAAATATTTCTTGTAAGCCGAAAGCGTCCGCCTCTGTGGTGTCGTGGTTAGCGTGATTAGCTGCCACCCCCGGAGGCCCGAGTTCGATCCTCGGCTCTGCCACGAAATTTAAAAAGTGGTATGAGGACTGAAACGGGGTCTGCTCAGCCTCGGAGGTCAATTGAGTAGAAGGGGGTGGGTTTCGATTCCACTTCAGCCATCCTCGAAGTGGTTTTCCGTGGTTTTCCACTTCTCCTCCAGGCAAATGCCGGGATGGTACCTAACATGAGGTCACGGCCGCTTCCTTCCCTCTTCCTTGTCTATCAATTCCAATCCTCCCATCCCCCCACAAGGTCCCAGTTCAGCATAGCAGATGAGGCCACGTCGGCGAGGTACTGGTCCTTCTCTCCACTTGTATCTCTGATCCAAAATCTCACGCTCCAGGACACTGCCCTTGAGGCGGTAGAGGTGGGATCCCTCGCTGAGTCCGAGGGAAAACCAATCCTGAAGTGTAAACGAATTAAGAAAGAAAGAAAGAAAGAAAGAAAGAATAAGCCGAAAGCATTATGTTTCAAAATCAACGATCCTAATCAGAGCTTATTCTGATCAAAACCACACCAAACAGTTCCTAATCAAATTGTTTTATCAGCCTGTATAAAGTACAGCAAAGGTCAGTGGTGCTTTCCGTTTGTCGTTGGGCGGGCTGAGTGGCTCATACTGTAGAACATGGCAGCTTTCACCTTGGCTCAGTGCGGTGGTAACTGAATTTGCTGAAATACGTCAGCGTCGTGTCGGTAGGTTTACTAGCACGTAAAATAACTCCTGCAGGAGTAAATTCCGGCACCTCGGTGTCTCCGAAAACCATAAAAGTAGTCAGTGGGACGTAAACACAATTATTATTATTTCCGATGAGGCTTACTAAGGACCACGTGCCAATTTCAAATCAATTCTTTATACTTTGTACTTTGTGCTTCATATTTTGTTGTTTCCTCTTCCGCTCCTTCAATATTCTTTCATCCTTTCACTATGCTGTTTCTTTCTGTCCTCGGACCACTTCACACCAGGCTTCTTGTTCAACCTTCCTTGGAATCCTTCCATACTTACTACCCTCTTGCTAAAAATCTCTCTCTCCATAGTTTCTTCTTCTCCTATATTATTTCTTTCTAAATCTTTCTTTACTTCTTGAATTCAGCTAGTTGTTGCCTTTCCGTCAAAGGTACTTGAAAATCGAAACAGACCTTCAACCTATTAGGTCGTGTTACGTACATTTAAGACGTGTTGAAGAGATGTTAAATACCGTACAGAACGAAAATGGCCAACCGGACACCCGTGGGATCCGAATCCACAACCTCCCGATCTCGCAGTGGGATCCGAACCCTCAACCTCCCGATTTTTCTTTTGTTTGCTATTTGCTTTACGTCGCACCGACACAGATAGGTCTTATGGCGTTGATGGGACAGGAAAGGCCTAGGAATGGGAAGGAAGCGGCCGTGGCCTTAATTAATTAAACCACGGAAAACCATCTTCAGGGCTGCCGACAGTTGGGTTCGAACCCACTATCTCCCGGATGCGAGCTTACAGCTGCACGCTCCTAACCACACGGCCAACTCGCCCGGTCCTCCCGATTTCGCGTTGGCAACTGGTGTCCGGTTGGCCATTTTGTTCTGTACTTAACATCTTAACATCTATACTTCACATCTCTTCAACACGTATTAAATATACGTATCACGACCTAATAGGTTGAAAGTCTGTTTCATTTACAGTGCGGTCGTGAAAATTCAATATTTACTTGAAAATCCTTTTTGTTAATCAGGAATTATCCATTCTGTAAATATGTCCAAAAAATTTCAATCTCCTTTTTCTTATGGCTTCTGTTATGTTTTCTATGTTCCTGTATAGTTCATCAATAGATCTTAGTTTCCATACTTCTGTTGTTTGCACAGGGCCTACGTCTCTTAACATATAATGTTCTTAATTGCTCCTTCATGTTCACAAAATTACAGTGTTATTTTCCCGATATGAAACATTGTTTCATTGTTCATTCAGGTTGGTTCGTGTCTTCTTTGTAATGTATGTACTGGTTACCAGCGTAACAGTTAGTTTATTATACGAAAAATAACACCCTGCTTAAAGTACTCAGAATTGCACTCAACTTACTGAACTACCTATTACCCATGAACGTCTCTCTTACTTAAATGAAGGGCTAAGCGCCTGTGATTTATGATCAATTTCTTTGGAAATATGTTACACCTACTTGACCTTCATTGCCCTAAATACTAGGTATTATTTATTCTAGCACAGACTTTTACTATACCCAGATTTATTGTGACTTTCACAGCTTGAAACAATAGATATTCAAAGTGTTTATAATCATTGGGAAGGAAGGTGCAAGAAAGGCACCATTCTAGTCCAAACCTCAAATTGAAGCAACGTGCCAAAGTGAATTATTTTAAGGATACCTGATTGTGAGACTATTTCTTGGATAGTGGCTGAGTGTTCTTCATGTACTCGGACGTAATGTCATCAATAATAATAATAATAATAAAATAATAATAATAATAATAATAATAATAATAATAATAATAATAATAATAATAAATAATCTACATGTCGGGATGAGTGATTCAGACGGTAGAACGCTGGCTTTCTGAGCTTAAGTTGGCGGGTTCAGTCATAGATCAATCCTATGGCATTTGAAAGTGTAAAAATATGTCACTTTTTTCAATCAGTCAATACTGATATGCATTTAGGGCAGTCAGCCAAGTGGCAGATTACCTATCTGTTGTTTCCCTAGCCTTTTCTAAAATGATTGCGAAGAAATTGGAAATTTATTGAACATGTGCCTTGGTAACTCTTCTTCCTACAAACGAATATTTGTCCCAAGTAGTCCTCTTGAATTCCAACCTTATCTTCATATTGCGTTCTTTCCTACTTTTAAAGACACCACTCAAACTTATTCGTCTACTAATGTCATCCCACGCCATCTCCTCACTGACAGCTCGGAACATATCACTTAGTGAGCAGCTCGTCTCCTTTTTCCCCAAGTCTTCTCAGCCCAAACTTTGCAACATTTTGGTATCGCTACTCTTTTGTCGCAAATCACCCAGAACAAATCGAGCTGCTTTTCTTTGGATTTTTTCCAGTTCTTGAATCAAGTAACCCTGGTGAGGGTCCCATACACTGAAACAGTACTCTATTTGGGGCCTTACCAGAGACTTACAGTATATGCCCTCTCCTTTACATCCTTAAACGAACTCCTGCGCGCCCCTAGCGGCACGGCCAACTCACCCGATGGGAAGATAGTGTCCCTGGCCTTAATTAAGGTAAAGCCACGGCATTTGCCTGGTGTGAAAATGGGAAACCACGGAAAAGCATCTTCGGGGAAGCCGACGATGGAATTAGAACCCACTATGTCCGGAATGCAAGCTCATAACTGCCTGACCCTAACCGCACAGATGTCTCGCTTGCTACTGTACATCGTGGAGAAGTATGGTCAATGTGGAATGGGACACCGATCCTAAATGGTATGCTATAACTGCACCGCACACGGGTATGGAATCAGTAATTAGTCGCTATAATAAGGTCTTCATGAATTGGCCTAGTTCAAGACTTGTTTCAACGTGTTTATTGCTCTGCATGTCGTAAAATGATCTCTTAAGCACCCAATGTGGTAGCAGAGCGGCAAGTTTGTGAGCTGTTACGTTCAGTGTTCCGAGATTCGAATGCCGGCATCGTGCTCCTACTCCAGAGTAACTATCGGTAAAATCTATTAAGGTATTCCCTGAAATTATACGACACATTTTCATATCTTAACAAGAGTAATTTTAATTACACAAACCACTGAAAGCTCTACAAAGAGTTTATTATCCGTATAACAGTCACTGGATTTTCGCCAAGGCGACCGCAGTTTGAGTCCCGGTCGTTATATGTGGGGGTATTTGAAACGAGAAGTCACGTCCCAGGGATTCGAATTGTACGTGACACAAGATGTCCCGTGACATATCAACAATCACGAAAACTATACGTTTCCTTGCTTGCTTGAAAATTCTGCAATAATCCGTGTTGTCAATGGTATCACTGTCCAGTTCCTTGTCTAACTGATGAGCATGGTAACCCTTAGTACACGCGGTATAGGGTTCGATACCCGGTAGCTTCGGGAATTTTATCCTTGATTGGTTAATTACTCTGGCTCTGGGGCTAGGTGTGTGTGTTGCCTTCAACATCAGAGTTCTTCGTAGGCTGGGCCCCGTCCGTACAGAGGCGCAGGTCACCCATGGTCGTCATCTCAACAGACCTGAACCAACCATAATTATTACATTATTGTCGTGGTGTGGGTTACTGTAGTGACGTCCTAGTTCGTGAAACATAGCCAACAGCAGAGTGGCCTAATAAGTGGACCTGGAATGGGAGTGGGAATCTCGAACATACTCTGAGTCGTGACCTTCTTGTGCTCAGACGGCTAGGACTGCACAATCCACCGGTTGCTCCTAAACAGTTAGAGGAGAGATCATCACTGGGGCTATGTGTAAGTAGAGTAGCATTCTGATTCACGGAATTGACCGAGCTCAGAATATTTTCAGCAAGTCTATGGGAGTAACGGGGTCCCACTTCCATTTGACAAGCGAGGGACTCTTTGGAAACAACTTGGCGATCGAAATGAAATTCGACGGGAACTATCAATATTAATGGGGCATATGGAATAAAGAAAGTAGAACTGGCTGAGTCAGCAAGGAGGGTGAGTCTGGATGTGTTATAGTTTGTCCAATAAGAGAAGGGTTCTAACATTTGAGCGCTGCGATCGCTTAGTCACTTGTTATGTACCCGCGCATTTCCACGTGCTTCAGTTGCTTGGAATTACCTAGGTTAAAATCTGTGATTATTTACAGCCATCAGTCCATGCAGAGGCCTATAATTATTAGAACTTGTCATTTCATTGCATGCATGTATTGCAGGAATGTTATTACGTTATAATGACTTTGTTGAGTGCCTGTTTTCTTTATGCGTTTTGACAGATGGAGTTGTTTCAGCCAATATTACGCGCCCTCCTATAATTTTGTCTTTTATGGCAGTATCATTACGGTACGGGTAATAATATTTAATAATGCATGCTGTCGGTTGATTGAATATGTAAGTTTTGTAGCTTCATTACAGAACTGACTCAGAAATGCCATTTGGAGATTCAACGACAAATCGGCTGATGGATATCTTGCAACGTAGTTCGGCATTGTTTTCGCAGTAGTTCTCTTCACGGTAGCATCTATCAGAACCCTTCTATTATTGGAAAAGCTTTAGTAATGAATGCTATTCGGTGATGGAAGGTAAGAAAGGAAGAGACAGGAGATTATAAAGTAAACAGGTGTTAAAAAGGGAAAGGCAGAGTGTAGTTTAAGACTGTTCATCAGGAATACTATTGCACGAAACATAGTTTCTTTTAGGAACGTAAATGAGCAAAATGTTGGAGGACAAGTTTTATGAAGCACGAGTGACATCGTAGTCAGAGTTAAGATTGCTAAAAAGTGCTAATGGGTGACTTCAATGCGAAAGATGGAAATAGAAGTGAAGGATGCGAAAAGGTAATGGGTCAATGTAGGGAAGATATGGAAGCTAATAGAAATGGGAAGCGTTTAGTACCGAATGCGATGACCGTGTGGTAAGGGCCGCGCTGCTGTGAGCTTGCATTTGGGAGGTAATGGTTTCAAACCCCGCTGTCGGCAGCCCTGAAGGTGGTTTTCCGTGGCTTCCAATTTTCACACCAGGCAAATGCTGGGGATGTACCTAAACAAAGACCACGACCGCTTACTTCACACTCCTAGCCCTTTCCTATTCCATTGTCTCCTAAGACCTATCTCTGTCGATGTGATGTAAAGCACATTGTAAGGATGAAAGGTGTACGTTCATCGATTTCCTCAGGATGGCTTTTATGCGTCTCAAACTTGATAGTAGGGTTACTGAAGTGAAGAACTTGGCTTAAATGTCATGATATTTGCCCATCGATTGCTGTCAAAATTAGAGAGCTCATGCACCTCTTCATAGATGTTGAATCTCTTCTCCTTATACTATTGTCCGACTCCATGGCTAAATGGTTAGCGTGCTGGCCTTTGATCACAGGGGTCTCGGGTTCGATTCCCGGCAAGGTCGGAAATTTTAACCGTTATTGGTTAATTTCGTTGGCTCGGGGGCTGGGTGTATGTGTCGTTTTCTTCATTTCATCCTCATCACGACGCGCAGGTCACCTACGGGAGTCAAGTCGAAAAACCTGCACCTGGCGAGCCGAACATGTCCTCGGACACTCCCGGCACTAAAAGCCATACGCCGTTTCATTTCCTTATATTATACATTCGTGGTCATGTTAAGGGCTTCTCGCCATTCGTTACATTATAGCCTTTCTAGTTCTGGGCCCATTTGTTTGTCTCAGTTTTATAATGAAATAAAATGAACTTGGTAAATCAGGATGGAAAATCAGAAAAGTTCGAGAAAGGGAGAATAACACTAATTTGATAAATTGTGGGTCTGGGATGGCTAGAAAATTAGTTTACTTCTTCAAATCATAAAACATAAAGCCGATAATGCCGTAATAATTTACGGAGTTCATTAAAAGAAATACATATCTGTTGCAGGTGTTAATGAATCATATTTATTCATCTGAGTGTTCATTTTATTCATCGATCTGTAGGCCATGCTCGTGCCACAAGTCAGGTGTTCAGATTGTACATTGTAATTGGGCGAGGGAACTATAAACGTCATTCTTGCTCATACAATTATATTCAGAAACTTAAAAGATTTACGTAGGAGGAATATATGGCACTGGATTACTTACTATTCCTCTAAACTTATACATTTTGTTCTACGTTTCGTTACTGTTTCCATTACAGCAATGAGATCATCCCTGCCCAGGCCCATTTTAATCCACCTCACTTCATGGCTAACTTCCTCATCTATATGCTAATGGTTGCTGCTGATTTTTTTTTTTTTTTTTTTTGTAATTTTCTCTACAGGAGTGGACTCTACCGATCGTGTTGGGAGTGGTCTTTTTTTTAAAGCTCCCTGATTCTGTTTGTATACGTTTACAGAACCTGAACGAGTTCTTCCGTCAATTAGTATGCCTATTTTGGTTGCCACGCGAGTGTACATATATTTGTACATTCTTTTTATTTCTAAAGAAGCTCTGCAAGGTAGATAACAAATGAATCAGCTACCCCCACTTTATTCTGGATACAAAGTCTATGGTAGAAACGCCACTTCGTTTGAGTCCTTTTACTCTTTCGTCCTCTTGCATTTCTAGTGGCTCCAACTCTACAGCTGTTGTATCCTTTTTTATTGGTGATGAAACAGGACAGCCATCGCCCACAACATCAACAGCAATAGGATTTTGCAGGAATGAAAATGAAGGTTTGACTGATCTCAAATCATTGAATAACGTTAAGCCGCACATCGCTGCTACTGACTGCCGCCGGCCGCGAGATGTTGTTAGTTTCCCTTAGTTATATAAATTAATTTTACTCTAAGCTTGGTGTCAAGAGCCGCACGAGACTGACTCAAGAGCCGCATGCGGCTCGCGAGCCTCGTTGTAGCCAGCCCTGTAATATACTCAAGACACTATCGTTGAAACATGGATCGTACTAATCGCGAGTCCCAACACCGACGCAGACAAAATTGACGAAATGGAAATCTATGACTTTTTTAATAATTGGCTTTACGTCGCACCGACACAGATAGGTCTTATGGTGACGATGGGATAGGAAATGGCTAATAGTGGGAATAAAGCGGTCGTGGCCTTAATTAAGGTACAGGCCCAGCATTTGCCTGGTGTGAACATGGGAAACCACGAAAAACCATATTCAGAGCTGCCTACAGTAGAGTTTGAACCCCGAACGCCAGGTCATAGCTGCGCACCCCTAACCGCACGGCCAACTCGCAGGTGATATCCATGAATAATATTACTTAGAAGTTTGACTGATATTTCATTACTCGAAAGAGTTGTTTGGTTGTAATTAAGGACCAGTACCTCACGTGATTGGAAAACTGGCCCATTAGAAGATCCGAGTTTCTAATCCCGACTTTGATAGCGGCAGCACTGGCAGAAATTCCCTGCATGTTTCTCTACTCTCAGGCAAAGTAAATAACCGGAAGTTTTCTTTAGTCCCTGGAAACAGTCAAACATAGAAAGTGCCGTTATCGCCCGACACATTTTAGTGAATCTGGAGGTGAAGACTGTTCAACAAGTCACAACAGAACTCTCCTTGGCTGAGAAGAAAGTTTAACTTAAAACAACTCTTTAGCGTACCGATATAGCCCTATAGTCCTCTTTCGATTAAAACTGATTCATCGCTGCACTTCCCTTCCACTCGGCGTGTGCGTTGAGGTGTATGTGGGTAGAAATCTCTTTAGCATATATAATTGTGTGTGGAGAAAGTAATGCCCGCATGCATAAAATTATGCAGAAAATGGTGGGATCAAGGCGTTACCCTACCGTTCTGCGAGGTGAATGGTCATTCTGACCTTGATTTTTTAATCAATATACTGTCAGTCTACGAACGTACCGGGTGGTACAACTGTCCCTATTTTGTCTAAACATATGCAACCAGCTAGGAATTAAATGTCTCTTAGTCCTATCTTGCGCAACATCTTACAGCAATTTCATGTGCAGTTAGTTCTCCGCACAACGCAAAAACGCTACAAGAGGCAGTAAGTGAGGCCCATCTCAAAAACACTGTACTATTTTATGTAGAGCGGAGTCCAATACTCCAGTCATTTTTACGAAATGTTTCTGTACTGTACAAACCATAGCCACTCCTTCAGCTGTCGGCAGAGAATTACTTTTGACAGAAAAGGGTGGTCATGGTATCATAGAAAACGTGCTAGGTTAGGACCAATTGCAGACATGTCAATTCACCCCCGTTTTGTATAGTCTCATCACATCGAAATTGATAGAAACGCGTTTTTCACAGTATTGTATAATCTATGGCATGCAAAAGCTGTGCACCAGATGTGATAGCTTTGATGCAGTGTAATGGACTAGTATAACTTGGAAACAATTATTATTATTATTATTATTATTATTATTATTATTATTATTATTATTATTATTATTATTATTTACGTATTTATATTTTGCTTTATTTGGTACTAGCTGTTACCCGCGGCATCATTCACGTGGATTTAGTAGTTTTCATATCTGTAACAGGTTATGGTTTTGAGAAATACTGTAGACATACTCATTTTAAAAATTCACCCGCGTTTTCAATTTTTCACCCTCTTAAGTGGATTTTCCGAAAAAATGTTTATATTTAAAGAAGATTTCAAATACAAATTATAACGTTTGTAACATAAAGTATCATCATAAAAATAATTTAACTCCTTCTTCACGTCTTTCCACCCCCCCCCCACCCCCGCTTAGTGGACTTACAGGATAAAAGTACGTCTGTATAATACTCAGTTTTGAGATATAAGTATCTCAATTACAGGATTCAAACCCTTTCTCCGTCCTTTTCACCCCTTAAATGCATTTTCCGAAAACGAAAAGAACGTGTTTCTTTATTTTCAAATGAGATTACAAATACCAACTTTCATGTCTGTAACATAATCATTTTCTGAGATATCAGTATCCCAATTAAAGGATTCAACCCAGTTTTAAGTCCTTTTCACCCCACCTAAGTAGATTTTCCGAAAATAAAAAAATATATTTATTTTTAAAGGAGATTCCAAATACCAATTTTCACGTCTGTAACATCTTCAGCTTTTGAGATAAAAGTATCCTCATAAAAAGGATTCAACCCCCTTTTCACTTACTTAACACCACAACCCCCATAAGTTGATTTTCCAAAAACAAAAAGAAGGTGCTTCTTTATTTTTTAAAGGAGTCCATGTATCAATTTTCATGTCTGGAACATCTTCAGTTTTGGAGGTATAAGTGTCCTCATAAAAAATATTCCACCCCATTTTCACTTATTTTTACCCCTATAAATGGATTTTCTGAAGATAAAAAATATGTTTTTTATTTTTAAAGAAGATCCCAAATACCAGTTTCCACGTCTTTAAATTGTTAACTTTTGAGACATAGATATACTCATTTAAATAAATACCTCCCTTTTCACTCCCTTAGCGACGGAATATCCACAAATCCTTCCTTAGTGAGCACCTGCACTGTAATATAAACGTATACGCAAAATTTCATTTCTTTATGTCCAGTAGTTTTGGCTCGGCAATGATGAATCAATCAGTCAGGGAATGTTATTTTATATAAGATTATTTTTATGCTTGACCCCATTTCCATCCCCACCCACAGGAGCCATATGAGTCTCTTAGACAACAGTATATTTTTTCAGATAGTAAGTCATGTGTGTACCAAGTTTGGTTATATTAGTAAAATAATTTTTAGATTCGGTCCCGTACTTCCTGAGATTTGCCATTACATACAAACAAAGGTGACTTCTTTATATATTAGTATAGATAAATCGTGGTCGTAACAAAACATGTGAGGTTATGTCACGACGCGTCTGCTGTTGGTATATTAATATGAGTTTATTTAATGTAAGAACACGTAATTAATAGTATATAATTTATTATTACCA
Organism: Anabrus simplex; assembly: GCF_040414725.1. Classification (NCBI taxonomy): domain Eukaryota; kingdom Metazoa; phylum Arthropoda; class Insecta; order Orthoptera; family Tettigoniidae; genus Anabrus; species Anabrus simplex. The sequence goes on from NC_090265.1 coordinate 904,961,518, forward strand.
GTAAATATGATGTGTAAATCCAGTGTACTGTTGTGCAACACACGGTAATAATCCAGAACAAAGCATCTTGTCACTAGAGTAGTACAGAAAATTCCATTCATTGTAAATAGGTTATTAGAGACTCTAGACATTACGAGAAAATATGTTGTGTCATACTTTTCTAGAAGCCTGGCCAGGCAATGTATATAAAAAGGCAGTATTTGGAGTTGGAGTTGAGTTGTTAGCGAGACTTGTTAGTGAAAGTCGTATGACATGCTAATGTAGCAGTCTTCTTCTTCTTTTTCCTTGTAGCAGTGGTTTGTTCAAGATAGCAGTTCATTAGCTTGTATGTATAATGTGTGTATAATTTCTAAATAAAACAGTGTACACAGTTGACAGCATCTCGTGTGTGCGTCTTTGTGGTTACATTAATGGCGACCACGTGACAGGAATGAAGAGTAATTTCGGTAGTGAATACGAGTGTAAGTGGGAATCAGAACAAAATGCAAGTGATAATGGAAAATATGCCAGCGAAACAACTGCAAGACGAACTCGCAAAAGGAAATCTTCCGACGAATGGCAATAAGAAATCGTTGAAGACACAGCTACGAGAAGACCTAGCTGAGAACGGCGAAGATCCCAAAAAGTCTTTTTATCGAGGTGGAAGAAACACCGGACTCGTCATCGGAAGAGGAGGTAAATATAACCAAAATATTCCAATGCACAAACTCAATGAGCATGATACAGCCACTCAATGAAAAGGTCTCAGACGTTAATTCACAAGTTAATTCCACCTTAACAGAACAGATTTCCGACAACATTTCGAAAGTAAATAAAAGCATTTCAGACGTCAATTCCGCCTTAACAGAACATATTTCCGAACAAATTTCGAAGGTGGATGACAAGATTTCTGAAGCCAATACACTTTTAACTAGACAAATATCTGAAGTGTACAGGCAAATTTACAAAGACGAACAGTGCCTACAATCAAAAATTTCAACTATTGATGATAAAATTTCAAACCATATTAGCAACGTCACCGTTCAGTTAAGACAGCAGAGGTCGGACATCAGGTCAAAACTGAACATCTCGAACCTCAAGGAGGAGGTAGAAATTCAGGTTTCCGGTATCAAATAACAGGTTCAGGGGAAAATTTCTGCCGTCGAGGGAAATTTTGCGAGCCGTAGTTCTACCATTGAAGGAAGGTTAGAAAACCGGATTTCGACCATCAAGAGAGATGTGGAGAATATGAGAGGCAGCGTCCTTCACGCGGTAGAAGATTGATTAACTCGAACAGGACCTATCACCTTCAAACCCCTCAAACCTAACCGGCAATACAGGGCACATAGACCCGAAGGTGATTATAGAGATTCTTCCTGAATTCCATGGGCGACTGAAAGAGAACCCGACTAGCTTCATCGAGGGATCGGTCTGTCTACTAGGAAGGACCAATCTACCGGAGGACATCTACGTTCAACTCGTCACACCGCAGTAAAAGGGGCAAGCCGCTACTTGGTGGAATAACGTGAAGGGCTTAAAGTTAAACTAGACTAATTTCAAGAGGGAATTCCGCGCTGGGTTTAATTCCGAAGGGGAGGAGAGCTCTGTGAAAAGGAAGCTACTGACTGAAGCACAGCCCAGCGGTATGAGAGCTAGCGCGTTCGTCCTCCAGGAGTACCAGCTCTTCAAGCGGCTGCATCCTGAAGGAAGCGAGAATGAGACCTTACCAGATATCCTTTGATGATCTGCGTAGAATCATAGCCCAGTTGGAAGAAGAACACAAGAATAAAGCGACAGAAGAGACCAGCTCGGTTAGGAAATGTTGCCAGTGTGGGAGAACGGGACACCTGAAAAACAAATGCCCCACTGTAGCGTTGGAGAAACTAGGTCCGGCCCATTCTGGATTAAGGGTGGATGGGTCGGGGAACAGGAAGGTGCCTCAAGACCCGACAGACAAGCATACCTGGACAAGTAGGAGAGGGATTGGTTAGATTATGAGCAGAACAGACCAACCTCGCCCCGCCATCATTTTGAGGATAGGCAACGAGAATTTTTCAGCCATAATCGACAGCCAAGCAAACCACTTATTCGTGAATAGCACTGTTGCCAGATTACTACCGTCTATGAAGTCTCGCTATTTCGGAAGAGTAGTGGGAGCAGCGGACGGGGTGACCTATTCCATCCAAGGACAGTCTAACCTAACTGCTAAATGCATGGACCTGTCTATTGTAATTAACGTTGCAGTGATTCAGAACCTAAAACTTGACATCATATTAGGTCATGGCTTGTTGGTAGAATACAAGAAGATCCTATATTATTTCTTTTGCTAGTTGCTTTACGTCGCACCGACATAGATACGTATTGTGGCGACGATTGGACAGGAAAGGGCTAGGAGTGGGAAGGAAGCGGCCGTGGCCTTAATTAAGGTGCAGCCCCAGCATTTGCCTGGTGTGAAAATGGGAAACCACGGAAAACCATTTTCAGGGCTGCCGACAGTGGGGTTCGAACCTACTATCTCCCGAATACTGGATACTGGCCGCACTTAAGCGACTGCAGTTATCGAGCTCGGTCCTATGCTATGCAGCTCATGAAGTCTTTTTTGGGAAAAGACAGACGGCTGAGGGTCGCCTGGCGCGATGGAAACCTCCGGACTTCCAAGGATGTGGAAATCGACGTAGACCTAGGAGATATCCAGTAAATGTATCTTCAAGGCAAGACGTCTTCTAGGCACCCGGCGATGGTACCTGAAGCTAGGAGCACCATTGTCGAGAGTACGTTTCCACAAAAACACCAGAGCAAACCCAGTGAACCTCTTATGATCATCAAGAAAGAACTTGATCTGGGGGTAATCAAGCAGTGGCAAGAACAAGACAAGTCCTGTAGGACCATGATGCAGTGGACTAGGAGACACCACACCGATTGTCGACTCGTCCAGAGGGAATTCAAGATGTGGTACAAGAACTTCCGGATTGACGGAGGACTCAAGATGTACAGATATCACCTCTTCGACACGTTTGCAGTACTGGTGATCCCTAGACAGTACACGACGGACATCCTCGAGAAGTTCCACGACAGCACTGAAGCCGGACACCCAGGAGGTGAAAAGACATGTCAGTGTATTCGACGAAGATTCTTCTGGGAAAGACATCCTTGACTATGTGAAAGGGTGTTATATCTGCTCCTGCACTAAGGCGAGCAACAGGAAGGCAGATTCCATTCAACGAGGAAGACGGCCGCAGCGCCCTTGGGAGGTCATAGCCCTGGACTTAATGGATCCTTACCCTAGAATACCACGGGGTAAAACAGGACTGTTAGTAATCACCGACCTCTTCACAAGATGGATTGAAGCTTTTCCGATACTAGACTCCACGACGGGACGCATCACCAATCCTCTACAGGATGAGGTATTCAGCCGCTACGGTTATCCACGGTGCGTTCTGTCAGACAACGGGAGTCAGTTCACGTCAAGGAAGCGGCAGTACATGATGACTGAATGAGGTGTGGAGCACTGGACCACCCCTATCTACAACCCAAGGGCCAATCCGACGGAACAAGGAGCTAAAAGGGATGCTACGGGTCCACCTAATAGACAAGTAACATCGACGGTTGGACCGTTAGGTACCGCAGTCACTCTTTGCCCTGCGACGACGTATCAACCGTGTCACTGGCTATTCCCCGGCGGAGCTGTTCCTTGGTCGACAGCTATACGGCACCGGGGATTGGGAGCTTCGTCCACGACCCACTTCTAGTCAAGAGGATGCAGCTGTTTCCCTAGCAGAGTGGAAGCATAAGCAGCAGCAGAACATCAAGGGAAAGCAAGCTTTGGCCGAGAAGAGATCCCTTACCCAAGCCGGGGCTCAAGATGTCGACGAGACCCAGATCTTCCTACGAGGCCAACAAATACTGGGGCGTAACCACCCAGTCAGTAATACGATTGGTGGGTTTCATGCAGGTCTCGAACCTAAGTGGGTTGGTCCCGTCGAGGTCGATAAGCAGCTGGGCCATGGTGTCTACTTACTAAAGACCAACCCTCCTGTCAAGGTCCACGCATCGGAGTTGCGGCGAGTCACCCAACCGCTGCGCATACAGAGTAAGCCTGGTACAGCCACGGGTCCACCAGGAAGAGAGGCTACTAATGACACAGCACAATCTGGTTATGAGGAGGAGAACGCATCAACTACCACCGAGGAAGAGGCTGGCAGCAGGCAACACCGACCTCCGACAGGACACGATCCAGTCAAGAAGAGGATAATACATCCAGCGACGTCGAAGAAAAAAAAAATCTAGACCAAGGCAAAGTCAACGAGTGTGCGAAACAGTTGAAATTGTTTCAAGTTATAGGGGGAGGGGGTAATTGATGGAAGTGTAATGGACTAGTATAACTTGGAAACAATTCTCTAAACCCAAAGGTAAATAATGAAAGCATCGAGCTCGATTATTATTATCATTCTTATTTATGTAGTTATGTACGAACTTTATTTGGTATAAATCGAGGTCGTAATAAAACATGTGAGGATATTTCACGACACGACTGCTGTATGTGCAGTTATGAGTTTATTTAATGTAAGAACACGTATTTAATAGTATATAATTTATTATTACCTGAAAATATGATGTATGATTCCAGTGTAATGTCGTGCAACACACGGTAATAGTCAAGAACAACGCATATTCTCACTAGAATGGTATAGAAAATTCCATTAATTGTAAATAGGTTATTAGAGACTCTAGAAATTACGAGAAACATGTTGTGTCATACTTTTCTAGAAGCCTGGCCATGGCAATGTATATAAAAAGGCTGTCTTTGGAGTCGGAGTAGAGTTGTTTGCGAGACTAATCTAGCAGTCTTCTTCTTCTTTTTCCTCGTAGCAGTGGTTTGTTCAAGATAGCAGTTCATTAGTGGGTGTATAATGTGTATATAATTTGTAAATAAAATAGCGTACACAATTGACAGCAAATCGTGTGTGCGTCTTTGTGGTTACAACAGCTTACGCCATGTAATTACTACCGTTACAGCGTTCAATAAAGTCATAAAACTAAACCATAAGGCTGTAACACATCAGTGACTTTACGAAGCGAGAACTTTCGCTCTTCTCATGAATACAGGGTTGTAAGCACTGAACATTCACGTCAGAAGTAGCTGCACGGAATTATGCGGTAAGGTTTGGAAACCTTATTGAGTCATGCCTTTTATAATTTTTATTTTGTACTCTTCTAGGCATCCATTACGAAGACTTGACTTTTATGAAATTTCAGAAAGTTATAATAAACAGACATAATAATTATCGTCACGTAAGCACTGACTACGGACAAATTAATTGTGAATACCACCTGAAACATAATGCTGGACTAATTTAACTAAGTAATAGGTACACAATCTACTCGTAGGAAATGGTTGCAACTATCTGGGCTTAAGAGAGACATGATTCTTTAGCACGCTGTGGTGTTTGCAGCAAGGTAAACCTGTATGCACATTCGAGTTCAGAACTTGTAATATACACGATCAGTTTCGAAGTGATAGCGTGAATTATTCCAATAGTACAGAGATACGACGCTTATTCTTCTTATTCTTCGTCGCCTGGAGTGGCTATATGGTACTAATCGCAGCTTTTCCAATGGATTCAGAGTTAGAATCAAGTTACGAGCTTTCAATTTTTATTTTTATACTCTTAAGGCATTCGTAGTTAACGTTTAACTTATTAAGGTTTAACTTCCATAAGTCTCAAAAGTCACTTTTCACCTTTAGAAAGAAAGCACACATCAGAAAGGAATGAATACATGCGATTTTTATATGGCAAATTGCTACAACAAATGAAGCGCACTGCACTTATTGTCAGCGTTATGAAAAACTCATTCAACCAAACTACTGCGCGAATATCCCGCAGAATGGCCGATTGACGTCTCCCTTGCTTTCTACTCTAGGAACAACCACGAGTTCACGGGAATGAACAGGAACGCTACTTCTCTGCTATCAAGTAGTTAGAGACGTTGGCATGGTAACCAGTAGGTTCGTTGTCAGTCTTTCGGTCTCTCAATGCAGAGCATGAGATCGGCACAAAATAGAGATTTTTTCGTTATTTGAAGAGTAAGCGAAATCATGTACATAACAAAAGTTGTTTATAATGAAGGGACGTTTCACATATCGTCCATGATTTTACAGTATAGCATAAGAGAAAATGGAAGAAAACTGTTCTGATTTCCCTATAAACCCATCATCTCTTCAGAGATTTTAAAATAAAATCCATGTCAAAGTCTTCTCCGGGATAAGTATACTCTAAATGTGAAGCTTGGTCGAGATATATCCAGCCGTTTCGCCGTGATGGTGGAACAAACAAACAGACACGAAAAATAAAAACCACTGATTCGGTCTTGAGTAGGCCTAAAACAATAAATATCTGAGAAATTAGCAAAACAAACAAAATTACAGACAGCGGAACCCCTACAACTTTATTTATATAGATTGTGAACTTTCCTACTTTTAAAAACTCCACTCAAACTCATTCGCCTGCTAATGTCATTCCACACCATCTTTCCACTAACAGCTTGGAATATACCACTTAGTCGAGCAGTTCGTCTCTTTTCTCCCAAGTCTTCCCAGCTCAAACTTTTGTCGGAAATCACCCAGAACAAATCGAGCTGCTTTTCTTTGGATTTTTTCCAGTTCTCGAGTCAAATAATCATGGTGAGAGTCCCATACACTGAAACCATACTCTAGTTTGTGTGTTACCAGAGATTTATATGTCCTCTCCTTTACATCCTTACTATGACTCCTAAATACCCTCATAACCATGTGCAGAGATCTGTACCCTTTATTTACAATCCCGTTTATGTGTTTACCCCAATGACGAACTTTCCTCGATACTAGCGATCAAAGAATCACCGGATAATTTGGAGCATGATCAAGTTCGGTGTGGGAGGCTCGAACTACCTAGTAGCGGCAGGGAAGAGGTAGTTAGACGTTGGTGTTTTGTTGTGAGTAAGAATGTGAGAGTCGTAGCATGACCTTGATGGAGGAGAAATGGGCTGATACGCTTTCTATTAGAGCGCTATTGTCATCACTTCTTGTGGGCGATGACCGGATCACTCTCAGTGATTCGGTTGAAGAAGAAAGCAGTTAGTATCCTTAGCCTCGGGCAAGGTTAAATCTTCTCCCTTGTTTAGTGAGAACGTATTTAAAATTTAATGACTTTGGAGTACATTTTCTCAAAACTTTCTCATTTGATTTCCATATGTCGCATTTAATTAAAAAATATTAGATATCATTGACCTACGGTAAATATCCGAGACAATAAAGGTATTACTGGTGCCTCCGGAAGGACGTGGGTTCGATTTCCAGGTGGTCGAATACTTAGAAACGAAATTTACACTTCTGGATTTGCACATGGCCCATAATTATGTCAACCGACATAATGTGAGTACCAAATTCATTCCTGGGGGTGAATCCCTCTATCCCATTTATTGCCGAGGTTACGGGACGTGGAAGCCTGTACTTCCCACTCTTCCAGGTCCCTGCATTGTCAATACGGAGCCAGAAAGTATTTTACGAAATATCACAAAATTTCACTTTTCATACTGCCATATGTCCACAATTTACTCTACCACAGTACGTTTACCATAAATAAAGGAAAATTTCAATTTTAAAATGTTGTAGCCTAAATTGATTGCACATATTTACAATATAATGGAACGTGTCAACAAACTCAATTCCTTTCCGTACAGAAAACGTCAATACCTACCTGGCTGAAAAATTGTATTACTCTATCAGAAATGCTTTTGGAGATAAATGTATCTTCGTTTACATAAAATATCAATTTTACAGGAAAGAAAAAGGAAAATTAATGCCAGCAGTCACTCATTACTAGTTGAATTAACGTCCGGCTCCATGGCTAAATAGTTAGCATACTGGCTTCTGGTCCAGAGGGTCCCGGGTTCGATTCCCGACCAGGCCGGGGATTTTAACCGTAATTGGTTAATTCCAATGGCTCGGAGACTGGGTGTATGTGTGTTGTATTCAGCATTAGAAATCATCCTAGGTAGGGCCCTCATCTCCACAGCCATGCAGGTCGCCTAATAGGCCGTCTGCGATAAAAAGACCCGCACCAGGCCTCTCCGCAGGCCATATGCCATTATCATAGTTGAGTTAACATAAATCTGGCTCCTTGGTTGAACGGTCAGCGCACTGGTCATCGGTTTAGAGAGCCTCGGGTACGATTCCCGGCCGGACCTGGGATTTTAACTGCGTATGAATAATTCCTTTGTCTTGAAGTCTGAATACATTGAACAGGACACATAAATGGGTTCCTTCTTCCTTCCAGCCATTGGAGTCAGAAATCTGGTGATATTAAAACACTTCTCTTCAAATACACACAAACATACCACACTGCCAACCACAACAAAAACCGCAACAGTGAATATATCCCACCACACAGGGTCGGCGTCAAGAATGGCATCCGGCCATAAACTTAGAACAAATACGTATCAAGTGCCGACCCTAGGTAACTGGGAAAAAGGCCAAGGCGAAGAATTAATTGAATTAACATAAAGCTATTTAAATGCAATAATGAAATATCGTATGGCTTTTAGTGCCGGGATATCCCAGGACGGGTTCGGTTCGCCAGGTGCAGGTCTTTCTATTTGACACCCGTAGGTGATCTGCGCGTCGTGATAAGGATGAAATGATGATGACAACACATACACCCAGCCCCCGTGCCATTGGAATTAACCAATTAAGGTTAAAATCCCCGACCCGGCCGGGAATCGAACCCGTGACCCTCTGAACCGAAGGCCAGTACGCTGACCGTTCAGCCAACGAGTCGGACATTTAAATGCAATTATGTAGAAGATAATATTTATGAAGTACAGGCCTATATGCTTATTCTGAAGCCTCCATGGCTCAGGTGGCAGCGCGCCGGCCTCCCACCGCTGGGTTCCGTGGTTCATATCCTAGTCACTCCATGTGAGATTTGTGCTGGACAAAGTGGAGGCGGGACAGGTTTTTCTCCAGGTACTCCGGTTTTCTCTGTCATCTTTCATTCCAGCAACACTCTCCAATATCATTTCATTTCATTTCATCTGTCATTCATTAATCATTGCTCCAGAGGAGTGCGACAGGCTTCGGCAGCCGGCACAATTCCTATCCTCGCCGCTAGATGGGGGATTCATTCATTCCATTCCCGACCCGGTCGAATGACTGGAAACAGGCTGTGGATTTCCATTTTCATATGCTTATTCTGGAAGGTTTTCTCACCACATTAGTGATACATTTTAGATATGCAAATTTTAACCATATTCTGATATTTAAGTGTGAAATGAAAGTTTGCCACAAGGTGCTGACTTCACCCATATCCATAGCCGGTTTGTAAACGGGTATTTACCGCAATTTTTTTTCTGCGGACTACCTTTTACTGTACGATGTACGTGAATGATCGGTTCTGCTTATGTAACACGACTTTTATAACAGACTGTTCAACTCTCCCCAGCCATGCTTCTTTTTATAGACATAGGAAAAGACACATAACAGAGTTCCTTCTTTCCTCCAGCCATTGGGGTGAGCAATCTGGTGAAGTCTGCCTGAAATCTGGTGATATTAATGGATGAAGCAGAATTATAACATCATATTCTAGGAAGAAATAAGCCTTCGTGGCGTAAGTGGCAGCACGCCGGCCTCTCACCACCGGGTTCTGTGGCTTAAATCCCGGTCACTCCGTGTGAGAATTGTGCTGGATAAAGTGGAGGCAGGACAGTTTTTTCTCCGGATACTCCGATTTTCCCTGTCATCATTCATTCCAGCAACACTCCCCAATATCATTTCATCTGTCAGTTATTTATCATTATCCCAAAGGAGTGCGACAGGCTTCGGCTGCCGACACAATTGCAATCCTCGCCGCTGGATGGGTTCTTCATTCTCTCTCTCGTTCTCCTCTACCTGATGGTTGGTTGGTAGCATGGCTGTCCTCGTCCAAAGACCTTCTGTCCTGAGCCAGCTGCTTGATTAGTTGATCTGGACGTCGCCCTTTAATGCCATCGAGGAAGCCTGCTCTTGGTCGTCCTCTTCTAGTCTTTCCTTCCAGTTTCCCTTCAAGCAGTGTAGTGCACCGTGATGAATGCCAGAGTAAATGACCTATCCAGCTACATATTCTTTTCGTGATCATTTTCTCTAGAATAATGGTTTATTCAGCTCTCTTGAGAACTTCTTCATTTGTTAGCCTGTGAGTCCAGGGTATTCGTAACTTTCGACGCCAGCACCACATTTCAAATGCATCTATTCTTTTCTTATCAGCCTTTGACAGAGTTCAGGTTTCAGAACCATAGGTCACAATGCTCCAAATGAAGCTCTTAATGAAATGCTTTCTTACTGGTAGGGATATTGCCTTGGAGGTCAACAGACTTCTTTTCTTATTGAAAGTTTCTTTAGCCTGGCCTACTCGAGAACGGACGTCCTTTTCACACCTCCCATCAGGTGCAATGATGATTCCCAAATAACTGAGCTGATTTACTTGAGCCAATTTTTCTTCTTCCAACCAAACATTAACATCCTGTTTACCATCCGGAGTATATTTCATTATCTTGGATTTTGTTTTGTTAACATTCATGTTACATTTTAGTATTAGTAAATCACTCAATTTCCTTAGTGAGGTCTCTATCTCTTTCTCAGTTTCAGCTATGAAGGCTTCATTCATTCCATTCCTAACCCGGCTGAATGACAGGAAAGAGGCTGTGGATTTTCATTTTTCATTCTAGAATGAAATCTCAGGTCATCGTGACGAGGTTATTTATTTATTCAGTTAATTAATTAATTAATGAATTGTTTCGTTGAGTCCCCTTGGACCAAGTGGTTCCTAACTCTGGTGAGCTTTCTTCTTATCCCTTCATATTTGCGCTGTGGGTTGCTTTCCTTTCCAGAGTCCACTTCACTCCCACTCCAGGACGCAGTGTTTTAGCTGTCAGTGGCTGGAGAGTGTCGGATGTTCTGATCAGCATTCTAAATTTATCCTTATTGAATATATCCTAGGGTTCAATTTTTAAAAATTCTACGCCTTTTCGAACCAGTTTCGTCCATTTAGCCTTTATTTAGCATATGGTTTTTAGTGCCGAAAATTTTCAAGGTCGTTTCGGCTCGCCTGGTGCAGATCTTTCTATTTGACGCCCGAAGGGTGGCCTGGGTTTGAAATGGTGATGATAATGAGGCAGGGAGAGAGTAAAATCCGGTGTCGGCACATAGGCTTCTCCTGTCGAATAACACTACGAGGTATGCTTAAGGCTCAGCGTCGCCATTCGAATGGCGAATCATCGTCGGCATATGAACACTGCGAAGAGTGTTGGAATTGAATCGACTTTTGGCACTCAGTCTGGTGATTCGTTTTTCTCTTCCAGTGGAACATGGACCGTCTAACCACGGTGTCAGACTGTATAGACTCGACGTCTAAACGATTGTGGATTGTGAGTGACAGCAGGGGGACTTAAACACTGTTGTGAGATGAACAGCAGACAATGGTATGAATGCAAATGAGACGAAAAGTCAAGGTGTAAGTTTCATCAATAGGAAAAAAGCCTCTCAGTTTTACTTACTGTATTTGATCGAGCTCGATAGCTGCAGTCGCTTAAGTGCAGCCAGTATCCAGTATTCCGGAGATAGTGGGTTCGACTTTCCGTGGTTTCCCATTTTCACACCTATCTGTGTCTGTGCGACGTAAAGCAACTTGCAAATATATATATTACTGTGTTGATGGGGTGATAGTACCTCATGGGGAATACGATAACTACCTAGGTGTTAATAGAAGGAATTATATTCATTGGGAAAATCATAATAACGAGCTTGTTAAGAAAGATTACAGATCTCTTCACATTGTTGTGAGAGTATTTAGGGGTTGTAGCAAAGATGTAAAAGAGAGGGCGTCTAAAAGTCTCTGGTAGGACTGCAGTTAGAATATGGCGCCAGTGTATGTGACCCTCAGCAGGACTTCTCGGCTCCATGGCTAAATGGTTAGCGTGTTGGTCTTTGCTCACAGAGTCCCGGGTTCCATTCCTGGCAGGTTCGTGAATTTTAACCATAATTGGTTAATTTCGCTCGCACGGGGGCTGGATGTATGTGTCGTTTTCATCATCATGTCATCCTCATCACGACCCGCAGGTCACCTACGGGAGTCAAGATCAAAAAGACCTGCATCTAGCGAGCTGAACTTGTTCTCGGACACTCCCGGCACTAAAAGTTGTACGCCATTTCATTTTTACCAGGACTTCTTGATACGAGAACTGGGAAAATTATTTCAAAGGAAAGCAGCACGGTTTGTTCTGAGTGATTTCCGATTAAGAAGTAGTTTACGGAAATGTTGCAAACTTTGAGCTGGGAAGACTTGCGAGTAAGGAAAGGAGATGCTCGACTATGTGGTATGTTTCGAGCTGTCAGTGGAAAGTTGGCGTGGAGTGACATAAGTAAACAAATAAGTTTGAGTGGAGCTTTTAAAAGTAGGAAAGGTCATAGTATGAAGATAAAGGTGGAATTCAAGAGGACAAATTGAGGCAGGTATTCATTTATAGGAGGAGGAGTAAGGTATTGGTTTAAATTATCAAAGGAAATGTTCGATAAATTTACAAGTTCTTTGTAAATGTTTAAGAATAGTGGCTCACTAAGTCTATATATGATAATGAAATCATCCCTAGTAATTACTATGTGTTTAGAGCAGATAGAAAACATAAAGCAACAGATAAACGGAGGGGAGGTGGGGTGGCAATAGCTGTTGATAAAATTTTTAAAACTCATCAGATTATTTCTTACTCTCGTGAATACAAATTTGTAATGGTTAATGTTCAGTTTAAATACAGGTCATATTTTATAGGAGTAGTGTATTTTCCACCAAATTCTAACCTTGATCAATACTGTGAATTTTTTGTAATAGTCGAATCAGGAATAAATCCAGGAAATAAAAGTTCTATTTGTATTGTAGGAGACTTCAATTTGAGAGAAACAAATCAGGTTGCTGGTATAAGTAAAGCAAGATCGGCAGCAAGGCAGCTTCAAAACATCCAAAATCTCACGAATCTAATGTCGAGAAATACTATCACGAATAAATGTGGATACTGTTTAGATTTAGTTCTGGCCTCTACAACAGAGAAAATTCACATTGAGCGAGATGACCAGCCTTTGTTACCTGAAGATGACCATCATCCTGCACTGATTCTCTCAATAGAAGTTAATCTAAGAAAACTTAGTACATTGGTCAGTAGATCAACTTTTAGGCATCATAATTATAATAGAGATAATTTTCAATTACTCTTCGAATTACTAAACACTTGTGATTGGTCAGAATTGAATAGCATTGAGGACGTTAACAGTGGTTTAGATTGCTTCTATAATAAACTCTATGAGATTATTGATTATTGCGTTCCTCTGACTAAGTATAGTAAAAGAACTTATCTAATATGGCATAATAAAGAAATAATACAACTCAAAATAAGGAGCATCATAGGAAAATAAGACATCGTAGTGAATATAGTATGACAGAGTTCAAAACAAAGAGGGTAATCCTTAAAAAGAAAATAAGAATAGTTTATAAAGAATACATTCAAAGTATAGAAAATAGTATAGCTAGTAACAGCTAAACCTTTTGTCACTTTTTAAAGCAAAAGAGGACCAAGAATGTCACAGATATATACTGAATGATAGTAACTTAACTTCTAAGACAGAAATAGCCGATGGATCTGCCACTTACTTCAAAAGTACATACACAAAAATAACACCGAAAATAATCAGCAGTATATTCTAGAGGAACTGCAATAAACTTGACATGCTAAACATTTAAGTAGTATCTGTTGATGATGTTAAATATGCTATAAAAGGATTTAAAATCTAAAAGGAATGCTGGTCCAGATAACATACCCCAATATGTAGTGAAAGGATGCGAAGACGCTTTTGCATATCCACTTTGCATAATTATTAACAAATCTCTGCATCAAAAAATATTTCCTGATTTGTGGAAGATAGCAAGAGTGTGTCCAATTCACAAATATAGTAATATTGAAAACATACATATATATAGACCAATATCAATACTATCAGTCTTATGCAAACTGTTTGCGGATATACTTTACTGCAATATCTATCGACATGTTGAGAAAGTCATCATAGAGCAACAACATGGCTTTATGCAAAGGAGACCAACAAGTTCAAATTGATTAAACTTTACAAATTATGTGTCATCTATTTTAGATCAAGGAGGGCAAGTGGATGTCATATACACGGACATGACAAAAGCATTCGATAGGATTGATCATCATGAACTTCTAAACAAGCTTCACAGTTTTGGTTTTATCCCTGAGCTGGTCGAATTCTTTAAATCCTACTTCGGGAATAGATTTCAATTTGTTATTTTCAAAGGGGTAGCTTCATCCATGTACAGGGTAACTTCAGGCATAAACCAAGGTTCAAAATTAGGTCCACTGTTGTTCATTCTATTTGTTAATGATATTGGCTCTGTATTGAAGAATTCTAAATTTCAGTTACATGCCGATGACATGAAAATTTACATGCAGATTAGTTCAAACAAAGGTAATGAAAAATTACAACAATTATCTCTATTACAAGGGAAAAAACAATTCCCTTCAATTCAATGTTAAGAAATGTGAATCAATGATCGTTACTAGAAAAAGACAACCAAAAATCAATTCTTATGAAATGAACGGTATCCGCCTAAAACGAGTTGAAGAAAAGAAGAATTTAGGAGTGATATTTGATAGTAAACTTCAGTTCAAGATACGCAATCATAAATAACGCAGTAATAAGTTCTATAGGAACCTAGGATTTCTAATGAGAAACACAAACAAATTCATAAATATCAAAGCCATAATACAGGTATACAATTCACTAGTTAGAACAGCAATAGAATATCCATCTATAGCCTGGAATCAATCATGTATTAAACGTACAAAAGAAACAGAAAATGTTCAAGCTAAATTTCTAAGATATCTTTATTTCTGTATCTCTAAAACTAGTGCAAAATATGTGGCATATAGTGACTTAATAACAAATTTTGGGATAGATAAGTTGCATACTAGGAGAACATTAACGAGTGTAAAATACCTCCATAGAATTCTCAAAGGTAAAGCAGATAACCGAGAGTTACTCCAGCAAATAAACCTGTATGCAGCGTTTGTAAGTAATAGAAATAATTTAACTTTCTTTGTTAAAAGGTCAAACACAGATCACCATATGAATTCACCATTAAACAGAATATGTCAGTCAATTAATAAAATGCCAAACGTGCACATATTTCACGAGGAGAATGTCTTGGTAAGGTCAGTCAGTGGGGAACTCACACGGACAGAAGACATAACTTAAATAGAGTAGCATACTTGTGTACAATGAATAGTTTAGTCCTTAGATTAATTTAGATTAACAATGTATATTTTAGGAGAAATTAAAATAATAAGTTGAAACACACACCACTGTCCATAGTTCATAAGTGTTGTAACCAAGGTTGAAGTTTACAGAACACAACTTTTTATTTGCTTCACTTTATAATATTTACACAAATAACTGAAATTTATTTTGAAGCAAAAAGGAATATTGAATCTTGAGAAAAGTCTGTCTTTATACAATATGTACAGGTTTGCAGTCTTTATATACACTTCTATCTTGAAAAGATAGTATTTCTGAATTGACACGTTGATAGTCGAGAACTATCTGGCACACTAACATAAATGTTTATGAGAGTCCTTGTTTGTTGAAGTGCCTGAATTCTTAAAAAGCAAGTTCAATTGATTGAAGAAATTCCACCTAGCGAAACTAAGGGAGCTTGCATAACTTAGGGAATGAAAATGGCTTGTAAAAGAATTACGGAACATGGGCAGCGGAAACAGGTAAGGGAGCGGTGACCAGAGGTGAAACCTCGTACTGCCAGAAATTCAGTCCACCTGGTCGAAGCACATTTTCAAGAGGAGTAGCCTCCGTGCTCGACGTAGGGTGTATTCTGGAGCTGGACACCGGGGCAAGTGGGCGATTGAGCAGGAAGGGAGCTCCTATTTATACTACACTCGATGGTCAGGCACGCGCACTGAGGGCTGCGCGTCGAAGCTAGCAGAATGATACACAGGCGCGCGTGCAGCTGGCTGGCTGAGCGAGAAGAGAGCGCCGGACATACAACACCCTCCCCTCCTAAATACGCCGGTACGGCGTGAAACGGCGGCGGCGCTGGCGGCGACTGCGATGCTGGGGCGGAGCTGCTGATAACTCTGTTGTATTGTCCGGAGCTGGAACTGGGCGGAGTGGCGCTGTCTCGTCCTGAAAGGAACCCATTGTTATTAAATGATCTAAAGCTCTTTCAGCAATAGATTTATCTGGTTTAGCAATAGCATCAATAGCTGGACAGGGGCGGTAGCGCAGACGTATCTGATCTTGATGGCGGCAGATACGTTTCTCCGTAGTCTGTATCTCGTAGAGACGATGACCCAAAGATCTGCAGATGACTCCAGGTATCCAGAGTGGGTTGGATTTGAATGTCCTGGTGTAGACCTTGTCGTTGAGGGAGAACTTCGTTGGTGAGGTCTTATGCTGGGCCGGAAGAGGCTGTAACAGAGAAAGTAAATTTCTGTGAGGTCGTCCATGGAGCTTCTGTGCAGGAGTGATATTATCAGCGCCTGGTAGAGTTCTGTAGTTGTTTAAGAGTTGGAGCAAGGCTTGGTCTTTAGTTAAGCCTGAAGAGACAGCTTTCTTCATACTTCTTTTAAATGTTTGTACGAAGCGTTCAGCTTCACCATTAGATTGAGGGTGAAAAGGTGGTGCTAGGATATGACGAATGCCATTATGTATACAAAAGTTCTGAAAAGCAGTAGCTGTAAATTGAGGTCCGTTGTCTGAAATGAGTACTTGCGGTAAACCTTCTGTAGTAAAGATTTTCTGGAGAGCACGAATGGTAGCTTCGGTTGTAGTAGTCGAATGCATATCCACTACATATGGAAAGTTTGACAGTGAATCGATGACTATTAACCACATGGAATTGAGGAAGGGACCTGCGAAATCGATGTGAACTCGTTCCCATGGAGTAGTAGCAGGAGGCCATGAAGCAAGATCAGAAGACGGGGCGTTCTGATTCGTTTGACATTGCTCACAATGACGTATTAACTTTTCGATGGCGGCATCAATACCGGGCCAGTAGCAGTGTTGACGGGCGAGTTGCTTTGTTCTGGAGATACCCCAATGGCTTTGGTGTAATAACTCGAGAACCTGTTTCTGTAGGCTAAGTGGGATAACCACTCGGAAGATGGTGCCTGCTTCTAGTAGTACAACTCCGGCACGAGTCGTGAGACGATGCTGCATACGATGATAAGGTGCCAGGTGGGCAGGAAGTGTGCTCTGAAGAGGCCAACCGTTGCGGATGTAAGTACGTACAGTAGCAAGTGTACTGTCCTTATCCGTAGCTTTAGCTATGCAGGTAGCGTCAATAGGAAAACTGGATACAGTATCTTCAAGTTCTATGTCCAACTGAAGACATTCAGATTCTTGAGAATCGAAGGCAGTATCAGGACCAACGGGTAAGCGGGAGAGGGCATCAGCATTACAATGCTGGGATGTGGCTCGATATACAATCTGATAGGAATAATCAGAAAGGAACATGGACCATCTTTGAAGCTTTCTGAGGGAATTCTCTGGGATCTTATTACCAGGATGGAATAAGTGTACGAGAGGCTTATGATCGGTAATGATCAGGAAATGGTTGCCATAAAGATATTCATTGAAACGGCGAATACCAAAGATGATGGCTAAAGCTTCTTTCTCTATCTGTGAGTATCGACGTTGATGGTCATTAAGTGTTTTCGAAGCGAAGGCGATGGGGCGTTCTTGTCCATGACGATCCTTCTGGGAGAGAACGGCACCGACACCGTAGTCTGAAGCGTCAGTAGCTAGCGTGATGATCTTGTCGGGCTGAAAATGAGTGAGTTGTATAGCTTGAATTAAGGCGTTGTTGATTGTTTTCCATGCCTGTTGGCATTGCGGAGTCCACTGAAACTTAACATCTTTTTTACGTAGAGCGTTTAATGGAGCTGCCACTGTAGCGAAGCGTGGAATGAACTTATTATAATAGTTCGCTTTGCCTATGAAGGACTGAAGCTGCTTGAGGTTCTGAGGTGCTGGCATGTTTACTATCGCGGAGACATTCTGCATACTAGGACGAATTCCATTCTTATCAAGTATATGTCCGAGGTAGTGAACTTGAGGCTGAAAGAAGGTACATTTAGCGAGATTCGCTCGTAGGCCATTGTCTTTCAATGTCTGGAGAAGAAGGCGGAGATTGGTTAGATGTTCCTGATGATCTTTTCCAGTAACAATAATATCATCCAGGTAGTTAGCACAACCGGGAATTGAGGCGGTGAGTTGAGCCAAATAGCGCTGAAAAATAGCCGCTGAGGATGAAACACCGAATGGGAGCCGCTGGAGCTGGAGCAGTCCGAGAGGAGTGTTGAGTGTGAGAAATTTCTTAGATTCTTCGTCTAAAAGTAGCTGGAGATATGCTTCTTTAAGATCAACTCGAGAGAAGAATTGTCCACCAGAGAGACGACGGAATAAGTCTTCTGGACGTGGAATAGGAAAGATATCGGTTTCGAGTTGTGCGTTGACTGTAGATCGAAAATCGCCACAAAGTCGAACATTACCATCAGGTTTCTTGATTACCACGAGTGGAGTAGCCCATTGACTAGAAGTAACTGGTACTACAATTCCAGTTTGTATCCATCTTTCTAATTCTTTCGTGACCTGGTCTTGAAGTGCTAGGGGTACTGGCCGTGCTTTGAGGAAGCGAGGCTTAGCTCCGGATTTCAGCTGTATGTGAGCTGTATAGTCTTTTGCTGTTCCGAGCTGAGAGTCGAAGACTTCAGGAAACTGCGCTAGGAGAGCGGTAACGTCAGAAGTAGGATGCAATGTAGATACGACGTTAATGTTGTCATGTATCTGGAAACCAAATAAGTTAAATAGATCCATGCCCATAATGTTTGATGCAGTGTAGTTGTTAACTACGAGAAGAGGAATGGCCTTCTGAATTCCTTTATAACTAGCCTGAAGCTTAATTTGACCTTTGATGTCAATTTTCTTCTTGTTAAATGTCACGAGCTGGATGTCCGCTGGAGAGCATGAAGGTGAACCTAAGTCGTGGTAGGTAGTCAGGTTAATAATAGAGACAGGTGATCCAGTGTCTAATTGAAAATCGACAGATCGATCAGAAAATGAGAGAGGAATGATGATTTTGTGAGAATCCTTTGTGGGAAGAATAAGATTGATCTGATCAACTTCCATGTCTTGGCGGGGCTGTATATGCTTCCGGCGCGGTGCAGTAGTTTTAGCAGGGCGGAGCGAACTTTGACAGACAGTCTGAATGTGTCCAAGTTTATTACATCGTTGACAAGTAGCTTTGAAAAAACGACAGTCACGACGTTCATGATGCTTGAAACAACCTCGGCAGGAAGGCAGGAGTTTCGAGGTGCTTTTAGAAGTGGGCTTCCGTGTAGCATTACGAGAGGGAACCTGGCGAGAATGCTTGGTGGAGAGCGCCTTATTCGTACGGTTCACTGTAGCAGAGGACTTGCGGGCCTGAGGCGAGACTTGTGCAACTTCGTGTGGAGAAGCTATGGCTGCGGCAGTCTTGGTAGTAAGCTCATAAACCGTAGCAATACGCTGGACGTCGTCTAAAGAAGGGTTACTCTGCTTGACAGCGTCAAAACGTATTTTGTCTTCAGGAGTATGTAAAATTATCATGTCCCGAATGAGAGAATCAGTGTAGGATGAACCACAACCTTCCTTGGAGCAGATGAACTGGCAGGGTTTAGCTAGACCACGCAATTCAGTTATCCATTCAGTATGTGTCTGATGGGGTTGCTTTCTGCTCTGAAAAAATTTATAGCGAGCAGCCACTATGTGAGGAGCTTTGGCATAGTGTTCCGTGAGACGGGCCAAGAGCTGCGTGAAGGGTACCTCAGATAAGTGTTCTTCTGGACTTAATTTACGTAGTAATTCACACGTAGCATTGCCAACCGAACTAAGAAATAGTGCGCGGCGGCGTTGATCATCTGTGACAGAATGGCAGATGAAATGCTGTTGCAAGCGGGCTAAATAAACTGACCATTCTTCCTTAGCCGGATCAAAAGCAGAGAACGGAGGAATAGCGGATGGCTGTGTAGAGACAGAAATAGCTTGAATAGCCTGAATTAATGCTGCCTGTTGTTGTTGCATAAACTGTTGTTGTTGCTGCTGTAAGGCTTGGAAGACCGTAGCGAGTTGTTCCGCAGTAGCCATTGCGAGATGCGTGCAAGAAAGAGTAAGGTAAGCTGTGTGTCAGAACTGGTTGGAGTGTCGTTGTTGTTTAGCACGTCGCCGTAGAGTTGACAACTGGGCCCGTTGAATTGTAGTGTCGTGTTTACCTCGTTGCTATAGAGTTGGCGATTGGGGCTGATGACGTGGAGTTTGTTGCTATAGAGTTGGCAACTGGGGTCGAAGAATTGTAGGTTGTTGCTTTTTTTTTACCTCGTCGCCATAGAGTTGTGTTGTAACCAAGGTTGAAGTTTACAGAACACAACTTTTTATTTGCTTCACTTTATAATATTTACACAAATAACTGAAATTTATTTTGAAGCAAAAAGGAATATTGAATCTTGAGAAAAGTCTGTCTTTATACAATATGTACAGGTTTGCAGTCTTTATATACACTTCTATCTTGAAAAGATAGTATTTCTGAATTGACACGTTGATAGTCGAGAACTATCTGGCACACTAACATAAATGTTTATGAGAGTCCTTGTTTGTTGAAGTGCCTGAATTCTTAAAAAGCAAGTTCAATTGATTGAAGAAATTCCACCTAGCGAAACTAAGGGAGCTTGCATAACTTAGGGAATGAAAATGGCTTGTAAAAGAATTACGGAACATGGGCAGCGGAAACAGGTAAGGGAGCGGTGACCAGAGGTGAAACCTCGTACTGCCAGAAATTCAGTCCACCTGGTCGAAGCACATTTTCAAGAGGAGTAGCCTCCGTGCTCGACGTAGGGTGTATTCTGGAGCTGGACACCGGGGCAAGTGGGCGATTGAGCAGGAAGGGAGCTCCTATTTATACTACACTCGATGGTCAGGCACGCGCACTGAGGGCTGCGCGTCGAAGCTAGCAGAATGATACACAGGCGCGCGTGCAGCTGGCTGGCTGAGCGAGAAGAGAGCGCCGGACATACAACAATAAGTATAGTATTAGGTTTCATATTTTAATTTTTATTGTAAATTATTTATAAAATTAGAAATAAGAAATGGAAATGTTCTGTAAGGGGGCAGAAATGCCTGTTGAACAATAAATAAAATAAAATAAGTAAATAAAATGCGACTGCCGTAAATGCAGGCCATTAACGATTGATTGGTTGCTTGCTTGCTTGCTTGATTTATTTATTTATTTATTTATTTATTTATTTATTTATTTATTTATTTATTTATTTATTTATTTATTTATTTATTTATTTATTTATTTCCACCAAATGGGCTATTTGATGAGGTGAAGTTCGACATTATTTCTTTGACAAGTACCCTAATAGCCCTCCTGAACTAAGGTTGTACTTTCAATATTAAAATGTCAGAATAACGGAAATTAGACGTATTTCATCCACCTTCATGTCAGTTATTGTCCGTTGAACAAATTTTCTCTCATCATTTCCTAACAGGAAGGAACACATTTCGTTTCAAAATACTGGAGTTCATCCGCCCCGCCACTCTCGCTGCTCGATGTAGGCCTACGTTCTGTATCGATTTACGATAGGGAATGCAGCCCACCTATTAAGTTACCACTAGTAAATGCAAACCACTTGCCATAGTACACATTATGAGGCTCAGCAATGTTGCTCTAACGTCTATACCGAGCAAATGGCCGTGCGGTTAGAGTCGCGCAGCTATGAGCTTGCATTCGGGAGATAGTGCGTTCGGCAGCTCTAAAGATGGTTTTCCATGGTTTCCCATTTTCAAACCCGGCAAATGTTGGGGTTGTACCATAATTGAGGCCACGGCCGCTTCCTTCTCACTTAGCTCTTTCCTGTCTCATCGTCGCCATAAAATATATCTGTGTCGGTGCGACGTAAAGCAAATAAAAGAAGAAGAAAAGAAAAGAAACTAACGTCCGTGATGAAGCAGATAGTTACTGCAATAAGCAGACAAATATCTTTCAGAACTTCCTGTGTGTGTCGTCCTATATCTTCTTCCCACCCCGATCTTAAGTGGCGTAGCATTTTGGGCAGGCCAAACCAGAATATGTCCAAATTTTCCGTGACTATTAGCTGCATAAAGAAAAACTGTACATAAACAAATTATGTAAAATACAGTTTCCGATATTTTATGGCTCATGCGATTTTACCGAACATGAATAAAAACGGATATGTCCGCGATTATTACTGTTTTCACATTCTTTCCTGTTCACTCTTTGGTTGCGAGTTGTTAAGTAACCCGTCAGTGACGGTTAGTCCATCTTGTTTCATAAAACAACTGTCAATCCAAAGACACCTCCATACATCCATGAAGGCCCTTCGAGGAGTAGAAAGTAAAGCCTTCCACTACCCGTAACCTTGGCACCAAGCGGGATAGACTGGTTAGCTCCACGCCCGGCCGCCTTTGCCCCAGCGATTAACGTGGTACTCACTTTTGGTGTAGGCTGAGTGAACCGTGTGCCTCTCCAGAAGTAGAAATTTCGTTTTTTATTTTTTTCATCCTTCTTGTGACGAATCGAACCACGTCTTCCCGGGTGTACTGAGCTCGTCTTTATCTCCTCGGCAAGGCAGCCCCTATAAAAGGACAAAACAGCCTACTTAACAGGGGCTGTTGTTGCACGATATCATTTTAATTAAGGTTTCAAGATCCCTTCAGTGAGAGCTGTTCTCAAGGAAGAAATGGCCGGCCCCGTGGCGTAGGTGTAGCAAGCCATCCTCTTACCCGGAGGCCCTGGGTTCGATTCCCGGCCAGGTCGGGGATTCTTACCTAGATCTCGGAGCTGGTTCGAGGTTCACTTAGCCTGCGTGATTACAGTTGAAGAGATATCTGACCGTGAGATGGGGACCCGGTCTAGAAAGCAGCCAAGAATAACGGCCGAGAGGATACGTCCGCTGACCACAAGACACCTCATAATCTGCAGCGGTCGCTTGGTAGGCCATGGCCCTTCGGAGTTGTTGCACAGTGGGGTTTGGTTCGGGTTTTCAAGCAAGGTTGTCAGTAGATGCTGAAGGTAGTTCAAGAAATAACCACTTGTGTGTTAGTGTTTGTTTGAGGAAAGTAAACGATGTTATGATTACGTTTATTAATGAGAGTCACTTTCTACCATGGAAGTGAAAGAGTACTGTTATCATTGTCCTACTCTTGTATAGTTACCGGCCTTATTACCGTCATATTGTAAATGTCACACGGTCATTTGTAGCCGTGACATTCTGTTCTTGCTAAACACACCCATCACAAGCTGATATGAGCGACGTGGTTCTCTTCTGCACACTTCTCAGTTATGACAACTTGTTTGCTCTAGTTGTTTCATTTCAGTGAACAGGGACTTTGTAGAATCGTAATATCTATGAATGTTTAGTTTTTAGAATTAAATATGCCTTGTGTGCCATGACGGCCAGAGAGATTTTTTACAATTTGCTTTACGTCGCACCGTTACAGATAGGCCTTATGGCGACGATGGGATAGGAAAGGGATAGGTGTGGAAAGGAAGTGGCCGTGGCCTTAATGGAGGTGCAGTCCCAGAATTTGACTGACGTGAAAATGGGAAACCACGGAAAACCATCTTCAAGGCTGCCGACAGTGGGGTTCGAACCCACTGTCTCCCGAATGCAAGCTCACAGCTGCGCGACCCTAACCGCACGGGTACTTGCTCGGTGGGCCAGAGAGAGAGAGAGAGAGAGAGAGGAAATTGAATTGTTTTATCTCTGAGTACAGCTGTTCTTCTCGCATGTTTTTCTCCAAATTTTGTAGAACTATGGGATGTAGTCGTTTTTTATATTCTGAGTATCAAATTAATTCCAGACCCAAATGTTATTGTGACAGTTAGAAACGTCATTGTAGATAATTCAATAACACGGGTTATCGTATATATGTTTTTCTTCTCCACCCACACAGACCACGTAGTTGATATACGGGGTTATTCATAAGTAATGCTTAGTACCATTAAAACTAAAATTAACTCTTAAAAATATTCGGAAAAGTTTATTGTTTTGAGGGGAATTTTTAAAGTTCAGCCATTATTCTACAAGCTGTGATATCGTTGATGGGATTTCTAATTGGTAGTTTTTATTTTTCTGAAAGACACCTATTTTCTTTAGTTGTATGCAAATTTCATTTGTTTTACACACAAGGTTTGGTTGCTATGGGAACGGATTAATTCTTAATTTGTTTTTTATTAGTTTTCTTCACAATTTACACGACAACTTTGACAAATGAATTTCAAATTATTTAATTTGTTCAAAAATTCTTTAATAACTTTCTTCACAGTTTACGGTACTGCGACAAATGAATTTCAATGTATTTCAAATTGCTCCTCATTTAAAATCTGACAGTGGCTAAGTCGGAGTGTGAATTCCTGTCGAACAGCTTCAATTACTGCTGGTGTTTCATATCTGCATTATTTCCTGATCCGCATTGTCAACTCTTCCGTATTAGCAAGCCTCATAACAAGGACTCTACATTTCAAATGTATATGTATGTTCAGTCCTTAGCCCGAAGGCTGGTTGGATTCTCAGCAGCTCCACTATTAGCTGTCATTGATGGCCTAGGCATCACTGAAGAGGCGTACTAGGGGAGTGAGGTAGTTTCCCGTTGCTTTCCTCACTGAAACAGAAGTTGCTATTACATACCAGTCTCCCAACCCACTGAAATGCACGCACCAACCAACGCACCAACCAACCCTATGAGCAACATTTTTACACCGTGTATTGCAGGGACTGGCTGCATAAGGAATGACGTTACTAGCATCGCTCATACCTCAGTCACTTTCATATTGTCAATAAGGGTAAAACTGTGACAGATCAATGAAAGTAACAGAATTGCTCTAGCCCATACTAGAAGACATAGTGCACTGTAAACACTAAACCTCACCAGCAAAGACATACATCTCACCGGGCGAGTTGGTCGTGCGGTAAGGAGGGGGTGTGAGCTTGCATCCGGGAGATAGAGGTTCGAGCCCCACTGTCGGCAGCCCTGAAGATGGTTTCCCGTGGTGTCCCATTTCCACTCCATGCAAATTCTGGGGCTGTACCTTAATTAAGGCCACGATCGCCACCTTTGCACTCCAAGGCCTTTCCTGTCCTATCGTCGCCATAAGACCTATCTGTGTCGGTGAGGCGTAAAATAAATTGTAACTCATTCCGTACATTTCAAATATCCCCATGAAAATTAATCACCTGAAGAGTGATCTGGTGATCATCCACACCACTCTATAAATCCTCTTCTTCCAATCTATCTATTAGGAAGAACATTTTTTAGATATTCCCCAACATGGACAGCATAATGAGGGAGAGCACCATTTTTTGATACCAGATACAATCATGTGGAATGTCTGGATCTTAACAGTCTGGCAAGACAGAAAGGGATGGTACTGGACCTTCACGCAAGAATTCCAAATAGCGGTTACCTGTAAGTGACTCGTCAAAGAAATAAGGGCCCTAGATTCTGGTTCCTGGAATCCCTACTCGCACAAATTATTTTTGAGGATGCTGTGTGTGTGCTTGTACCATCGAGTGTGGTTTGTCTGAATAATACCTGCACTTTCGTCTATCCGCTTCACCATTGAGACAAAATGAAACTTTATCAGAAAATAGAACATTTCATACAAAGTCCAGATTCGTATCACAGAGATCACTCATTGTCTCACAGGATTGTAACCTTCTATCAGAACCATCTTCCATCAACTCCTGCAAGGCTGGGCTTTGTAAGGATGGTATTTATATCGACGACGTAGCGTTCTCTAGGCAATTACTTTCGCGATATCAAATGCAGCTTCTCTTCTTCAGAGAAGAATGTGTTTTTTCTCGAACCGTCAGTAAAACATCAAGTTGTACACCTTGCTCTGTAGACTGTCTTCCGGACCTTTCTAAATCTCCGTGTTTCTTGATGTTGTTTCTATTCTATTCATGGTTGCATGTGAAATAGATCGCCGATTTAGATGAGTTTCATTTAAAGTGTACATTCTTCTTGTGTACGTCTTCCGTCACAACTTCTATTATATAAGCATTTCAGTCCTTACAGTTTCTGTTACAAACATTTGATTTTATACAGATATCATGAAAAAAAGGTTTCTTCACACTTAATCTGATAAACAAGTCAGGAATTAAACTGTTCCCATAGCAACCAAACCTTCTGCATGAAATAAATGAAATGCAGCGTGCTACTAAATAAAATATGTACCTTGAAGACAGAAAATAAAATAATAGGTTATCATTTAAGATGCTGTTGATGATGCCACGTCCTACTGAATGATGGTTGAAGAATTTGTTTGTTTTTGTAAAATTCTTATCGTCTTCTTCTTTCTTAATCCGTTTATCCTCCAGGGTTGGTTTTTCCCTCGGACTCAGCGACGGATCCCACCTCTTCCCCTTCAAGGGCAGTGTCCTGGAGCGTGAGACATTGGGTTGTGTGTATAAAACTGGGAAGGAGGGCCAGTACCTCGCCCAGGCGGCCTCACATGCTATCTGAACAGGGGCCTTGTGGGGGAATGGGAAGATTGGAAGGGACAGGCAAGGGTGAGGGAAGGAAGCGACCGTGGCCTAAAGTTACGTACCATTCCGGCATTTGCCTGGAGGAGAAGTGGCGTTCCACGGAAAACAACCTCGAGGATGGCTGAGGTAGGAATCGAACACCCTCTACTCAGTTGACCTCCCGAGGCTGAGTGGACCTCGTTCCAGCCCTCGCACCACTTTTCAAATTTCGTGGCTGAGCCTGGAATCGATCCCGAGCCTCCGGGGGTGGCAGCTAATCACACTAACCACTACACCTCAGAGGCAAACTTTTTAAAAATATTCACCCAATATATTAAATTTGACGTGCCCGAGCTTTGAAAATGAATTAATTTTAGTTTTATTGGTATTACGTGTTGCTTACGAAATATCTTGTCCACCTCTGTGGTGTAGTGGTTAGTGTGATTAGCTGCCACCCCCGGAGGTCCGGGTTCGATTCCCGGCTCTGCCACGAAATTTGGAAAGTGGTACGAGGGTTGGAACGGGGTCCACTCAGCCTCGGGAGGTCAACTGAGTAGAGGGGGATTCGATTCCCTCCTCAGCCATCCTGGAAGTGGTTTTCCGTGGTTTCCCACTTCTCCTCCAGGCAAATGCCGGGATGGTACCTAACTTAAGGCCACGGCCGCTTCCTTCCCTCTTGCTTGTCTATTCTTTCCAGTCCTGCCATCCCCTCACAAGGCCCCTGTTCAGCATAGCAGGTGAGGCCGCCTGGGCGAGGTATTGGTCATCCTCCCCAGTTGTATACCCTGACCCAGAGTCTGAAGCTCTAGGACACAGCCCTTGAGGCGGTAGAGGTGGGATCCCTCACTGAGTCCGAGGGAAAAGCCAACCCTGGAGGGTAAACGGACTACGATACGATACGATACGAAATATCTTGTGTATAATTTCCCTATCATGACAGGGGCAACGTATGGGGGACGTTAGAGATGAAGATCGACGATTTGAAGTAGATAACCATAGGAACATTTTACAAAGGTGTTCATTCTCACCAGTTGTATCCTCCGACCCAGAGTCTGAAGCTCCAGGACACTGCTCTTGAGGCGGTAAGGGTGGGGGATCCCTCGCTGAGTCCGAGGGAAAAACCGACCCTAGAGGGTAAACAGATAAAGAAGAAGATATACTAAGGCAAAACACAAAGACACAGCCCTTGAATCGAAGGAAGTAACCAGACGCGCCCCAACTTGGGCGGGAATCGAACCAAGGGCCTTCTGATCCGATCATGCAGCGAAGAAGCCAGACTAGTGAATTAATGAAATATTCAGCAAGAAATCTTTGGATTAGCCACGGTCTGGAACAGAATTACTCTGTTTCGATTTCCGACTGCATTAATGAGGCTTACAAGGAGAGGCCAGAACCTGCGGCCAACCGATTTCAACGAGCTTCAATGTACCTGTGTGGGGAAACATTCAACAGTAACTCGTGTATAAGGGTTTAGGCCAAGGCGCTTTCGTTTTCGAAGAAAATGAGGTCAAACGTCATGACGCAGGATCCACTTCGGACAAAGTGAAGGTGATAGAACATTAAAAGGCGAACAAATTTTACTTAAACATATCAGGTCCGTAACGTAATAATTTCTGAAAATTGATGAATCCCGATTCAAATGCAACGCATATATACTTAGAGAGTTACATCGCAGTTAATCGTAGTGGTGGCCAAGTGGTCAGAGTGCTTGTCTACGACCGTCGAAGACGTGAGTTCAAGTCTCGTCGCAGCTATATTTCTTGTACAAAATACATCAATATACTCATGATACATCGAAAATGAGTACTACAGTACTGATGATCGACCATCAATGCTACTTAATCCCGCCATTGAGGAATTGGACGTCATCACCTTGCTCTACTCTAAGGGCGGTCTGAACTGCGTCTTGCCCTATCCCACTGGGAATGCAACCCACACTCCGGTCATTCATTACTGTTACCGTATGTTCACGCGTAGCACGGACATAAGAAAATTCACTTGCAGGTGCGTGTGGAAGACCAAAAGAAATCAATTTTTAAGTGACAGAGAATGCAATATAATCATTAAATTGCAATACAAACCCTCGGAGGCTCCGGTTCGATTCCCGGCTCTGCCAAGAAATCTGAAAATTAGTGCGAGGGCTGGAACGGGTTCCACTCAGCCTCAGGAGATCAACTGAGTAGAAGGGCTACGATTCCCACCTCAGTCATCCTTGAAGTGGTTTTCCGTGGTTTACCCCTTCTCCTCCAGGAAAATACCGGGATGGTACCTATGTTAAGGCCACGGCCGCTTCCTTCCCTCTTCCTTGTCTATCCGTTCCATTCTCCCCATTCCCCCACAAGGTCCTTGTTCAGCATAGCAGGTGAGGCCACTTGAGCGATGTGCTGGTCCTCATCCACTGTTGTATCCCCCTACCCAAAATTTCTCGCTCCAGGACACTGCCGTTGAGGCGGTAGAGATGGGATCCCTCGCTGAATCCGGGGATAAATCCAAGCATGGAGGGTAAACGGATTAAGAAAGAAGAAGTAAATAAATAAATTAAATAAATAATAAGCTGAATATGACTTTGAATGAAGTTAAAATTCGAGTACCTGAAACGGAGGAAAAAGTATATCTAAAATCCAGCATTATGAATAAACTCCACAACATCTTTGCTACAACATTTTTTAAAAATTCTGTTGCTGGCCTCGTGGTCTAAGGGTAACGAGCCTGTCTCTTACCAGGTAACTCTGGGTTCGACTCCCGGCTAGGTGGAGAATTTTTACCTTGATCTGAATGCTAGTTCGAGGTCTACTTAACACATCTGAGAACATACGAGGATCTATTTGACGGTGAAATAGTGGGAGCTGATCTAGAAAGCTAAGGATAACGGCTGAGAGGATTCGTCACGCTGGTAATATGCCACATGGCTTTGGGATGAACAGCGGTCGTTTGGTAGCACAAGGCCCATCAGGGACGTAGCACCACGGGGTTTGGTTTTGTGTTTTATATATATATAACCTATATTGAACAAGGGAAGGCATTATTAAACCAATGCTTTTCACAATGTGGTCTAAAGCAAGATACTTTTTCCTTTATTATTTTCGAAAAATGCGTCGATAGTGTGCCCATTTACATCTCGTAGACAGCTTTCAAAATGGCGCCGAGTGAAGGTATGGACCATCTGATCTATAAGATACAAGGAATAGATATCTAATGCGATATTATAGAAGGCCATACACGTCACGGAACGGTCAAATATTGAAGGCACTACGGACAGTGGACTGTCAAGTGAATTGTTTTACAAAAAATAGAAGACAACGGATTGTTAAAAAACTCCATCTTAAAAATTTTCATCGGAGAGTGAAGACGCAATTGGCGAACGCGCTACGTAATTTGAAGAAGACGGAAGGATTTAGAAGAGGTACTTGAGAAAAAGGGATCGCCATAGTAAAAGAAACGACATAATTCACCAGCCGACGAAGAAGAGCTGATTAAAAATATAAAAAATAAGCAAGATACGACGAAACACGCGTGGGAGGATCTCGACAGCAACCGAGCTACATTCTACAAGGAAGAACCAAGTGAAATCTAGGAGAAAGATTTTATTACGGGAAGAAGACTTTTTTTTTTGCTAGTTGCTTTACGTCACACCGACACAGATAGGTCTTATGGCGACGATGGGACAGGGAAGGGCTGGGAGTGGGAAGGAAGCGGCCGTGGCCTTAATTAAGGTACAGCCCCAGCATTTGCCTGGTGTGAAAATGGGAAACCACGGAAAACCATTTTCAGAGCTGCCGACAGTGGGGTTCGAACCTACTATCTCCCGAATACTGGATACTGGCCGCACTTAAGCAACGGGAAGAAGACTACCTTGGTCTTGTTTCGAGAGAAGAAGAATACATTTTCGAGATTTGCAAGAAGCAGCCGATATAGATATATATACGCAGAACTTAAACCCGACGAGATTAAATTCACATCTCTGAGAGCAGCAAAAAGAAATAACAATTGAGGAATTATTATCGTCGAATGGATCATACCACGGCTATTTACTGCTCTGAAATCTGCATTTTTGTTGCCAGCAGAAGTAGCATGATGATGGCTTGCTAAATACGCATGCTGGACCAAGATGGAGAGCAGTACATCCTTACCGGAAGACCAACCCATGATGAGGAAGGCAATGGGAAACCAGATGACCAACCCATGATGTGGAGGCCGAGGACCTACCAGAAGTCCACCCATGATGCGGAAGGCAACGGGAAACCAGGCGACCAACCCGTGATGAAGAGGCCGAGGATCAACCAGATGACCAACCCATGACCTGACCGCAGAGCCAACTAGATCCGAGTGGAGGCGGAACAGCTGGACCAGACGTAACGATAAGCGAACTAAGTCATTTACATTATTTAATTACATAGTTTTTGGTTCGCGTACACATGTGCTTTTGGCATGTACCGATAAGTTGGTTATAGAAACCGTGGAATTTGAAGTGCAAGTGAATAATGAAACTGAAGTGGGAGATATTTAAGTCCATAGTAATACGATTAAGCAGTGTAGAATAAGATTCTTGTATGTTATATATATACATCACCGCATATTGGTCAGAATAACTCGTGAGTAACGAGAAGTTGAAAGAAGTGTCTTTAATAACAGCTGATAGTAATGACACACTGAGGAATTGCAATGAACTCGTATTGGTTATGCTATATGTCTACGTCACGTTTGGTACGCGCGGTGGTAAAGAATGTATAGAATCACGTACTCCTTGCTTCGCAATAAGTGCATTGAACTCAGCTTTAGGGTTATGATAAATAGCGATATTGAAATGCGTTTATAAGAAAGGAATCTTGGCATTTTGACATGGTAAAGTGAATGTAATCACGACATGTTGTTATGGAGGCTATGATAATTAAGACGTTAAGTGAATGTGGAAATATGGTTACAATAGTGGTAACTCGACGAAGTATGTTTTTGTATATGCAATGCGAAGGTTATTTATGTATTACGTAGAGTCCAAGGAGTGCCTGCAGCTTAGAATATGCCATGCCACACTTATAAGAGGGAAGGAATTATGTGAAAGGATACAGGTACGTGAAATTGACCACACCGCGGAGATGAGCTAAACTAAGGTATGGATGGAATTCATTGAAGTAGAATTGAATTTATGACGGGATCATATGTCAATTGTAGATGCTTTGTTCCAATTACGAGAATATTATGATATGTTTTATGACGGTGATCTTGACCAAATGCATTCATGATACCTATAAATGCGGTAATATATTTCCAAGTACAAATACATATTATTTACATTACGACTGCGCATATGAATTCAGTAACTTGCCTAAATGAGAAATGTTATGGAATATATGTATGTCGACCAAAAATTTATGTTGAAGTTAGATAGATAGCTTATTTATCCTGACACGGAGTTTGTTGGAATTTACATTCTTTCAGTGAGTAATGGTTAGGGAAATGATAGGGTAGGAGCCAGATTTATCAGGCACTAGGGAGAAATGCCTTAGTCCGTAAGTCGTTACCCATGCGCAACATAGAAGAAAGATCAAATAAATGAGTTCAGATTTATAATTTGCAACGTATAATTCAAATATAATTGAGATATATAATTGGAAGTTATAATTCAGATTTATAATTCAGAATTATTTTCAAGCTTAGATCTGTCTGTTGATCTTGCATTCACTTCAGATTAACTGTACGTCTATTCAGATCTATTTAGCCTGGGTTTTTAATGAAACTGAGCAATCTTAACATCATAATGATATTGGTGTCGTCTCAAGGACTTGATTTCAAGGAGGACCGTAGATGTCCAGTGATTAATGGTAAATATTAGTATCCAATTTTGAATTCATGATGGAACTGATGTACATAACTTAACATTATATTTATTTCCTTTTTCTATGAGCCAGCGCTGACTCTGAACTTTTACCTGTAAATAATACCAGAGTAAATACTACCCCTAATCAGATTACATTTTCATAGGGCATCTGTTTATTCAATAAATACTATTATTGTGCTTTTCTATAATTTGGTGTGTTATGAATTCTTTCATCTTGACATAGTTGATAAGTTAGTTGGTATGATAAACGAATTAACGACTGGGTAGATACCTGATTTGAATATATTGAGTTCTCACGTCGTTGGTACCTTAGTTAGGAGAAATAATTGATTGATATTATGTCTATATCAAACGACCGCACGTAAGTTTACCGTGGACCGCCATTCTCTTCGACCTCACGTAAAGCGAAACCTGATGTAAGATCTCCAGATTTTACTTGACAATCGGATACCCTGAGAAGAAATTGAGCTGCTGGGGAAAATGACTGGTCAACGATCGTGTTCCAGTAGCATCTTCAGTGAACTCCTAATGGCTCCAATGCTTGTTATAATATAGGGACCGATTTATTTGCCAAAAGTGGTCAGTACACGCCGCAAGTATCGTCTGTCATTGACTTCATAACAGGTGATGTTTGGTCTGGATAATGTCCCCTGGAGAGCCTCAGGTGGCAGCGCGCCGGCCTCTCACCGCTGGATACCGTGGTTCAAATTCCGGTCACTCCATGTGAGATTTGTGCTGGACAAAGCGGAGGCGGGACAGGCTTTTCTCCGGGTACTGCGGTTTTCTATCTTTCATTCCAGCAACACTTTCCATTAACATTTCATTTCATCTGCTATTCATTAATCATCGCCCCAGAGGAGTGTGACAGGCGTCGGTATCCGGCATAATTCCTATCCTCGCCGCAAGTTAGGGGCTTCATTTATCCCATCCCTGACCCGGTCATTGACTGGAAAACAGGTTTTCATTTTCATTTTCAGTGCCCCCTACAAAAGTACATGAAAATTCGATTACTTATGAACTATGCGTAATTTTATCTTCAAATGATCTGACTACACGACGGAAAATACCTTGGCAACAGCGGCTCATAATAATTGAAAGTAACACTTTTATTTTAGAATGTTCATATTTCTGGTTTGGAAGGTGAACAACATCGCTGGAGTGTTGTGAAGTTTCAAAACATTAGCTTGTTACCTTATGTCATGACAATGATGATTGCCTTGTGTTTCGTCCAAGTGGGCTGTCACTTTTATACTGGAAAATCTCATTCTAACAGTGTCAATGTATATTCATCTGAAAGTCAGTAGAAAGAAAGAGTAGCCATACATATCAACCTCCTCACGTCATTTATTTCATCTCATTAACTCCTCTGACGAAGTTGGCGTCAGGAATGGCATCCGGACGTAAAATATCGCTACGAAGATTCATCTAACTTAATACCTGGCCTCACAGAGAGACGAGATAAGGGTGGGACCTGCACACTGCAGGGAAAACAAATTTAAGGTTAATTCCCCCGTAATTTTCTATTATACAGCTATGCACGATTATACAGTGTATTTAAAGAAATAGTAAATATTTCGGGAGGTAGAATTTCGAGTAAGAACGGTCATATAAATAAGTGACCAATTTACAGTGTGATGCATCTTTTATAAATGCATCGGTAAGTCGTTTGTGTTGAACTGTTGCATATCATGTCTTTATTTTTTACAAATGTTATTTTTATTGAATATTACACATCATTCACGGTTTTTGTATCAAGTCATTTATGTGTCTTGATAATTTTTGTGAGGTTGCTCTTATGCATACCATGCAAACAACTGTTAATTGCACAGTCAGTGGATACATGTTTAGATGACCATTTTGAAATAGTCCATACTACTTCCTCCGAAATATTTACCGTTCTTGCTGACACCTGCATAGATTACGCTAGCGAAATGTTGATTTAGTAATGATGACTCCTCAGTAGTTCTAGAGCTGGTCAAATATTTGAGATCTGAAGAGCACAAATACTTACGTTCACGGCAGTAAATAAAGACATTTAAATGTACGAGTCTGTGGATACAGGACACGAATATGCAAGTACTGGAGTGTTTGCTTTGAATGATGAGAACATTGTATGACCTAGGTTCTGATGTGATATAACTGTTACTAGATTACACAGGCATTCAAATCTAACTTCGAACTGTGTCGTTATACATGCAAATTGGAACTAGGTCGAGATGAGTGCGTGTGTTTATGTCGTACTTCCGGGGTACTATGGCAGTGTACAGCCCCTCTCAGGAGAATAGTCCTCATTGTCCAGAAACTACGATACTGACCCCTCTCATCTCGCTTGTCACGATATCAGAACTGCTATGCAATGAGACGCCAATCATAAGTTGAAAGGATACTAGCATGTTGTGGAGTTTAGGAAGCTATGAAGCTCAAAATCAATTTCTCTGCTTAGCTAACCCAAATTACACAGAGCAAATGATTATCAAATGGTTAAATAATCATTTCTAGTAGAAATCTTTCTTCGGAAACCATTCGTTTCTAAATCGATCTAAGGAGACTACGTATACTTATGGAAGAAAACTCTTTACTAAACATAAATACTGTTCCATAAATATTGTCTCTGTTTGTTTGTTTGTTTGTTTGTTTGTTGATTGGTTGATTGATTGATTGATTGATTGATTGATTGATTGATTGATTGATTGATTGTTCAATGCGAAGGCTGGTTGGATTCTCAACAATCCGCCATCAGCTTTCATAGTTAGGTGCCACTGAAGAGGAATGTAATGCAAATGATGAGTGTGATAGTTTCCCGTTGCTTTCCTCACCGAGCCAAAAGGTGCTGTTGCTTATCAGTCTTCCAAGCCCATTGAAATGCACGTGCCAACAGACCCTACGGGTGACATTTTGACACCTTTAATATTAGGGTCAGTCTGCATAAGGAAATACATTACTAGCATTGCTAACATTGCTCCTACCTCAGTTACTTTCATATTGTCAAAGCTGAGGATGTGGTTGAGTCAGGTCAATGGTAGTAGAAAATTTGTTCTAGCCCATACCAGGAGATAAAGAGCACTGTAAACAATTCTCTCTCCAGAAATAGATCTGTGCTTTTCTTGCCTTTTATTAAGTTATATTTCTATACACACTGCGCCATTTTCAGCAATTTAAAAGGATAATAAATGTCTACCTACGTCTTTTATCACTTCCCAATTTTCCAGTATTCTTGTATTTTATTTACTGGTGATCCTATTGGTATAAAACACGTAGAAGCTTGCTAGGAATATTTTCATATCTACAAGGATTTCCGTTATAAAGGAAACTAGCACATTATGGAGTTACGGAAGCTATGAAGCCCAAACCAACCGGAGAAACAGAGATTAATAAACAGATACTCTGTTTAGCTGACCTAAATTTCCCAGAGTAAATGTCTATAAAATGTTTAAATATTTATATTTCTAGTAAAAAACTCAGCAACTTGAGGGTTGCCTAGAATCATACTGTGTTTTCAAAAAAAGGAAAAAAAAAAAAAAGAAGAAAGAAAACATATTTCAGGAGTGGCAAGAAACATTTTTAACCTCTCTCAAAGCCTTTGAATACGTAATAGTGCATACATCCCTTCGCATAAGGTTGTCGTCAGGAAGGGCATCCGTCCCCAAAACTGGGCCAGATCTACATCAAGAACTGAGCCAACGAAATTGGGAATAAGACAAATAATAATAGCAAAGCAAAGTCATCTTCGTACAGGCCACGAAGGCCCGTGGAGGGGTGGAAGGAAAAGGCTTCCACCATTCGTAACCTCGGCACGTGATGAGTGGTTAGCTCTACGCCCGGCCACCTTTGCCCCCAGGAATTAACCTGGTACTCATTTTTGGCGTAGGCTGAGTGAACTTCAGGGCCATATGCACCTCCGGAAATGGAAATCTCGTTTCTTTAATTTTACGACTTCCTGACGGGGATTCGAACCCACGTCCTTCCGGGCGAAGCAAGCACGCTTTTACCGCCTCGGAAGAGTTTTGTCTGTACACTGCTCAGAATTGAAAAAGAATGGTATTTTTGTATCGGTCATGTCCTCAGTAATAAGGAAATGCACTTTTTAATTTTCCGACATTTCTGTCTATCTGCATGTACTGTATGTATGTACGCGCATCACGAGAAAATGGCTGAAGAGAATTTAGTCGGGGAATGAGTCACTACAATCTAACTATACATAATTTTATTCACGCTGAATGAAATGGTAGTTTGAAGAAAAGCTAAACTTAAATTCACAAACAACCTATGTTATTAGTGGTGCTATAGAGCAATACTACATAAGTTAACTAAAGTTATATAGAATTAAGTTTCCGACGATTTATGTCTTATACATTTTACCGTACCGGCTATGATTCAAGGATTTCGATTTTTGTTGTTAAGTCCATATCAGTGCCGAGCCACGGGGAAATGAGGGAACAGAATTCAATGAAAATCGATATGTGAAGTCGGGGAATAAAGCACTACAATGTAGGCTATAAAATAATAACGTTATTCACATTGGATGAAATGGTAGTTTAGGGGAAGACCCCCAAAATGTAATTTTTAAATACCTATGTTATTATGCAATTTAATAAAATCTTATTCACACCATGTATATGACTTCATCTAGAATTCTGCATACAATGTAAAATTCCGTGGCAAAGCACGAGTACGCCAGCTAGTAATAATAATAATGAAACCTCGAGTAGATGAAACGAACGACACCTTGCGATACGTGCTATCACGTCGCGGTCCAGTGTTTATTAATTTTACAGTATTGCACCCTCCAAGCTCCAATTTCACCATAAAGTGGCAGATCTTTAAAGCTATTTGGGTAGGATATTTGGATCTTCGTCTTTTCAAGTCACTTTTTACATTTTTGATCGGCTTGGGTGGTAGAGCTCTGGCTTTCTGAGCCCAACTTGGCAGCTTCGATCTTGGCTCACTCAGGTGGTGTTTGAAGGTGCTCAAATACGTCAGCCTCGTGTCGGAACATTTACTCCGAAATTAGTAGGACGTAGGAAACATTGAAAGTATTATATTTTTGATATCTTTTATACTCCGAGCGAGTTGGCTGTGCGGTTAAGATGGCGCAACTGTGAGTTCGCATTCGGGAGATAGTGGGTTCGAACCGCACTGTCGGCAACCCTGAAGATGGTTTCCGTGGTTTCTCATTTTCACACCAGGCCGTACCTTAATTAAGGTCACGGCCGCTTCCTTCCCACACCTTCCCCTTTCCTATCCCATAGTTACCATAAGAAAGTCGGTGCGACGTAAAACAAATTGTAATATCTTTTCCAGTTGCGAAATTATTGAAAAAATCTGCTATGCACTTATATGTAACGCTCGGGGATCCAGCATTGTACCGAAACGATGGACTGATTCTACGTCTCTTAAGACCAGTAACAGTTCTGAGAATAAATTTTGAATATTTCTTGTACAATAATTGATTATAAAGATTCTGTCCGGCTCCCTGGCCGAATGGTCAGCATACTGGCTTTCGATTCCCGGCCGCACCAGGGATTTTAACTGCGTATGGCTAATTCCTATGGCTCGAGGACTGGGTGCTTGAGTTTGACCCAACACGTTCTTTTTCATATTCACACAACACAACACAACACAACACAACACAACACAACACAACACAACACAACACAACACAACACAACACAACACAACACAACACAACACAACACAACACAACACAACACAACACAACACACTACCTACCACCATAGAAACTCGGAATAGTGAATACATAGGGTCAGGAAAGGTATCCGGCCGTAAAACAAAGTCAGAACCACATGAGAGACACAGCTCGCACCTGCAACTTTGCAACTCCACGAGTGACGCAAAAACGGAAGAGGAAAAAGATTGTACTATGAATAATAATAATAATAATAATAATAATAATAATAATAATAATAATAAATGTCCAACTCTTGTCCCGTTCCTCTCCGGGGTCGGGTATGAAGTGGGGTGAATCTTTGTAGCGAGATTTTACGACCGGATGCCCTTCTTGACATCAACCTCATCAGATGAGTTCATGAGATGGAATGAATGACGTGATATATCTTAGTAGGAAGGGAGAGGGTGAAAACCGGAGCCGGCACATAGTCTAATCCTGTGGAATAGCAGCAACAGGTCTGGTCAAAGCTTAACGTCTTCATCGGACAGACGAATCACCATCAACAGCGTCATATATCCTCACTCTATATAAGCACTGATGAATGGTTTAATAATAATAATAATAATAATAATAATAATAATAATAATAATAATAATAATAATAATAATAATAATAATTTGGCTGTTCACTAAGGAGAATTGTAGAATTAAAAAAAAAGAAGAATCATACCTCTGTAGCTCGGATTCCACGTAAGCAAGTGGCCCCATGTTTATGATTTCCATACCTGCAGTCACATTAAACTACGAACTTTTTTGTTTTGTTTTTTGTATAACGTCGCACTAACACATCGAAGATTTTAGGCGACGAAAGGATGGGAGAGGGTTAGGGTTGGGAAGGTAGCGCCGTGGCCTTAATTAATGAACAGCCCTAGAATTTGTCGGGTTTGAAAATGAGAAATCATGGAAAACCATCTTCAGGGCTGACGACGATGGGATTCGAACCCGCTATCTCCCAAATGCAAGCTCATAGCTGCGTGACCCTGACTGCACGGCCAACTCGCTTGGTCTTACTTACTTGCTTAATAATAATAATAATAATAATAATAATAATAATAATTTGCTTAATGATCTGCGTAGTGGCCTTCGGTACAGAGGGACCTTCGATTGCCGAGTGGGCTGGGGATTTTAACTGCGAATGGTTAATTCCCTTGGTTCGAGGACTAGGTGTATGTGTTCATCTTAATACACATATCTTCATTTACACACAACACTGCCAGCCACACAGAATCACGCAATATTGAATACGTCCATTCGCATAGGTTTGGCGTCAGGAAGGACATCCAGCCGAAAAACTGGACCAAATCCACATGAAACGCCGACACCACGAAGCTGGATATAATAATAATAATAATAATAATAATAATAATAATAATAATAATAATAATAATAATAATAATAATAATAATAATAATAATAATTGGGAAACATGCATATACAGTTAACGATGACTAAATATCAATGATATATTTAGCTCATGGAATGAAGCAACAGCAGGAGCTAAACAACTCGATGATATGGTCGCCGACCATTCACCAATATGGCTACAGTTTGCATCTCATTCAATGTATCTTGAGGCTTTTGATTTGAAACTGAAAGACACACTGCTATTGACTGTCGGTCCCGTGGCTTGTAATCAGTGGGTTAATTCACGTAAATCTGTAAACTTTCTTGCAGCAACAACAACAGTTATTATGGACGGATGCAATTTGATGCAAAGGGCAATTAAATGACTTGTATCACTTTCACTCAACGAAACAAAGCGAAGCAAAATTATTAGTGTGGAACCAGTAAGTTATAACATGTGACTGCTTTTGCTATTGAATCCAAATCGTTGGTTTTACTGGAGGGAACACCTGCCTGATTCTGGCAGGCCGTTGCCGCGCTTGACAGAATCTCAGAACCTGTTCTTGATACCAAATAGCTTTCTGTTGATGGGTCTGCTCTGAACGCCTCTGTACGTCTTGTAACTGTTCTTCGATGCATTCAGTCACAGAGCCAGCGAATGAAAACAGCTGGTCTCTTTATTTACATTATGCCTGGCTGAGAGAGAACTGCATGCGCCATCTCTTGTCAAACTATGGAACTACATGCTCAACCGTTTTATTCTTTACCGGCATCTCACATCGACTCAAATTATAGTTTTATATCACTCCCACCATGCCTTCCGTACTTAGGCCTATTTGTATTTTTGAAGTTCTTTTGTGGCTCCGAATCAGACTACTAGATAATGTGGATGAAATTACCAGTTCCTTAATCTAGATATTTTTCTTATGTCGTGAAATAGACCTACCTCCGAGGGGTTAGAAATTGCCAGACACGTACAGTATGTATAACAAAATGAACTCCTTCTTGATCCCCTCGGGGGAAGAGGAATGCGAGGCCCCTAAACGTTAGAAATAATAATAATAATAATAATAATAATAATAATAATAATAATAATAATAATAATAAAGCACGCCTGGTGATCGTTAAGGCGTTGAAGTATAAACGGTCCGACACCGTGGTTAGCCGGTTCGAGTCCCGTTGGTCGAAAAACATTTCACCATCAGAATGTTGGCCGGCAGGGTAGGGGAGGTGGTGGTATACAATTTCTAATCACTTGATTGCGTGCCAAAAGCCTGGATTAAATTCCAAACCTCTCCGCAGTGCTCATATGGAATGAGGTGATTCGTCTGTCGGATGGCGACGTTAAGCCTTGTGCAGACCCATTCGACAGGAGTAGGCACCGGGTGTCACCCTCTGCCTTCGAACTGTCATATATCGCGTCATTCATTTCATCTCATTAACTCTTCTGCTGAGGTTGACGTCAGAAAGGGCATGCGGTCATGAAATACCGCCACGACAGATTCATCTCACCTTATACCCGACCCCGTAGAGAAACGAGACGAGGGTTGGGCAAACAAACAAACAAACAAACAAACAAACAAACAAATAATAATAATAATAATAATAATAATAATAATAATAATAATAATAATAATCTGTTTTTGAAGTCGCAAGATATGTTTCTGTTCACTTTCCTTTCAGTTACAGACGGACGAGGAGCTGTACCTGATATTAAGGTACTAAGCAAGTTGGCCGTGCGGTTGGGGGGTGAACAGCTGTGGGCTTACACCCGGGAGATAGTGGGTTTGAACCCCACTGTCGGCAGCCCTGAAGATGGGTTTCCGTGGTTTCCCATTTTCACACCAGGCAAATGCTGGGGTTGTACCTTAAAAGGGCCACGGCCACTTCCTTTCCACACCTAGGCCTTTCCTATGCCATCATCGTCATAAGAACTATCTGTGTCGGTGCTACGTAAAGCAAATTGTAAAAAAAAAAAAAAAAAAAAAAAAAAATTAACGCGACGGGCACACTGTTTCCAACCTTTCAGCACCCGTATACCAGCGTCTCCGAATCTGATATTTTAAAACAACATCATGGTGCTACAGAACCAACATTTTCGTCCATGGTACATCGTATTGGTGTCTTATCAGCACAATGACTCGCACTGTTGTCATTGTCCCTTTATAGTATAGTTTAAAAAATTAGAATCATACAGTAGCCTTTGCTAGGATCGACCGATTTAGAGGGGACGGCGGGTAGTTACAGTTTAAAATGATGGCAAAACATAATGAAAGTACTTGTGCGTGTGTGGTGCTCACATGCACGAGTGTCATTATAAGGACATTGATACAAGTAAATTATGTTGATATTCAGATTGCAGTGCCGACACATTTCAAAATTCTTCACTAAAATACAGAACAAGAAAAATGTTTAAAGTTTTACAGTGAATGGTATGTTCAGATTACAATCCAAAATCCAACTTGCGAGGCCTCTTAGAAAATAGATTCAAGAGATCTCTTGGCTTTACAATGTTTTCTCTTTGTGTCAACTGACTATATTGTCAGTTTCTGTTTTTCTTCTCTAAAAATTCCACGAGGGGGGGGGGGGGTGTCTAAACCCCGTAACCTCCTTCGGCTACGCCCTTGGAATCAGATAATTCAAATTATCCTCACAAGACCTATTCGAATTCTTTAAGCCTGCCGTAGTCATAACTATGTTGCAGTGCTAGGGATTGAATCTGTGCCCTTCCGAATTGCAGCTTGCGACTTTAACCTTTCCATCAATACTTAACAATTTGATATGTTATCAAAACATGCCCGCCTCTGTGGTGTAGTGGTTAGCGGGATCAGCTGCCAACCCCGGAGGCACGGGTATGATTCTCGGCTCTGCCACGAAATTTGAAAAAAGTGGTACGAAGGCTGGAACGGGATTCACTCAACTTCGGGAGGTGAACTGAGTAGAAGTGGATTCGATTTCCACTTCAGCCATCCTCGAAATCGTTTCCCACTTTTCCTCCAGGCAAATGCCGGGATGGTACCTAACTTAAAGCCACGGGCGCTTCCTTCCCTCTTCCTTGTCTATCCATTCCAATCTTCCGCACCCTCCGAAGGCCCCTGTTCAGCATAGAACGTGAGGCCACCTGGACGAGGTACTGGTCCTCTTTCCCAGTTGTATCCCCGAAGGTAGAGTTGGGATCCCTCCCTGAGTCCGAAGGAAGAACCAACCCTGGAGGGTAAACAGAAGAAAGAAGGAATGATCGGAACAGGTTTTAATTATTGATATCAGTTATTTAGGGAACAGATTCATTTTGCTACTGTTTTACGTCATTTTGTCTCGGACAGGTCTTTTGGCGGCCATGGGATACGATAGCCCTAGGACTGGGAAGGAAGCGACGATGGCCTTAGTTAAGGTACTGCCCCAGCATTTGCCTGGTATGAAAATGGGAAACCACGAAAAACCACTTTCAGGGCTGCCGACAGTGGCATCCGAACCCAGTTTCTCCCAAATGCAAAATAACAGCTACACGGTCCGAAACATTTAAACAACTCGCTCG
The DNA here is from genome assembly GCF_040414725.1 of Anabrus simplex. Lineage (NCBI taxonomy): Eukaryota > Metazoa > Arthropoda > Insecta > Orthoptera > Tettigoniidae > Anabrus > Anabrus simplex. The sequence continues at coordinate 905,004,579 of NC_090265.1, forward strand.
GTATTAATATCAATTGTACAATTGGCAAGATGTGCATGAAGTATTTTTTCCTTTGTAATTAGCTTAGCATTTTGAAAATTAAATTGTTCTTCTGTTAAAAGCAAAGTATGCAATCCGCCCCCAAGGTAGTGCCGAATGATACTTTGCTTAGGGGCACTTTACTGCTTAAGGCAGCCCTTCATTCATATCCAGTCATTTTGCTGAATGCGAAATGGGAAATTATGGAACACGTCGTGTAGCTTTGAACTTGCATTCGGAAAATATTAGCTTCGATCTCTGTCGTCGGCAGCCTGAAAATGGTTTTCCGTGGTTTTCCGTTCTCACAGCGGGCGATATTAACCAGTAGCCAAAAATAAATAGGACTTCAACCCAATTCAGTAAGCTATCCCATTATAGGTCAGAGGATTAACGCGCTGATATATTCCCCTTTGATTAATAAATTGTCTACAACATGCTGCGATATTGCCCGTTGATTATTAAACTGCCTACGTTGTGACGCGTTATGTCAGATGGAAACTGAGATCAAAATTAGCCTCTTCTCCGTTATCTTGCGATTTATCTAGCTTGTAGGGTGGGCTCCACGGCTTGCTCGCTGCTCACTCAATCTGACATTTACGTAGACTACACTAGACTTCGTGTGGAATTACATTCTATTACACAACACAACGTGATGGTGCGAGAATTGTTTAAAGGTCTTCTTTGTTGTGGAGAAGTGAGGAAATTTAAATGAAGTTCGCTCTGTACTACGTTAGCCGAGGATTAAACTGTCTGTTGTTCTTTCTCGGTCACACGGAGAAGTCTGCCTTCCCACTATGTATAATGTGATCACAAACATACAATGTTTTGTAATCTGTTAGGTATGTACGGAGACGTAACAAATATGTCACAGGCCTGCCGGCCGGGAATAACAATTTGGCCCCTTCAAAGAAATTGTATAAAAGCTATCAATAACATAATTATATAAATTCAACTACAGCAGATAATTTAATGCAATCTCCATCCATTTAATATATACAAAGGACTTACTATAAGATTAACAATAATTAATTTATTAATATATTTTATTTTGAAAGTGAAATATTTTGTGCGAATTGAAATAAACATAATTGTTTGTCTTTCTTTCTTTCCTTCTTTCTTAATCTGCTTACCCTCCAGGGTTGGTTTTTCCCTCGGACAAAGCGTGGGATCCCACCTCTACCGCCTCAAGGGCAGTGTCCTGGAGCTTGAGACATTGGGTCGGGGGATACATCTGGGGGGGGGGGAGGACCAGTACCTCGCCCAGTACCTGCTATGCTGAACAGGGGCCTTGTGAGGGGATGGGAAGACTGGAAGGGATAGACAAGGAAGAGGGAAGGAAGCGGCCGTGGCCTTAAGTTAGGTACCATCCTGGGATTTGCCTGGAGGAGAAGTGGGAAACCACGAAAAACCACTTCGAGGATGGGTGAGGTGGGAATCGAAACCCCTCCCCCCCCCGCTCACAGCTCTACTCAGTTGACCTCCTGAGGCTGAGAGGACCCCGTTCCAGCCCTCGGACCACTTTTTAAATTTCTTGTCAGAGCCGGGAATCGAACCCGGGCCTCTGGGGTTGGCAGCTAATCACACTAACCACTACACCACAGTGGCGGACGCTTTTGTCTTAACCTTTCTAAAATGTTACCATATTCACATTTGATTCTAAAGAAACTGGACCATGCAGCGTACTTACTGGGATGCAAATATGTAAACCGAGCGAGTTGGCCGCGTACTTGGGGGCGCGCAGCTGTGAGCTAGCATTCGGGAGATAGTGGATGCGAACCCCACTGTCGGCAGCCCTGAAGATGGTTTCCCGTGGTTTCCTATTTTCACACCAGGCAAATCCTGGGATTGTACCTTAATTAAGGCCACGGCCGCTTCCTTCCCACTCCTAGCCCTTTTCTATCCCATCGTCGCCATAAGACCTATCTGTGTCGGTGGGACGTAAAGCTAATCGTAAAAAAATCAATAATTATAAGCACTAGAATTAGACTAGGTCTTGCCAGCAAAGACACCAGTGCGGAGTAATTTTTAATTATATATAAACACTAGGGAATGTACCCGTGCTTCGCTACGGTATTCTACATTGTATTCGAATATCGAAGTAAATAGTGTACATGCAGTAAATAAGATTGTTTTAAAATTGCATGTCTCTTAGCGTTATCCGAGAAAGAGCATGGGGAGGTCCCCGTACGTTGTTTCCAATGTAAAGTGTTTGTTACGGATTTGTGATATAACGGCAGGCTCACTTGCCTACTGCCATTCACAATCGAGTTGAGAAGTTTATATTATAACTGCAGGCCCCATTGCCTACTACGCGGACAGATTCGATTTGGGGAGTTTTCGTTAAAATGGTAGCCCCCCTTTCCTACTTCCAGACAGATTACAGTTGAGGAGTTTCTATTATAATGGTAAGCAATTACCCTACTATCACTCGAAATTGAGTTGTGCAGTTATCATTATAATGCCAGGCCCATTCTCCTACTGCCAGCCAGCTTACTGCCAGTCACACCAAGTTGGTGAGTTTCCATCAAAATAGCAGGCCACTATGCCTAATGCCAGTCACATTTTAGATGAGGACATTTCTTTATAATTGCGGGCAACCTTGCCTACTGCCAAACACAATCGGGTAGGGGAGTTTTAAACAAAACTGCATGCTCACTTGCCTTCTGCAAGTCAAATCGAGAAGTGAACTATTCATTACAATTGTAGACCTTCCTTACTAATGACAGTTACACAGGAGTTGGAGAAGGAACCCTTTCATACTGCCAGTCAAAGTCGGTGTGGGCAGTACTGATTACAATAGCAGACCCAGCCTTTCTCGATCGCTACAAATCGACATCAGTGAATATATATAGATCGACATACGAAAGTATATGCGTGTTTACAATATTGAAGACCTTCATTTACAGATTAACTGCTACTAAACGTACGTCATATCGACAAAGGATTATACCATAAGACACGCCGGATTTAGTGGCCTAAATGGCTGGTCCTATGATATGTCATCTATTCTTGGGTCAGATTGAGTTAGAAACGTGGAACAGGGTAACGTTCTTGTAAGATTATCTCACATTACATTAAATTCGGATAATTATGTGACAGCTACATACATAGCATTTGGCTCATATATGCCTGCTGGGTGGGCCAATTTTCGTGAAGAGTTTGATGATTCTTTATTTCATATAAGTAATCGAAGGTATGAATTATGCATGTGAAAATTCCAAATTGACTTAACATCCATTAATAGAGAAAAATCAAACGTAAAAGGGATATAGATACGGCAAAAAGTCATGAGACCAAGCTTGTAGATCATTCCAAATTGAACGGAGATTGTGCAATCCGTTATGTGATAGGGATTTCCGAAGGTGTGCACCATCATTAAAATTGCCTGCATATTTCGATATACTTCGGGGATAAAAAGTGAAAAATTTAATGTTCTAGGATGTTTTCCGTTCGTTACAGGCTAAAACGTATAATTTTGTCAAATTTCAATTATCTTCTTTTTCTTCTGGCAGATTATGCCGCAATCTGGATTTTGGGCGAGGCGGGTAAAAATTAGGACTTTCAGGAAACTAAACCAAAAATTATGGAGATGGTCATTATTACCCCTTAAACGGAAAGCTGTACGAAAATTTCGCCAAAATAGTCAGTGTAGAGGCACACAGTCGTTACGATTTGATTTATATAGTTAAGGAATCTGCTCCATGTAAACCACCTTTTGGGCTATGTCCGCTGGACTTAACCTGCAAAACTGACCATTCATGATATCTCCCTTATTAAACCTCCTGACAAAAAAAATGCACATGAAAAAAAGGTTTAGAGGTGGAATTCCATCACGTTTGCTCGATTTCCAGTCAGGTTGGTCTTGTTCTGTATATATTGTGGAAGAGTAAAATCACCATTTGTGTTCCCTATAAACCGCCAGTCCATTCCGGGACAGGAAATGTTATTTACTTTTAAAACCTACCTTTGAACAGGTGGATGCTAAATATAAATTTTGGTTCGAATGTCTTCAGTAGTTTTCAAGTTGTAAGGAATACGCTTTACACGCACCCGCTCGTGAGTTAAGTCCGATGGGACTTGTACAAAAAAAACGGTCCGTTAATGGTATCTCCCTTATTAATCCTCGTATCGAAATGATGCACATGAGAAAAAAGGTTTAGAAATTAATTTCTACCAAGGCATTTAGATTTAAATTAACGTTGGTTGTGTATATTTTGTGGAAGTGCAAAATCACTGTTTCGGTTTCGTATAAACCCCCAGTCAGTTCAGGGATTTAGAAACAATATTTGCCCTAAAACCTATCAAGGCCAGGTGTATTCTATATATGAGTATTGGTGGAAATACATCCAGTAGTTTGTAGCACTCGCGTACATACGGCGTAATTAAGGAAGAAAATTATACAGTTAAGAAAGTTGAAAGTAATAGAAAATAGATTATAACTGAGGACAGCCGGATAACGACAAATATGTAAATGCCAACTTAATGTATTGGAAAATCAAATGCCCCTCAATAAATTATGCTAGTGTGAGTTGTGGATATAATAAAGCGGTAACAGAGGAGAAATTTAGGTCCAGTGATTCCTACGTAAACAAATAATAAGAAGATGACTAATGGTGTTATTACTTAATCTATTCGAAGGCGGTTATAACATCCAACGTTATTCCGCCAATATCCCGCAGATAGGCCGATTGACGCCTCTCTTACCTTCTACCTAAGGAACAACCACGAATTTAAAAGCATGATGAGGAAAATGGCAATACGTTACTTCCCCGCTGGCATGCAGTCAGAGACTTTGCCATGGTAACCTGTAGGTTCGTTGTCGGTCTGTCGGTCACTCAATGCAGAGCATGGTACCAGCAGAAAATTGTAAATTTCTCCGTCGTGTAAAGAGTAAGGTAAATTATGAACATAACGAAAGTTGTTTATAATGAAGACACGTTTCACGTACGGTAAACGAAGCTTACAGAAAATCAATAGTATAAGAGAAAATGGAGGAAAACCATTCTGGTTTTCCAATAAACCCCCGTCTATTCAAAGATTTTAAAATGATATGCATATTGAAACCTTCCCCGGGATGAGTATACTCTAAATATGAATTTTAGTTGAGATTTATCGAGCCGTTTCGACGTGATGGTGGAAAAGCCATTCTGGTTTTCCAATAAACCCCCGTCTGTTCAAAGATTTTAAAATGATATGCATATCGAAACCTTCCCCGGGAGGAGTATACTCTAAATGTCAAGTTTAGTTGAGATCTATCGAGCCGATTCGACGTGATGGTGGAAACCATTCTGGTTTTCCTATAAATCCCCGGTGTATTGAAATATTTTAAAATGATATGCATATCGAAACCTTCCCCGGGATGCGTATACTATAAATATGAAATTTGGTTGATATATATATATAGCCGTTTCGACGTGATGGTGGAAAAACCATTCTGGTTTTCCTATAAACCCCCGTGTATTCAAAGATTTTAAAATGATATGCATATCGAAACCTTCCCCGGGAGGAGTATACTCTAAATATGAAGTTTAGCTGAGTTCTATCGAGCCGTTTCGACGTGATGGTGGAAAAACCATTCTGGTTTTCCTATAAACCCCCCGTGTATTCAAAGATTTTAAAATGATATGCATATCGAAACCTTCCCCGGGATGAGTATACTCTAAATATGAAATTTGGTTGAGATCTACCCAGCCGTTTCGACGTGATGGTGGAAAAGCCATTCTGGTTTTACTATAAACCCCCCGTGTATTCAAAGATTTTAAAGTGATATGCATATCGAAACCTTCCCCGGGAGGAGTATACTCTAAATATGAAGTTTAGTTGAGTTCTATCGCGCCGTTTCGACGTGATGGTGGAAAAACCATTCTAGTTTTCCTATAAACCCCCTTCTATTCAAAGATTTTAAAATAATATGCATATCGAAACCTTTCCCGAGAGGAGAATACTCTAAATATGAAGTTTAGCTGAGTTCTATCGAGCCGTTTCGACGTGATGGTGGAAAAACCATTCTGGTTTTCCTATAAACCCCCGTCTATTCAAAGATTTTAAAATGATATGCATATCGAAACCTTCCCCGGGATGAGTATACTCTAAATATGAAATTTGGTTGAGATCTATTCAGCCGTTTCGACGTGATGGTGGAAAAGCCATTCTGGTTTTATTATAAACCCCCCGTGTATTCAAAGATTTTAAAGTGATATGCATATCGAAACCTTCCCCGGGAGGAGTATACTCTAAATATGAAGTTTAGTTGAGATCTATCGCGCCGTTTCGACGTGATGGTAGAAAAACCATTCTAGTTTTCCTATAAACCCCCTTCTATTCAAAGATTTTAAAATGATATGCATATCGAAACCTTCCCCGGGATGAGTATACTCTAAATATGAAATTTGGTTGAGATCTATCCAGCCTTTTCGACGTGATGGTGGAAAAACCATTCTGGTTTTCCTATAAACCCCCCGTGTATTCAAAGTTTTTAAAATGATATGCATATCGAAACCTTCCCGGGAGGAGTATACTCTAAATATGAAGTTTGGTTGAGATGTATCCAGCCGTTTCTACGTGATGGTGGAAAAACCATTCTGGTTTTACTATAAACCCCCCGTGTATTCAAAGATTTTAAAATGATATGCATATCGAAACCTTCCCCGGGAGGAGTATACTCTAAATATGAAGTTTGGTTGAGATCTATCCAGCCGTTTCGACGTGATGGTGGAAAAACCATTCTGGTTTTCCTATAAACCCCCCGTGTATTCAAAGATTTTAAAATGATATGCATATCGAAACCTTCCCCGGGAAGATTATACTCTAAATATGAAATTTGGTTGAGATCTAACCAGCCGTTTCGACGTGATGGTGGAAAAACCATTCTGGTTTTCCTAAAAAAACGTGTATTCAAAGATTTTAAAATGATATGCATATCGAAACCTTCCCCGGGAGAAGTATACTCTAAATATGAAGTTTGGTTGAGATCTATCCAGCCGTTTCGACGTGATGGTGGAACAGACAAACAGACAGACAAACAGACACGAACAATTTTATTTATATAGATAAAGATCGTCCCTTTACAGCAAGTTTCTTAACAAGTGGTACACCATTTTAAGGAAGAAATTGTAAATTATTTTTTGGGATAGAGGTCGAAAAGTCTCAATACTTTCGACATCTTTTGTTTGAACACCATTTATAAAATGTACATTCCGATTGACGTAGTTTGTATATGCTTCAATCTCGAGAGCTGCTCCATTGAAAGTCTGTATATGAGTCTTTAGAGTAATCCCTCTGAGGGTGGTTTTCCTCGGACTCTCTTCTCACACACATTGTATTTGGATATTAATTGTGGTCAGTGGGCTTAGTGGTTCAAAACTGAGAGCTGGGTTTCTCAGCCCAAGTTGGTGGGTTCGAATCTGCCACGTGAAAGTACACCTGCGGAATTATATTTCTGGCATCTGGAGTCTCTAAAAACCGTAGACGTAGTTACTGGGACGTAAAACCATTATTATTATTATTATTATTATTATTATTATTATTATTATTATTATTATTATTATTATTATTATTATTACACCATTTCAGTTTCAGGTGCCTATCGTATAAAATGAGCCTCAAACCATTACAGAGGTATTGTTATAGACACCGAAATAGACTACGCAATCACAGATGCTTTTCGTGATAAGATATGGTACGATATGAATTGATACAAAACATTTTTTTTTCTTTTGCTAGTTGCTTTATGTCGCACCGACACAGATAGGTCTTATGGCGACGATGGGACAGGAAAGGGCTAGGAGTGGGAAGGAAGCGGCCGTGGCCTAATTAAGCTACAGCCCCAGCATTTGCCTGGTGTGAAAATGGGAAACCACGGAAAACCATTTTCAGGGCTGCCGACAGCGGGGTTCGAACCTACTGTCTCCCGAATCCTGGATACTGGCCGCACTTAAGCGACTGCAGCTATGGAGCTCGGTGATACAAAACAATCCGGTTATTACTGAACTTACCCATCTACAAACGTACATATTAGCAGTTATATTCTATGGTTGCTTTTACATTCACACCATAAGAATACCATATAATATTGCATTTGATTACAAATAAAGCTAATGACAAGCAGTAAACTATTTGGTAAGTGCTATGTAGGAAATATTTTGCTTCTCGGTCTAAAATATAGACGATCAAAATCAGATGATGTTATGTTTAAATCCAGTGCTGAAATCATGAATGACACTGAATGACAATGATAATGTTTGCTGCTGTTAAGATATGACTGTGAAGAAGTATAAATAAGTTAAAGTTCGTTGTCATATTACAGATTCTGGTACTGAGCCTATAATACATATCTTGGGAGGAAGTAGAATAGTATAAGAGAAAGATTAAATAGATTTTAGAAACAAAAATGGAAACAACACACAATAGAGGAAATAGTAGAATGGTGAGGGAGGTATGATAGTCGAGTGGAATAGTCATTGACTTTTCATCCTGGAGCCACAGTTCGAATCACGTCCAAAGTACTGTATATTGTAGTCCTGAAGTAAACAGCTCAAATTCCTCTGGATCAGATTCCACGTAAAACTGAAGATCTCGTGGGTATGGTCATGGATACGAGTAAAACTGCAAACTTGTTTGTTTGTAGAAAGGGGAGAATGTTGTCTTCCTGTCCTAAATGTTACTTGCTAAGGATTGCCGCTCACAGGTTAGTTTAAAGCATTCCGAAGAGATATAGAACTTTCAATGGACAATTTGACTGTCAACATCAACATGCAGTGACAAATTAATCCATCTATTTTTGTTTGCATTGAACATTTTAATATAAATCTTCTTTCTCAAGTTCAAGTTGAAGCCGCATTCGAATTTTGTATATAATTTCATTGTGCATATTTTATGCGGAACAACACATGACTAAATGTTTGTTCACTTTTTCAATGTGTCAAACATGGCTACATGCCTTCAAAAATAAACCGGCCGGTCAACAGTTAAAATATCATAGACTTAAGCCAATAATCACACTCTACTACAATTTTACATTACACGAACAGAATTTCTTTCAACAAGTTAATCCTGTTTAATTAGAAATATTAAGGTGTACACGTATAGAAATAAGACTATTTTATCTTACTGACCTTCAATCTATATATGTAAATACTATTTTAGCCATATCATGTATATGTTTTAAACTACTATTGTAATCTTAACATAGGAGTCATGATCAATGCGACTTGTCTTTATATAATTGTCCTTGGCTAATGATGATAGAGAATCTGTCGAAACAGGTACCAAATATACAAAAAATGTGATGTTTTAACAGAAATGTAAAATTTTCACATAATATATAGTATTGAAAAGGTGAAACTTATCGTCCTTTCTTTGATGTAATTATTATTAGGTAGTAGTGAATTGTCGTCGGCCTCTGTGGTGTCGTGGTTTGTGTGATTAGCTACCACCCCCGGGGGCCGGGGCCACGAAATTTGAAATTTTTTTTTGCTAGGGTCTTTACGTCGCACCGACACAGATAGGTCTTATGGCGACGATGGGACAGGAAAGGCTTAGGAGTTGGAAGGAAGCGGCCGTGGCCTTAATTAAGGTACAGCCCCAGCATTTGCCTGGTGTGAAAATGGGAAACCACGGAAAACCATTTTCAGGGCTGCCGATAGTGGGATTCGAACCTACTATCTCCCGGATGCAGGCTCACAGCCGCGCGCCTCTACGCGCACGGCCAACTCGCCCGGTAATTTGAAAACTGGTACGAGGGCTGGAACGGGGTCTACTCAGCCTCGTGAGATCAACTGAGTAGAGGGGTGTTCGATTCCCACCTCGAAGTTGTTTCCCACGGTTTCCGACTCCTCCTCCAACCAAATGCCGGGATGGTACCTAACTTAAGGCCACTGCTGCTACCTATCCACTCCCAGCCCTTCCCTATCCCATCGTCACCCTAAGACCTATCTGTGTCGGGGCGACGTAAAAGAAGAAAAAGGAAACAAAGAGTGGCTCAGATGGTTGAGGTGCTGGCCTTCTGACTCCAACTCGGCAGTTTCGATCCTGGCTCAGTCCGGTGGTATTTGAAGGTGCTCAAATACGTCAGCTTCGGGTCAGTGGATTTTATGGCGCGTAAAAGAACTCCCGCGGGACTAAATTCCGGCACATTGGCGTTTCCGAAAACAGTAGTTAATGGGATGTAAAACCAATAACATTATTGTTATAGCAACAAAACCTTCGGTGGAGCTGTTTGAGGATCCAACCAACCTCAATGCTGATGACTTACACAAGTAATAGAACATTTAGAATGTCTGAGAATTACTTCACTTTCAGGCGTGATCGTTAGTCGGTACTTTTTGCGGAAGTCGAAAAGGTATTAATGAGAGTCTGAATAGTTAAGCATCCTTTTACCGCGAAACTGATGTATTGTTATCGGCACGAAGAAGGAAACATAGCGTAGTGCAGGGCAATATGTTGATGTCTTATAGACTTAAAAGAATTCATTCGTCCTGTATTTTTTTAAGAGATTATGGAAAAAAAATGTTCAAAGTTGGCAATCTTGAGATTCAAAACTATTGACTGTATTCGTTAACCTAGCATTTGTCAAGTTACCTGAGCAATATTTGAGAATGTTTAATGCAGAGAGTTTGATATTTGCCGCCACAAATGTTGACCATTAGCACGTGTGTGACAGCAGGTGCTATGTTTATAGAAAGTAGTTCACGTTAAATGACAGAACAAAGACAGCGTGTGCTAGTTCCGGTCCCCTTTTCTTGGTTCATTAGAGTCTGTCATACAAAACACACAAAGCACGTGTTAAGAGACGCTTCTGCAACTGAATCTCTAACTACACATGAGGTGTGTATGTGTGTGTGTGTGTTTGTTTGTTGTCATTCCTGTGTATGTCCGACTCGTTGGCTGAACGGTCAGCGTACTGGCCTTCGGTTCAGGAGGTCCTGGGTTAGATTCCCGGCCGGGTCGGGGATTTTAACCTTAATTGGTTGATTCCTACGGCACGGGGGCCGGGTGTATGTGTTGTCTTCATCCTCAGGTCGCCTACGGGCATCAAATAGAAAGACCTGCACCTGGCGAGCCGAACCCGTCCTGGGATATCCCGGCACTAAAAGCCATACGACGTTTCATTTCATTCCTGTGTATTCTGCCGGCAAGTTTACTGCCCAATGTTATTTACCTCCTGACTAATATTTGGTTTGTTTTCTGAGGCCAAGGTTGCGGGATTGAATCTCAGCTTAGATTCAGCATTTAAATGTTGTTAAATGAGAAATGTTCGTACCACTGTTACTTTTGGCACGTTAACTCCGTTCATAATGACCATAACTTATTAGAATTGCCTTAAAGTCCTGTTATTATTATTATTATTATTATTATTAGCATAATGCCCTGTGGCCGTTAAATGTGTCCCATAGACATTTATTTTGACAAGTTGTTTTACGTTGCATCGACACAGATAGGATTTGATGATGATGATGCTTGTTTTTTTAAGGGGCCTAACATCGCAGCTCATCGGCGCACAGATAGGATTTATGGCGACGATGGGATAAGAAAGGAAGCGGCCGTGTTCTTAATTAAGGCACAGTCCCAGCATTTGCCTACTGTGAAAATGGGGAAACCACGGAAAACCGTCTTCAGGGTTGCCGACAGTGCGGTACGAACCCACTACCTCCTGAATGCAAGTTCACAGCTGCACGCTCCTAACCGCACGGCCAACTCGCTCGGTATCATTGAGATTTCCTGGACGATGATAGAAATCTTGGTATCAAGAATGCAATTTTTATATGAAGAACATTTACAAGAAATATGACTCGATCGTAAGAATGAATCTTCCGACGAAATATTTCGGTAAGTTATAAACTTCAGATTAAATGAAAGATATGTTAGATAGTCGGTTCAATACAAGTCTCACATAATTTTGATCATGGTTGTCAGAATCATGATTTGTTTAAAGGAGATTCAGCGTTTTTGAAAAAGGCTACAAATGAAGAAAAATACGGGTTTCAAGCCCTTTATCTAGAAAATGAAACGGCAAAATACTGTAATAAAATTTGTACTTACAATGTAATTATACTATGTAAATCGAAAGGCCAAGTCGCTGATACCCATGCTGATAATAATGCTGATAGTGCTGATAATGAAGATGACATTATTATTATTATTATTATTATTATTATTATTATTATTATTATTATTATTATTATTATTATTATTATTATTATTATTATTATTATTGCTTTAGTGGTTTAACGTCGCACAAACACATCGAAGGTTTGGGCGACACAAGGGTGCCTGGTGTTAAAATGGGAAACCATGAAAAACCTTCTTCAGGTTATTATTAAATCAATCAATCAATCAATCAATCAATCAATCAATCAATCAATCAATCAATCAATCAATCAATCAATCAATCAATCAATCAATCAATCAATCAATCAATCAATCAATCAATGATAGGAATTTAGGTCTGTCGCACAGGTGGCGGATTCCTTATCAACTGTTTAACTAAGATGTCCTTAAAAAAATTCAAAGAACTTGGAAATTTATCGAACATTTCCCTTGAAAATTTATTCCAAACCCTTATTCCTCGTCCTATAAATAAATATTTGCCTCAATTTGTCCTCTTGAATTCCAACTTTATCTTCATACTATGATACTATCAGCTTAAGTGGCCGTTGAAAACTATGGGTGATATAACCAATTCCCAGGGACCTACCAACAAAGGAGGCTTCGCTATGGCCTATGACATACTAAAATATATGAGATTTTTCTACTGTTACACTCAGATAGGGTCACCATCTTTTTGAAATGCCAATAAGGGACAGGTCATGTCGACACGACATAACGATATTTTCTCGAGAAAACACTGAGATTTACATACTGTGCTACTATATTATTATTATTATTATTATTATTATTATTATTATTATTATTATTATTATTAAAACAACAATGTGAAATAATGACCACGTGAGTGATACAAGCCTCCTTCAAGCTGAAGATGGTTTAAAGGAGAATTGTGTCGATGGTACCTTACCTGCCCTGAGCTTAACCAATAATGGTGAGAGAAAGGAGGACATTATACGAGTCTTCCTCTTATAAATTTACAAACTTTTACCTTTATGCCCATCAGAGTCGAACAAGTATGAAGCTTATAGATTTTAATGGATCTACTGAACGAGTAAATAACAATAATATATGAATGAAACCTGTTTTACATAGGAACATTTGTGGGTGTCTGTCCAGACACTGAGTGACGTGGAGAATGGCTTTGTACGCCCATTGAAGTCGGATATTAGTAGGAGGGAGTATCGTTGAACTGCTTTTACTTTCACACTGTGCCGACACTACTTTTGTGCTGCTGTGACACACTAATCCTTTTCTTGACAACTTTCGTCGATCTGAGGCTTATAATTTTCGGTGAGCTGGAGGCTCTTCGCACGAAGTTCCCGTTAACACACTCCAAAAATTATTGCCTCAGTTAAAGAAACTTCAGCCGACAACATGTTCTAGTTTCTAGCTCGCTCCATAAAGTAGGATACATACTGCACATTTCGGTTAGTTATTTCTAACTCAGAGAGGTTTTCGGTGACGATAGGGATAGGAAAGGTCTAAGACAGTGAAGGAAGGGGCGTTGTCATTCAGTCCCAGCCAACATTTGAGGCGATGTCTAACCGAGGCAGTAAAGGTTCACCTGGAAGGAATGGGTTCGATTTCTCGTCAGGAAGTCGAAACAATTTAGAAACGAGATTTCCACTACTAAGGTTCATTAAGTCTACACCAAAAATGATTACCAAGTTAATTGCTAGGTCGAAGGTGGCCGGGCATAGAGCTAACTACTTACAAGGGAACTCTTGACCTCGAACACACTCAACCGCACGAAAACATGCTTGGAATATAGATCGTTCAACACAATGACAGTAGTCTGAGTTATGGGAAATGCTGAGGCTGTATCTTAATTAAGGCCACGGTCGCTTCCTTACCGTTTAGAGGATGGTTGCTTAGTCGTACTTCTCCTTAAAACAATCATCATCACCACCACCACCACCACCACCAGTCCTACCCCTTTCCTATCCCATCGTCGCCATCAGACCTGTCCGTAATGGTGCGACGAAAAGCAAATTGTGAAATAAAATACAAATGTTGTTTGTTTGTTTGTTGGTTGGTTGGTTAAATATTCAGCCCTAAGTCTGGTTTGATCCTCAACAGCTCCGCCATCAGCCGTTAAAGATGGCCTAGGTGTCACTTAAGAGGCATTCCAGAGAAATGAGGTGTGAAATAGTTTCCTGTTGCTTTCTCCATTGAGCCAGAAGTTGCTTTTACATATCATACAGCCAGCTCACGGAAATTAACGTACAAACCAACCCTATGATTGACGTTTTCACACAATTTATCGCAGGGACTGGCTGTGTAAGGAAAGGCATTATTAGCATCACTCGTACTTGTCATTTTCATATTGTCAGAGACAAGGGTGAAGCTGAGACAATGGACCTCGACATATTTGGTGGAGAGAGTTCGGTCTCACTTTGACTTGACGGTTCATGTTGCTCTGTAGATGAACTGCTTGAACAGCCCCTTCAGGTGCAGGCTCTTCGTCTGCTTTAAAATCTGTATATCTATCCAAAGTAACGTCATCCATTTCTGTGCCATCCCCATTATATTACTACATTACTATATTACTCGCGAACTCCATATCCTGGACTCTGACTGCTCTTTCCATATTCAATGTAACTTAAAAGCTTTCACACAGGTAATGAAATGGCGTATGGCTTTTAGTGCCGGGAGTGTCCGAGGACAAGTTCGGCTCGCCAGACGCAGTTTTTTGATTTGACACCCATAGGCGACCTGCGCGTCGTGATGAGGATGAAATGATGATGAAGACGACACATACCCCCAGTCCCAGTACCAGCGAAATTAACCAATTTAGGTTTAAATTTCCGACCCTGCCGGAAATCGAACCCGGTACCCCTGTAACCAAAGGCCAGCACGATAACCATTTAGCCATGGAGCCGGACTTCACACAGGTTAAATGTACATATTACATTATAGCATGCTTGTAAAATGAGATATTTCATTCTTGAACGAACATCATCAGATTCTATTAAGTCACACTCAAATATTAGAATATTAATGTTTATTTCTGTTTAATACTTAGGAATTTGAAATCTGGAATTTATATTAATGTCCTCCTTGGGGTTCCTAGTATTAAACGGAAATAAACATAAATATTCTAATGAAAAATGAAGACCTACAACCAGTCTTCCAGTCATTGACCGGGTCAGGGTTCGAATGAATGAAGCTGATATAGGCTATTAGTACGATGGGGTCGCCACTCCCAAAGTGATTTATTAATGACTGATAGATGCTATGAAATGAGAATGGAGAGTGTTGCTGGAATGAAAGAAGACAGGGAAAACCGGAGTACCCGGAGAAAAACCTGTCCCGACTCCGCTTTGTCCAGCAC
Source organism: Anabrus simplex (assembly GCF_040414725.1). Lineage (NCBI taxonomy): Eukaryota > Metazoa > Arthropoda > Insecta > Orthoptera > Tettigoniidae > Anabrus > Anabrus simplex. The sequence goes on from NC_090265.1 coordinate 905,020,039, forward strand.
AAATCTCACATGGAGTGACCGGGATTTGAACCACGGTATCCAGCGGTGAGAGGCCGACGCGCTGCCGTCTGAGCCACGGAGGCTCCCCAAATATTCTAATATTTCAGTGTAATTAATTACATGTGGCTATTTCTAGCCGAGTGCAGCCCTTGCAAGGCAGACCCTCCGATGAGGGTGGGCGGCATCTGACATGTGTATGTTACTGCGTGTTATTGTAGTGGAGGATAGTGTTATGTCTGGTGTGGGAGTTGCAGGGATGTTGGGAACTGCACAAGCATCCAGCCTCCGGGCCATTGGATTTAACCAATGAGGGTTAAAATCTCCGACAAGGCCGGAATCAAACACGGGACTCTCTGAACCGAAGGCCAGTACACTGACCATTCAGCCAACGAGTCGGACTGATTTGAGTGTGACTTGCTAGAATCTGATGAAATGAAATGGCGTATGGCTCTTAGTGCCGGGAGTGTCCGAGGTCATATTCGGCTCGCCAGGTGCAGGTCTTTTGATTTGACGCCCGTGGGCGACCTGTACGTCGTGACGAGGATGAAATGATGATGAAGACGACACATACACCCAGCCCCCGTGCCAGAGAAATTAACCAATTATGGTTAAAAATCCCGACCCTGCCGGGAATCGAACCCGAGACCCCTGTGACCAAAGGCCAGCACGCTAACCATGTAGCCATGGAGCCGGACGCTAGAATTTGATGATCTTTGAAGAACGAAACATGTCATTCTTTGTTTAATAGTGGGTATTTTTTCTTGTTTAATTATGTGTTTTCTTACAGATAATGTAATATTTACATTTAACTTGTGTGTTCGACAGACTGGGAAAAGTTACATTTAACTGAGTCGACACTCGAAAGTACGGCTTCTGTCTTAACAAAGTTTCCATAATCAGCACGTCGACAGCTTGCCTTTAATATTTTGACAACGTTCATGGGATTAATTCTCCTCATGGTGCCAATGTACACAGAGTACTGTAACTTGCAACGGAACACCCCGAGAGACGTAACCGTACTGTAACTATACTTTTCGCATACAACATGCTACAGTCTAATGGCGCTAGCAGGCAACTGCTGAGGTTTGTATGGAAAAGTCACCGACCACTGCTTTTGTGATGAACGTTCTACTATACAGGGTTATTCACCTAACATGTTACATAGAAATAACTTCTAAACCATTAAAGATATCAGCATTCTGTTTTCATATTCTTAAATGGTACGCAGGGTCTTGTAAAATAACATGCTACTAGTCTCATGGGGTGATTAACAACCGAGATATTGATACTAACTCCATATTGTTAAATGGATCGGCACAAATTCATACAGCTGATTTAAAAGTTCATCTGCGTACAAGTTCAAATGTGTAAGTATTTTCAAAATTGGAGAATTATTTTTGAGATATAAGTAAGAACAGCATGCGCTGTTTTGCATGCCGCATCAGACGGCGTGAAGTCGGGCAAGGACATATTGAGGCGCAAGCAGTTTCCTGGGAGTGAGTTCAGCCACAGAATGGATATCAGGCATGTAAGCACCTCGTACACATGTGATGGGTTTGCAAAGTGTGTATGACAGACGAACACATGACAGGACAGAAAGGGTTGATGTGTTTAAAAGGAATAAAATAAGTACTTTGCCTTTAAAGGAACATAACGAAAGCTATAAATGTCACTGGTTTTAGTGTACAGTTCATACTACTCTATGAGTTGAGAAATAAACATAACACAAAACACCGGAAGAGCTCCTTCTAGAAAAGCAAATGTTCAGAGCTGATCGTGGTGAGATGGCAGCAAAACTATTATTTATGTTTTATTTTACAGGCATTAATCTCCGCAGAGCTCCAGCGCGACTGTAGTAGCGTGCATTCGGAAGAGCGTAGGTTCGAGTCCTGCCTCGCCCAACCTGAAAGTGATTTTCATGGTGTCCCATGTTTAACACCAGGCAAATACCGGATAGGTACCTTTGTGGTAGGCCACGGGAGACTTCCTTTCCAAATCCTTCCCATTCCCATCCGTGAGAAAAAAAAACACGTTAAACTGAGCGCAATCTATTACATGTCAAAACAAAACAATAATAATCTCCCTTCCCCATTGTGTGTTCGCCAGTCGTACAATAACGTTGCACACCCAGAGTATGTTACGGTACATCACATTATGTTTACAGTACATGCCTGGTATCTGTTCTGTGGCTGGAATGAAGGCCATGAAGCAGCTTGTGCCTCAATATGTCCTTGCCTGACTTCACGCCGTCTGATGCGGCGTGCAAAACAGCGCATACTGTTCTTACTTATATCTCAAAAAGTAATTGTCCGATTTTGAAAATACTCACATATTTGAAGTTGTACGCAGTTGAACTTTTAAATCAGCTGTATGAATTTATGCCGTTATATTTAAAAATATGGAGCTAGTATCAATACCTCGGTTGTTAATCACCCCATGAGATTAAGTAGCACGTTATTTTACAAGATCCAGTATCCAGTAATCGGGAGATAGTGGGTTCGAGTCCCACTGTCGGTAGCCTTGAAGATGGTTTTCCGTGGTTTCCCATTTTAACACCAGGCAAATGCCGGGGCTGTACCATAATTAAGGTCACGGCCGCTTCCTTCCACCTCCTAGGCCTTTCCTATCCCATCGTCGCCATAAGACCTATCTGTGTCAGTGCGACGTAAAGCAAATTAAAAAAAAATACAAGATCCTGCGTACCATTTACGAATATGTAAACATAATGATGATATCTTTAATGGTTTAGAAGTTATTTCCGTGTAATATGTTAGGCGAATAACCCTGTATAAGCAAGTTTTCGTGAGGTTTAGAGCGTTCGAGGCATGGATGCCCCTTGTTAGTTCCAATATTGTGGAAAGTAGAAGCCTTCAAGGCCTGCTTTGCTCAGCATTTGCCTGGTCCGCAAATGGAAAACCGAGGAAAACTATCTTCAGGGCTGCCGACGGTGGGATTCAAAGCAGCCATCTCCCAAATGTAAGCTCACAGCTACGCGGCCCATACCACGTAACTCATTCGCTGGATCTTTTTGTTTTGTTTGTTTGCTAGTGGCTATCCGTCACACCGACACAGATATATCTTATGGCGACGATGGGATAGTAAAGGCCTAGGAGTTGTAACGAAGCGGCTGTGGCCTTAATTAAGGTACAGCCCCAGCATTTGCCTGGTGTGAAAATGGAAAACCGTCTTCAGGGCTGCCGACAGTGGGATTCGAACCCACTATCTCCCGGATGCAGTTCACAGCCGCGCGCTCCTAACCGCACAGCCAACTCGTCCGGTATTCGCTGGGTCTATTAGGAGATTCGAACATACATTGATAATTACTAAAGGTTATGTGTTTCACACCTTTTCGATTGCAATCCGTCTTCAAAGAAACTCCAGAGTGGCTGAATTTTACTCTGAGAAGTTAGTTAACATGGATTTTTTGCATTTAAATATTCTTCTGGAATTCGATCCTTGATCATGGATAGTGATAGCCTTACCAACTACACATCGCAGCTGGTAGAACTTCCTGAAAGAAAGAAAAGCATCGGTTGAAAATGCATAAATCCTTGAGTGCATGCGCGACAGAAAGGAAGGAGAGCATTATCGTATACATTTCTTAGCTAGTCATCACACGGAGTTTTATATATATATTGCCAATAATAGGGTTAACTTCTATGCTTTCAGAGCGAGTTTAAATGTTAACATGGGGCGAGTTGGCCGTGCGGTCTGGGGCATGCGGCTGTGAACTTGCATCCGGGAGATAGTGGGTTCGAATCCCACTGTTGGCAGCCCTGAAGATGGTTTTCCGTGGTTTCCCCATTTCCGTACCATGCAAATGCTGGGGTTGTACCTTAAGGCCACGGTCGTTTCCTTCCAACTCCTAGGCCTTTCCTAACCCATCGTCGCCATATGACCTATATGTGTCGGTGCGATGTAAAGACACTAGCAAAAAAAAAAAACAATTTAAAAAAGTTAACATTTGCTACCAATTGCCATGAACACGACTTTGCACATCTATCAAAATAGATCTAGGATAGTCCGCTGAAAAGGTGTGTAGGACAAATATTGTATATTAAAGAGTGTCACAAGACATATTTCATTACGAAAGATGTAAGCATGTGATCAAGTATACGAAGTTTGACACTGATTCTTCCGTCCAAGGGTCTGCTCAATTTTGGGCTGGAATTTCTACATTTGCGACAGATGGCTTTGAACGACCGGTTGGAAAGGCTAGCTCTTACATCTTGTAAGATGTTTGTGACACTCACACTGTCTGTGCTAAATTTGAATTGCTTACATTGTGACAAATTCCTAAGTCCGCTATATTTAATTTGTTAAGACAGACTAATAACCACATTGATTTGCTTCTTAAAACGACATAATCACCACCAGTGCCATATTTCAAATTTATGATACGTATTGCATTGCAAGCATAGTGATAATCATGTTGTATTTTGCAGCGTGGAGGCAGCTGACAACAGGGTCTCCTTGGGCGACTTCCGATCTGGAGGCTTTGGATGAGCAACATGACGCAGAGATCTTCCGTGCTGTTGTTAAGTCCATGGAGGAGTGGAAATTGCGGGCCGAAAACAATGCATCGCACAGGTATGTAATGTTCCTTATCATGCCTAGTTACCACTACACCGCCAGTCAGGGCTTAAACACTTTTTCTTGCTGTTTTCTATCTTCAAACATCTAAATAACTATTGAATTGGCAAAGCCGTCAATTCTGAGTTGGTCTTTACGAGGAACACAATTCTATATACAGGGTTATTCACCTAACATGTTACACGGAAATAACTTCTAAACCATTAAAGATATCAGCATTCTGTTTTCATATTCGTAAACGGTATGCAGGATCTTGTAAAATAACATGCTACTTAGTCTCATGGGGTGATTAACAACCGAGATATTGATACTAACTCCAAATTTTTTAAATGGAACGGCATGAATTCATACAGCTGATTTAAAAGTTTATCTGCGTACAAGTTCAAATATGTAAGTATTTTCAAAATCGGACAATTACTTTTTGAGATATAAGTAAGAACAGCATGTGCTGTTTTGCATGCCGCATTAGACGGCGTGAAGTCGGGCAAGGACATATTGAGGCGCAAGCAGTTTCCTGGGAGTGAGTTCAGCCACAGAATGGATACCAGGCATGTAAGCACCTCGTACACATGTGATGGGTTTGCAAAGTGTGTATGACAGACGAACACATGACAGGACAGAAAGGGTTGATGTGTTTAAAAGGAATAAAATAAGTACTTTGCCTTTAAAGGAACATAACGAAAGCTGTAATTGTCACTGGTTTTAGTGCATAGTTCATACTACTCTATGAGTTGAGAAATAAACATAACACAAAACACCGGAAGAGCTCCTTCTAGAAAAGCAAATGTTCAGAGCTGATCGTGGTGAGATGGCAGCAAAACTATTATTTATGCTTTATTTTACACGCATTAATCTCCGCAGAGCTCCAGCGCGACTGTAGTAGCGTGCATTCGGGAGAGCGTAGGTTCGAGTCCTGCCTCGCCCAACCTGAAAGTGATTTTCATGGTGTCCCATGTTTAACACCAGGCAAATACCGGATAGGTACCTTTGTGATAGGCCACGCCCGACTTCATTTCCAAATCCTTCCCATTCCCATCCGTGAGAAAAAACGCCAAATTGAGCGCAGCTTATTACATGTCAAAACAAAACAATACAACTTTTATCTCCCTTCCCCGTTGTGTGTTCGCCTGTCATACAGTAACGTTGCACACCCAGGGTATGTTACGGTACATCACATTATGTTTACAGTACAAGCCTGGTATCCGTTCTGTGGCTGGAATCAAGGCCAGGAAGCAGCTTGCGTCTCAATATGTCCTTGCCCGACTTCACGCCGTCTGATGCGGCAGCAAAACCGCGCATGCTGTTCTTACTTATATCTCAAAAAGTAATTGTCCGATTTTGAAAATACTTATATATTTGAACTTGTACGCAGTTGGTCTTTTAGGCCAGCTGTATCAATTTATGCCGTTCTATTGAAAAATATGGAGTTAGTATCAATATCTCAGTTATTAATCACCGCATGAGACTAAGTAGCACGTTATTTTACAAGGCCTAGGGTACCATTTACGAATATGAAAGCAGAATGCCGATATCTTTAATGGTTTAGAAGTTATTTCTGTGTAATATGTTAGGTGAATAACCCTGTATATATAATTTCTTAAGAGACATGTATTATGAATCCAGTTTTTCTGTTGAATTAATCTGATGTGTTTGATGAAACAACCTTTATCCGTCTATGCTTGGTCATGTATTCGGGTCCCTGAATTGCCGAGTGTTTCAGGAGATATCAGGAGGCATTTATACAATTTACCGGGCGACTTGGCCGTGCGGTTAGGAGCACGCAGCTGTGAGCTCGCATCCGGGAGATAGTAGGTTCGAACCCCACTGTCGGCAGCCCTGAAGATGGTTTTCCGTGGTTTCCCATTTTCACACCAGGCAAATGCTGGGCTGTACCTTAATTAAGGCCACGGCCACTTCCTTCCCATTCCTAGGCCTTTCCTGTCCCATCGTTGCCATAAGACCTATCTGTGTCGGTGCGACGTAAAACAAATAACAAAAAAATGAATAAATATGCAATGTCTGTGGAATTACAGCTGTTCGTATGGTACGCATAAAAACAACCTTACAAAGATTATTTAATTGACATATTGATGTGTTGACTGGTGGTGAAACTCGTCTCATATGTACAGATGTAGAACAGCTTTTCAATGGAAGGGGAGTCACAGCTGTTTGAATTGGTTACTTAAACTTTCGTAACAGCAAAGACAAAGATACGAATTGGTCGCTCGCATTATACATGTTATGCCATCATAAACGATGATCTCCAACGAGTTACACGTGTTATTATCAAGGGAGATGAAAAAGGCGTTGAAGCCAGTGGTGGGTATTTTAAACATAGGTTTGTGCGACAATAAGTGCATTGATAAGTCATTTGTGTTTAAATATCTATATACGGTTTTTGCATCAATAAGTCATCTGGATTGAAATAATAATAATAATAATAATAATAATAATAATAATAATAATAATAATAATAATAATAATAATAATAATAATAATAATTTCGTGTTGCTATATCTATCCGGGTGCAGCCCTTGTAAGGCAGACCCTCCGTTGAGGGTGGGTGGCATCTGCCATTTGTAGGTAACTGCGTGTTATTGTGGTGATAATAATGTTATTTGCTTTACGTCCCACTAACTACTTTTACGGTCTTCGGAGACGCAGAGGTGCCGGAATTTAGTCCCGCAGGAGTTCTTTTACGTACCAGTAAAGCTACCGACACGAGGCTGTTGTATTTGAGCACCTTCAATTACTACCGGAATGAGCCAGGATCGAACCTGCCAAGTTAGGGTTCGAAGGCCAGCGTCTTAACCGTCTGAGCTATTGTAGTGAATTATAGTGCTATGTGTGGTGTGTGAGTTGCAGGAATGTCGGGGTCAGCACAAACACCCAGCCCCCGAGCCATTGGAATTAACCAATTAAGGTTAAAATCCCCGACCCGACCGGGAATCGAACCCAGGGACCTCTGAACCGAAGGCCAGTACGCTGACCATTCAGCCAACGAGTCGGACAGGATTGAACTGATGTACGTCATATAGGGAAAAGACAAGGTGCCGGAGATTTTATCCTGCGGAAGTCGTTTTATGTGTCAATAAATCTACCGATGAGAGTATGGCACTGGACTAAACTGGGATCGAACTCAGAATGTCAGCACTTTACCATCTAAATAATTCAGCTTGATCTGGTTGATGATGGCAGCGACTGAATTCACTCGGGATTGAGGGCGTGTGGTATCATTGCCTACTTAATTGAGGTGGGAAATACAGGATTTCTCATATAAACCAGACCGGCCAGCGGCGTTTTTACTCTTCGAGACCTAAGCAGCTGTACGGGAGGCGCGCGGATAGTTCTTCACCTTGAAAGGAGCATGGACGTGTTCGACCTAGCAGTCGCTAGTCTGAATCTCAGCTGTTAACATGGTATGGTTCGTATGTAAAAGTTACTTTAAGTACGAGTCGGCTCGACGGGTACGCAATGCATTTGTTCAGCAATTTTCTAGTGAAGTGCCACCTCATGAGCACAGGTTCACATAATTATAAATAAATAAAAAAATAAATTTGAAACTACTGGCTCAGTGCTCAATGAAAACATGCGCGCACACGAACAGTTTTAACATTGTTTAAAACCTGCTGATCCAGCCACAAGAGTGAGAAATTGTGAGTGGTATCTAGCATCTTGTATCGTTTATTCGACCCACAGCTTGTGCCTTTTCGGATGAAGCCTGATTTCATCGTAATGGTCGTGTGAACAGTCATAACTCGCGCCATTGGTGTGCAGAACATCGTAATGATGTTTATGAAGTCCATCATTATGATAGGAAGATTGGTGTTTTGGTGTGCTGTTAGTGCAAGACGACAAACCGGGGCCTATTATTTTCTAGACGACAGTAAATGCAGTGTGTGATTTTTACTTGTAGGGTAAACTGAAAAAATTGTATCGAACAAATCCTCACACACTGGAGGAAATGAAAAAAACTATTATGAATGAAATCAGAAATATTACTGTGGCAGAACTCACTTGCGTCAGTCAGAATGTGGTTACCAGACACAATGCCTCTATAACCCAGGAAGGAGGACACTTCCAACACCATTTATAAGGTAGGATTTCATATACAAGATTGTATACACGCTTAAAGTGGGGCGGCCGCGTGCGGCTTAAGTTCGGCTGAGGCAGCTTCCGTAGCCCAGAGTACAAACACCGTGCGCTCGGTCTGGGTTTATATGAGAGACCCTGTACATATGGAGAATCCACAGCACTAGATCTATACCAGCGGAGATTTCTACCGCAGTTTCCAATTCGTGATGGTAAACTGAGAATTTATAGAACATGGATTTGGCAGCCCAAGTGATTTTCTAATGTGATGGTTAACATACTGATGAGCATATCTCTCATTTTAGCAGTTTTAAATAGAATGACTGTGCGGGAGTTCAATCCTGCAACCTCTGTCTAAGCTAGCCAAGTGAACTATGCAACCCATGCAAAATACGGCGCTCCATTTACACAGCTCAAAAAATAGGGGAGAACCTGGTTTGTAATGTCTGGTATGTGAACGTTAATTTGGTAGATGGGGTTCCAATGTTCGTACAGCATACCTTGAGACCTTAGCTACTCAGGGTATGTCAAATCGAGGTTACACTCCATCTGTAGGCGTAGCCATGCATTAAACTGTCAGGTGACCCCTCAAAACAAAGTGAATAGCGCTGCGTCCGTGTGTCATTGTGAGGTACACAGACTACTGCGGTCATTTGAGCACGTTGTACGTAAAACAGCACATCGCATGAGACATCTTAACGAGGTTCAAGTCGCAAGGTCCGTCACTTTGATCCAGGAAGGATGGATTTTTTGTCGTGTTGCTGTGGATCTCAATGTCTCTCCGTCAGTTATTCAACGCTTGTGGAATCGCTACAGTGAGACAGGCCAGTTAATGAGGAGGGTTGGAGAAGATCGTAGACGCATGACAACCCTACAGGATGACCGATATCTGACCATCTGTGCATTGCGGCGTCGTTCACCAACTGCCAGAGAATTGCAACAAAACCTTAGGAGGGTCACTGGAGTCACGGTGTCTGACCAGACAGTAAGAAAAAGGTTAAGAGAAGTGTCCTTACGATCCAGACGTCCTGTTCGAGTGCCCCGTTTAACGTAGCAACATCGCGCAGCTCGCCTTGTGTTTGCCCGTACCCATGTCAACTGGCAACTTCGCCAATGGAGACCTGTGTTGTTCACACACGAGTCCAGATGTTGTCCAGGAAGGCGACCGATTCGGACAACGTTCTGTGATAGTGTAGGGTGGCATCGGTATTGATGGCGGTACGGATCTTGTCGTCGTCCGTGGTAATCTTACCGCTGCGGGGTACATACAGCAGATACTGCTACAGCATGTGTTGGTTGCTGCATACGGTGTTGGCCCTGAATTCGTACTCACGCACGACAATGCCAGGGCTCATGTAGCGCGCATTGCCAGAGCTGTCTTGCGAGAAATGGACATTCAAGAGATCGAATCGCTAGCAGTGAGTCTCTACCTTAATTCCATGGAGGATGTGTGGGATAGGCTTGACACCTGTGTTCGTGGGCATCCTGTTCCACCACAGACTCTCCAAGACTTCGAACAGGCTTTCATTGAAGAATGGGACCTGATACCGCAACGTGACCTCTGTCGACTTATACGGAGCATGCCACGTAGGTGCCAAGCTGTGATAAATGCTCGTGAAAGACATACACCATATTGAAGCTCTCCAACTGTGATAAAAATTCTCCCTGCAGGACTGCTATAACTTTGTTTTGGCCCTATTTGGACTTTTCCCTTTGTGTCTGAAAATGAACGCGAATCCATCGATATTATTTTGTATTCTTCAAAGACAAAGAAAAAAGGTTTAGTTTGTAATATACCTGGGTGTGAGGTATTTTTTGAACAGTGTAGTATATTTACGTTAATTGGATATTTATTATTTTGTATCCATATCGGAGGCTTTGCATTAACTCGTGTGTAGCAAAACTCGGTTCTCAACGGTGCACTGCTATGTCCTTATTACTTCTGAAAACTTAGTACAATCATTGCATATGTTTCTTGGAAGATGTTGAACGCGACTTTCTAGGCCACTAATCTAAGTTTTTACCCTAATATGTTGATTGGCATTGAGGAAAACTGATTAGAAACTCAACTCTAGAACAATTATTTTAAAACAAAGTACCTTGTCACAGCTTTGGATCAACAGAAACCATCCATTCTTTAGCTTCATTTTGTACATGAAGTAAATTTCGAACACATATACAGCATACACTTATTTATATTGCACCGGGCGAGTTGGCCGTGCGCGTAGAGGCGCGCGGCTGTTAGCTTGCATCCGGGAGATAGTAGGTTCGAATCCCACTATCGGCAGCCTTGAAAATGGTTTTCCGTGGTTTCCCGTTTTCACACCAGGCAAATGCTGGGGCTGTACCTTAATTAAGGCCACGGCCGCTCCCTTCCAACTCTTAGGCCTTTCCTAACCCATCGTCGCCATAACACCTATCTGTGTCGGAGCGACGTAAAGCCCCTAGCAAAAAAAAAAAAAAAAATTTATATTGCCTTTATATAATCGCCGCTTTAAATATTTTTGCAGTGTGTATTTCTATAAAATCAGTTCAATGTTTGGTGCACAACCCTGCAACTACAACTGCTTAAACCTCTGGGAATGTATCAACGTTATTTTCCTATTCCGATTTAGAGAACAGTTAAATTAGTCGGTAGGAAAACAGATTATTGAAATATTAAAATATAAGGGGCCATCAAAAAGTTTCCGTTGGATAGCTAAACAGTCCTGAATAGGGATGCCAATCAGACAAAGTCGCCGTGAGCACTGAGTCATTCATCCCGCCGACGCACGAGATTGCAGATCCCTTTGTGGTAATAATTTTTTTTAAATTTCGTGTGGCTATTTCTAGCCGAGTGCAGCCCTTGTAAGGCAGACCCTCCGATGAGGGTGAGCGGCATCTGCCATGTGTAGGTAACTGCGTGTTTATTGTGGTGGAGGGTAGTGTTATGTGTGATGTGTGAGTTGCAGGGATGTTGTGGACAGCACAAACACCCAGCCCCCGGGCCATTGGAATTAACCAGTGAAGGTTAAAATCCCCGACCCGGCCGGGAATCGAACCTGGGGCCCTCTGAACCGAAGGCCAGTACGCTGACCATTCAGCCAACGAGTCGGACCCCTTTGTGGTAAAACACCTTGTATTCTGTGAAGAAGTCCGCAACCGCCTGCTGCACATCCTCGGCCGACAGGAAGCGTCGAACCTTTAAGGCTTGATAATTGCATGGGGTGAAATCAGGACTGTAGGGCGGGTGTTCGAGTGTCTCCTACTTCAGTTGGCGTACCTTCTGCGTGGCCTCCCAGATCGACTGGCGTCTTGTGTCGAAATGCGACCCGCACGGAACTTTGTGCACCATTCCACAAGGTGGTTTTCGACAGACATGCTGCCCCATACACAGTCTTCATTCTGCTATGGATGTCCACCGGTGTTTGTCCTTCGGCAGCCAAGAACAGAATAACAGCACGTTGGTCCTGTTTGGACGCATTTGGTAATAACTTCGCCGTAGTTCACGTGGCCCCAGTTAATGTACGCACCTCGGCGCGACACAACTGCCACACTAATCCCTTCGCCTGCATGCTCGTAATATACCCGCATCGGAGTCGCGCTACGTTGCATGTCCGCTGCAGAAACGCCCTCAATCGGATTTTTTTTTTTTTGCTAGTTGTTTTACGTCGCACCGACACAGATAGGTCTTACGGCGACGATGGGACAGGAAAGGGCTAGAAGTGGGAAGGAAGCGGCCGTGGCCTTAATTAAGGTACAGCCCCAGCATTTGCCTGGTGTGAAAATGGGAAACCACGGAAAACCATTTTCAGGGCTGCCGACAGTGGGGTTCGAACCTACTATCTCCCGAATACTGGATACTGGCCGCACTTAAGCGACTGCAGCTATCGAGCTCGGTCGGAAACACTTTGATCACGCCTTATTATATGTTACGTTACTCGAAGGAAACAGCAAGAGTGTTATATTATGTGCTTATCTGTTTGCCATTTTAACATACTAAGGGGATATTTCTAGTTATAACGACTTTCCGAGACACTTGGTTAATTGAAAGTCCTGAACTGTTTCGTAAACAGAACGCTAAATGTTGTAATATGATTGTTTTCCTTTACAATGCATTACAATTAAAAAGGAAAACGATTTGTATCTTATTATAGGCTAGCTGTGACCGTGCTTCGCGACAGAATTCTCAGAAAGACTGTCTTTGTAGTTTTCCCAACTGAAGTCAACATAGATCATGAGTAGGAATGTAGCCATTGAAAGCAATGTTATCATACAAAATACTCGATCAAATGAAAAACCGAACATTTTCTCACTTTTAACGAACAGTACTACGCTGCCGATCTAAGAGTTCAAAGTTTCAGTGCTGGAATGACCAGGCCGCAGAAAATCGCCAACACTCCTCTGCTATTATTCCATTAAATGTGCACACAGCTCAGTCTAATCAGTGCCTCAAAGTAGGGATTCAGCCAGGCTGTTGTTCTCGGTACGCAGCAGTAATCCCATCTATCTGAGATGAGTGGCAGCAGAAAACACAAAGCACAAACAATGGTCAATGTAATGTTATTGTTGATCAATTTTATGAGCTTATGAGCTTTCCATATTGTAGGCCTTCACATTTAGTTTTGTTCCGACTCTGTGATATTAGGGCGTCTTATAAAATAATTTATAGCGTAGACTGTAGTTCCTTAGTCCCCGACTTTATATACCGATTTTCATTAAAATCTGTTTACCCATTTTCTCGTGACTCGGCGCTGATATGGACTTGGCAAAAATAAAAAAATCCAAATTCATGAATATCTCTGTTCACATAGCCGGTAAGGTAAAAATGTATAAGACATCAACGAACGGAAATTTAATACTGTATAACTTTGGTTATGTAGTATTTATCGATAGGTCACTACCACTAATAACAAATATTTGAGATTAAAATTTTAGGCCTTCCCCTAAAGTACCATTTCGTTCAACACGAATAAAATTATTTATGGCCTAGATTGTAATGATTTATTCCTAGACTTTACATACTGATTTTCATTAAATTCTCTTCAGCCGTTTTCTCGTGATTCGCGTACAGACAGACAGACAGACAGACAGACAGACAGACATGAAGGAAAATTAAAAAGTGCACATTCTTGTTAGTATGGAAAAGAAATACAATTCTTTATAAATTCTGAGCGATTTACAGACAAAACTCTTATTTTATATACCGGGTGGTTGAGCAGCCCCTTATATTTTGGGCGGTAGGTAACGTTATATATAGATTTCCGAAAAACATTAGTACTTGCTTTTTTAAGGCCTTAGTACGAATATACTTTTATATAATCCTCGTAAATATGGTAGAAATCATTAGCGGCAGTGTTATTTCTATTAGTTAAGCTATAATGAATGTGTAAAACGATCACAGTTTCAGTATCACTATCTTATGATTGGACAGGAAGTGTCTATGAAGACTACAACGTGCTTGCCATGCACCGCGGCTCGCGGTAGCTAAGATGGGTGAATCGAGCGTCAGTGCTGTTGCATCAGTCAAGAGACGGCAAATCAGTGCGCATCCTTTAAAACCAATAGCAATTTTTTCATCATAATTGTATCCGTCCGCCTCTGTGGTGTAGTAGTTAGCTGCTACCCCCAGGAGGCCCGGGTTAGATTCCAGGCTCTGCCCCGAAATTCGAAAATTGGTACGAGGGTTGTAACGGGGTCCCCTCAGTTCTCGGGAGGTCAACTGAGTAGAAGAGGTTTTCCGTGGTTCCCCACTTCTCCTCCATGCGAATGCCGGGATGGTACCTAACTTAAGGCCACATCCACTTCCTTCCGTCTTCTTTGTCTATCCCTTCCAATCTTCCTATCCCGCCCACAAGACCCCTGTTCACCATGGCAAATGAGGCCGCCTGGGCGAGATACTGATCCTCCTCGCCGCTTGTATCCCCGACCCAAAGTCTCCCGCTCCAGGACACTGCTCTTGGGGTGGTAGAGGTGGGATCCCTCGCTTAGTCCGAGGGAAAACCAACTCTGGGTGATAAGCGGACTAGGAAGAAAGAAAGAAAGAAAGAAAGAAAGAAAGAAAGAAAGAAAGAAAGATTTTTGTATCCCAACTAACATGGAGCACCTCTGTCATACAAAAAACTTGTTTAATGCTGGATTCTAACCACTACGCTGCTTATACTCACGTATGTTGTGCTGCAGGCCTTATCCGATTCAGCCACGAAGTCAACATAGATGGCGCTTGATAAAGGTTTAGTACGTAAGTATGGCCGTTCCACCTCGAAAGTTAATATCCGTGTCAAAGTCTTCAGTAATGGTTTACAGTGTTCATTTAACATTTTTACATTACAAAGCATGTAGCATAACCTATTAATTCGATCGTATTACGGGTACCTGTGTTATTTCTGGGCGCAATAAATCACATGTTTGCATAATGGTCCTTAGTATTTGGCGTGGAATTGTTCATAGTAGTGTTTCCTTAGCTAAGTCCGTGGATCAATTTACAGCGATGTAACACAAGTAGGCGAGAGCCTTGTCGACCATAAGTAGAAATTTCAAGGTCTTTAGCGTTCATAAATTAAATGATAATGATATTTACGTTATACACGTTAATTGGGTTGTCTATCTCCGAAAAATATGAGACCACCCGGTATATACTGTAGATGGTGGAAACCCAAGATCTCCCTTGTACCTTTAAGTAAAGTGGCTCAGTAACAGTAACAAAAATTAGGATTTCTCATTCGTTTATGGATTGAAATGAGGAATTTCAATCTTCGTTTAAGATTTATAGGTTGGTATTATTTTACTCACTTACAGACGTGATACGAGGAAAAACTAAGGATGTTTCTTCTTTCTTTCACGAAGACATACCTATTTCACATTTTTTACTTGTGCATAACCATTCGTTGAAGATTATCTCTAGGTTAATGCTTAAATTATGGTTCGTTCCATTTCTCATAAAGCTCAGTTTAACAAAACAAGATTACAGCGAGGATGTACCTTTGCTCGGGTAACCTGCCCGTGTCATTTTACGTTTCTAAACAGATTAATTCTAAACTATACTCTAGGGTGTATTGCCACAGTAGTCTCCGCAAATTACAGTATGAAGGTTTCGATATCTATTCTATGCATTAGCTATAGATGCATACTTGAAATATGTTAGTAATACAAATGGAAATATTCTATAACCAAGATATGTTCCAGTGATTGCGTGCAGAGAGGAATGTGGTCGAATACTGCAGCATTTTTCCGGCATGAAATGTGCATGCCACCCCGTTTCATTGGAGGTCAAAGGACGTTCTCGGGGTGAGTTTCAACGTAACCTGTGTATTGTGCCGTTCTCTGTGTTGTACAACGTGAATGTCCCTTTCGACCTCACAGATCTTTTTATCATTAATATCTGTTCATCATCGTTTTTGATGTTACATGTTTCTGATTTATTGTTCAATGAAATTATTCGGTGACTTATAATTCAACCTTTAATATCGTATCTTGTTCTTTACTTCATTTAACAGGAATTTCTTAATCTGATACAATGGCGACGAAAATACGAAATGCAATACTTACAGTTAGTGTATGTTAACGAAACCACTTTATACAGGGCAATTCAAAATGATGGACCCGATTTCATAAATTTATTCTATGAAACCTAATGAACATTTCATACTCTGAGATATGCGCAAAGAAAGGCAAACTCTCAAGTTTAGTTGAGTCTAGATTTCATCCCACATGGTTTCATTTTCAGCCGTTTCGAGCGCGCAGGAATCGAGTAAAGAAAATGGCTGCGGCTGGAGAGCAGAAGTCGTTCTGTGTGCTTGATTACCATGTAAACAAGTCTGTGATTAGTGTTCAACGGCATTTCTGTACCAGGTATGGAAGAGCCATTCGTGCGTGGTATGCAAAATTCAGAGACACGGGCTGCATCTGTAAGCGAAAGTCGACTGGCCGTCCTTCGACCGGGGAAGAAACAGTGGAACGTGTTCGCGCCAGTTTCGTGCGGAGTCCGCAAAAGTCCACCTACCGGGCATCGAGCCAACTTGAACTTCCACAGGCAACTGTGCCCCTCCGCATTACCATGCCAATGTGGCCGCGACACAATACACAAGGTTTGGCAGGAGATAGACTATCGGGCTGATGCATGTCGTGTTACGCGAGGTGCTCACTTAGAACACTTGTGATATAACTGAGAGAAGCTTTGAGAGTTTACCGTTCTTAGCACATGAATAAATTTATGAAATCGGGTCCATCATTTTGAATTGCCCTGGATGAATGAGAATCACAGTGGTAAGCTCTGAAACCTTTGGTTCTGTTTACAACTGAGTAATAAAGAAAGGCCACCTGTTGCTTTGATGGATGTAAGAGTTTTGCATCCGTTTCTTGGCACAAGCCAGACACAAGTGTAGTTTCCACCGAAGTCTCACAAGGAACCCTCACGAATGCGAGGTCGCGAACGGTCAATGGTACTGAATGCGTTCGAAGCCCCATCTGTCGTCTACCCCGCATGTGCAGTACTGGCTGCAAGAGGGGACGGAACTCAAGGTATCCAAATGTGAAAAGAGCGTGAGGCTATGAAGTAGAGTTAAACCGCACATCGACACGTACATCACAACAGTGCTAGTATTGATATAAACCAGTGCAATGACAACCATAAAAAAAGCAAACATTGCCTTATATCTTTAGCAACAGTTGCGGACGTTGACATTCCGTCAGAAAGAAACGCAAATTATTTCTCAGAGTGAGAAGGAATTAGCAGATGAAGTATTACCTTTTTATAAAATATAAGTATACTCTCGACTATGTGGACACTGCACATGCGGATTGCATTGATGACAATACAGGTAAAAGTGACATAGAAATAGATGTCCAGACATGTACGTAGTTCATCCTCCATGTCGGAGCCACAACTCCTGGCTCCAGTGAAGCATAGTAGGGAACGATCGTTGTCCAGTAGGCGAGTAAAAGACATAATTAGGTACACGGATGGCCATCCACACATAGCAAAAGGACAATTACGAACAGATTTAAAATAAGTCCGCAAAAATATGACCGTGTGGTGCATATGAAAAGCTATGGTACTTCCAGGAAGGACAACGCTAATCTGTAAACAATATTGTTTGCGCGATTTGAGAAACAAGTTACACGATGTGCATGATAAATACCTAGTACGTTATGGGTATCAAATTACTCAGGACATAAGATACAGTGACTTCAAGGGTGTAGTGGATAGTTGCACAACTTGAAAAACTAAGCTACAGAACTGGACGT
The DNA here is from genome assembly GCF_040414725.1 of Anabrus simplex. Taxonomy (NCBI): domain Eukaryota; kingdom Metazoa; phylum Arthropoda; class Insecta; order Orthoptera; family Tettigoniidae; genus Anabrus; species Anabrus simplex. The sequence continues at coordinate 905,037,949 of NC_090265.1, forward strand.
CACAAAATAACGAGATTCCAAACAAAGCGGGCACTTAACGATGCACAGCAAGGTGCAAAATCGGCTCGAGCATTTGTAGATGAGGTAAACAACCTTATCCCATTTTTTAGTGCTGAGTTCGTTTTCAACATCGACCAATCAGGATTTGACGAGAAAATGCATACGAAAGGCACTCTGGCAGTTAGAGGTACTAAGAGAATTACAGCACGAGCAACGAACATCAATGCCCTAACGGATTCGTATACAATTATGCATGCCTATTGTTAGTCTGGTTGGCATATTGGCTGGGAAGTTATTTATTGTGCTGCGAGAAGCTGAAAATTGTCTGCCTCTAACGATTATGTCCCATGTCAGGGACAGATATGGTATGAACACTGCTTTTAGCCCATAGCTGGTGAAAATTTTTGTCGCTTGACTCCTGCTCTGCCTATAAAACTCATACTGTGTTAGAGAATACCATCTCTCCTGGAAATTGTGTAACGTTTGAATACCTCCTGGAACGCGGGAAAAATTCAACCTCTGGATGTCTGTTTTTTCGTGCCTACATACCATCACACCGTCTGCAGCTACGCTATTAGTAATAGCCAGTTTCACAATAAACTGCATGACAGACGGGTTTGCATCAGTTCTCTTCACCACGTTACATGAATATGATTACCTGTGAATTCTGTAAGAGTGGGTACCTACTTGATCTTCCTGAACATTTTATAACTCGCCTTTGTTCTTTCTAGCGCTACCTTTTGTAATCACTTTGGTGCGTCATTTTTCATTCGGTGTTCATGGTGCAAGTCAAAGGTTTGCTTTGAACATTCGGTGAACGTCGACGAAGTCTATTCTGTGAAGTGTAACACACATATTCCATAGAAGGTTGATCTCTGCACCGCCTGGACACTCATTTGTTGTCACCCTCCTATGCACATGCTGTGCCATTAGCAGCTAATACTGTTCCCTGCCTCAATTGTTACCACAACACTTCCTAATGCCCCTTAATAGACATCGCACCTGCCACCTCGCACTTGTGAGGATTCCTTGTCAGTCTCATTTATGACTGTGAAGGTGTATGGTGCTCAGTAATGTTATTCGGAGCACGGTTAGTGTGTCTGGATGTACTGTTCATAGGGCCAGTGAAGAAGGTAATGGCAAATTATTTTTTCACCATGTCTTGTAAACCCCATGATGGTGCACCTATAGATTGCAGTTTCCCTACAACCGCATAACTTTCGGTAATGTTTCTACAGGATCCAACCAGCCTCGTGGCTGAAGAGTTTAAAGATAGGCAATAAATCAAATTTTGAATGTGGTACTTGTGTCAGCCTCGCAGCAGAAAGGTCTATGGTCCGATTGACAGAGAGACACCCTTTAATAAATGGAAGAATTTGGGGGTAGGCAGAAAGACCAAGGAACTTATATCAAAAATATTAGCAGCACCTCCCTCAGAATTTAAGTTTCGTGGAGAAACTTGAGATCAGATTGAGATTAAGACAGGAGTCAGGAAGGGAGGCTGGCTCACACCAATATTGTGGTTAACATTGTCCTGAAAAGAAAAGAACATGAAAGAAAGAAATAAAAGGGACAGAATTGAGAAAATCTGTTTAGGCCCGAAGAGGCAGGATTTGACATTTCATGAACCCTAAAATATAAAGAAAAAACACTTAGCAACATAATTCTGTTTTAAGAAGTCGTGGTGGCTTCTTTCGAGGAGCTTAAAGTAATATTTGGTGACTCTGGACAGAAACTTGTGAGTTAGAGGAGTGCTCCCTAACGTCAATTTAATTCCATTGGTCCCCTGTTAGTATTGGACGCATTTTGAATATCTTGTATATTTCTCGAGAGTCCCATTCTATAAAGGAGTATTAACAAACCACGAGAATTAATCCTGGTGAACTCTCTCAATTGAATGAGAACCGGCAGGATTCATTTCATGAGGGATTTTTCTTCGTACGTAAATGTCTATTGAGTATTGTCTCTGAATTAGCTGTGCAGTTTGTCTGCTTTATTTCTCCTTTCTAAAGGGGGATGACATAGATCGTCGACAGCTTTGGAATCTACAGTTTCCCCCTAAACATGAATAACTGCTTTTCCACAGGCGTACCCGTGCCCCCAACGGGGTGTGCTACGATGATGTGGGCTGCTTCTACGACTCTGGAGTGTTTGGTTACCTCGATATGCTGCCGTCCCCCCCTCAAGAGGTCTCCACTCGCTTCATTCTCTTCTCGACTTCTCGAGGAGCACGGAGTATCGGCCTGCCCATGGAGATCCCCTTCAATAACATGAGCATGGCGTGGACCCGCCGGGACTCCTTCAATACCACAGCACCCATGAAGGTCATCGTGCATGGCTTTGGCAGTTCCTGCAGCCACATCTGGGTGTACGAGATGCGCTCTGCTCTCATGGCCGTCGTGAGTATTCTTATTCTTATTCTTATTCTTATTCTTATTATTAGTAATATCTTGGAGTATGAAAAGCAGTGCAGTAAGTATGTTATGAAAATTAGTATTCCTAAGACTTAAAGGGATGCTAGTGGGAAAAAAACGTAAGAGGTTTGAATTTCAGACAGGAAATATCAATCAATCAATCAATCAATCAATCAATCAATCAATCAATCAATCAATCAATCAATCAATCAATCAATCAATCAATCAATCAATCAATCAATCAATCAATCAATCAATCAATCAATCAATCAATCAATCACCACTGATCTGAATTTAGGGCAGTCGCCCAAGTGGGAGATTCATTAACTGTTGTTTTTCCAGTCTTTTCTTAAATGATTTGCAAAGAATTTGGGAATTTATATAACATATCCCTCGATAAATTATTCCAATCCCTAACTCCCCTTCCCATAAACGAATATTTGCCCCAATTTTTTCTCTTGAATTCCAACTTTATCTTCAAATTGTGATCCTTCCTACTTTTAAAAACCCCATTCAGACTTATTCGCCTTCTAATTTTATTCTATACCATCTCTTTACTGACAGCTCGGAACATACCTATTAGACGAGCAGCTCATCTTTCTCCCAAGTCTTCCCAGCAAAAACTTTGCAACATTTTTGTAACGCTACTCTTTTGTCGGAAATCACAGAACGAATCAAGCTGCCTTTCTTTTAATTTTTCTCCAGTTCTCGAATCAAGTAATCCTGGTGGGTGACCCATACAGGGGAACCATAATCTAGATGGGGTCTTACCAGAGACTTACATGCCCTCTCCTACGTTCTTAGTACAACCCCTAAATAACCTCATAACTATGTGCAGAGATATGTACCCTTTATTTACAATCCCATTTATGTGATTACCTCAATGATGACATTTCCTTATGTTAACTAACACCTAGGTACATACAGTGATCCTCAAAAGGAACTTACCGAGCTCGATAGCTGCAGTCGCTCAACTGCAGCCAGTATCCAGTATTCGGGGAATAGTGGGTTCGAACCCCATTGTTGGCAGCCCTGAAGATGGTTTTCCGTGGTTTCCCATTTTCACACCAGGCAAGTGCTGGGGTTGTACCTTAATTAAGGCTGCAGCTGCTTTCTTCCCACTCCTAGCCCTCTCCTGTCCCATCGTCGCCAAAAGACTTATCTGTGTCGGTGCGACGTAAAGCAACTTGTAAAAAAAGGAAATCAAAAGGAACGTTCACCCCATCAACGCAGTAATTAAAACTGAGAGGACTGTTGCTAGTTATGAAACTCACAACTTGAGTTTTAACCCTGTTTATCATCATACCATAGCCTGCAGTCCGTCTCACAACACTGTCGAGATCTTTCTGCAGTTGCTCACAATCATCCGCAAAAGCCTCATCTCTGATACCGGTTCTTTACTAATATCAGGTATATAAGGAATTCCTCTCTCATCAGTTTAAGCTTCAGCTACTCTAATTCTGGAACAGATGGATCATTTCAAGTACTTAAGGATGTGTATTTTCTGAGAATGGTTGTATAGCAACTGAGATCGAATCAAGGTACAATGAAGCTAATGTATTGTGCGATGAATGGTATTCTTGGAGAAAGAAGTACGGTCTCGGACGAAACTGCAGTATCTTTACATAGGTCTGTTTTCAGACCGAGTTTGCTATACAGGAGTGAAAAATCAGAATATATTATTCATAAGTTCAAAATAACAGTTATGAAGAGAACAGGAACGCTTGCCGGTACAAAAGTGGTAACATTGGCAGGATAATTTTATTTATTCATTTGTCTTTAATAGTGGCGAAGTTAGGACTCATGGTCCTCTCTTACACTTAACCACTTCATTATACAGAAAAACCGTAGAGAAATATTATTAATATAATATTATTATTATTATTATTATTATTATTATTATTATTATTATTATTATTATTATTATTATTATTATTATTATTATTATTATTATTTTAAAATTGATACTAGCTGAAACATTCAATAATATTTAAAGTAATAATCTTATAAACTTCACAACAGCATGATAATGATTTTCCCAATTTAAGAAATGAATTGCGTGCATCCACATTAACCTCTCACTTTTTTGCACTTTGCAGGTGCGTATCATATACGTACATCCGTAATTCTTATTTTAATTCATAATCAGATTAACTGTAGTTTTTCTATCTAGATTTTGAGTATATGATTGTTAAAGCAATTGAATAAATACTTCATTGTTCCTTGCTGTTAATTACGCCAGAATAAATACAAAATTATATTTCATCATCTCTAAATATTAAAAAAAATCGATAATTGGGTAATACATATTTATTTCTTCTTGGATAGATCTCATAGCAGTGGAAATGCGTATGTGGTGAACATTAATTAGTTAATGATTCTTGCTCAATTGAATTGCGCAATTTAGATAATGACGATCTTGGAAATGACCTTAAAGGCTATATTTTTGTATTAGAACTTTGATTTCCGTAATTCGGTGTTGATAAGCCAGAAGTTGATACGTCAATAAATGAAACTTTTCAAGAAATGAAATTTAAAATTAACAAGGTGGCGTAAAGTACATAAGTGAATTTCTTTACTTCAAGCTATAATATCGTCTAGACAAACATATTATAAAACACAATACATGTATTTTATATAGATATTTCAAAGAATGTGTTATCACAAGGCGATAAATGGTCATATCAAGTTCTGCCACATGAAGGCATACACCATTTGACATATCAAATTACTAAGAGTCCGCCTCTGTGGTGTAGTGGTTAGTGTGTTTAGATGCCACCCGCGGAGGCCCGATTCCCACCTCAGCCATCCTGGAAGTGGTTTTCCGTGGTTTCCCAATTCTCCTTCAGGCAAATGCCGGGATGTTACCTAACTTAAGGCCACGGCCGCATCCTTCTCTCTTCCTTGTCTATCCCTTCCAATAACCCCGTCCCGTCCCCCCGCAAGGCCCCTGTTCAGCATAGCAGGTGAGGCCATCTGGGCGAGGTACTGGTCATTCTCCCCAGTTGTACCCCCGACCCAGAGTCTGAAGCTCCAGGACACTGCCCTTGAGGTGGTAGAGGCGGGATCCCTCGCTGAGTCCGAGGAAAACACCAACCCTGGAGGGTAAACAGATTAAGAAGAAAAAGAAGAAGAAGAAATTACTAAGAAAATCCTAAGCAAATCCACATACACTTCAATACAGAAGTAATAATCTTTATTGAAGTTGTATTTTCTCTCTTTACTATAAATTTCACAGCTTTAAACCTCTAATCTTGACATAGGTTGAGATGAAACACTGATTCAGTTTGATGATGATGATGATGATGATTAGCCAGAATAAAGAAGTATATTATCTGATACAGAATGACTCTTGGATAAACGTTGATAGAAATTATGACATTCTGGACTGGTGAGAGGTAGCAGTGACTAAAAGTCAATTTTCTTCTTTTGACTGGCCCAGAATAATTTAGGGTAATATGGTCACTTTACTGTCTTTCTCTTTTCTTCAGCCTTAGGTCCATAACCTTAAATGGTACATCTGGATCAAGGATGAAAAATTCTATAACTTTAAATTGTTTGTATCGCAGCCATTGTTTGATTTGTAACCATTTCTCAGTATTTCCCGCGGTATATTTTGTCCGTTTAATGTGTTTACCTGTCAGCAAACATGAATAACAGTAATAATCATTCTGTCACATTTCAGTAAGTTTCACTGGCACCTTTCCTTCCAAAGAACGTACAAAATTACACCAATCTCAGGGTACCATTATTTCAAATGTGCGTGCTTCTTTGCCCGTTCTATTCGAGCAGAGTTCACGTCACACTCAAGATGGGTATGATCAGGTAATCGAAACTTTAGATCTATAGTTTCCTGGGAGGGTCTGCTTTCAACTGCAGCACATATCATCACTACCATACTGATATTCCGGTTTTGTGCTCCGCAAGTATCAGAATAGGTTGGGAGATGTGTCACTGTGTTAGGTATGGAGATTGTTTTCTTGTGCAAACAAGACGCAATTTGTTCTGATCCTCGTCCGGCAGCTCCCTCATACCACATAAAACACTCAGTCTCATTATTTCTTTCGCTACAGTCTCTCGCCATAAGTACATCAACAGAATTGTACATCACAATTGTCTGTTGTAATAAACTATATTGCGTTGGCACACACTGTTACATATCAAATACCAGTACTTTCATGGCATTATTTTCCGTTGCTAATTTCTTGCCATTTTCCTAGCTCTTGTATGTATAAATCTAAATGCTTATCATATTCTTGTTGATTAATAATACCCTTATCTTCCTGATTACAACTCTTTAGCCTCATTCGAAACACGACACATGTTTTACAAGTGTCTGTCTTAGGTTACTTGAATCCGAGTCCTGTTGAATATCTCTATAAACAGGATAAGATGACACTCGCTAATTTTCTCCTCCTTAGTCACGTACAGCTTGTACATTTTGCTTAGACTAAGATGATTAATTTATTTAGGGTATGATGCAATACAGCATATAAAGAAAATAATACGGCCCCATAAGTACATTAACAGAAAATGCATGTCTCACATAACTGAAATATTCGATTTGTACATCTAAACTCTTGACCCAATCCACCGCTTCAGGAGTAGCTGAGTTAGGCCCTCTAGACTTCCAGGGAAGACATGGAGGGGACAACCCGACACTATTTTTTACATTGTTTGTGGAATTTTAGAACAGTCGCAGAATGGGCTATCTTTCCAACCTGGCTTATGATTAAGGTGATATGGTAAGCATTTATAACTGGTATGTTGTTAAAAGCTATTCATGTGACCTAGTATTTAATCACTTTCAGAAACTACGGTAGTTTATTATTTGGTTCGTGCTTTTCTCTGTGATCAGGTGTTACGTTACCAACTAGCATTCTTCTTGTGCATTAGCAAACCATCTTTACCTCCTTTGTTCCATAAACTGATGTAAACAATTACTTACAAACTACTATAGGCACTTTATTGACATGAACAGAAAGTGAGCAATTATAGTCCTATCATGAGAGCCATACCTCTTTTTCCTCATTCTTTCGTTTCTGTCTCTTTTCCTGTTATCTCGTCACCATTACTATGAACATGATCTTGAACAGCATGGTCAAAAAGTGAATGAAATTCAGTGAATACTGATTTTTGATACCTATTTTTTCCATTTTTTGGTGCACTCTTGCCTACTATAATCATAAATTAGAATAAATATATTTTCTGGCTGTACTTTGCCTTGCCTTTCAACATAAATTTCACCCTGTGCTTTCACCTTTTATTGTTTCAGTTCTGCCTAATTTTCTCCTAACAGTGATAAGTTCGATTTCAGCACCCTTGGCATTAGCATCTTCACCTCCACCATCACGTTCACTCTCACCATAACCTAAAAAACAAAAGATTAGCAACAGATGTATTAATACCATTTGAAGATGTTATCTCTACCGCATCAGCCGAAAGCACGTTACAAGAAGTGTGTGGTTAATTCAGTAATTTCCCCCGTCAATGTTACACATGTGGACTTTTGCTTTCTTCTTTATTAGTTGTTTGGGGAATGGGAATTTCTCACATTCACCTTCTGATGGCATATATTCTGATCCATAAAAGAAGTAACCTCAGTTCTTCTGTATACTGAAGACAAATTCTAAAGCCTAATTAATAATTATTATAATTACCTTCATTGTCATCAATATTATATGATGTTCATGTGGCCACGATTATTCTAGTTCTCTCTCCCATAGTGAAGATTTTTAAGATAAACCAATGGGAGCTATAATCTTCAGTATATTTCCTTACATTCATTCAACAACAAAACATTATTGTCAGTCTCGAACGAAACTCATGAAAAAACACGAAACGTTATGACCAAGAATGTAAACCTACAACGAGATGAACAGCACATATGTAATCACAAAACAAAATAATAATTCTGCCAAAACTTGATATGTGAGACATATTGAACCCATAATTCTACGGTGAGAAAATTTTTTTTCTCAAATATTTATTTGGCATTCAGAAACTACTGTATGTTTGAGGGCAGCCATTTTGCGCTCCCAAGAGCCCGATGTTGCGTGGGGAGGTTCTTCCTTCCTGGCGAGCTCGTGGATTGCCGGGACACCTCGGCGGGGCTCGAGTGCCCGACAATTCTTTAAATTAATGGAATTCTGCACCACGAGGGATTTTGATAATATAGTAAATGAAGAAATAAATGAGCAAAATTATTCATACACCCTCTGTGAAGACAGAGCCCCCAGGGAAAATTTTAAGTGCAGTTAAGCCCAAGTACATGGTAGCGTGAGACCAGCGAACTAGCTACACGTGCCAAGGTCATGGAAGGAAGAAAACGCGCGAAACGCACGGGCAGAAACAATTTATTTCTCCCGTTGTGAGTGTAGAAAAATTATAAAATTAACATCGAACATAAGTGCAAGTCTGTCCGGAGTTCTGGGACAAATCTTATCAAAATTGGTCTATTAGAAGCAAATTTGGCAGATTTCACAACCAAGCCTCATAGAGGGGATAGCGTCCTTCCGGAAATTATAAAAGAAACCCCCCACCGTAGATTTTTCAGTGTCGATCTGGAACTTGAAGCCGCGGGAGCTTGTGCCCGTCGTCATTAGAAATTCGCGCCAGATTGACCGACAATAATTCAATACATGTTCGTGGCTAAGGTCCATATATTTAGTTAAGAAGAAAAGTGATTGGAGAAGCTGTGAACGTTTGCAGACGAACTGGGAAGGTGTAGGCTGGTTGAAAAATACACAGCAGATTTTATTTTTATCATTTCCTGTACTCTTGTAAGTGAAGAGGGTCTGGGGGAAGCGATTCAAAATAGTTCTACTCCCTTATCGGCCGAACACCTGTTCTTATTGAAGCAACGGGGAGAGAAACCACTCTGGGAAACGCATCAGACAGTTAGAGTCGACTGCAGAACGAGGGAAGTTCGTGGTGCAAGTTACAAAGAAAGTGCATTATTTATGGTAATTTTAATCTCGTGTGTGTGAAGGGTAGTGTTTGGATGAGTGAAATTTTGAAAATGAAAATGTTATCTGTGAAAATGAGCGGCTAAGTACGAGGTTGCTGGAGATGATGTAATCAGAATGCTGAGAATGTCACCATTGTGCAGGTCTGTCTATTTTATATTATGTTGTAGTTAGTTAGTTAGTTACTGTCTGTCCTAAACAAATTTTCCAGATGATTGTCGGGTGATATTCGTAATTATCAGGCGAAAGGCGTTACAAATTTTGGTCAGCGTGTGTAATTTCAGTGTGTAAATTTCATGTCAAGAACGGTAAAATGCGACGCTTAAAATTTTTGTGTTGAGATGAGATATCATTCAAAGTGCGGATTTGTGAACGTTATAAGTGTAAATTTGTCGTGGCGAATATCGTAATTTCAGGTGTCAGTTGCATTCAGAAATGTTGGTCAATAATAATAATAATAATAATAATAATAATAATAATAATAATAATAATAATAATGTTTACCGCGGGATAAGGAAATTCCTCTCTGTTAAATTACATTTAACCAGTTATTTTTACAAGGATCGTAAGCATATTTAGATAATGTCAATAAAATTTGTTAGAGTCACAGTCGTTAATGGGAAGGAAATTTTGAGACATCGTGTATACTTGAATTGCGAAAGGTCGATGTGTGCTCTTGGATTCTTGAGGTCCGAAAGTCTTAATAATAGTAAAGTAAGAGATGTGTTTAATAATGGTTGTCGTTTTCACCAGGGGATCGATGTATGAAAAAGGATCTTGAAGGAAAAGGAATTGAGAGCGATGAATTGATATGTATGTGGAGACGAGATAGATGGAAGTAATACCGCTGGAATAAAGCGAGGAGAAAGAGTGTTGAGACAAGCTGTATTTTTGTAGAGGAAGTATTTAGGAACAGGCTGTGTGAGGCAGGCTGTATTGTTTTCCGCAATCAATCCGAATTTGAGATGACTATGAGGTGAAGCATTGTGAAATTTATAGAAAGATTCCAAGTGAAAGCGACTCTTGTAAAATGTTAAAGTCTGGGTAGTACACATCCAGTGATCTATGTTATGTAAAGCCCGCATGGATGATAAGAGAATGAACGATCTCCAGGATCAAAGAGCACTTTGGACACACGGTTGGGTTATATTTAATTTGTTCACTGGAGAGGTCATGGATAAGATGGTTGGAATTGATGATAGGCGATCTGAGAATTTCGAATGCGGTGGTGATGATTATTATTTTGAAGGCATCCACTAAAAGGGTACACGTGTGTTGGGAATTTTCATTTGCTTCCCTAACACGTCAGTGCACAGGCTGAGATTGTGTTCGAGGTGGAGAACCGTTCGTCACGTCTATTTATTTTTGAGTTCACATATTATAAGGAGGTAGACACTTACTGTATTTTTCGAGAGGTAGACACTTGCTGTATTTCGACTTGCATTCATTTGATAATAGAGACGTGGGTTCCGTCGTGCGCATTTGTTTGACGAAATTTGTGTTAATATCAGAGTTGTTTGAGAATTGCATTTCGCCTGATATGTTAAGGGAGACGTAGTACGACCCACTTTGACGCCCGACGATAGATTTAGGACGTCAGATGTTATTCTTGGAGTCACTGATGATGAGACGTCCTAGGTCACGCCCGACGATAGATTTAGGACGTCACGTGTTTATTCTTGGAGTCATTGATGATGAGACGTCCTAGGTCACGCCCGACGATAGGATTTGGAAGGCATCATGTATATACTGATTAGGTTTAGGGTGTACAGATTTCAAGTGAGCCCGACGATAGGTCTGGGATGGTAGCTGTACACACTCAAGTCTCGGTTAAGATGTTCCTTTTGTTTGTTCTTTTGTGGAAGTGGCCTGGTTGAAGGTAGCCGTTACAGTACGATATGATTTATTGTAGAGGGTCTATGCGAAGCTCTCATTGAGATAACGGGACTGCTATCAGACGAGTTGAGGGCTGTCCAAGTGTGGGACATCGACCCGATCTAGATTAAATATTTTTACTGTGTTTCTTCGTGCGTGTTAAGCTGTATGACTTCGAGATGTTAATTTATTTTTACGGACTTTATTGTTTCCTCGTTTTAACGTCCGTTTTCGTTTGATAGTGTGCATATTGACACTTAGTGTTGTAGAATGAGACTTGAGTTGCGAATGCGGTTTCGATTCGTCAGCCAGTAATTTATATTATTTTCATCTTGTCGTATTTTCATTCTTATTCTTAGTTAGAGTAAGTAAGTAATCACTTTACCGGTAGTGTGTTGGGACAGACAGTAAATAGAGAGATCTGTACTGGTAGCATTGTTGTCAAGGGAAAGAATTCCTTAAAATTGTAGTAAATTTTAGCGTGGACTGGTAAATTTATTAAGCATAATAAACCCATTTCTAACCTGAAAATCGGTTCAATAATAATATTTTCAAGTGACTTTTCACTTTTTGATTAACTTCAGTGTTTGGCATTTCTTCTAAATGCATGATTAATAATTGTTTCCTGCATTTCGCAGTTTGTTCCTTTAGAACGACTTAACGTAAGATCCTCCCGGATCATGTTGTTGTTGGTTCCTTCCGAACAGCTGTTTGGGGTGATGCACGTTTAGCATCGGGATTACCTTATCACTTAAGGGTGTCATGAATGACAAATACATGGTGGAATTTTATTTCAATTGTGAATGATGCCATTAACTTGTAGTGAACACCATGCTTTCCCATAATATTTCGCAACCTATCCAAAGCAACTGATAGTCAGTTTGGTTCGATTAAGGGTCCATTCGGCGGATGTTCCGTATCCGTGAAGGGTATTTGACTGGTGGATAACCTTAATTAAGAGAAAATCAGGCGTTCTACTTGTTGAAAGTCAGATTTTCCACGGATCGTGTGGATTAACTCTCAGTTCTCGTTTGGAATAATAGGTGCCCGGTTTTCAGGTCTTCCCTTTTTCAGTTTTTCAGTTTCGCTGTCCACTAACATATTAGCTTCTCCGAAGCAATTCTTCGACATTGGAAGAAACGAAGTGACGTTATGTAATGTGACTGTGTTTGGAACTTTTCAAAAATCAATAATTAAATCCTTTTATATTTTTGTGGCAAGAATGCATATTAAATTAACGATGTTATCGTGCTCTTTCAGTTTAATAAAAGTTAGTAAGCACATTTTTGCTCCTCATTTCAAGTAGTTAGGCTCTCTTCTGAACCCCATCGTTTGGTTAAGATCGTGACCGAATTTATTCCCGCAACGACCCAAGATTTAAGAGTTCTAAATTGTCCTACCGTAGCAGCCGTGGCCGACCAACGATGGAATGGTAAGTTCAAGGGTTCAGTAGAAGTGGCGCCATCAACTGTGGGGCCTTAATGTCACGATAACGATGAGGAGCCCAAAGTCACGATAACGATACGATGCCACGATAACGATAATGAAATTATCCATTGAAAATAAATGTTAGGAAAATATAAAATAATGTTGAGGCCTAAGCCACATTATAAATAATACAAGCGGGTGAAAATTATGGCTGAGCCACAGTTAAACGAATTATGCCCAATGAGAGTGCTAGATATTAACACGTTTAATGAGGAGCGTAACTACTTGGTAGATAATAATAATAATAACAGTCACAATGCATTTTAGGAAACCAATATTTAAAGCATTATTGAAGCTTATGTCATGTTGCCAATATAAATTTTGGAAGTGGTAACGCTGAATTACATTCAAAGTTTATGCGTTAACATGTTCGTTATTTACTTAATTTACGGAAGCGAAACCATTTGGGATATTTATCCAGAGTAACTTATTAACTTTAGAATTTTCTTTTTATTAAACAAGTTTGTGATACCAGCCATGTAAACAAAATTTTATGAGACAACTGTTGGAATGTTGTCAGTTTCGGTATTAAATTATAATAGCGTTTGTATGTGTAAACGCAGTAGATAGTGAATTCTTTCCTTAGTAGTTTGGAGTATTCTGGTTGCATCAACAGCCAGCGTACTCATTATTGTATTCTTTGTGGTATTGTGAGATGGAAGGTCAGGTGACCGTGGATCTGCTAAAGCAGATGATGGAGGACATGAAAGTCCAGAATGAGAATTTGGGTAGTAAGATGGAGATGTTAAATAGTAAGACAAATGAGAACTTGAATAGTAAGATAGATAGTTTGGATAGTAAGATGGAGGACGCGAAAGTCCAGAGCGAGAATTTGAGAGAGGACATGAAGGCTCATAACGAAAGTTTGGATGGTAAGATTGAGGAGTTGCAGTCTAGTTTGAAGTAGTATTGAGGATACCCAGGCTAGGTGTAAAGAGTCTAGTGATGAGTTGAAGGCTGGATTGAAGAACGTAGTTCGGGAGACATACACTATGTGCACCGAACTTAAAGAGGAAGTCAGGGGTGAGATAGGTAAACTCAACCAGCGTTTTGATGATAGCCGAGTGGAAATTAGGGATGAAATTGACAAACAATTTGCGGAAGTGCAGGTCAGTTTAAAGAACGATTTCGACAAACAGTTTTCTAAAATCCATGACAGTTTAAAAACCGATATGGACAAGCGTTTTGACGAAAGCCACGACATGTACAGTAGGTTATGTGATAGTCAGGATGAGATGAGAAAGGAACTTGACAAGCATTTACTGGAAAGCCAGGCGGCGCATAAGCAGCTGATCGACAGCCAGGTTGAATTTAAGGACGACATTACACAACAGGTCGTAGAGATGCGGATCTCCCGTGATAAGGAAAAGGGAAAAACGCTAACCATAATAGAGGAACAACGTCAAATATTATCTGCGGACATTCAGTCACTGAACAACAAGGTAGATAAAATTAGTGTGGAATTGGAGAGTCAGGTATTGTCAAAAACCGAAACCATGGAGAAGAAACTGTTGCAAGTTAATGAGGAAGCAATTAGTAAACTCCAAGCGGCTAATGAGGACTCCGAAATTTTAATTAAAGAAATTCAAGAGGAGTTAGTTGAAATGAAAAATGAACATACCAGGGAATTCAATGACAGGCAAATTAGTATAGAACAGGACTTAAGGGAAATCACGTCAGCCCAGGAAGAGACAGACAAGAAAGTTGGGTTCATTAAGAGCGAAGTGAGCAGTTGGATTAGCAGCGTGGTAGATATGCAGTCCAAGGTGGACAAAGTATTAAGTCAAACCTCGACAGCTGTTAACTCTGACCTCAGTGGTCAATTGCCAAATATCAGTCATGTGAATAATAACGGTCAGAGCTCAAATGTAGATACCAGTCGATCTCAAGGCTCAGGGGTCACAAACGTTATTAACATGATCAAGTTACATGAGGACCAGCCTAAGAAATTTAATGGAGGTCCACATACCACGCCGAAGGGGTTTCTTAAGGATCTCAGGGAGTACATCCGGGACGCCAAGATTCCTGAGGAACGTCAGTTGAGGGTAGCTGAAAGATATTTAGAGGGGGCACCACTTTTATGGTTTAAAGGCTTCCGATACCACTTTGATACCTTTGATGAATTCCAGAGGGCGTTTCTCAATAAATTTTGGAGTACGGAAATTCAGCAGAGTCTTAGATTAGAGCTATACTCACGTCGGTATAATGCAATAGGCCCTACAAAGTTCAGTGAATACTTTATTGCACAAATGGTAAAGTTCAGAGAACTTGAGGCGCCGCCCTCGGAGCAAGAGTTGGTACAGGCCATCCAGAAGCAGTTACCTCCCGAAGTGCAAAGGATGCTCATTGCATCAAAGGTAGAGACCCCCATGCAGGCAGAAATGATCCTTAGGCAATTGGATCATACCCATAATCAAATAGCACCCAGAGGGGGACGATCGCACGAGCAACATGTAAACACTGTTAGCCAGGTTCCAGAGGGAAGTCCAGAGGCACCTGAGCAGGGGAAACCACAGCCGACTGAGCGGAGGCGTGAGTTTCGGAATAACTGGGAACCCTCGCATCCACGAAATGAGGATTGGAAAAGGCGTAGGGGTAATTGGAATTATCCACAAAGGAGGAACCCTTACTGGAGGCGATACGATGGGGACAGAGAAAACCAGAGGAATTTCAGGAATGGACTTAATAACCGCAGGGACTGGGGAAATAATCGAACCCAGAACTTCCGCCGTGATGAGGATGAACGGTACCGTGAACGTGTTCAGTACACCGACGGGTTAAGGAAGGACCACGAAAGGAAAAAATGGCAGGGGGCTATACAGCGCCAGGACGTCAACACCGATTGTTTCGGGGCTGAAAGTTTGGAATTCCAGAAGGCACATAGGCAAGACCAGCGAAACTCCGGTCTGAACCCGTTTGCGCCGAATTTCGAGCAAGAGTCAATGTCGACTCTTGATAGAAAAAAAAACTTCAAATTCCCAGTAGGAGATTTTTCAGAGTCTCTCATCCCAGATTCTGAAGGAGAGACGTCAGATGAGTGGGTGGTCGCACAGATAGATTCGTGGATCATTACCTCTGATGACTTGGTGGAAGACCACTTAAAACAGGAGAGCAATCAAGTAAAGAAACTGCCTTTAATAAATGTACGCATCTGTAATTTTCATGTCAAAAGTTTGGTAGATACCGGGGCCAGTATCAGCATCATCTCCCAAGCTCTTTTCGACGATTTGAGACAACGAAATAAATTGCCAATTATTCCGGTGTCAAATGTAAAAATTCGAGGGGTCATTCCTGACAAAATTGCTGTTTGTAAGGTACAAACTTATTTGGACGTACAAATTGGAAATTCAACTTTCGCTCATGCATTCGTAGTCATGTCCAAAATGCACTACAATGTAATTTTAGGGGCTGATTTTATCCGTGAGACCAACGCAGTCATTGACTTGAGCAGGAACCAGATAAAGTTCAGGAAAGAAGAGGGAGCAGAAGTCATTACACTAAACGAGGAATTGGGAGAAGATAGAACATTAGAATATGGCGAAGAGGAGGCCCAATGTGTAGACTTTGTAAATTCATTAGAGGGAGTCGCTGGTGAAATTCACAGTGTAGATGACGAAGGGATTCATCATGAAGAGTTACATGACGTCTTGGAAGCTGAGGTTGACACTGATTACGAGGCCTTAATTGGGTTAAAGGTCGCGGAATGCCCTGGTACTGTAGAAGAGAAGGAAAAACTTAGAGATCTCTTAATGGAATATATATCTGTGTTCGATTCCAAACCGGGTCTAATCCCTAATTTCACATATGCACTAGCTGTTACGGATTGGACACCGTTTAAGAGGAGACCGTACCCTATACCGGACAAGTATTATGCTCAAGCTGCAAAAATTATTAAGGAAATGGAGGAGAACGGGCTAATTTCCAAGCAGCCCACTCCATATTTGAATCCGTTGGTCGGGGTTCAAAAACCGGACGGGTCTCTGCGCGTGTGTTTGGACGCTCGTGCCCTCAACGAACGCCTAGTCCCCGAGCATGACCATGCCCCTCCTATTAAAGAGGTTATCAAACGTTTCAGAGGAAAATCACGTTTTATTAGCGTAGATTTGACATCCTCGTATCATCACATCGGTTTGGAACTCAAGTCTAAATTGTTTACTGGCTTCCTTTTTGACCAACAGACGTATGTCTTCAATCGTCTCCCATTCGGGTTGAAAACCGCCGGTGCAGCTCTCATACGCGCCCTAGATCGATGTCTAACTGATGAAGTTAAAGCCGCTACAACTCGGTATGTCGATGATATCTTGCTAGCTTCATCCAGTTTTGAGGAAAATATCAGGGATTTGAGGAAACTACTGGAGAATTTAAGGGCATCAGGTTTCAAAATCAACTTGAAGAAGTCACATTTTTGTCAAAGGGAGGTCCTGTTTCTCGGCCATGTCATTGATGGTGAAGGAGTTCGCCCGAACCCGGTGAAGCTCCAAGCCATAGACAAGTTCCCAAGACCACTCAAAATTAAGAATGTCAGGCAATTCCTTGGAATGTGCAATTTTTTTTCGGACCATTGCATGAATTACACGGAGGTTGTAGCCCCACTGCAGAGCTTGCTTCACAAGAATAACAGGTGGAAATGGAGTCCCGAGCACGAAGAGGCCTTCAGGAAGACCAAAGAGCTCTTGCTAAACAGCGTTAAGCTAGGGTATCCGGATTTCGAGAAACCCTTTATTGTACAGACTGATGCATCGACCGTGGGAATCGGGGCACTCCTATATCAGGAATGTTTGGACCAGCCTCATAATAGGAATTACTTATCCTTCTATAGCCGAAAGTTGAGATCACACGAAGTCAAATACAGCGTGACCGAATTGGAAATGTTGGCTATTGTTCAGGCATTGCAACATTGGAGGAAAATGATTTATGGTTTTCACATAATCATTAAAACCGACCACAAGGCACTGACCTTTATAATGAAAACAGCTGTCGCTAGTGAACGAGTGGCTAGGTGGGCCCTGTTCATACAACAATTTGACTTCGAAATTGAGCACTGTTCCGGAAAATCGAACATCTTGGCAGACCTGTTAAGCCGAAACCCTAATGAGGAAGAACACGCCGTGAATCATTTGGACTTAGTTCAGGAAGACCACGATTTCCTATCAGAGTTGAGACAACTGGGAGACTTGCAATTGAGAGATCCTTTCTGCGGAAAAATGATTTCTTTCCTCCGAGGGACACTTCCGGCTGACGATCCACGGTACTTTGCCATCCAGAAATTGTCAAATAACTACTTGTACGTGAATAACATGTTGGTAAAATTCGTGGACAGCGATCACGTGAAATCCCGAATTTTGGTACCACCGGAGCTTCGAAAGGGATTAATCTGGCACGTACACAGGGTTATTGGTCATGGAGGGATTGATAAGGTTGTGTCAACCATCCAAGAAACGTTCACCTGGGTAAATCTGAGGGAAAATGTCAGAGACATCATCATCACCTGCGATACATGCCAACGGGTCAAGGCAAACCCTTATCTGATCAGGCAGGCGCCTATTCCTCTCTTACCTTCACAACCTAAAGAGCTGTTCGCGATGGATATCTATGGGCCGCTCGTGAAAGGAAAGCGTGGGAACAAGTTCGTGCTGGTAACCATCGATGTTTTCTCCAAGTATACGACTCTGTTTCCCATGCAAAAAGCTAACACCAAGCTAGTCTTGAGGTGTATTTCCCGAAATATCATTCCGGAAATGGGCACACCGAAATTCCTCTTGACAGATCATGGTCCCCAGTTCACCTCTGCACAGTTCAAAACTGCCCTTCAGAATATGGAAATTCACCACATCCTGAGCAGCGTGAGACATCCTGAGGGAAATCCTAGCGAAAGGGTAATGCAAGTAATTGCAAAATTCTGTAGAATTTATTGCGCCCAAGAACATTTCAAGTGGGTTGATGTGCTACCCCTGATAGTAACTTGTGTAAATAACACCATACACGAATCTATTGGGAGGATTCCCTCTATCGTGCACTTCAATAGGTATCCTGTGAGATCCTGGCATGGTGTCATCCAGTGTCCCATCGATCCCCGCCCGTCACAGGAATTATGCATTCAAAGTACGGCAGAACATTTACGTCGGCAGGCAGACCGCCGGTTGCGCAGGGTGAGGAATCGGAGATTCCACCGTCCCTTAGAGGAAGGCGAATTGGTGCTTGTTAGGAGACCCATGATGTCAAAACCGCAGGAAAACATCTATGCTAAATTTGCTCCCTTATATGTTGGGCCTTTCAAGGTGGTCAAAAGTTTCAGGAATAATTCCTACAGAATTCAGAGTCTGGATGGCAGCAGCGAAGCTATATTCAATGCCGCCAACTTAAAGGTTTATCATAGAGCCGAAGAAAGAATTCCACTACAGGATGACGCGGCCTTACCAGCTGGGGAGAGGGTCACCGAAGAAGAAGAAGAAGAACTACAACCAGTAAATGTGATCGTCACGTCGAGAGGAAGACAGGTCGAGGCACCAATCCAAGGACAGGCAAGCAGCGGGAGTAAAGAAGAGGAAGACGCTAAATGTTTACAATGTTCATTCTTAAGAGAAGACTTTGTTGATGATATCTGTAACGCAATTCTATTGTTGGAAGAAGAAAACAGGGAAATACGTGAAAGTAACAGAGCCCTACGTCAAGAGTGAGATCGGCTGGGAAATTTTACGTAGAATCATGGTTCATCTGTATCAAAATTCCCATGTACAATTTAGAATTTTGAAGGAATATATCTGTTTAAATATTTCCCCTTTCTGGGTAAACATTTCGTCGTTGTAGGTGGATTATGAACCCATAATTCTACGGTGAGAAAATTTTTTTTTCTCAAATATTTATTTGGCATTCAGAAACTACTGTATGTTTGAGGGCAGCCATTTTGCGCTCCCAAGGGCCCGATGTTGCGTGGGGAGGTTCTTCCTTCCTGGCGAGCTCGTGGATTGCCGGGACACCTCGGCGGGGCTCGAGTGCCCGACAATTCTTTAAATTAATGGAATTCTGCACCACGAGGGATTTTGATAATATAGTAAATGAAGAAATAAATGAGCAAAATTATTCATACACCCTCTGTGAAGACAGAGCCCCCAGGGAAAATTTTAAGTGCAGTTAAGCCCAAGTACATGGTAGCGTGAGACCAGCGAACTAGCTACACGTGCCAAGGTCATGGAAGGAAGAAAACGCGCGAAACGCACGGGCAGAAACAATTTATTTCTCCCGTTGTGAGTGTAGAAAAATTATAAAATTAACATCGAACATAAGTGCAAGTCTGTCCGGAGTTCTGGGACAAATCTTATCAAAATTGGTCTATTAGAAGCAAATTTGGCAGATTTCACAACCAAGCCTCATAGAGGGGATAGCGTCCTTCCGGAAATTATAAAAGAAACCCCCCACCGTAGATTTTTCAGTGTCGATCTGGAACTTGAAGCCGCGGGAGCTTGTGCCCGTCGTCATTAGAAATTCGCGCCAGATTGACCGACAATAATTCAATACATGTTCGTGGCTAAGGTCCATATATTTAGTTAAGAAGAAAAGTGATTGGAGAAGCTGTGAACGTTTGCAGACGAACTGGGAAGGTGTAGGCTGGTTGAAAAATACACAGCAGATTTTATTTTTATCATTTCCTGTACTCTTGTAAGTGAAGAGGGTCTGGGGGAAGCGATTCAAAATAGTTCTACTCCCTTATCGGCCGAACACCTGTTCTTATTGAAACAACGGGGAGAGAAACCACTCTGGGAAACGCATCAGACAGTTAGAGTCGACTGCAGAACGAGGGAAGTTCGTGGTGCAAGTTACAAAGAAAGTGCATTATTTATGGTAATTTTAATCTCGTGTGTGTGAAGGGTAGTGTTTGGATGAGTGAAATTTTGAAAATGAAAATGTTATCTGTGAAAATGAGCGGCTAAGTACGAGGTTGCTGGAGATGATGTAATCAGAATGCTGAGAATGTCACCATTGTGCAGGTCTGTCTATTTTATATTATGTTGTAGTTAGTTAGTTAGTTACTGTCTGTCCTAAACAAATTTTCCAGATGATTGTCGGGTGATATTCGTAATTATCAGGCGAAAGGCGTTACAAATTTTGGTCAGCGTGTGTAATTTCAGTGTGTAAATTTCATGTCAAGAACGGTAAAATGCGACGCTTAAAATTTTTGTGTTGAGATGAGATATCATTCAAAGTGCGGATTTGTGAACGTTATAAGTGTAAATTTGTCGTGGCGAATATCGTAATTTCAGGTGTCAGTTGCATTCAGAAATGTTGGTCAATAATAATAATAATAATAATAATAATAATAATAATAATAATAATAATAATAATAATAATAATAATAATAATAATAATAATAATGTTTACCGCGGGATAAGGAAATTCCTCTCTGTTAAATTACATTTAACCAGTTATTTTTACAAGGATCGTAAGCATATTTAGATAATGTCAATAAAATTTGTTAGAGTCACAGTCGTTAATGGGAAGGAAATTTTGAGACATCGTGTATACTTGAATTGCGAAAGGTCGATGTGTGCTCTTGGATTCTTGAGGTCCGAAAGTCTTAATAATAGTAAAGTAAGAGATGTGTTTAATAATGGTTGTCGTTTTCACCAGGGGATCGATGTATGAAAAAGGATCTTGAAGGAAAAGGAATTGAGAGCGATGAATTGATATGTATGTGGAGACGAGATAGATGGAAGTAATACCGCTGGAATAAAGCGAGGAGAAAGAGTGTTGAGACAAGCTGTATTTTTGTAGAGGAAGTATTTAGGAACAGGCTGTGTGAGGCAGGCTGTATTGTTTTCCGCAATCAATCCGAATTTGAGATGACTATGAGGTGAAGCATTGTGAAATTTATAGAAAGATTCCAAGTGAAAGCGACTCTTGTAAAATGTTAAAGTCTGGGTAGTACACATCCAGTGATCTATGTTATGTAAAGCCCGCATGGATGATAAGAGAATGAACGATCTCCAGGATCAAAGAGCACTTTGGACACACGGTTGGGTTATATTTAATTTGTTCACTGGAGAGGTCATGGATAAGATGGTTGGAATTGATGATAGGCGATCTGAGAATTTCGAATGCGGTGGTGATGATTATTATTTTGAAGGCATCCACTAAAAGGGTACACGTGTGTTGGGAATTTTCATTTGCTTCCCTAACACGTCAGTGCACAGGCTGAGATTGTGTTCGAGGTGGAGAACCGTTCGTCACGTCTATTTATTTTTGAGTTCACATATTATAAGGAGGTAGACACTTACTGTATTTTTCGAGAGGTAGACACTTGCTGTATTTCGACTTGCATTCATTTGATAATAGAGACGTGGGTTCCGTCGTGCGCATTTGTTTGACGAAATTTGTGTTAATATCAGAGTTGTTTGAGAATTGCATTTCGCCTGATATGTTAAGGGAGACGTAGTACGACCCACTTTGACGCCCGACGATAGATTTAGGACGTCAGATGTTATTCTTGGAGTCACTGATGATGAGACGTCCTAGGTCACGCCCGACGATAGATTTAGGACGTCACGTGTTTATTCTTGGAGTCATTGATGATGAGACGTCCTAGGTCACGCCCGACGATAGGATTTGGAAGGCATCATGTATATACTGATTAGGTTTAGGGTGTACAGATTTCAAGTGAGCCCGACGATAGGTCTGGGATGGTAGCTGTACACACTCAAGTCTCGGTTAAGATGTTCCTTTTGTTTGTTCTTTTGTGGAAGTGGCCTGGTTGAAGGTAGCCGTTACAGTACGATATGATTTATTGTAGAGGGTCTATGCGAAGCTCTCATTGAGATAACGGGACTGCTATCAGACGAGTTGAGGGCTGTCCAAGTGTGGGACATCGACCCGATCTAGATTAAATATTTTTACTGTGTTTCTTCGTGCGTGTTAAGCTGTATGACTTCGAGATGTTAATTTATTTTTACGGACTTTATTGTTTCCTCGTTTTAACGTCCGTTTTCGTTTGATAGTGTGCATATTGACACTTAGTGTTGTAGAATGAGACTTGAGTTGCGAATGCGGTTTCGATTCGTCAGCCAGTAATTTATATTATTTTCATCTTGTCGTATTTTCATTCTTATTCTTAGTTAGAGTAAGTAAGTAATCACTTTACCGGTAGTGTGTTGGGACAGACAGTAAATAGAGAGATCTGTACTGGTAGCATTGTTGTCAAGGGAAAGAATTCCTTAAAATTGTAGTAAATTTTAGCGTGGACTGGTAAATTTATTAAGCATAATAAACCCATTTCTAACCTGAAAATCGGTTCAATAATAATATTTTCAAGTGACTTTTCACTTTTTGATTAACTTCAGTGTTTGGCATTTCTTCTAAATGCATGATTAATAATTGTTTCCTGCATTTCGCAGTTTGTTCCTTTAGAACGACTTAACGTAAGATCCTCCCGGATCATGTTGTTGTTGGTTCCTTCCGAACAGCTGTTTGGGGTGATGCACGTTTAGCATCGGGATTACCTTATCACTTAAGGGTGTCATGAATGACAAATACATGGTGGAATTTTATTTCAATTGTGAATGATGCCATTAACTTGTAGTGAACACCATGCTTTCCCATAATATTTCGCAACCTATCCAAAGCAACTGATAGTCAGTTTGGTTCGATTAAGGGTCCATTCGGCGGATGTTCCGTATCCGTGAAGGGTATTTGACTGGTGGATAACCTTAATTAAGAGAAAATCAGGCGTTCTACTTGTTGAAAGTCAGATTTTCCACGGATCGTGTGGATTAACTCTCAGTTCTCGTTTGGAATAATAGGTGCCCGGTTTTCAGGTCTTCCCTTTTTCAGTTTTTCAGTTTCGCTGTCCACTAACATATTAGCTTCTCCGAAGCAATTCTTCGACATTGGAAGAAACGAAGTGACGTTATGTAATGTGACTGTGTTTGGAACTTTTCAAAAATCAATAATTAAATCCTTTTATATTTTTGTGGCAAGAATGCATATTAAATTAACGATGTTATCGTGCTCTTTCAGTTTAATAAAAGTTAGTAAGCACATTTTTGCTCCTCATTTCAAGTAGTTAGGCTCTCTTCTGAACCCCATCGTTTGGTTAAGATCGTGACCGAATTTATTCCCGCAACGACCCAAGATTTAAGAGTTCTAAATTGTCCTACCGTAGCAGCCGTGGCCGACCAACGATGGAATGGTAAGTTCAAGGGTTCAGTAGAAGTGGCGCCATCAACTGTGGGGCCTTAATGTCACGATAACGATGAGGAGCCCAAAGTCACGATAACGATACGATGCCACGATAACGATAATGAAATTATCCATTGAAAATAAATGTTAGGAAAATATAAAATAATGTTGAGGCCTAAGCCACATTATAAATAATACAAGCGGGTGAAAATTATGGCTGAGCCACAGTTAAACGAATTATGCCCAATGAGAGTGCTAGATATTAACACGTTTAATGAGGAGCGTAACTACTTGGTAGATAATAATAATAATAACAGTCACAATGCATTTTAGGAAACCAATATTTAAAGCATTATTGAAGCTTATGTCATGTTGCCAATATAAATTTTGGAAGTGGTAACGCTGAATTACATTCAAAGTTTATGCGTTAACATGTTCGTTATTTACTTAATTTACGGAAGCGAAACCATTTGGGATATTTATCCAGAGTAACTTATTAACTTTAGAATTTTCTTTTTATTAAACAAGTTTGTGATACCAGCCATGTAAACAAAATTTTATGAGACAACTGTTGGAATGTTGTCAGTTTCGGTATTAAATTATAATAGCGTTTGTATGTGTAAACGCAGTAGATAGTGAATTCTTTCCTTAGTAGTTTGGAGTATTCTGGTTGCATCAACAGCCAGCGTACTCATTATTGTATTCTTTGTGGTATTGTGAGATGGAAGGTCAGGTGACCGTGGATCTGCTAAAGCAGATGATGGAGGACATGAAAGTCCAGAATGAGAATTTGGGTAGTAAGATGGAGATGTTAAATAGTAAGACAAATGAGAACTTGAATAGTAAGATAGATAGTTTGGATAGTAAGATGGAGGACGCGAAAGTCCAGAGCGAGAATTTGAGAGAGGACATGAAGGCTCATAACGAAAGTTTGGATGGTAAGATTGAGGAGTTGCAGTCTAGTTTGAAGTAGTATTGAGGATACCCAGGCTAGGTGTAAAGAGTCTAGTGATGAGTTGAAGGCTGGATTGAAGAACGTAGTTCGGGAGACATACACTATGTGCACCGAACTTAAAGAGGAAGTCAGGGGTGAGATAGGTAAACTCAACCAGCGTTTTGATGATAGCCGAGTGGAAATTAGGGATGAAATTGACAAACAATTTGCGGAAGTGCAGGTCAGTTTAAAGAACGATTTCGACAAACAGTTTTCTAAAATCCATGACAGTTTAAAAACCGATATGGACAAGCGTTTTGACGAAAGCCACGACATGTACAGTAGGTTATGTGATAGTCAGGATGAGATGAGAAAGGAACTTGACAAGCATTTACTGGAAAGCCAGGCGGCGCATAAGCAGCTGATCGACAGCCAGGTTGAATTTAAGGACGACATTACACAACAGGTCGTAGAGATGCGGATCTCCCGTGATAAGGAAAAGGGAAAAACGCTAACCATAATAGAGGAACAACGTCAAATATTATCTGCGGACATTCAGTCACTGAACAACAAGGTAGATAAAATTAGTGTGGAATTGGAGAGTCAGGTATTGTCAAAAACCGAAACCATGGAGAAGAAACTGTTGCAAGTTAATGAGGAAGCAATTAGTAAACTCCAAGCGGCTAATGAGGACTCCGAAATTTTAATTAAAGAAATTCAAGAGGAGTTAGTTGAAATGAAAAATGAACATACCAGGGAATTCAATGACAGGCAAATTAGTATAGAACAGGACTTAAGGGAAATCACGTCAGCCCAGGAAGAGACAGACAAGAAAGTTGGGTTCATTAAGAGCGAAGTGAGCAGTTGGATTAGCAGCGTGGTAGATATGCAGTCCAAGGTGGACAAAGTATTAAGTCAAACCTCGACAGCTGTTAACTCTGACCTCAGTGGTCAATTGCCAAATATCAGTCATGTGAATAATAACGGTCAGAGCTCAAATGTAGATACCAGTCGATCTCAAGGCTCAGGGGTCACAAACGTTATTAACATGATCAAGTTACATGAGGACCAGCCTAAGAAATTTAATGGAGGTCCACATACCACGCCGAAGGGGTTTCTTAAGGATCTCAGGGAGTACATCCGGGACGCCAAGATTCCTGAGGAACGTCAGTTGAGGGTAGCTGAAAGATATTTAGAGGGGGCACCACTTTTATGGTTTAAAGGCTTCCGATACCACTTTGATACCTTTGATGAATTCCAGAGGGCGTTTCTCAATAAATTTTGGAGTACGGAAATTCAGCAGAGTCTTAGATTAGAGCTATACTCACGTCGGTATAATGCAATAGGCCCTACAAAGTTCAGTGAATACTTTATTGCACAAATGGTAAAGTTCAGAGAACTTGAGGCGCCGCCCTCGGAGCAAGAGTTGGTACAGGCCATCCAGAAGCAGTTACCTCCCGAAGTGCAAAGGATGCTCATTGCATCAAAGGTAGAGACCCCCATGCAGGCAGAAATGATCCTTAGGCAATTGGATCATACCCATAATCAAATAGCACCCAGAGGGGGACGATCGCACGAGCAACATGTAAACACTGTTAGCCAGGTTCCAGAGGGAAGTCCAGAGGCACCTGAGCAGGGGAAACCACAGCCGACTGAGCGGAGGCGTGAGTTTCGGAATAACTGGGAACCCTCGCATCCACGAAATGAGGATTGGAAAAGGCGTAGGGGTAATTGGAATTATCCACAAAGGAGGAACCCTTACTGGAGGCGATACGATGGGGACAGAGAAAACCAGAGGAATTTCAGGAATGGACTTAATAACCGCAGGGACTGGGGAAATAATCGAACCCAGAACTTCCGCCGTGATGAGGATGAACGGTACCGTGAACGTGTTCAGTACACCGACGGGTTAAGGAAGGACCACGAAAGGAAAAAATGGCAGGGGGCTATACAGCGCCAGGACGTCAACACCGATTGTTTCGGGGCTGAAAGTTTGGAATTCCAGAAGGCACATAGGCAAGACCAGCGAAACTCCGGTCTGAACCCGTTTGCGCCGAATTTCGAGCAAGAGTCAATGTCGACTCTTGATAGAAAAAAAAACTTCAAATTCCCAGTAGGAGATTTTTCAGAGTCTCTCATCCCAGATTCTGAAGGAGAGACGTCAGATGAGTGGGTGGTCGCACAGATAGATTCGTGGATCATTACCTCTGATGACTTGGTGGAAGACCACTTAAAACAGGAGAGCAATCAAGTAAAGAAACTGCCTTTAATAAATGTACGCATCTGTAATTTTCATGTCAAAAGTTTGGTAGATACCGGGGCCAGTATCAGCATCATCTCCCAAGCTCTTTTCGACGATTTGAGACAACGAAATAAATTGCCAATTATTCCGGTGTCAAATGTAAAAATTCGAGGGGTCATTCCTGACAAAATTGCTGTTTGTAAGGTACAAACTTATTTGGACGTACAAATTGGAAATTCAACTTTCGCTCATGCATTCGTAGTCATGTCCAAAATGCACTACAATGTAATTTTAGGGGCTGATTTTATCCGTGAGACCAACGCAGTCATTGACTTGAGCAGGAACCAGATAAAGTTCAGGAAAGAAGAGGGAGCAGAAGTCATTACACTAAACGAGGAATTGGGAGAAGATAGAACATTAGAATATGGCGAAGAGGAGGCCCAATGTGTAGACTTTGTAAATTCATTAGAGGGAGTCGCTGGTGAAATTCACAGTGTAGATGACGAAGGGATTCATCATGAAGAGTTACATGACGTCTTGGAAGCTGAGGTTGACACTGATTACGAGGCCTTAATTGGGTTAAAGGTCGCGGAATGCCCTGGTACTGTAGAAGAGAAGGAAAAACTTAGAGATCTCTTAATGGAATATATATCTGTGTTCGATTCCAAACCGGGTCTAATCCCTAATTTCACATATGCACTAGCTGTTACGGATTGGACACCGTTTAAGAGGAGACCGTACCCTATACCGGACAAGTATTATGCTCAAGCTGCAAAAATTATTAAGGAAATGGAGGAGAACGGGCTAATTTCCAAGCAGCCCACTCCATATTTGAATCCGTTGGTCGGGGTTCAAAAACCGGACGGGTCTCTGCGCGTGTGTTTGGACGCTCGTGCCCTCAACGAACGCCTAGTCCCCGAGCATGACCATGCCCCTCCTATTAAAGAGGTTATCAAACGTTTCAGAGGAAAATCACGTTTTATTAGCGTAGATTTGACATCCTCGTATCATCACATCGGTTTGGAACTCAAGTCTAAATTGTTTACTGGCTTCCTTTTTGACCAACAGACGTATGTCTTCAATCGTCTCCCATTCGGGTTGAAAACCGCCGGTGCAGCTCTCATACGCGCCCTAGATCGATGTCTAACTGATGAAGTTAAAGCCGCTACAACTCGGTATGTCGATGATATCTTGCTAGCTTCATCCAGTTTTGAGGAAAATATCAGGGATTTGAGGAAACTACTGGAGAATTTAAGGGCATCAGGTTTCAAAATCAACTTGAAGAAGTCACATTTTTGTCAAAGGGAGGTCCTGTTTCTCGGCCATGTCATTGATGGTGAAGGAGTTCGCCCGAACCCGGTGAAGCTCCAAGCCATAGACAAGTTCCCAAGACCACTCAAAATTAAGAATGTCAGGCAATTCCTTGGAATGTGCAATTTTTTTTCGGACCATTGCATGAATTACACGGAGGTTGTAGCCCCACTGCAGAGCTTGCTTCACAAGAATAACAGGTGGAAATGGAGTCCCGAGCACGAAGAGGCCTTCAGGAAGACCAAAGAGCTCTTGCTAAACAGCGTTAAGCTAGGGTATCCGGATTTCGAGAAACCCTTTATTGTACAGACTGATGCATCGACCGTGGGAATCGGGGCACTCCTATATCAGGAATGTTTGGACCAGCCTCATAATAGGAATTACTTATCCTTCTATAGCCGAAAGTTGAGATCACACGAAGTCAAATACAGCGTGACCGAATTGGAAATGTTGGCTATTGTTCAGGCATTGCAACATTGGAGGAAAATGATTTATGGTTTTCACATAATCATTAAAACCGACCACAAGGCACTGACCTTTATAATGAAAACAGCTGTCGCTAGTGAACGAGTGGCTAGGTGGGCCCTGTTCATACAACAATTTGACTTCGAAATTGAGCACTGTTCCGGAAAATCGAACATCTTGGCAGACCTGTTAAGCCGAAACCCTAATGAGGAAGAACACGCCGTGAATCATTTGGACTTAGTTCAGGAAGACCACGATTTCCTATCAGAGTTGAGACAACTGGGAGACTTGCAATTGAGAGATCCTTTCTGCGGAAAAATGATTTCTTTCCTCCGAGGGACACTTCCGGCTGACGATCCACGGTACTTTGCCATCCAGAAATTGTCAAATAACTACTTGTACGTGAATAACATGTTGGTAAAATTCGTGGACAGCGATCACGTGAAATCCCGAATTTTGGTACCACCGGAGCTTCGAAAGGGATTAATCTGGCACGTACACAGGGTTATTGGTCATGGAGGGATTGATAAGGTTGTGTCAACCATCCAAGAAACGTTCACCTGGGTAAATCTGAGGGAAAATGTCAGAGACATCATCATCACCTGCGATACATGCCAACGGGTCAAGGCAAACCCTTATCTGATCAGGCAGGCGCCTATTCCTCTCTTACCTTCACAACCTAAAGAGCTGTTCGCGATGGATATCTATGGGCCGCTCGTGAAAGGAAAGCGTGGGAACAAGTTCGTGCTGGTAACCATCGATGTTTTCTCCAAGTATACGACTCTGTTTCCCATGCAAAAAGCTAACACCAAGCTAGTCTTGAGGTGTATTTCCCGAAATATCATTCCGGAAATGGGCACACCGAAATTCCTCTTGACAGATCATGGTCCCCAGTTCACCTCTGCACAGTTCAAAACTGCCCTTCAGAATATGGAAATTCACCACATCCTGAGCAGCGTGAGACATCCTGAGGGAAATCCTAGCGAAAGGGTAATGCAAGTAATTGCAAAATTCTGTAGAATTTATTGCGCCCAAGAACATTTCAAGTGGGTTGATGTGCTACCCCTGATAGTAACTTGTGTAAATAACACCATACACGAATCTATTGGGAGGATTCCCTCTATCGTGCACTTCAATAGGTATCCTGTGAGATCCTGGCATGGTGTCATCCAGTGTCCCATCGATCCCCGCCCGTCACAGGAATTATGCATTCAAAGTACGGCAGAACATTTACGTCGGCAGGCAGACCGCCGGTTGCGCAGGGTGAGGAATCGGAGATTCCACCGTCCCTTAGAGGAAGGCGAATTGGTGCTTGTTAGGAGACCCATGATGTCAAAACCGCAGGAAAACATCTATGCTAAATTTGCTCCCTTATATGTTGGGCCTTTCAAGGTGGTCAAAAGTTTCAGGAATAATTCCTACAGAATTCAGAGTCTGGATGGCAGCAGCGAAGCTATATTCAATGCCGCCAACTTAAAGGTTTATCATAGAGCCGAAGAAAGAATTCCACTACAGGATGACGCGGCCTTACCAGCTGGGGAGAGGGTCACCGAAGAAGAAGAAGAAGAACTACAACCAGTAAATGTGATCGTCACGTCGAGAGGAAGACAGGTCGAGGCACCAATCCAAGGACAGGCAAGCAGCGGGAGTAAAGAAGAGGAAGACGCTAAATGTTTACAATGTTCATTCTTAAGAGAAGACTTTGTTGATGATATCTGTAACGCAATTCTATTGTTGGAAGAAGAAAACAGGGAAATACGTGAAAGTAACAGAGCCCTACGTCAAGAGTGAGATCGGCTGGGAAATTTTACGTAGAATCATGGTTCATCTGTATCAAAATTCCCATGTACAATTTAGAATTTTGAAGGAATATATCTGTTTAAATATTTCCCCTTTCTGGGTAAACATTTCGTCGTTGTAGGTGGATTATGAACCCATAATTCTACGGTGAGAAAATTTTTTTTTCTCAAATATTTATTTGGCATTCAGAAACTACTGTATGTTTGAGGGCAGCCATTTTGCGCTCCCAAGAGCCCGATGTTGCGTGGGGAGGTTCTTCCTTCCTGGCGAGCTCGTGGATTGCCGGGACACCTCGGCGGGGCTCGAGTGCCCGACAATTCTTTAAATTAATGGAATTCTGCACCACGAGGGATTTTGATAATATAGTAAATGAAGAAATAAATGAGCAAAATTATTCATACACCCTCTGTGAAGACAGAGCCCCCAGGGGAAATTTTAAGTGCAGTTAAGCCCAAGTACATGGTAGCGTGAGACCAGCGAACTAGCTACACGTGCCAAGGTCATGGAAGGAAGAAAACGCGCGAAACGCACGGGCAGAAACAATTTATTTCTCCCGTTGTGAGTGTAGAAAAATTATAAAATTAACATCGAACATAAGTGCAAGTCTGTCCGGAGTTCTGGGACAAATCTTATCAAAATTGGTCTATTAGAAGCAAATTTGGCAGATTTCACAACCAAGCCTCATAGAGGGGATAGCGTCCTTCCGGAAATTATAAAAGAAACCCCCCACCGTAGATTTTTCAGTGTCGATCTGGAACTTGAAGCCGCGGGAGCTTGTGCCCGTCGTCATTAGAAATTCGCGCCAGATTGACCGACAATAATTCAATACATGTTCGTGGCTAAGGTCCATATATTTAGTTAAGAAGAAAAGTGATTGGAGAAGCTGTGAACGTTTGCAGACGAACTGGGAAGGTGTAGGCTGGTTGAAAAATACACAGCAGATTTTATTTTTATCATTTCCTGTACTCTTGTAAGTGAAGAGGGTCTGGGGGAAGCGATTCAAAATAGTTCTACTCCCTTATCGGCCGAACACCTGTTCTTATTGAAACAACGGGGAGAGAAACCACTCTGGGAAACGCATCAGACAGTTAGAGTCGACTGCAGAACGAGGGAAGTTCGTGGTGCAAGTTACAAAGAAAGTGCATTATTTATGGTAATTTTAATCTCGTGTGTGTGAAGGGTAGTGTTTGGATGAGTGAAATTTTGAAAATGAAAATGTTATCTGTGAAAATGAGCGGCTAAGTACGAGGTTGCTGGAGATGATGTAATCAGAATGCTGAGAATGTCACCATTGTGCAGGTCTGTCTATTTTATATTATGTTGTAGTTAGTTAGTTAGTTACTGTCTGTCCTAAACAAATTTTCCAGATGATTGTCGGGTGATATTCGTAATTATCAGGCGAAAGGCGTTACAAATTTTGGTCAGCGTGTGTAATTTCAGTGTGTAAATTTCATGTCAAGAACGGTAAAATGCGACGCTTAAAATTTTTGTGTTGAGATGAGATATCATTCAAAGTGCGGATTTGTGAACGTTATAAGTGTAAATTTGTCGTGGCGAATATCGTAATTTCAGGTGTCAGTTGCATTCAGAAATGTTGGTCAATAATAATAATAATAATAATAATAATAATAATAATAATAATAATAATAATAATAATAATAATAATAATAATGTTTACCGCGGGATAAGGAAATTCCTCTCTGTTAAATTACATTTAACCAGTTATTTTTACAAGGATCGTAAGCATATTTAGATAATGTCAATAAAATTTGTTAGAGTCACAGTCGTTAATGGGAAGGAAATTTTGAGACATCGTGTATACTTGAATTGCGAAAGGTCGATGTGTGCTCTTGGATTCTTGAGGTCCGAAAGTCTTAATAATAGTAAAGTAAGAGATGTGTTTAATAATGGTTGTCGTTTTCACCAGGGGATCGATGTATGAAAAAGGATCTTGAAGGAAAAGGAATTGAGAGCGATGAATTGATATGTATGTGGAGACGAGATAGATGGAAGTAATACCGCTGGAATAAAGCGAGGAGAAAGAGTGTTGAGACAAGCTGTATTTTTGTAGAGGAAGTATTTAGGAACAGGCTGTGTGAGGCAGGCTGTATTGTTTTCCGCAATCAATCCGAATTTGAGATGACTATGAGGTGAAGCATTGTGAAATTTATAGAAAGATTCCAAGTGAAAGCGACTCTTGTAAAATGTTAAAGTCTGGGTAGTACACATCCAGTGATCTATGTTATGTAAAGCCCGCATGGATGATAAGAGAATGAACGATCTCCAGGATCAAAGAGCACTTTGGACACACGGTTGGGTTATATTTAATTTGTTCACTGGAGAGGTCATGGATAAGATGGTTGGAATTGATGATAGGCGATCTGAGAATTTCGAATGCGGTGGTGATGATTATTATTTTGAAGGCATCCACTAAAAGGGTACACGTGTGTTGGGAATTTTCATTTGCTTCCCTAACACGTCAGTGCACAGGCTGAGATTGTGTTCGAGGTGGAGAACCGTTCGTCACGTCTATTTATTTTTGAGTTCACATATTATAAGGAGGTAGACACTTACTGTATTTTTCGAGAGGTAGACACTTGCTGTATTTCGACTTGCATTCATTTGATAATAGAGACGTGGGTTCCGTCGTGCGCATTTGTTTGACGAAATTTGTGTTAATATCAGAGTTGTTTGAGAATTGCATTTCGCCTGATATGTTAAGGGAGACGTAGTACGACCCACTTTGACGCCCGACGATAGATTTAGGACGTCAGATGTTATTCTTGGAGTCACTGATGATGAGACGTCCTAGGTCACGCCCGACGATAGATTTAGGACGTCACGTGTTTATTCTTGGAGTCATTGATGATGAGACGTCCTAGGTCACGCCCGACGATAGGATTTGGAAGGCATCATGTATATACTGATTAGGTTTAGGGTGTACAGATTTCAAGTGAGCCCGACGATAGGTCTGGGATGGTAGCTGTACACACTCAAGTCTCGGTTAAGATGTTCCTTTTGTTTGTTCTTTTGTGGAAGTGGCCTGGTTGAAGGTAGCCGTTACAGTACGATATGATTTATTGTAGAGGGTCTATGCGAAGCTCTCATTGAGATAACGGGACTGCTATCAGACGAGTTGAGGGCTGTCCAAGTGTGGGACATCGACCCGATCTAGATTAAATATTTTTACTGTGTTTCTTCGTGCGTGTTAAGCTGTATGACTTCGAGATGTTAATTTATTTTTACGGACTTTATTGTTTCCTCGTTTTAACGTCCGTTTTCGTTTGATAGTGTGCATATTGACACTTAGTGTTGTAGAATAAGACTTGAGTTGCGAATGCGGTTTCGATTCGTCAGCCAGTAATTTATATTATTTTCATCTTGTCGTATTTTCATTCTTATTCTTAGTTAGAGTAAGTAAGTAATCACTTTACCGGTAGTGTGTTGGGACAGACAGTAAATAGAGAGATCTGTACTGGTAGCATTGTTGTCAAGGGAAAGAATTCCTTAAAATTGTAGTAAATTTTAGCGTGGACTGGTAAATTTATTAAGCATAATAAACCCATTTCTAACCTGAAAATCGGTTCAATAATAATATTTTCAAGTGACTTTTCACTTTTTGATTAACTTCAGTGTTTGGCATTTCTTCTAAATGCATGATTAATAATTGTTTCCTGCATTTCGCAGTTTGTTCCTTTAGAACGACTTAACGTAAGATCCTCCCGGATCATGTTGTTGTTGGTTCCTTCCGAACAGCTGTTTGGGGTGATGCACGTTTAGCATCGGGATTACCTTATCACTTAAGGGTGTCATGAATGACAAATACATGGTGGAATTTTATTTCAATTGTGAATGATGCCATTAACTTGTAGTGAACACCATGCTTTCCCATAATATTTCGCAACCTATCCAAAGCAACTGATAGTCAGTTTGGTTCGATTAAGGGTCCATTCGGCGGATGTTCCGTATCCGTGAAGGGTATTTGACTGGTGGATAACCTTAATTAAGAGAAAATCAGGCGTTCTACTTGTTGAAAGTCAGATTTTCCACGGATCGTGTGGATTAACTCTCAGTTCTCGTTTGGAATAATAGGTGCCCGGTTTTCAGGTCTTCCCTTTTTCAGTTTTTCAGTTTCGCTGTCCACTAACATATTAGCTTCTCCGAAGCAATTCTTCGACATTGGAAGAAACGAAGTGACGTTATGTAATGTGACTGTGTTTGGAACTTTTCAAAAATCAATAATTAAATCCTTTTATATTTTTGTGGCAAGAATGCATATTAAATTAACGATGTTATCGTGCTCTTTCAGTTTAATAAAAGTTAGTAAGCACATTTTTGCTCCTCATTTCAAGTAGTTAGGCTCTCTTCTGAACCCCATCGTTTGGTTAAGATCGTGACCGAATTTATTCCCGCAACGACCCAAGATTTAAGAGTTCTAAATTGTCCTACCGTAGCAGCCGTGGCCGACCAACGATGGAATGGTAAGTTCAAGGGTTCAATATGTTTTGGTAATCAATAAATTGTAATGTTTTAACATATCATTTTTTGCCATTGTCATGTATTCCCTTACTATAATGAGTAGAGATGTCATCTTTTGATGGAATGTGGACCACATGAAATACTACCAGATTCTGGCAAAATTTTTAAAAATATTAAAAATTGAATATGTCATGGTTCGGCTTTTCACTACAGAATTTGATTCAGGATATCGGGAATACAGGCAGGCCTATACAAAAATACATGCTTACTGCATATTGTAGTACCTATAATTTACTCTTCAGTGGAAAGCAATATTGCCGGCAGGATTGTCATTGTTCACTAACATATTTACTGCAGTAAGTAACATGCATGCTACTTTATTAATTACAAAACATATTTTTTCCGTTCCGTAATATTGTCATTCCTCATGACTAAATTGTTTTGCTGTGTCTTTTGGCAACATTTGCCGAAGCAAACAACATCATTTTGTTAATAAATAATGTTCTTCCCTATAGGTCCTGTGTTGTACAGTGTAACTCAAAAAGATTTTATGCAAGTTGGTTCATCCCAATGTGGGCACTACTTTTAGCTTTATAGATATCCAAACAGCAATCAAGCTCTTACATGGTGTTTATGTGCATTTGCGTTGTTAAAAGCTCAGCTTCTTCAATGGTATATAGTCTCAAATCAGTCAGATTTCGAACTTTTCTCATGTACACAATGTCCTTAATTAGCCCATTGAAAATTTAAAGGGGTCAAATCCTGGACTGAAGGGGGCCGGGCAGCAGGATTCCCACTTTTTATGCAACATACAGGAAAAGCCTCGTTCAGAAATGTGGCAATATCATTACGGAACTGATATGGGACACCATCCTACTGTAATGTGAAACCGTAAGGTAACTGTGGGGTGACAATGTTTTCCAATATTTCGAGGTAGAAGTATCCTGTCATTGTGGTTTCCATAAAAATATGTACCGATTACACTTTCTTCATGAACTCCTAACGAAATATTTAGTTTTGATGTGTCCATTACATACTTTGATTTATGCGCAAACTCTTTCTCATGCCACTAATGGTTTGATAATGATATGCGATATTGACAATAAAAACTCGGAGAAATTGTGAATGGATGGAGCATATTCATACAAATATACACTGAGTAGCCAAAATTCATGGGAAGACACTGAATCGATGTTAATAACGAGTTGCTCCTCCGTGAGCCCTCAAAACGGCAGCAAAACGGCGAGGCGTCGTCTTTACAAGGTGTTGGAATCGATCGGGAGGAATCTGGACCCATTAATCTTGCACTGCTACCCACAGTTGGTGTTGTGTAGTTGGCACGTGGTTCATGGAGCGTACACCAGCATCAACAGCATCCCATAAATGCTCGAATGAATTAAGATCGGGGGGATCTGGAGGACCAATCCATGGTCGTAACTTCACTGGAGTGCTTCTCCAACCACCTGCGTGCCATCACAGATCGTTGACATGGCGCATTGTCCTGTTGAAACATGGCATCTCCATCAGGGTACTCTAGTGCCAGATAGGAATGCAGATGGTCTGAAAGAATGTCCACATAACGTGCACCTGTCATTGCGACCAAGAGAACGCCGCCCAGGCCAGAACTGAGCCACCTCCCGTCTGGACACAACCTTGTTGACAAGCACGATCCATAGCTTCATAGGGTATACACCACACACTCACGCGCCCATCAGCTCGATACTACTGGAACCGAGATTCATCGGACCATACCACACGCCGCTACTATTCCATGGTCCATTGCCGGTGTTCGCGGGCCCATGCACGTTGAGCTCCGTGTCTAGGTGTCAGCAAAGGGACACGAGTTGGTCGTCGGCTCGTGAAGCCTATGCGGTGCAGTTGCCTCTTTACAGTCTTGGTGGAAATGGGTTCCTGACTCCCGACATTCAACTGGGCCGTGATCTGACTCACAGTAGCCCAGTATGTTTCTGGCGAGGTGACGTGATGTCCGCTCGCTAAACAGCTGTGGTTTTCCCGTGCGGCGGTTTACGCGGGTGGTAACATTCTCTCTGCGATACTGAAGATCTACCCTCTACACTGTTGACCCCGGAAACCCGAATTCACGTATAATCTCCGCATTGCTATGACCCATACGCCGTATGACGATCATCCCACGTTCAAAGTCGGTTAACTCGCGACGTGTTGCCATCTTCACGACACTAGTGTCTGTGACAGA
This sequence comes from Anabrus simplex, assembly GCF_040414725.1. Lineage (NCBI taxonomy): Eukaryota > Metazoa > Arthropoda > Insecta > Orthoptera > Tettigoniidae > Anabrus > Anabrus simplex. The sequence continues at coordinate 905,075,309 of NC_090265.1, forward strand.
CTGCTCAGCTGAATCACATATCCTCTCACAGGTAGTCCATCCATAGTTCCCTGGGTCGTCCTAGGAGTCGCCGTCCGTCTCAATTGAGCGCAAATGCTCCTTCCGTGATCAATTGGTCAGTTCTAGCCAAGTGGTCAAGTCACTGAAATATTTCTCTCGACTTGTTCGGTGGTAGGTCTACTCCGGAATATTCGTTCTTAACATGGGCCAGTTGCGTCCCTCTCAGGGCAACCCTAACATTTTCATTTCTATTGTGCGCAGCACCTGCTTGTGTCGATTCGTCGCAGACTAACATTCGGCTCCATAGAACCCCACTGGAACGACAATTGTGCGATAAATCTTCGATTTGAGGTGCAGTGAAATCTTTCAATCTCAGAGGACACTTGTTACCTTACGCTTCCTAAACCAGGCAGCACTGAAGCGCGTTCTGACGTCCATTGATATGTCATCAACAGTTGTCATGAGGGAGCCTAGATACTTAAAATAGTGAATAAGAATAAAATTTCTTACAATCTACGGTGAAAAACTTCAAGTTAATGTTCATATGCCGACCTTGTAAGGGATAAATTTATGGCTAAAAAGAATTTTATTCTATTGCTTTGTACTTCACTATTGAGTAATATTGTCACTGGCGTCACACCAATCCGGCCAATGTACTGAGATTTGAAAAACGAAAATACATATATCCCTGCGGTTTGGATTTATTGTAGAATAGATGGGGGTTCCATGGCTGTGACCTCCATATAACCAGTCATATAAAGCTAAAATTACTGGCACGTAAAAGAACTCCTGCGGGACTAAATTCCGGCACCTCGGCGTCTCCGAAAACCGTCAAAGTAGTTAGTGGGACCTAAAGCAAATAACATTATTAGTATTAAGAACTAAAAGCTTGTGTACCGGGAGAGTTGGTCGTGAGGTTAGGGGCGCGCTGCTATGAACTTGCATCCGGGAAATAGTGGGTTCGAACCCCAATGTCGGCAGCCCTGAATATGATTTTCTGTAGTTTCCTATTTACACACTAGGCATTTGTTGGGACTGTATCTTAATTAAGGCCACAACCACTTCCTTCCCACTCCTAGCTCTTTCCTATCCCTTTGTCGCCGTAAGACCTATCTGTGTCGGTGCGACGTGAAGTAAAAATAGTAAAATATTGTACATTTTAACTAAATGCAACTATGCATTTCCCTCTCGCTTTTCTGAATATTTTTTCAGAGAACTTCATTGATATTCTTTGTCATGTTTCGCAACTTGAAGAGTTTGAGGAAGAATATTAAAATTTGCTATGCTGTAATTCTTTATTGTGGTTAATTATTGTTTCTTTTTGTCAATTCTTTGGCAGCCAACCCATCATCATAATCAAGTTTAGTCTGCAAGTACCCTTGGGTCTTCCCCTGTCTTTCTGTATTGCTGGTCATTGAATATATCATTTTATTATTGTTTTATAGGAAATCTATTTTTATTCATGCCCAGTATGTGATCACAGATCACTACTTATGGAAATTCATACGTAGTACTGATATGTCATGGGGATGGTTGCCTAGTTTTACCACATATTAAAACAATTAAAAACACCATTGGTACATTAGTTAGATAATTACACCAGTCTTTATTCCTTCATAGAAAGCATCTTGGGGAGATCACAAGGTTCCTCCGTATTGGTTTCTTATTCTGGAGCCGGGCGAGAAAGTGCCGGTATCATCCTCCAGCTGGCATCAACGTGCACGTGGTTATTTAAATATCGAGTACAGCTCATTCCATTGCGAGTAACGCTTTCTAACTCTCTTCTTTTATACCTGTGATGTATCATCTCGACTACAAAGTAATATACCTCTTTATTTACGACCCGTTACGGACTTCAACTAATTATAAACTGTTTCGCCGTCGTCTGTGAAGCTCTGACGCCAGAACATGTGTATATAAACTTATATGGCAGCCTTAAATATATGAAAAACGAAGCCATCTTCGTGCAAGGATATGAAGGTTTCTGGGGAAGTAGAAGGTAAAATTTTCCACTATCCTTATCTTTGGCGTTAATTGGAAGCAAGCAGGCTTGTAGTTTTACTTGAATGTCGATACCAGCGGGTCATTATATTTTACATGGGATCCGAAGCAGCCGATGCAGTAAACGTCTGGATAGACATGGGTTCGAATCCTCTTCAGGAGATTTCTAGAGTCACATGGCCCTAGGGGGTCAATCGGTCTACAAAAGAAATGAGTACCAAGTGAATTCCTAGTGACAAAGATGGCCGGCCATAGAAATAACTACTCTCTCTCAATCTACGGAAAGTCAGCATTCCCATGGATAAAATACTATGTTGTATGTTGGGGATTCAGCCCGAAGGCTGGTTTGATCCTCCACAGTTCCGCCAACAACTGTAATAGATAGCCTAGGCGTCACTAGGGAAATGAGGAGTGAAGTAGTTTCCCGTTGCTTTCCTCACTGAGCCAGAAGTTGCTATTACATATCAGACTGCCAAGCCCGCTGAAATGCATGCACCAACCGACCTATGCGTGATATTTTTACACCTTCTTAACAGGGACTGGCTGCATAAGTAATGGTATTACTAGCATCGCTCATACCTTGATCACGTTCATATTGTGAAAGCCAAGGATGAGACTGAGACAGGTCAATGAAAGTAACAATTTTATTCTAGCCCATACCAGAAGACATAGTGCACTTTAAACACTACATCTCGCCAGCAAAGGTATGATAAAATACTAAAAGAGGGAAATTTCTGGGAAAACCGCAGGTAAAGGTTGTAAACAGAACTTTGCTGTGGTTAGAGTAGAACTCTTGACTACGTTTTTTGAAATGTCGCACTAACACATCGAAGGTTTCGGGTGATACAAGGATGGTAAACGGCTAGGATTGGGAAGGTAGTGGCCGTTGCCTTAATTGAGACACAGAAGGACATACGGGGAGAGAAATTAGTACGTATTCTATCCCCGTATTTCTTTTCACGCAAGATTATAGAGATGAGTTCAAAACTACTCCTTTTGTCTGTAAATGGATCACCATATAATATAAAAAGTAACTGAATTCTTCTACTTAGTTGGTATCACCGAAGTGAGAAACGAAAAACCTTCTGATTTACCTTAGTGTAGGAATACATTCCTTTCATGTTGGTGTGTTGGTTGCCTTTCAGGAGGACTGTAACGTAATCTGCGTGGACTGGGAAGCGGGAGCAACGGTTCCTAATTACGTCCGAGCAGCTGCTAACACGAGGTTGGTGGGCAAACAGTTAGCCATGCTCTTGGAGGGACTGAAAAAGAACCTTGATGTCCCTTACGAGAAAATGCATCTTATTGGATTCAGTCTTGGAGCTCATGTAGCGGGGTTCGCTGGCTCCGAGCTCAAGAACATCAGCCGGATTACAGGTAATTACAAGATATTGTCTTGATTCTTTCGATTAACATCTCCTCTCTTCTTTTCATAGAATTCAAAACTTATTTCAGTCCCGGAAATTGTGTAAGACGGTAGAAGGAAGATTCAGTTTGGGTTTGTTTGTGTACAATCATTGTGCTGAATCGATATTAAAGTTATTTTAAGTAATAATATAAAAATATTAAGGAAAGGACCACAAGTACATGCATCTGGTAAATGGAATAAGAGAGATCTGATATTAGGATAGAGTTGTCATTGCTTCAATAGTGGTAGAAGCACTAAGACAAATTCCTCACCGGGCTGATTACCTACATGTTAGGCCCCTTTAAAACACGAGCATCATCAGTTCCTCTCCAGCTAAGGCGTAAGACGAATTCTATCTTGAGGTGCAAAAGAGAGTGGTTTTAGAAAACAACAGCATTAAGAGCAAAGTGATGAATAGAATTTTGAAGGATCCATAAATGAAGAAAATAAGAATATCAATAGTGTTTTATCGGGCTTAGATAGTAATCCTGCCTAATGCAACTAACTAAATGTTCTCGACAATTGAACTGAAGACCTTTCGTTATGGATTACAAGCGAAATGGACTTGTCTTTTTGAGTTTGCTCTCTATTCTTAGAACCTAGTTAAAAGATGCTAGATTAGAAACATTCTTGCTAGCTCTTTTCTTGGTCCTTGAGTCTAATCCAAGTCAGCGGTTTTGAGATATTCCAAATAAAATATTTCGACTGGTTCCAGTTCCTTGTAGAGTTCTAGACACGTATATGATTAAAACATTGCTATATTCTTGATCTGCTTGAAAGAGAGGTAATTGAAAATGTTGGGCTTTATATCGAACTAGTATGAAAGTCTGTATTAGACAGTCGAAATTATTACTTGAAAAGTAATTGAATGTTTGAAGATGAACACGTTAATTTACTATTTTTAATTATTATTTTTTTACGTTTGCTTTACCTCCCACCGACACAGATAGGTCTTAGGGCGACTATGGGATAGAAAAGGGATAGTAGTAAGAAGTAAGCGGCCGTGGTCTTAATTAAGGTATGACCCCAGCATTTGCCTGATGTAAAACTGGGAAACCACGGAAAAACATCTTCAAGGCTGCTGACAGTGTGGTTCGAACCCACTGTCTCCGAATGTAAGTTCATAGATGCGTGACCCTAGCCGCAAGGCCACTTGCTCTGCCGTTAATCCACTGTATCTGTAAGTTAATTTATTGTAACTTACAAATTAAAGTTGCATTTTCCATTTTACACACGTCTTAGGGCCGGTTCTGCCACCTACTGGTAAAGTAGCGCGTAACTTGCCCTCCGCGTAAAAGGATGTTTCCGTTCGACCACTCCCAGGTAGCGCTATCGGTAGCATAAATTGTCGTTACCCGGCGCGTAATTTATCGGCCACTTCGAGGGCCCAATAAGACTTTACCTGCCGGGAAAGTTCTGAGAGCTGAACGTTATTAGCTGTATTTCTGGTGACATACGCCTCAAATTAGATTAGTATACTGAAAAAAGCATTATACTGTAACAGTGATCGATATTGTACTGCAGGATTTTGAACATTAATGCTTCCTTTGAGTTGCAACGGTCACACCAGCCTCTCGCATTGGTAGCGTAGGGAACACATTTTATACGTCAAGCTTTCGCAAAGAAACTCTAAAAGGATATAAAATCAAAACCTATTTGGAAATTATTTCAAGTGGGATTTAATTTTCTCCTTTTTCAGTTTTCAGACACCAGGTATAACTTAGTCCTATACAAGGTTCTTAAACACTACTAAATAGAGGTGGGGACGGAGCGAGTAATACCGATGAGTAATCCGGTTGTAGCGGTAAAGCGCACCACCGATCCCCTCCGCTTACAACTGCGAGTACTCGCGGAGGACCTGAGCACAGTGTAGCGCACAACACACGTACGAAAGTACCTGTATTCAATCTGTGTGTTTCGAATGTACGTATATATTTCCTACGCTTGTTATGTTTTGTAGATAATGTAAAGTCTGTTAGATTATATTTGTGGTGTTAGTGTGATATTTAAACATATTCGTAGATAGTAGTTATATTTTTAGAACATTTAAAGGAATTTAAAGAAATTTTTACAAAACGTTGTTCCACAAATGCCACGAAAACCGTCGGATGCCTGGCAGTTTTTTGACATCACTGATAATAGGAAACACGCAAAATGCAAATTTTGTGGCCGCACATACGCGACGGGTGGTGGCACATCAAATATAATATAATATAATATAATATAATATAATATAATATAATATAATATAATATAATATAATATAATATAATATAATAACTGTAGTTATAGAAGCATTCTACTGATAGCTGTTTGGCATTGGGACGTGTAGTAGTATGTTGTCAGATATGTTTTGTAATCACATTTGTAAAGAAGGACATTCCAGTCAACGTTCATTTACGTAATTACTTTTGTCATCCTGTAGATGAAATTATGTCAGAGTTTTTCATTATATTCTGATAAGATTCTTTATATTCAGGTTATTCTTCTCATTAACAGTGTACCGTATCACATGAACTTACGAAATAATTGTTAATACATTACTTTTCTGTTAACTTCCAATCCCCTTGTATACAAACCCTTTCGGTAGGTATGCACCATACTTTGTTTCACTATTCGAATGAGTTAACTATTCGAGTTACTAACATTTATTCCACATACTACCTCCTAGTCCCTAGCAGTTACGTATATAACAATTATAGTGAATATATATGCAGTTATTTACAGTTGTTACGTTGTGAGAAAAGGGTATTGATAGGGGGATGCAATACCTTCGCAGTGCCATACCTATAACGTGTTTAAACGTCCCGCGTCAGGACATTCACTCGGTAGTTCACTCGGTACTACCGGGTGATGACGTCACAACAACTGCTCTGCTCCGCTCCGCTCCGTCCCCAGCACTACTACTAAAGGTTGGGCCCAACGCGAGGCGAGCTGCTATTGGTTAACGAAATGACGTCACAGTAGGAGCAAAGCAGCCGAGCCCAGAGCGCGCATATCAGTAGGAATTTCATAATATCAGCAAACATTACAGTTTCTCAGAACTAATTGCAGACCAGACATAAAGATTACTGCTGTTATAAGATTGAATGAGAGTACAGCATAGTAAGTTTTCATTATTTCTATTACGAATAAGGTGTAAATATAACGTGATGGTACACTGACCAACGCTTGAAATTTATTAACAATTCCAAGGTCCTCTATTTAGTTTGAGGAAGGTTACGCGCTCTCAAATCTGTAAACATAAATATTTAGAGATATGAAATGTTTGTAATATTAAATATTGACAGCAGAACTTCCGTAATGGAACTACCGTATGTTAACATACAATAGCCTATACTGACTCACTTCCGCAGTTATCGAGTTTAAAGCTTAACACATATTATAACAGCAGCAGAAGTAAGTTCATGTTCAAAACCATGCATAGATATTCCTACTTTCTAAAGTTAAAGAATAAAAAAAAGAACAGGAAAACAATTAGAACACAGTCCTACTTGTGACATCAGATGTAAAGTGGTTGCTTTTGAAGATGAAATCTATTGTCGTGCTTTTCGCCGATGAGTTGCTATGGATTTTTCAGTTTTTTTCTAGTGGCTTTACGTCGCACCGACACAGTTAGGTCTTATGGTGACGATGGGATAGGAAAGGCCTAGGAGTTGGAAGGAAGCGGCCGTGGCCTTAATTAAGGTACAGCCCCAGCATTTGCCTGGTGTGAAAATGGGAAACCACGGAAAACCATCTTCAGGGCTGCCGATAGTGGGATTCGAACCACTATCTCCCGGATGCAAGATCACAGCCGCACGGCCAACTCGCCCGGTGGTTCTTTTTTCAGTCCTTGCCCGAATGTTCATTTGTCGTATGCGTATAAATGTTCTCGTTCTAACATACATTTTTACTATTTCTGGTGGTACAGCGGGGAATTTACTGCTAATTATTTGACACACTTTGCGTATAATATTAGGTATGCGTCATAGTTCAGCATGTCCGTGAGTGTCCGTGAAAATTAACTCAAATTCCTTTATTTGGTTTAGCCATTCTTCCGATGGAACGAGTAGACCTCACCGAGATAACACTTCTGTTCACTCCACAGGGTCTGTACCAGAAGAAATGGAAAGAATTTCCCCAGTTGGACGTCCCATTGACCTGTCATATTTTCTTCCACGGTAGGCGATGTAGCCAGCGAGGTACCGAAATCCTTCTGCTGAACAATCAGGGGTCGCTGTAGATTGCGGTGAATCTTTTTTTTTTTGCTACTTGGTTTACGTCGCACCGACACAGATAGGTCTTGTGGCGACAATGGGACAGGGAAGGGCTAGGAGTGGGAAGGAAGCGGCCGTGGCCTTAATTAAGGTACAGCCCCAGCATTTGCCTGGTGTGAAAATGGGAAACCACGGAAAACCATCTTCAGGGCTGCCGATTGTGGGGTTCGAACCTACTATCTCCCGAATACTGGATACTGGCCGCACTTAAGCGACTGCAGCTATCGAGCTCGGTGCGGTGAAGCATTAACGGCACGGTTTTCTATCGCAATGATACTATGGACACAGAAATTTCACTCCATCTACTATTAGACTGTTCACGCAAATAACGAAAAGAAAATAAGTGCACCTCACTGCACGGAACACAGTAACTTAACAGAGATCTCACAGAAACGAACTACGACACACACACTACGCAAAATACAGTAGGCCACTATATAAACCAACAGCAATATTAAGGAAAGAAATTACGTACAGATATTACGTGGAAATCTTTTATTGATAAGACAGACAGTTATAAACAAAGAAATAAGATACACGTGCGGTTGTGTGCTACACAGTCACGGTGTTCCTGTGATGACGTCACGAGCAGGACGAGGGATAACTAACATCTACTGCGGAACCAATTTGGGCCACCCTATCCCAATTACCCCAAGCTTCCTCATAGCGTGATGGTTACCGTGTTCGGTTAATAACACGAGGTTTGCAGGTTCGAGTCTATATTGTGACGATTTTTTTAATTAGCGTTGTATTAATCTGTATGCCTCTTTACATACCTTCTTTTGTTAATAATATCTTTTATTGAAATGTTTAATCACAATGTTATGTCTACTAGAAAAATGCTTCATATGTGTGCTACTTATAGAAAGTGATGTTACGATTAATATAGCATAATAGGACTGTCGCCCAGGTAGCAGACTCCCTATCAGTAGTTAACATAGTCTTCTTGTAAATGTTTTCAAGAAACTGGAAACTATTCCACTCCCGAATTCCTCTTCCTATGATGGATATTTATCCCGATTAGTTCTTTAACAGTATCTTCCAACTTTATCTTTATAAAGTTTAGAATGAAATGCATTATCAATAAATGGAAGCATGTGGAACTAAACGAGGTCACAGAGCTATTTGCAAATAGAGCATCGTGGAGCTACCGTACTTAATCAATTCACAGAAGCTTGCAGATGGAAAGCTCAAAGGCAATAAGTCCGTAAGGAAGATGTGGGTGTATATACGTATAGGCCTATGGAAGCGCTTGAAAAAGTGTTAAGAACAACGGCAGGGAACAAAAATAAAGTTTTTAATGTAAATTAGAGTCCGCCTCTGTGGTGTAGTGGTTAGCGTGATTAGCTGCCACCCCCGGAGGTCCGGGTTCGATTCCCGGCTCTGCCACGAAATTTGAAAAGTGGTACGAGGTCTGGAACGGGGTCCACTCAGCCTCGGGAGGTCACCTGAGTAGAGGTGGGTTCCCACCTCAGCCATCCTGGAAGTGGTTTTCCGTGGTTTCCCACTTCTCCTCCAGGCAAATGCCGGGATGGTACCTTACTTAAGGACCTTACTTAAGGCCACGGCCGTGTCTTTCTCTTCCGATCTTCCCATCCCTCCACAAGGCCCCTGTTCCACATACCAGGTGGTCATTCTCCCCAGTTGTATCCCCCGACCCAAAGTCTGAAGCTCCAGGACATTGCCCTTGAGGCGGTAGAGGTGGGATCCCTCGCTGAGTATGAGGGAAAAGCCAACCCTGGAGGGTAAACAGCTTAAGATAGAAGAAGAAGATGTAAATTAGAAAGACGATGAAAACCTGCGTACCTCCTATCACGGAGCGAGCGACTTGACCGATCTACTACGAGAATACTTCCCCAAAACGCTGCCCTACATGACAGGTTATAACTGGCGTAAGAAAATGTAATCTCGAGATTTTAACCCCATAGATTAAAATCACGAAATGAATATTGAATTTTCACGACCGCATTGTAATCGAAACCGACAAAGATGGCCTAGGCCACCATAGCTCAATTGGTAGAGCAACCGACTCAAAATCGGGAGGTTGTGGGTTCGGATCCCACTGGTGTCTGGTTGGCCATTTTTGTTCTGTACTTAACATCTCTTCAACACGTACTAAATGTACGTAATACGACCTAATAGGTTGAAAGTCGGTTACGAAAATCACGAAAGCTTGACATAAATCGTTTTCCATAACTCTTAAGACTCCCCTTATTAGGCTTTTGTTAAATAATAAACAGATGCAAGCACAGGAACATAAGACAATCGAAATGAGCTTCATACATCTGACGATAGATAGCACCACACTCGAAAGCGAGAAGTCGCTGAAAATCAGTCTAGCCAACTCTGTATATCGGTGTCTAGCTCCGGGTAGCTACCCAGCGCTTGCGCGGAGGTGGTTGCACGCAAGGCAAAGTACCAGCTGATTTACACGCGCAGGTAGTTTACCTCCCGGGCAGCTGCCAGCCACTTTACCAGCAGATGGTAGAATCTATTGTAGCCTATATACGGTAATCAGCCGGGCTGAGTAGCTCAGCCGGTTGAGGCGCTGGCCTTCTGAGCCCAACTAGGGCTCAGTCGGGTGTTTTTTGAAGGTGCTCAAATACGTCAGCCTCGTGTCGGTAGATTTACTGACACGTAAAAGTAGTCCTGCGATAATAAATTCCGGCACCTCAGCCTCTCCGAAAACCGTCAATGTAGTTAGTAGGACGTAAAGCAAATTATTATTATTATTATTATTATTATTATTATTATTATTATTATTATTATTATTATATATTCAGAACAGTCACTAAAACATTTCCTACTAGACCATTTACTGTATATGGATCTAACTTTCCCAAGAGTATACAGATGGACCGATTTTCTGCAGGAATAATACTTTTAATTAGCTTCAGCACAGCCAATCTCCTTGCACAACCAGCTTTGGTATCTCAGCAGCGATGAAGAATTACAACGCATCCAACTTTTAAGTCTAACTTGTGAGGCGGCATGCCTGAAAGATGAAGAGAAAAAATCAACGGGATAATGTACTAGTTCATTAACACCATCGCATTCTGTGGAATCAGTATTAATATCCCTTTTTTTGTCAACCTTCAAATTGTCGAAATCTTGTTGCTTGATGGTATGAACATTGAGCAAAAAATTGAAAAATTTGAATTTTCGCTTGGATCCAAAGATAAACCTAATAAATCTTGAATAATATGAAATCTGATTTTGTGTAATCTTTATCGTATCATTTTACCCTAGTTCTCCATTGGGGAGTTTAGAAGTCGTACACTGTGGTTTGAATCCACAACTCTTTCTTTCTTTCTTTCTTTCTTTCTTTCTTTCTTTATAAATACTTTTGGCCGAAACGTAGAATTTGATTCTTGACTGAATAGAGCTCTTTTGACTCTGCAGTTTGAACTCGTTTGAAGTGGTTCAAAACTCGTGCATCTAACTTTCAGTTTTCTGTCATTTGTATGAACATTTCTGACTGCGCTTCCTGGGTGCATCCCTTCATTTCCATTTCAACTCATTTTAACGTCTCAGTAAAATTAAATCATAATGACAGTTAATGGCTGAGTTGTTGAAGATCCAGCCAGTCTTCGGGCTGAGGACTGATCATACACTTCTTTCTCTCTCTTAATCTGTTTACCCTCCAGGGTTGGTTTTCACCTCAGACTCAGCGAGGGATCCCACCTCTACCGCCTCAAGGGCAGTGCCCTCGAGCATGAGACTTTGGGTTGTGGGATACAAATGGGAGGATGACCAGTACCTCGCCCAGGTGGCCTCACCTGCTATGCTGAATAGGGGCCTTGGTGGGGGTGGGAAGATTAGAAGGGATAGACAAGGAAGAGGGGAGGAACCGGCCGTGGCCTTAAGTTAGGTACCATCCCGCCATTTGCCTGGAGGATAAGAGGTAAACCACGGAAAACCACTTCGAGGATGGCTGAGGTAGGAATCGAACCCACCTCTACTCATTTGACCTCCCGAGGCTGAGTTGAACCCGTTCCAGCTCTCGTAACACTTTTCAAATTTCGTGGCAGAGCCGGGAATCGAACTGGGGCATCCGGGGGTGGCAGCTAATTACGCTAACTACTACACCACAGAAGCGGACCTGAACATACACACAACGTACAATTCTCGTGTTTACTTCAAGTTTATATAGACAGCAACAGATCTCTAATGTTCACTAAATCCAACTTCAACCTAAAACAACTGAAACACTAGAAACAGGATCCGAGGTGGGCACACAATACGACGCTGATTACGTACTGCAGCTTTAAAAGTTTGCAAATAGCAGTTAAGCAACATCACTCACGAGATGTGGTGGCCAACGTCCGCACATTTTCTATTCACAAAGAACTTACGAAACTGCATATTAGATACTTACTGAGTCACCACAATGTCTGAACGAATGACGTCTCGACTCTATTTAATTACTGGTATGCAGAACACTTCAAGAAAAAACTTACAAATCATCTGCGGTGCAGGCTACATCGTGCCGGCCTCAGAATTTTTACTACTACAAACGTCGTAAGAGGAGCGCTTAGACGCACCGGGGACGACACAAATCTTCGCAGTACCTCCCCCCCCCCAACACTAGGGGTAGGTGCACAGTGGGGAAATGAAATGGCGTATGGCTTTTAGTGCCGGGAGTGTCCGAGGACATGTTCGGCTCGCCAGGTTCAGGTCTTTTGATTTGACAACCATAGACGACCTGCGCCTCGTGATGAGGTTGAAATGTTGATGACGACACATACACCCAGCCCCCGTGCCAGCGAAATTAACCAATGATGGTTAAAATTCCCGACCCTGCCGGGAATCGAACCGGGGACCCCTGTGACCAAAGGCCAGCACGCTAACCATTTAGTAATGGAGCCGGACACAGTGGGGAAAAGTAACCCAATAGAGTCGGTGGACACGCGTGTCCCTTGGCTACCACTCTGGCAGCACAATGCCAACTCCAAACCAAGCGATAGGACATAGTGCACTCATATGACAGTAGATGATGTTAATCTTGCCATATGCAGCAAAATGACCGTTTCAGTTGGTGGAATGAGAGGCATTTTATCCAAATTTGAAGCATCCCGACAGCCTCGTCGCACTTCCGAATGCGAAGATACGCAAATTGCGGACGTAGCTATTATGGGTGGTACAGCTAAAAACACGCAGTTACGAATTTTGGTGTGTGAGACTCTACATATACTCCGACATAGAACGCAGCATTAGGGTCTCTTATTTAGAGGCACTGAAGCTCCAGCATCCAACAGCTCTGTACTCTGACCGGTTAACGGAGTAGAGGAGGGGTGGCCACGGCTCTACCGTGACTCTGCGCCTCTGTGTTCGGGAGACGGGAAAGGGCTGGACCTCACGGCTGATCCCCACCGTCGGCTGTCCTGAGAATGGTTTTCCACGGTTTTCCATTCTCCTGCACTAGGGGGAATGCCCGGACAGTTCCTAGTATAGGCCACGGCCGCCAACCCCTTCACTTTCTCCGAGCGTCTCTTTCACGCAACAAATCTGCCGGCCTAAGAGACGGTGGTACCGTCTATGGGGCCCGCCTCCCCCTTCAGGGGAGGAATGAAAACATTTTAGTAGTAGTAGCTCCAGCCAAATGGTACCTTGGAAATGACCAGACTCTAATCATAATTCTATCCTGACAGAGAACCAGCTACGACTTAAAGAAAAATGAGGGAAAATTAAAGCGGAGAAGGTTTCTTTGTAATTTCCTTAGTAGACAATAGTTTCATAAAAAGTCGAAAGCTCTCACAATAATAATGCGAACACTGTACTGTTCTGTAAACGATAAAGAGGGCAACTATAAAAAACGTATTCGGTTACTTTTTTATAGGTCAAGTTAATATCTAAGAATTATTTGTTAACTATTATGGACACTTTGCAATAATTTGGGAATATAGACCTTTGAAAGTTAATGAAAGGAATGTAGACTTTTGAAAGTTAAAGGTCAATCATTGTGTGCCGACTTGCTATAAATGTTCTTTTACTGCGCCTCATTGGCGTTATCTTTACAGTACTTTACGTTAATGATGCACCTAAACATGCACCGAATTTAATTGAAACATCTCCATTAATTTCCGAGTTACGGCGGATAAATTCATAAACAAACATTCCTCACACTTACAGGTTTAGACGAGGAGGCTATAACCGTATCATTAACCGTTAGCTTTTCATCACTTTTTAATGGGCTTCTGTATAGAAGGATAATTTTTGTAACGATCCTTAAACATGGATTTAAATCTGCGATAGTATAACATGTGTTTTGAAATGTGCAGGCCTAGACCCAGCTGGTCCTCTGTTCGAGAGCCAGGACCCTCGAGCTCGACTGGACTCCTCGGACGCCAAGTTTGTGGATGTAATCCATTCGAATGGAGAGAATCTGATTCTTGGTGGCCTAGGATCCTGGCAGCCCATGGGACACGTGGATTTCTATCCTAATGGAGGCAGGATGCAGAAAGGATGCAGCAATCTCTTTGTGGGAGCCGTCAGCGACATCATCTGGTGTAGGTATTATACTACTGTCTGTCTCAATTATATGGAATGGTTACATGATGGGTTTTCACTCGTCACAATTCATTGTTTTCAGATTCTAAATTCATATGCCTTGCTTATCTACTTACGTTGTATCTATAACTTTATAAATGGCTTGCCGCGGCTTGTAACAAATGTTTTCAATTAAAACAGTGCTTTAACAAATAGCATTGAGAATACTGTCCTTAAACAGTGTACGAAGGCTAATTAATTTCAGATGAGACTTGTAAGTCATCTTGAGAATTTGAAATGAAATCTTCCGTTTTGTAAAGGTGGAAAACTCAGCAGTGCTTAGTGTCTAGAAGATTACCAACCTACAGGGCGAGTTGGCCGTGCAGTTAGGGGCGCGCAGCTGTGAGCTTGCATCCGGGAGGATAGGGAGCTCGAACTCCACTGTCGGCAGCCCTGAAGATGGTTGTCCATGGTTTCCCATTTTCACACAAGGCAAATGCCGGGGATGTACCTTAATTAAGGCCATGGCCGCTTCCTTCCCAGTCCTAGCTCTTACCAGTCCCTTCTTCGCCATAAGACCTATCTGTATCGGTGCGACGTGAAGCAAAGAAAGAAGATTACCAACCAAAGGTCCGTACTGATTTTAATCTTGTGGAAATATTGAGGCTATCGGTAGTAAAACATTCAGAATTCAAATTTGAAACCTTGTTACACGGTATCGTTATCTATAAGTGATAGATATATTTTGGTGCCTGGGTGGATATTTTAGTGCCAGTGGGTGGTGTGAAGCAGAGATAAGGCAAAAGTAGAAGCTAGATGCTGAACAAACGAAAGGAAGTGTCTGGAATGACATGTGATGGAAAGTCGCCAGTGAGGTTAACTCTTTTAGACTTCAATTTCTTTTCCGTAAGTAAAAATATAACATTAATGAAATTTGGTCATATTGACGCATATCGAGTACCAATTTGTGAATAATATTTCGACGGCTTCGTGTACTAACATCATAACTTTCCCGTGTACAAACTTCGTAACTCCAGCTACAATTTTATTTGTGCTATCATTCTACTACGAGACGACGCTAAGATCTATTATTGCTGCTAAATTTTGGGGAGCAGGATATACGATTTTTATACAGGTGAAAAATGCTGAAGTAATGATTTTGGTGATGATTTTAACTCATTTTGGATAGCCTTAGACTTAACGATATTAATACATGGAGTCGTCGATTTGACCATAGTTACAGTATCATATGCAATGAAATAAATTTTGGCCATTTATGACTCTGCTTTGCGAAAGGTTAATTATATCGTAGATGATATTGGCTGTTATATAATGTTAACAAATTCCTCATAAATTTGAATGAATTTTAATAGCTTAATTTGGCGTATGTTCGACCATGCTTGCAAGCTGATATTCATTTATTCGTTTGTTTTTAGGGTTATTACCAAATCCTGGTATATCGCACACTATTGTACCAAATGCAGAAGCGATTAATAAAAATGGTTCCGAACAGTCCACATATTTCTGAAGAGTCCATCCGTCGTATACTAGCAAGAAGGTGTAGACGACAGCACGCAAAATTCTCGCGTGCACAATGTTCCAAACTTCTAAACCATTACGACTTTAGCCACAAAATTACTTCAAGTCATCATGTAGAAACGTTGACATAATTTCCCCAAACACATCCGAACCGAATTTAAGAAAAAAGAATATGACTGCGGTTTATATTTATAACACAATTATACGTGCAAAAACTTCAGGCTAGAGTAGAATGAATTCCGTACTTGATCGTATCTTCCAGCTAATTCCAATTTCCTCTACAGAAGAACTTCTTTGTTTTTGGTTGTCATTTTGGAATTCACGAAGAGTGTTTGGGAAGAAGTGCTAATTGACGGTAATTGTATGCTATAATTAGACTATCCAGGTACCTAAAATTTGCTCCTATAAAGATACTAACTAAATAATTTTTTATGATTGACCCAAAACAAAACATATTAGTAATATTGTTTGACAATGAAATGCTCTCATATTTATCATATATGTATCTTTTTATTGCTTAACCACTCCTGGAGACACTAGGGAGCCGGAATCTTGTCCCTCAGGATTTCTGGTACATTTACCAGCTCGAGGCAGGCGAATCTGAGCACCTTCAGATACCACGGGACTGAATCGGGATTGAGGCTGCCACATTGGGTTCAGAAAGCCAGTACTCTACCATATGAGCCATTCAGGCCAGCTTAAAAAATCCGAATAGTGCAGAAGAAATAAGAAAGTGAAAAATTATGCAGATAATAATAATAATAGTAATAATAATCTGGGCTGAGTGGCTCAGACGGTTGAGACGCTGGCCTTCTGACCTCAACTTGGCAGCTTCGACCAAGGCTCAGTCCGGTGGTATTTGAAGGTGTTGAAATACGTCAGTCTCGTGTCCGTAGATTTACCGGCACATAAAAAACTCCTGCGGGACATAATTCGGGCATCTCGGCGTCTATGAAAGCCGTAAAAAGTAGTTAGTGGGACGTAAAATCAATAACATTATCATTAATTATCATATTGTTAGTAATAATTATTTCAAAGCCTGTTTTCCATATTTAGTTTCGAAGTTGTACAACTACTTATTGAAGACACATGTCTCGAAGTGATGAATACATATCATCATCATCAATGTCCCACTCCAGTCGCCCGAGTGTGCTTATGAATACATAAATTTACATTAATTAATACTGAAATATTTCCCTCTTGTTATTTTTATCCTTCACTGACCTGATAGGACCTATGTCTTTTATGAGGCGAAAAGAAAGTAATATTTATTGACTTTCCTCGACATCAAACCTGTTGCTGGGATAGCGTGAAATCCAGACCAGCGTTTACTGAGAGAACTAGTGACAGGGTTAATTGAGGAATGTTGTTTTAATATAAGATAGAGTGACACTGCGGACTATTTGGTGTCGTTTCTACTTTCTACCTGTAGCTATAAGATTTCGATTATATGAATGATTTCATACTGAAGAGTAAAATCGTGTGGTGTAACAGTAGGCGTAGCATATCAGTGGCATCGTTAATAGTTCTTCATCGACTTGACTCGTACTTGACTCCTACTCAAACAATGGGAGATTTTCAGAGTAAATGATTGTGACCCTCTGTTTGAAATTTCACGTAAACTGTAGGTCGAATGGCTTATGATCTCGAGATTGATAGTCACATAAATCTCCAAGCTTGTTTCTCTGCTCTTTTCATTTATTATTCTGTCTGGAATGACAGGTTACCCGATAGATCTGGAATACTCGTACTGTTACAAATTTATAAATTAATAGCCTAAAGCAGTTATTAACAAGGTGTGCTGGTATGGAATCCACGAAGATGAACTTTGTGACGCACTGAATGCGTTAATATCAGATTGAATCTAAATGGTGTCTCAATGCCTGACAGATTCCTTCAGTGCTGTGAGGGCAATGCCATGGTTGACATTTCTGTTTATTTATGTCATGAGAGCCCTGAGTGACTTACAAGGGACAGTCGCGGAGTTATCGACGAGGATCTTGACGATACTTTCATCTTAAAACGATAATAGTGTAACGTTCCAGACGTTACAGTGTAATTATGTTAATTTTATTATGTGTAATTAATTCAGGAATTTAACGTCATGATATTTATCTTGGTATGTAATTGTATTATAATTCATGTTTAATCATTTGCTCACTATCATTTCATTACTTTGTAACTACGACTTGTAAACGAGGGCTGAATATCCTCATATTCACTTAGATTCTTGCGACAGTCGGTTAAAATTAACTTGCAGTAGATTTCCTCTATCTTGCCACATCACCGAGGAAGTTGGAAGGACAAATTTAGACATCAAGTTCTGAGAAAAGCGAGCACGTGTTCAAGCGTGGTAACGTAAGCTACCGTATTTCGACCAGAATTATTCGAACTGTTCACCGCCTATATTTTCAAAGGAGCGTCATGTTGCCATGGATACTGAGTGAAAGGACTAATAGAAGAACGGTTGATATCTTGGTTATGGCCCGTCAACTCTAATATCTGGAGTGGGGAGAGACGTGTCATCTGATTGGACCACGTGTAGCGACCTGTAATTAGCGCGAGAGAAGGTTATAAAAGGGCGTGTTGGAGCTCGTGGCTTCTTCTTATGATCTTCTGATCTTCTACGATTCTCTCTACATTATTCTACGTATTCATTCGCTACTTGATCTTCTACTGATCTACTGGACTTCTACGAGTTATTCTACATCTTCTACGTGATTTTCTTATTGAGCTTCTACTTGATCTTCTACTTGATTCTTCGTCTCGATACTTAGAAATTCTGAATGAGGGGTATATAGCCACTCTCATCAGGAATTACGTACAGCACGGCTACAAGACCGGTTTGAACCAGTCTAAGTCAATAGATAGTTTTAATCTAGATAGAAATGAAACTTCAGAGAACATTTTCAGTAAAGTTGGAAGGATTCTTAATTGAGTATCCTCTCCATATAACCCAAGGTGGTTCTTCTAACTATGACTTAGGGCTTATCTCCAATATATGGGATAAAGCATAATAGGGAGTGTTAGTTTTGAAGTCATCTTCCAATTAGTGGTGGGTGAAATCGGCAAGGCAGGAATGGTACTTAGCTGCAGATGAAGAGATCTCAAAGACGACCGATGATGTTCCCGCTACAAGGATGGAAGCTTTCCAAGGACCAGCAGAACAAGACTACATGGTGAGCAAGCGAGTTAAAGATATTGCAAGTTTTCGCGAAGTAGAGTCATTCAATTTTTTGTTAAATTCATTTTCTATTTTAAATTCAGTTCTCGTTAAACCGTCGTCATTTATAGTAAATATAATAAATAGTATTTTTCTAGTTCATTTTAATCAATCTGCCTTAATTAGCCTTTTGATTTTTAATTCTCCTGCTTAATGATTAGTGCACTATCACCCCACCCCTGTGATAAGAGTCTGTCCAAGCTTGATTATAAATTTTATCTTTAAGTCCTCAACTTAAAGATTGGCGCCCTTTGCTTGCTTGGTTGCATTTCTCGTTTGATGATTGTTCTCCGAGAGGGGAAATCACATAAATGCCGCTCCAACGTGTGGCGAGAAAATCATTAAGTACGGAGCAGTTAATGACAGTAACGATATCAGAATTCGTATTATGGGCAAAATTTGGATATCCACGTTTCATTAAGAGTGTTTGATTGTGGGAAGGGTCATGGCTGATCAGACGAAAGAGGAGAGGATGTTGCGCAGTGGACGGGCGATAAAAGGCAATAATGTATTGAGTTCAGAGGAAGAGTTGTGTAGTCTAGGAGAGGAAATTGAAGATAGAAGTGTAAGTAGTATGGAGAGTGAAGGCAAGCAGAAAGAAGTCAGTATGGAGTCAGATGATAGTAGGATGGGGGGTGAAGCGGAAGTAAACACTAACAATGAAAGTAATAATAATGATCAGTTGATGGGAATGATGCAGTTAATGTTAAGTAAGATAGAGGACAGTAAAACTGAAATAAAAAGTGAATTGGAACAAATTAAAACAGATGTAGAACAAACTAACACTAAAATTGAGAATATTAAATATGAACTTAAAGAACAGTTAGAGCAAACTAAAGCTGAATTAAGTAGGGAGATGAGGGAAAATAAGGAGGAAGCGAATCGGAGAATGGACGAACACAGTAGGCAGTTACGCGATCTGGTGGTAAAAAATGAACATTTTAATAAGCGATTAGAGGACCAGAAAAGCGAATATGTACGACAAGGGAAAGAAGTAGAAGAAAAGTTTGCGGAACAGAGAAGTGAATTCTTGGAATTAATGGGGAAGGAAAACAACTCTACTAGGGAGGAAGTAATGAGGCAGGTCACTAGTATTGATAAGAGAGTTGAGACTCAAAGAGGGGAAATACGGATATTTAAAGACCACGTCCAACAAGAGATTGACACGGTAAAGCTTAGAATAGAAGATGAGACCCGGGCAAGTGAAGAAAGGTTTGCGATAGCTGAAGAGAATAAGATTGAAATTAGGACATTGAAAGAGAAGCAGGTTAATTTGGAGAGAGAAATTGATAGGAGAGACAGAGATGTAGAATGCCGGATGGAGAAAGCAGAAAATAAGTTAAAACAGGTGGCAAAGGATAAACAGGTTTTCACGGGAAGGCAATGTCTAGGAACTAGCTACATTAGGGAAATTGAACTACCTAAATTTAATGGGAAACAAACGAACCCGCTAGATTTTCTTAAGATAATAGAAAAACGGTTTGAAAAGCGTCTAGAGGAAGGGTCTATGGACTGGGAAGACGTTATGGAAAATATTGACCATGCTTTTGTAGGAGAAACTCGGTCTTGGCTCATGGTATATAGGCAAACAATGACGAACCTGAAAGAATTCAGAAATAAGTTTAGAGAGAAATTCTGGAATGAAGCGATACAAGCTCGGGAGAGAGAAAGGGTGGTATTTGGGAGGTACAAACAACATGAGGGAGTTACTATGACCGAGTACTTCCTGGCACATGTCATGATTTGTCAGAACTTAGATGGTATAACCGAGGGGTCTGATGTAGTAAGACTACTTTTAAGACATTTTCCGGACAGGGTGAGAGAAGCGGCCTGCATGCAAAAAGTTGGTACTATTCAGGAGATGGAGAACCTACTAGGCAGTTTTGATGCTTTAGGTAACCTTAGGAGTAGAACGGAGAATATTCAGAACTTTAGTCATCACAACGGAATGAGACATAACGGTAGAAGCTCGCAATCAGTTCAGACCTCAGCAGAACAGCAGGAGCGGAGCACCGGAATATAGGACAGGAAATCCCCAACGGAGGCCAGAGCAATGTACTAATGAGTCCAACGTCAATACACAAAGGGAACCTTTAAACTAACTAGAGGCTGTAATGTTAGGTCAGAATTCCAGCCTAGTACGAAGGTAGCGAAGTGTCTTGCCATGAAAGTGTTACCATATGACCTAGATGTTAGAGACCATTTGTTGTATGAACCCGAGCAGAATAATGGAGATTCAAGTAATAAAGTAGTCAATCCCGTTGTTAAATTGAAAGTCTGGGGGGCGTGGGTTAAAGTTTTGACTGATTCTGGTAGCCAAATATCATGTATTAGTTCTCAGTGGTATGAGTCATTAGTGAAAGAGGGTATTCAGTTGGAGGAAATGCCTGTTAAGTCTACTTTCATCATTACGGCTGTTGGAAAGAAGTCTAAGCAAATTTGTAAACAAGTAGTTGTTCCGATCTGTATTAATAATTTTATTAGCGTTCAGATATGTTTGGTAATTCCGCATTTGATATTTGATCTTATCTTGGGATCTGACTGGTTAACGTTAAAATTGGCTCAGTTAAATTACAATGATCTAGTGCTAAATTTGAGGTGGAATAATGAGGATATCAAGGTCAAGTTTGAGGAGGAAATTCAGAGGAAAACGGAAGTTAGTACAGTGTGGAGAATGAGAGAGGTTTCTAAAGTAAATGAAGAGGCTAGTGAGGGCCTGAAGTTGTGTCAGTTGTGGATTAATGAGGATAAAAGATGTGGCTGGAAAGAAGCCGTAAGTAGAAATGAGTTAAATGAAATCCAGAAGGACAAGTTATTTGAAGTGTTATGTGAACACGTGGAGATTTTCTCCGAGAAACCTGGTGTTACCCATCTGTATGAACATTCTTTTTCTGTGCTGGATAAGACTCCATTCAGCGGACCGCGGTATCCGATACCACACAAATATGCAAAAGCCGTAGAGGATCAAATTCAAGCTATGTTAGCAGACGATGTGATTGAATTACCAAACAGTCAATATGTTAATCCCTTAATTGTCGTGCCTAAGTCTGATAGATCAATACGTTTGTGTATTGAATACGAGAGCGTAGTGAGAGTGTTTGGTTTGCCTGAGGAACCACCTCGTAATGCTGAATTTTACGTCCGACTGGCACGGGAGAACCTGATTAAATCTGGAGATAAACGTAGAAGGCAACAGAAACGTAAAGTACTTGATAACTTTGAGGTAGGTGATATGGTTTTGGTGAGAGTTCCAATGTTGTCAAACAGCGAGGATAAGGTAACAAAGAAATTTTTTCTTTTATATCAAGGCCCTTATAAAGTACATAGAAAACTAGGACCCTGTGCTTACAAGTTAGCGGATGGCGAGAGCGTAATGAATGGTTCATATAACATTAGTAGTTTACGGAGATACCTGTCGTGTGAGGTGGCTGAACCGGATTGTGAGATATAGGTCAGTAACTCGGGGAAGTTGCTACTTGTTATGTCAGACTACGAGCGGTATGTGTTTACGTCTCAATTGTGGTGGTATTTCCTAGTTGTGTTTGTAAAATAGGGAGGTGTTTGTGTGTAGCGGTAGATTTACGCTCGTTCATTGACAATAGATCATCTGTTTTCCGTATGTGAGGCCATGAAATTTTATATATATTTGTTTTCTGAGATGTTACAGAAGGCTAATTAAAGCTGACGACGGCAAATAATTAATTTTCCCGTATGTGCATTTCTAACTTGCAATAATTTTACCGTGAGCTTAAATTACGTGTGTATTCGTGTGGAGTGTATTGCATCCTGCTTCAAGATAAGGTTGAAACATTCGAAAGAGTGATAAAAGTGTAAATTGTTTGTATCATTTGTTTTCCATGGTTTTAATGTAAAAGATTGGAAGAGAACGTGTTACTGCTATCTAGCAAAGAATGTCGGAGAGATGGGGAGTATAAGGACAAATAGACACTCGGCAGAGTTTGTAATCTGAATTGTATATATTATGTTATATTCTCTAGGATAATCTTGTTTTTTTACAAAAATGGAAAGTTGCTTGTGTTGGGCATAATTTAGTGTCTAAACCTCAAGATGAACTGAAATAACAGACAGTCGCAATGGTAAGCAGTCTAAGAGAGATATGGAAAGAGTGAGATATAATTAATTGTATGAAAATACTGTCGCTCGTAATGGGCAGGTAATAGAGGTATTTCATGTCAATGTGGGAGTAAGTGTGTGAGTTCTCAACTCATGTAATATTTGTTAAGAACTCATGGGGGCGTATGTAACGTTCCAGACGTTACAGTGTAATTATGTTAATTTTATTATGTGTAATTAATTCAGGAATTTAACGTCATGATATTTATCTTGGTATGTAATTGTATTATAATTCATGTTTAATCATTTGCTCACTATCATTTCATTACTTTGTAACTACGACTTGTAAACGAGGGCTGAATATCCTCATATTCACTTAGATTCTTGCGACAGTCGGTTAAAATTAACTTGCAGTAGATTTCCTCTATCTTGCCACATCACCGAGGAAGTTGGAAGGACAAATTTAGACATCAAGTTCTGAGAAAAGCGAGCACGTGTTCAAGCGTGGTAACGTAAGCTACCGTATTTCGACCAGAATTATTCGAACTGTTCACCGCCTATATTTTCAAAGGAGCGTCATGTTGCCATGGATACTGAGTGAAAGGACTAATAGAAGAACGGTTGATATCTTGGTTATGGCCCGTCAACTCTAATATCTGGAGTGGGGAGAGACGTGTCATCTGATTGGACCACGTGTAGCGACCTGTAATTAGCGCGAGAGAAGGTTATAAAAGGGCGTGTTGGAGCTCGTGGCTTCTTCTTATGATCTTCTGATCTTCTACGATTCTCTCTACATTATTCTACGTATTCATTCGCTACTTGATCTTCTACTGATCTTCTACTGGACTTCTACGAGTTATTCTACATCTTCTACGTGATTTTCTTATTGAGCTTCTACTTGATCTTCTACTTGATTCTTCGTCTCGATACTTAGAAATTCTGAATGAGGGGTATATAGCCACTCTCATCAGGAATTACGTACAGCACGGCTACAAGACCGGTTTGAACCAGTCTAAGTCAATAGATAGTTTTAATCTAGATAGAAATGAAACTTCAGAGAACATTTTCAGTAAAGTTGGAAGGATTCTTAATTGAGTATCCTCTCCATATAACCCAAGGTGGTTCTTCTAACTATGACTTAGGGCTTATCTCCAATATATGGGATAAAGCATAATAGGGAGTGTTAGTTTTGAAGTCATCTTCCAATTAGTGGTGGGTGCAATTGGCAAGGCAGGAATGGTACTTAGCTGCAGATGAAGAGATCTCAAAGACGACCGATGATGTTCCCGCTACAAGGATGGAAGCTTTCCAAGGACCAGCAGAACAAGACTACATGGTGAGCAAGCGAGTTAAAGATATTGCAAGTTTTCGCGAAGTAGAGTCATTCAATTTTTTGTTAAATTCATTTTCTATTTTAAATTCAGTTCTCGTTAAACCGTCGTCATTTATAGTAAATATAATAAATAGTATTTTTCTAGTTCATTTTAATCAATCTGCCTTAATTAGCCTTTTGATTTTTAATTCTCCTGCTTAATGATTAGTGCACTATCACCCCACCCCTGTGATAAGAGTCTGTCCAAGCTTGATTATAAATTTTATCTTTAAGTCCTCAACTTAAAGATTGGCGCCCTTTGCTTGCTTGGTTGCATTTCTCGTTTGATGATTGTTCTCCGAGAGGGGAAGTCACAATAGTTCCATGCAGTACGCGTAAGGTATTGTTTCACAACTGCCCGAGCTCCTTTGTAGCAATAAGAAGCTGCAGTAGGGACGCCTGTAAAGTATACTGTTAACTATCGAATAGATTACTGTATTTGCAATACCGATTTATGTTTTATTTTTTATCTTTTACAATTTGTTTTACGTTGTACCGACACAGATAGGTCTTCACGATGGGATAGGAAAGGCCTAGGAATGGGAAAGAAGCGGCCATGGCCTTAATTAAGGAATAGCCTGGTGTGAAAATGGGAAACCACGGTAAACCATCTTCAGGGCTACCGCCAGTGGGGTTCGAACCCACTATCTCCCGGATGCCAGCTAACAGCTGCGCGGATCCGCGCAATTTGCAACTGGGCGTTCTCCAGATATTTCGCCCTTGTTCCAGAGCTACGGGTGGTTGAGAAACGTAATATTTTGCACATGTTACTTTGTATCCGTAAATGTTCTATGCTGCGAGGTCCATAAAGATTCTCGTCGACAACTACTGTTTACAGATTATCAGTTCCAGGCTATTGTTTCTGTATATTTGTGTATGGCTAGTTTATAGTCTATTTATGAAAAGATTCAGATGATGTATTGTATTTTATTTATGTGTCTACAGCATCTGAAGTGGAAGGCCGCAGTCTGTGTAACCACCGTCGAGCGTACAAGTTTTTCACAGACTCAGTGTCCCCACGCTGCCACTTCCCAGCATTCCCGTGCGAGAGCTATGAGGAGTTCCTGGAGGGTCGCTGTTTCCCCTGCACTGGAGACCGTCGCTGTGGTAACATGGGGTACTATGCGGACCGGTCTGCGGGCCGAGGAACGCTTTACCTCGTCACTCGCGATGAGGAGCCGTTCTGTGGTACGTCAACGCCCTTTCACTGCATAGAAATTTAATATACATTTATTTGTTTTGTTTTTGTGGATTTTTGCATTCAGGACTTCTTTTCTTTTTTCTTTTACAACTTGCTTTATATCGGACCGACACCGAAGATGGGATAGGAAAGGGCTAGGAGTGGGAAGGAAGAGACCGTGGCTTTAATTAACGTACATCCCCATTATTTGCTTGGTGTAAAAATGGGAAAACACAGAAAATCATCTACGGGGCTGCTGACAGTGGGGTTCTAATCCACTATCTCCCGAATGCAAACTCACAGCTGCGCGACCCTAACCGCACGGCCAACTCATTCAGGGTATATTGGAGACTATTTTGACACAGCAGCTTGGCAACCATTTCAGTTTCGCAAGTGGTGGTTATGTCAGTGAAATTAGGTAAGACAAGATGTTTTACTCTGTGGTTGAATGGTCAACGGTCTGGTCTTCTGACTTGGGTGCTCTGGGTCGATTCCCGGCCGGGTGGTGGGATTTTGACCATCTACGGTTAATTCCTGTAACTTTAGGGCTGAGTATTTGTTCTGCCTCACACACCCTACACTACAACGACACACATTTCCCTTGTCACGGCACGCCGCTCATTCCCACCGGATGGTCTATCTTGCAAGGACTGCACAAGACTGTAAAATCCTCAAACAGCTGCTTACCTGAGACGGCAAGGACTTCTTCGGATCAGGCAAAACTATAGGGGCTCTATTCCCCGTCAAGAATCGAAAACGAGGCTTTCACATCTGGTGAGGCTCTTGTTCACTCATCTTACAGAAAAATGAGTACCTGACAAATTAATATTGTAATAATATTATTCATTTGCTGGCCCACTAACTACGTAGGAGTTCCGTCCTGCAAGGGTTCTTTCACGTTTCAGAAAATTCACCGACATGAGGCTAGTGTAATTAAGCATATGCAAATATCATGGAAGTGAGTCAAGATCGAGCCGGCGCTCTACCGTCTGAGACTCCCAGACTAGCGAGAACCAAGTTAATTCTTGGGGACATAGGCAGCAACCACTCTATATCACTTACAAGCAGGCGCGGATTCTCATTGGGTTCAATTGGTCACTAAAGACCCTACAATTAAAAAGCCTCTTATTTTCCTAATTATTACTTTCCCAAGGGTGAAATTGGAAAGGATATTGCTGGTTAATCGGCTTTCATCGCTCAGAGCGTAAGAGAGCTGTAGGGTACGTAGCCGGGTGGTTCATTCTGCCAGCTGAATCAGCAAAAGCTTCCAAAATTTTGTAGCCACCGGGAACACGTGCTGTGAGTTAGTTGTAAGGGAAACGTCGAAGTCGCCACAGAGAATCGTGGCTCATACTTCCATTTCTGTGAGAACGCTACCCTTCTCTGTCACACACACTCCTTTCTCATTATGGAACTATCCTTCTCTCTTCAAGCCAGTCTGGAATCATCGGAACTAAAGCAGGGTTCGTCTCTGTGTTGTGGAAGATTGGTCGGTGGATTTCTAAGGGAACTGTTCTCACTAGTAGTTGCAAGATTGCATTCGTGTGGTTCAGAACTCTGTTTACTCAGGAAAACCCGTGGTTGTGCGAATATGTTTGTAACAACTAGAACGCGTGTCTTATAGTGGCGGAAAACAATGTTGGTGTTCTTCAGAGACAAATTATGAAGTTTTCCATCAGTAAAAAGATAAAATTTAGGTTTCGGGCCTTCCGCTTCCACTTCTGAATGTTTCTCAGTTCCGATCTTGTAAAGGTTTTGCAGATGTTGAGCATTCAAGCATTAATTTTATTTTCGCTACGAATATTGAGCAGCAGTGACATCCACTTCCAGTTTTCTTGGCTTAGGACAAAGCTTATTTTATCGTTATGGCCTCACTTTATATTTTTCTTCACGGAACGAGTTAATGATCCATGGGAAGGAAAGCTATATACAGTAGTAATGTACCTGTACATCTTTGAAATAAAATGTGTCGAACATCCATCATCCGTTTAGTGTCCAAGGTTAGTTTTTCCCTCGGAATCAGCGAGAGATCCCATCTCTACCGCCTCAAAGGCAGTGTCTGAAACGTGAGATATTGGGTCGGGAGGATACAACTGGGAAGAAGGACTAGTACTTCGCCCAGCCGGCCTCATCTGCTATGCTGAACAGGGGCCTTGTCGAAGATTGGAAGGGATAGACAAGGAAGAGGAAAGGAAGCGACCGTGTTCTTAAGTTAGGTACCATACCGGCATTTGCCTGGAGGAGAAGTGGGAAACCACAGAAATCCACTTCGAGGGTGGCTGAGGTGGGTAGTGGTAGTAGTATTTGAGGATTCCAAAACTGAAATGGAGAATCGCTTATTTTGGGATCTGAATATTAAAAGTGGAGTAGGACCGAAAATACGGGATACGGTATCTGGAATTGGAGTCCGTCAGTTTCTACACTGCTTCCCTCCAATGTCCGTGTCCCATGAGCTTAGAGGTCATGATGCATTGTGGTGACTACTGGGTATTGCTTCTTTCTTGTGCTAGTCTTTTCCTCAATACTTCCTGTTCAAACGAATTCTGATAAATCGGAAGTCGACAGTAAGTTACATATCATAGTTGCGCCTGCAAAGACCGCTATGTAACATTATTTCAGCTTTGAACTTTTGCTGTTAGGGATCTCTCGTCTAAGGTTCAATATTGTGCGATGCTTCTCAAAGAATTGTCGTTTCTAATGAGATCTGTGGTGCGGGTCAGTATTTCAATCAATCAATCAATCAATCAATCAATCAATCAATCAATCAATCAATCAATCAATCAATCAATCAATCAATCAATCAATCAATCAATCAATCAATCAATCAATCAATCAATCAATCAATCAATCAATCAATCAATCAATCAATCAATCAATCAATCAATCAATCAATCAATCAATCAATCAATCAATCAATCCTGATCTGAATTTAGGACAGTCGCCTAGGTGACAGATTCCCTATCTGTTGCTTTCCTAGCCTTTTCTGAAATGATCGCAAAGAAACATCTCCCTTGGTAAGTTTTTCCAATCCCTAACTCCCCTACCTATAAACGAATATTTGCCCTAATTTGTCCTCTTGAATCCCAGCTTTATCTTCATACTGTGATCTTTCCTACTTTTAAAGACATCACTCAAACATATTCGTCTACTAATGCCATTCCACGCCATCTCTCCAATGACAGCTTGGAAGATACCACTTAGTCGAGCAGCTCGTCTCCTTTATCCCAAACCTTCCCAGCCCAAACTTTGCATCAATAAGAAACTGTGGAATATTATTCTACAAGGCAACACTCATGTTATCTTTGACATCCAGTCGATTCTGACCTATGTTCCTAGCAAATGTTACGTGTTGTCAGAAAGCATTCAGCTCGTTAGGAATTAGTGAATTTAAAATTCGTCTTTTTTAAAGGGAAGCACAAATGGTTGGTGTTTAAGTGAGATACTTTCTAATTATTACTATGCATTGCTTAAAATACAATTTTTTAGGTACTCTTCTGCTGTTCATGCTAAAATTATATTAAATATACTCGACTTTCATGGAACCGCTGAAACACATTTCCCCAGACCCCAAGGGGCCCGTAATACCCTGATTTAGATGTTACAATATTGATGTCAGACAATTCTTAGTACATATCTTCTGGTGAAGTTTTACTCGACTCTTCATGTTCAGTAAACCTGACTTTGATTATTGATTTTGTACCGCACACTTTCAAAGAATAAGAGCTCTCTTTTCTAGAAAACACTCATATGTTTAATTCTGAAATGTTACAGCGCACCAGTATCACGTAACTTTGGAGCATCTGCTGACAGACACACCTGCTTCGAGCTACGGCAAAATCCAGATCACTCTCATAGGCAGCTCGGACCTCAACGAGACGTTCTCTCTCACACAGTAAGTAAAGACACACCTTGAGTCGGGAAATGAAATGAAATGGCGTATGGCTTTTAGTGCCGGGATATCCCATGACGGGTTCGGCTCACCAGGTGCAGGTCGTTTGATTTGACACCCGTGAGCGACCTGCGCGTCGTGATGAGGATGAAATGATGATACAGATATCACATGCACCCTGCCCCCGTGCCAGGGAAATTAACCAATGATGGTTAAAATTTCCGACCCTGCCGGGAATCGAACCCGGAACCCCTGTGACCAAAGGCCAGCACGCTAATCATTTAGCCATGGAGCCGGACGTCTTGAGTCGGGGATTAACAGAAATAAAATAAATATGTGTAGTACATCACTATGGAAAATGTCAGAAAGGAAAGGGAGAAAGTGTGTACTTTTGCATTACTTCCGTATTTTTATGGTAATCTATCTATATATATAAAATAAGAGTGTTGTCTGTACATTGCTCAGAATTTGAAAAGAATGGTATTTCTGTATCGGTCATGTCCACTGTAACAAGGAAATGCACATTTTACTTTTCCGTAATTTCTGTCTGTCTGTCTGTCTGTCTGTCTGTCTGTCTGTCTGTCTGTCTGTATGTATGTACACGCATCACGAGAAAACGGCTGAAGCGAATTTAATGAAAATCGGTATGTAAAGTCGGGTAATGAACTGCTACAATCTAGCCTATAATTTATTTTATTCGCGCTGAGTGAAATGGTAGTTTAGGGAAATACCTAAAATTTAATTCACATATTTATGCTATTAGTGGTCGTATCTTAATGGAAATCGGTATACAAAGACGGAGAATATGTCGCTACAATCTAGGCTATAAATAATTGTATTCACGGGGAGAAAAATTGTAGTTTAGGGGAAGGCCTAAAATTTAATTCTCAAATATTTGTTATTAGTGGTCGTATCTTAATGAACATTGGTATGCAAAGTCGGGGAATAAGTCGCTATAATCTAGGCCATCAATAATTTTATTCACGCTGAGTGAAATGGTAGTTTATGGGAAGGCCTAAAATGTAATTCTCAAATATTTGTTATTAGTGGTCGTATCGATAAATACTACATAATTAACATAACTTTAGTTATGTAGTAAGTTAGTAGTAGTTACGTAGGAAGTTATTACATTTCCGATCAATATTGTCTTATACATTGTTACCGTACCGCCTATAATCACAGAGATATTCATGAATTTGGATTTTTGTTACTAAGTCCTTCGCTGAGTCACGAGAAAATGGGTAAACAGAATTTAATGAAAATCGGTGTGTAAAGTCTGAGAATAAGGAACTACAGTCTACGATCTAAATAATTTTATAAGACGCCCTAATATTACAAAGCCCAAAGAAAACTAATGTGAATGCCTACAGTATAGAAAGCTCATAAAATTAATCAACAATAACATTACATTGACCATTGTTTGTTGTGATGTGCTTTGTGTCTTCTGTTTCCACTCATCTCCGATAGATAGGATTTTTTTAATTTTTAATTTTTTTTAATTTGCTTTACGTCGCACCGACACAGGCAGGTCTTATGGCGACGATGGGATAGGACAGGGCTAGGGGTGTGAAGTAAGGGGCCTTTGCCTTAATTAATGTACAGCCCCAGCATTTACCCTGTCGGAAACCACCGAATACCAACTTCAGGGCTGCCGGTAGTGGGGTTCGAATCCACTATCTCCCGGATGCAAGCTCACAGCTGCGCGCCTCTAACCACACGGCCAACTCGCCCGGTCGTACCGAGTGTAACAGCCTGCCTAAATATTGGCGGGAAGTAGCTGGGGAGTTAGATAACTTTCTTCTTTAGCATGCCATTCCTCTGGTTCATATATTTTCTGATACTACTGGTACGTAACACACTGGTTCATCATAGCATTCGAGCTATTCAGTCTCTACTCTGAGGTACTGATTGGAACGAGCAGTGTGCACATTTAACGGAATAATGGCAGAGGAGTGTTCCCGGCAGTCTGCGACCTGGTAATTCCAGCTCTGGAACTTTGGACTGTTAGATCGGCACCGTAGTACTGTTCGTTGATAGTGAGAAAGTGTGCGGTTTTTCATTTGATCGAGTATTTTATATGATAACATTGCTTTCAATCGCTACATTCCTACTGACGTTTATGTAATGACCTATGTTCAATTCAGTTAGGAAAACCACAAAGTCAGTCTTTCTGAGAATCCCATAGCGAAGCACGGGTACATGAGCTAGTATAGTATATTTGTAGCTGTAAAGTACAAATATATAAGGAAAAACTGTTATAACATAGTTTTTAGGCTCTTACCCTAAGGTACTATCAATTTTTGAAAATGCTGCAGGAACATATAATATGTTGTTTTCGTGTCTATGTCAAGCTGTAAAACTGTGATTGGTAGGTGTCAGGATTTAGAATAAATTGTAGGATTTGTAAAATGTTACCTTTCTAACATTTCCGCGCGGGGTAATTGGCTCAGATGGTAGAGCGCTGGCGTCTATTCCCTAGAGGACAGGTTGGATTCCAGCTCAGTCTGGTGGTTTTTGAAGGCGGTCAAATACGACAGCCTTGTATCGACAGGTTTATCGGCACGTGAAATAACTCCTTTAGCAAAATATCCGGAACCTCAGCGTCTACAGTAACAACAATGGTAAAGGTAGTTAACGGTACGTAAGATAATAATAATAATAATAATAATAATAATAATAATAATAATAATAATAATAATAATAATAATAAGTAGTAGTAGTAGTATATTTTAGTCGGTATGGGTAACACAGGCAGTAATTTAACTGCCCTTCTAAGTCCCGGATCATGATTCAGGTCACCGAATCAAGAGGGAAGCATTTAATGTTGCACAATGGGACATCGCCGTCTCAGTAGATATTTTGAGCTTGAGAGAACCTTCTTTTAGACATAGGATACTGATTCCGGAAATTCGGAAGTTCGCCAGGAATGTATTATGGTGATAATGCATTAATAATAATAAAATAATAATAATTGCTAGCAGTAGAAATACTCTTAACTGATATATATTGATTCATTTTAGATTTATTATTAATAATGCATCATGTTGGGTTAAATCTCTACCGTTGCCAGTCCTTGAGGTACTTTTCCACGGTTTCCTATTTTCACACCAAGCAACTGCCAAGGCTATACCTTTATCCTAGCCACGACCGCTACCTTCCCCTTTTTAAAATTGTCCTATATAAGCGTCACTGAATGCACTGAACCTTTATCAATAACTCTTTGGCTTTCGTAGTATGAAAACATTAAAGCAATGAAATTATATTTTTAATTCTTTTATTTTATTCTTCATTCTTCTTCTTCTTCTTCTTATTATTATTATTATTATTATTATGAAGAATGGTAGGAAAATGCAACATTTAGATTCGATTGTATTCCCTAAGGGAATGCCAGACTGATATAACATTGTACTTCCTGGCTAGATGAGGAAAGGAGCGGGAAACTACCTAACTCCTTATTTTCTAGTTTCTAGTGATGTGTAGGCGCTTCATAGCAATGTTACCAACTAATAATCATTTCCCCCGTCACCAACACATGAAGTTCCGTCAAAATCCGTCAAAATGTTAAACAAATAACGCCTAACCCTGACCGGTTTCTATACAAATATAATAAGGAAACTTAAATATCTTCACTTACTGATGCCGATTAAAATAATAATTCATCCACATCGTAATCAATAGTTCTGCAGTTGAGGTACAGTACTGGGTTGGTCTACTCTACAGTACGCTGCCATCGTGCCAATTTGCTTGAGAACATTTTCTGGTAGGGCATAATCATGACGCCGGCCCCGTGGTGTAGGGGTAGCGTGTCTGCCTCTTACGCGGAGGCCCCGGATTTGATTCCAAATCAAATCAAATCAAATCAAATCAAATCAAATCAAAATCTCTTTATTTGCAAGTGAGGTGTCTACCTCTGTGGCAAATGGTACACTAAAATACATTATTGTCAAGCACTAAATTTTAAATTAACAAGAGAAGAATTTTTTTCTAGAATACAATAATATACAATTTATGCTAACAATTTTTTCTATTAAACAAACAGATCATCCTTAATAAATTTATATTGTTTACAAAATTCTACTTATAATATCTCCTATACTTACAAACATAGTCAACTCATATACAGTATGTGGAATTACTTCAAATAATACTATGCAACTGGTATAAGATTAAAATTTACATTACATTTATTTACTTATCTTTTACCCATTTTGGAACCTAAGTAGCATAACGACCTGCTGCGTCTTAACCAGAGCCCCCTTTTGCCACCACTTTTCAGAGTTCCTGAAGGGCCTTCACAGCTACCGTAGCGGTCCCAGAGCCCTCGAAGTCCCCACTGTACTTCACCCCTACAGGCAGTCCCCTACTTTGGCTGTCCAAACTCCATGGACCAGGGGAAGGAATTAACTTTTTTTAACACACATTTTTAATTTACAATAACCTGCACTGGTCGAATGCCCTCTAACATTTCATTTATTTTCCCTGTTGCTGTTTATTGAATACCTGTACAGATTTTGGAAGAGGATCAAACACTACCCCTCGTAAACTGTTCCACTCCTTCACGCCCTTCCCAATGAATGAAAATTTACCCCAGTCGCTTCTGCTAAAATTCCTTCTAATTTTATACTTGTGGTCAGTTCTGCCAATATAATTATTTTCCAACTGAAGCCTCTCACGGATTTCTCCCCATGCTTCTTCTCCTGTATAGGCTCTATATAATCCTATAAGTCTAGTTTTCTCCCTTCTCTTACTTGAAGTTTCCCACCCAAGTTCCTCTAACATTTCTGATACACTACTGTTTGTTCTCAAATCCCCTGTTACAAATCTTGCTGCTTCCCTCTGCACACTATCTATTTCTTTTATTATGTTTTCTTGGTGAGGATCTCAAACACTGTTTGCATATTCCAATAATGGACGAACCATACTTACAGTAAGTAACTTTTTTCTTTAATTCCTTGTTGCATCCTTTAAGTAGCCTCATTATGACATGTAACGATCTGTATGCTTTCCCAACAATGTCATCAACATGACCCTTCCAGTGCAAATTATTTTCAAATCTCACACCTAAGTATTTGCACTTGCTATCTTTTGGGATAACTACCTCATCCAAAGTATATTCAAATTCAGTTTTAAAGCTCCTGTTTGTAAATGTTGTAACAGTTGATTTGCCTCCATTAACCTTCATATTATTTTCTTCAACCCACTGTTGGATACTTTCAAGGTCCCTTTGTAATTCTGAACAATACTCAATGTTATTTATTTCCCTATAAATAATTATATCATCTGCATACAATCTTATTTTTGGTGTTATATTGTTCCCTAAATCATTTGTGTATATTAAGAAAAGTAACGGACCAATTATACTACCCTGTGCGATTCCCTTCCAAACTTTCTCTTCCTGTGATATATTATTTCCTACTTTGACTTTCTGAACCCTTGAATTTAGAAATGTTCTTATCCAACGTATAACCCTTACGTACAATCCTATTCCCTCCAATTTCTTTAATAATATTCCATGTTCCACTCTATCGAGGCTTTGGAAAGATCTATGGCTATGCAATCTAACTGGCCTCCTGAATCCAACTGATCTGATATGTCCTGCTGAAATCCCACCAGTTGTGCCTCACAAGAAAATTTCTTTCTAAATCCATACTGGCATACACATATCCCTCTGACGTACTTTGCTATTAAACTCTCCAGTATTTTACAAACTATACTGGTCAGGCTGATTGGTCTGTAGTTCTCTGGTTTCCTTGTATCACCCTTTTCTTTATAAATAGGTATTATTATAGATTTCTTCCATTCTTTTCGTATTACACTATTATTTATGACATAGTCAAAGATAAATTTTAAATAAGGCACTATGTACCACCCCATTGTCTTTAATATCTCCCCGGTAATTTGATCACTTCCTGCTGCCAGGTCAGGGATTTTTACCTGGACCTGAGGGCTGGTTCGAGGTCAACGCCGCCTACGTGATTACAATTGAGGAGCTATCCGACGGTGAGATAGCGGCCCCGGTCTAGAAAGCTAAGAATAACAGCCGAGATGATTCGTCGTGCTGACCACACGACACCTCGTAATCAGCAGACCTTCGGGCTGAGCAGCGGTCGTTTGGTAGGCCAAGGCCCTTCAAGGGCTGTAGTGCCATGGGATTTGGTTTGGTTTTTCATAATCATGACATGTTTTTCACAGGGTAAGGCCGACATGTAGAGTGAGGATTGAATAATTCACTATACTGAGGGACGTTTTCATATTAATAAGCATACTAAGCGAGATTTAATTCGTAAAAATTTTTACCAGAAAATTCGTTATCCGTCGAAGCGATTATCTTCCCGCCATCTACGTTGAAATTCTACGTTTTGAAAGGAATGAATTAGAGACTGCACTTTTCTTAATATACATTGAACTTTGTTTTAAGAGTTCAGATTCCGGACAAATATTATTATCAGTGCTCTGAAGAATATTGACTTTGGTTAGAGAGCAGAACGTAACACGGTCCAGCTCTCACTCATAGGAGTTAAAATCGAACAGACTACAGTCCCACACAACACCCTTGTTTGAGGATGATATTACAACGCTGTAGACCAGAAATCAGTCGTGTTAATGTCCTTCCTCCGTTTAGTGGCAATTGAGCACGCTTGCGGTATCGCTTTTGGAGAGCGTGGCGTGGATGTGGAAAATGGTGCAGTGATATTTTCCCATATTTGTGTTTTTTAAAACAGGGACATAAATATGACTGTATGGATGTACATTTTACAGAATGGTTTTGCATTTTATCAAAACAAGCAAACACAGAGTCTAGTATTTCGATTCTCAGCCACATTTTCGATGGCTAGCTGAGTTGAACAAACAAACAAACAAACAAACAAACAAACAAACAAACAAACAAACAAACAAACAAACAAACAAACAAACAAACAAACAAACAAACAAACAAACAAACAAACCCTTGACGCAATAGCCCATTAGTACCTTGACCAGATGATGTGTACTGCATGTCCAGTGGTTAGGGTGACGAAATCCACAGCTGCATTACTTGGCGTTTTTGACCGGCTGCTCTGTCTCTCTTATTAGACAGTTCCTTAATTGGTCATAAGAGACTGAGTGAACCTCGTTCCATCCCTGAGTCAAAAATTAATATCCTTGGACTGAGCAGGAATAAAACCACCGCTACCTCTACTCTCCATATCTTGTCTTACAAGGGGAGGGTCTGACATGTGCCTTACCGATTTTGATAACATTTTTCAGGGACGTTCTGTATTGAAAAGATACACGTGTTTTGGCGTTTTGCTAGACACTCCCTAGTTTTTGAAATATTCGAGGTCAAAGCGAAGGCCCCACACCGCTGGCTGCGCAGAAGCGTCTGACTGGGGAAGTTATGTCCATGCGCATACCGCCATGTTGTGGGAGTTCTTCAGTTTGACGAGGAGATCGTATGAAATTCATGCATTACGTTACATTTCGCACATAGGAAAACATCCGCCCTAGTAAATTAATGACAGCCTACATCGACTACTGTGTACACACGCAATAAATATACATAATGCCAAGACTGTGGTAATATTAAAAGATACTTATGTATAAAAGTTGAACAATCTGCACAAATCCTTTGGATAGCCTATAGGTGGCGCATATAACAAAACAAAATAAAAAACCCTTTAGCAGACTGAACAAGGAGACTGAAAAATACACTACTAACAAAAATAAATGTATATAAATAAAAATATTTGAATTTCACTCCCCGAAAACAGAAAAAAAAAATTACAGTAACTAGACCTACTGGAACCTTAAAACTGATCACTTTAATATAAGGGTCATATTTTTAACTGATGTGTTTGAACATTCGGAACAAATACATGTAACTGAAACCTAAGTATTACAGGTTAGCTTTATTGAAAATACGAAGACATGTTGAAATGACAGCAGTCTACAACTTAAGTATGATTACATATCGTGAGATAAAAATTGAGAGCAGACTGGAGAACGTATTAATTAAATACTTACAAAATCCTGTGCCTATAGCAATAATCTTCAATAGCAACAAAAAGGAAGCCTGTGAAATACAATCTTTCTGTGAATGATACATAGCTTATGATTCCTCTCTGATAAGTCATTACAGCAAATTTTTCTCCATTTTCTGAACAGATGGTTTAATAAGTACATGTCTGCAGAAATCTTTCTAAAACAAACAAAAAACTGTGCGCGGCTGTGAGCTTGCATCCGGGAGATAGTGGGTTCGAATCCTACTGTCGGCAGCCCTGAAGATGGTTTTCCTTGGTTTCCCATTTTCACACCAGGCAAATGCTGGGACATTACCTTACTTAAGGCCACGGCCGATTCCTTCCAACTCCTAGGCCTTTCCTATCCCATCGTCACCATAATACCTATCTGTGTCGGTGCGACGTAAAGCCCCTAGCAAATAAAGAATAATCAGATACATTTTTTATCATTTTCTGAATATGAAATACCGGCTCCGTGGTATAGGGGTAGCGTGCCTACCTCTTACCCGGAGGCCCCAGGTTCAATCCCCTACCAGGTCAGGGATCTTTACCTGGATCTGAGGGCTGGTTCGAGGTGCACTCATCCTACGTGATTACAATTGCGGAGCTATCTGACGGTGAGATTACGGCCAAGAGGATTCGTCGTGCATGACAGCCCGTAATCCGCAGGCCTTCAGGCTGAACAGCGGTCGCTTGGTAGGCCATGGCCTTTCGGGCCTGTTGTGCCATGGGGTTTGGTTTGGTTCGGTTTGGTTTTGATATGACATAAGGTAATTAAATTAAATGATCATTTCTGTGTGATTTGGATTTAGGTAAATGCTACCTGACATTCGTTGCAATGGTGCTGGTCTGCCTCTATTGTGTATTTATTAAAATAGAATGAACGTCTAGGGTTAGTTTGAGTTTCTCTCAGTGGTTTAGGCTTAAATAAGAATGTTATAATTTAAGATGTAAAACCCTCCTCATAATATTGAAAATGAATTAAAACCTACAACCTGTTTTCCAGTAAATTACCTGGTCAGGGATGGAATGAATGAAGCCGCATCTTGCGGCGAGGATTGTGCCGGCTGCTGAAGCCTGTCGCACTCCTCTAGGGCAATCTTCATAATATTATCTTCCCCTAAAAATATTACTGCTTTTACAAACTCAAATTGAATTAATGTTATTTGAGCAGAAATAAAAATTGAAAATGCGTTCTAATTTTTCTCTAATAGTATGAGCACCAGAAAGAAAATAAATGTTGAAAGTAAAGCACTTGGAAAAAGATTAATATCGTAATTAAACCGTTATTTTGATTAGCGTTTTCTAATGCAAAGTAGGATTGGCAAGATTGTATATAGCTTTATTTAGACTTAATATTGTCAGATTTTTCTGGAATAGCATATTAACAATATTGTATTCTTTTATTATAAAGCAAGTGTGAAAAAAATTGGAGAACTTAAGACATACGATACCAATAAATCTTCAGATAACTGATAAGAATTTGAAACAATACCTTACCCTAATAACAGGGTTTTATCAATTTTTATCAAACATATCTTACGGATTCTAGGCCAAGGTTTATCAAGTGTGTAATACCGGCACACAGTCTATATAAAAAAATGTCTAGTCTTTTTCAGAACAACTGTTTAGTTATAAACAATCATCCCCGATGATTGAAGAGAGGCAAACTAGAAAAATAATAAAAAGTCTAAACATTCTAAATTTCATGTCCACGCGGTCCCTGAGTCAACCACCCTCTAACCTGTTTAGTTCTCGATTATAGTAACTGAAAGTTATTTTATAACAGTTCGATTTCTACTCACATGCGAAAGGAAATACCAGATCCCTTCTGATAGCGATCTGTACAAATAAAAGCTGCAATTGAATTCACCTTCGTTAGTATCTTTCCATTTCACACGTAAGGCTAAACTTACTTCACCTTAATATTGCCAATCAATTTAACTACCGTAATGTTATAATCGCTCACATTCCTTGAAAATATTTGAGGATATATTATCACTCCGCCACATGTAATACTACAACAGATCCACCAACATGCATAATTCAAAGCGAAAATATGCAAGGGACTGTAAATATTACCACATGCTAGCCATGCATTCGAAGCTGAAGCGCCTACAACATGGTGATGCGCGAAAGTGTTCAATATTCCGCATAGCATCAGCGAGCGCTGTGAGTCCACGTAATATTAAAGTCTTTGGTCAAAGCTGATGACGGAAAATCATATTTTCAATGCTGTGCATCGAAAGATCGTCTATGAACATGTTATATAATATGAGGTCCAAAGTTAATAATATTAGAGTTATTAACGTTGTTATGTTTTCATGCTGTAGCTGAGTGAGGTCGGCGTCAGACTTGCTGATGATGCTTGTTGTTTAAAGGGGCCTAACATCGAAGGTCATCGGCCCCGGCATCAGACTACCAAACCGCTGGACCGTGTTCGATTCTTGGGCGTGGCTACTTTGTTTTCATGCACTACATTTTTTCAGTGAATCTGATAATATTCTGATAATCAGAATAGTTTTCTTTGTCTTTTTTGGAAGTAAAAAATCGGGAGATGTGATTAACAATTTTCATGTAATATTCAATATTTTTGCGATATGTCTCTTGCGGAACCCTTCACGCGATGAAAAAACACAAAAACGTTATATCATTAACTTTGGACCCCACACTATATAAATAAAACATGTTTTACAAATATGATTTTCCGTCATCAACTTTGACCTCGATTTCTGCAAAAACTAGGGAGTGTCTAGCAAAACGCCGAAACACGTGTCTCTTTATTTTCAATATAGAACGTCCCTGCAAAATTTTATCAAAATCGGCGAGGCATATGTCAGACCCTCCGTTTGTTAGACTTAGTTGACTTAATACTTTATTTCCAACCCGAGGCCAATTACTTGCACAGCAGCAGTGTGCATCAACATCACAGGTTATACTAACAGGTACACTGTGGACTGCGGCCATGTTGATTGGCTCAAACGGGAGAGCACAAGCTAGCAGGTTCAATCCTGGCACACTTTGGTGGTATTTGAATGTGCTCAGATACGCCTGCTTCGTGTCGGTAGATTTGACGACGTGGAAAAGAATTCCCGCGGGACAAAACTCTGGCACCTTGGCCTTTCTGAAAGCTGGAAAATGAATTAGTAGGATTTGAAGACCAATACTTTTTTGATATGCAATAGACTGGGTATCATAGATATTGTTAACTCGTAATATCTGTTGATTACAACTAAATGTGAACGTGTCATTTTCCAGGAAAGACGACGAGATGTTGAAAGCGGAACAGCCACTAGCAAGGATCGTAGTACCTCATCCTGTCCTTCTGGATCCTGTCAAGATACAACTGCTGTACACGGCTTACAGCGGCTGGTGGTCCAGTGGATCCCCTACATGGGCAGTCCGCAGGGTCACACTTGTCGACAGCTTTGGAAAGAGGTATGAACTAAGTGTATGTATGCAATTACATACCGCTACTGTAGGTTTACCTACTGTACTTTAACTGCGCTATAAAAATGTGATGAGGGTGTGCCGTAGCCCCGGCCTCAGGTTTTTTGAATGCAGAATACGCCGTGTGCGTGTTGGAGGATGTTAACTGCTTAGAGCTGACAGCTTTAGGTCTCTAGGACACTGCTGGCGATACAGGTAGTTGCACCGAAGGTGTTGCCAACGCAAAAGTTCAGTAGATACTAGTATTGCCACCAGAAATTATGTATAGATTCATTTTAAAATGTGTCATCAATCAAGGACATACTTTTGCTAGCTCTGCTTATGAAAAAGGAAAAAATGAAGAAAGGAGAAAGTTTGGCATACACTCAATGTTGGCTTCGAGGCAAGAAAAATAAATGTTCTACATTGTTTTCCGTGAACTTTGCAGAAGACAGTAAATGTTAAAATTACTTTCGTATGTCAAAATCGTCTTTTTTCCTTTTTTTGATATATCAAAGAGGAATTAACAGGTGTTGATACAAGAATAAAGAAGAGTGTTACTCCAGAGGAGAAATTGGTCGTCATATGAACAGAATTGAAAACAAAAACGAACTTTGAGAACAGCACGAGTGGAACTGATTGAGGAATAAGCGAGTAGGGAGGAGGGAATGGGTCACAGCCATTTGTCGCCACCAGTGTCTTAGTATGATAGGCTACATTTGAAGCAATGCCCAGTGTGTGTCCAGAGACACCGTTTGCGTCCCGAGTGGTTGCCAAGCTCGTCCATCAGGCGGATACCAGTTTCTGGTAGCGCCAACAGGGTCCCTAATACAGTAAGTTCCATATAACACAATGCCCACGTCAAATGGTGTTACCACCAATGTCCTAATATATAATAGATGCCTTAGAGTTTAGGGTTAGGGAGGTTTTCTACTTATTTTGCTTGACTGGGATCTGCAGGTAAATCACACTGTCTCCAATGTCCATCAACTCGATGACATCTTGAGTGTTCTCGAGCGTATCTTTATCAGTGGTTCAACATGAGCAGTACACGTACTTTTTGTGGCTCTCGGCGCTCGCCGCCTCGGCTTTCTGACGTATCTATAGGCTCTCTTAAATGCAGCCTTGTTTGATTCATTTCGACTCATTCCTTCCATTTGTGGCAAACTTGAACCTTATTTAAATTAAGATTTCGGAATACATTTTGGAAGAAATCAGTAATATTTGATTGTTTTTGCTCTTAATATCTTTAACGAATGCGAATCGTTCAGTCTCCAAAGGTATTAACTGTTCTTTTGTAACACGTAAAATATAAGTTGCAGTACACACTTTTATTTTTACCATTTCTTTTGGTTACTAAATTTTCATCAACAAAATTGTGATCTCCTAAATCTTCACCTTCACTACGTAAGATTTTCCCATTCTTCACTTATGCGGTTGCACTCTGGAAAAACTGACACATTGTCATCAGCAAGCTCATTAGTGTTCTTTCCAGTAGCTTTTCCATGCAATTCCAGACCTTCCTTAGGATTGTCTTGCAGTTATAATTCATGCACGGTGTAATCATATTCATCACTGTTTAAAAGTCGTACTTTTCTTTAACCGTCTCGGACAATATGTTTGCTGTACATTCCGTCCACCTATTTGATATCATGTCATATGCTTGACTGACGTCGACTTTAGACGTTTTCCATTTTCCGTTCTAGGTTTATCACTAGGGCTCGCAAGTTGTAAACCTACAAACTGACAGAAATTACCTATAAAAAGATTTTAAAAATCAAAAAGTACCTAAAACTGACAAAATTGACGTAAAACAGCTATCCAAATTCATTCATAATTTTTATCACATATTTAATGTAGGAATATCTTCTTCTTTATCTGTTTACCCTCCATGGTCAGTTTTTCCCTCGGACTCAGCGAGGGATTCCACCTCTACCGCCTCAAGGGCTGTGTCCTAGAGCTTCAGACTCTGGGTCGGGGATACAACTGGGGAGGATGACCAGTACGTTGCTAAGGTGGCCTCTCCTGCTATGGTCAACAGGGGCTTGCGGGGGGATAGGAAGATTGGAAGGGATAGACAAGGAAGAGGGAAGGAAGCGGCCGTGGCCTTAAGTTAGGTATCATCCCGGTATTTGACTGGAGGAGAAGTGGGAAACCACGGAAAACCACTTCCAGGATGGCTGAGGTGGGAATCGAAACCCCGTCTACTCAGTTCACCTCCCGAGGCTGAGTGAACTCCGTTCCAGCCCTCGTACCACTTTTCAAATTTCGTGGCAGAGCTGGAAATCGAACCGGGGCCTCCGGCGGTGGCACATAATCACACTAACCACTATACCACAGAGGCGGACTAATGAAGGAATATAATATTTAAAAATGCAAAATTCTGGTGGTATGCAACATAAGGCGTAAGGCAACATAAGTGTAAAAATATATCAGTGAACTACTTCTTCTTTCAGACATTATATATTTGTAGATTAACATAATTTAAAAACGTAATTCTGTGTTCGTTAAAAAAATACTTGCAGAATTTAGAGTGAAAAACTTTTTCCACCTATAATTAATTCAGCAAACCTACAAGGGACATTCTGGAGAAAGAAATTGAAATTAAAGTAACTGGAATCCTATTTGGCTTAACCACATTATAGTTACAGAAATTGGAATTGGAAAACCTTACCTCAGTAAAGGTTCGTCGGTTGTCAGGAAGCACGTTGCAAAACAATGAGAAACTTATTTCCACATCAACGGATATTAAAGGTTCATACCTGAAGCAAGTGAGGTCTTCCTCTTCGAAAACATTCACATAAAAAATTTCTTTCAATATTTCACTTATCTTGCATATCATTTGATATCCCAGTTTTTTCAAGCATTTCATTTTCTCATTTCTTTTTATTTTCACATCATTTCCACTCTTTCCATATATGGTTCAAATATAACCTATGTATTTACTAAAAAAAGGTTTAAGAAGTGATGGATAAACTAATGGTGATTCGAATTGAGAATGGGCAGGGAAAATGTAGTCGATGAAGGCGAAGTTGCAAAAAAAGTCATTAAGACCTAAAAAAGGACCAATTAGCCAAGAACGCTGGCAAGGCAAAAAAGGCAAATAAAACCTTTCTGGGGCCAACAATAAGCAATAATGAAAATATAATATGATGGGCCTCAGCTTCGGACACTAGAGAGAAAAAGACCGGGCGAGTTGGCCGTGCTGTTTGGACCGGGCAGCTGTGAGCTTGCATTTGGGAGATAGTGGGTTCGAACCCCACTGTCGGCAGCCCTGAAGATGATTTTCCGTGGTTTACTATTTTCACACCAGGCAAATGCTGGGGCTGTACCTTAATTAAGGCCATGGCCGCTTCCTTCCCATTCCTAGGCCTTTCCTATCCCATCGTCACCATAAGACCTATCTGTGTCGGTGTGACGTAAAACAAATAGCGAGAGGTAGCGAGAGAAAAATGATTTTTCCTCAACTTCCGAGCCTTAGTTATCACATTCTTCGGCCTAATTGGTTTCGTACTAAACATCATCTTTAAGTTTTTGATGATTCCCAAATTAAGCGTTTGAATTATACAAGTGCAGTTGGGTGAGCAGTAATACAATCAAACATTTTCAAGTTTTTGTGCTATTGGTGTGTGCAGTGAAATTATCCACTAGGAGTACATTCATCCCCTTTTCCTTAC
This sequence comes from Anabrus simplex, assembly GCF_040414725.1. Classification (NCBI taxonomy): domain Eukaryota; kingdom Metazoa; phylum Arthropoda; class Insecta; order Orthoptera; family Tettigoniidae; genus Anabrus; species Anabrus simplex. Next base: position 905,119,849 of record NC_090265.1, read on the forward strand.
TCATGTCTCTGTCCAGCCACTGGATAAAAACTGTATCTGTCATCCATGCCTACTTATTCGCTTTTGACCGGGCGAGTTAGGCGTGCGGTTAGGGCCGCGCGGCTGTGAACTTGCATCTGAAAGATAGTGGGTTCGAACCCCACTGTCGGCAGCCCTGAGGATGGTTTCCCGTGGTTTCCCATTTTCACACCAGGAAAATGCTGGGGCTGTACCTTATTTGAGGCCACGGTCGCTTCCTTCTACTCCCTGGCCTTTCCTATCCCATCGTCGCCAAAAGACCTATCGGTGTAGGCGCGGCGTAAAGCTGATTGTAAAAAACTAAAATTCACTTTTGTAGTTAATTCATGGCCGGCCCCGTGGTGTAGGGGCAGCGTGCCTGCCCTTTACCCGGAGGCCCCGGGTTCGATTCCGGGCCAGTTCAGGGATTTTTACCTGGACCTGAGGGCTGAATCGAGGTCCACTCAGCCTAGGTGATTAGAATTGAGGAGCTATCTGACGGTGATATAGCGGCTAAGGTCTAGAAAGCCAAGAATAACGGCCGAAAGTTTTTGTCGTGCTGACCACACTACACCTCGTAATCTGCAGGCTTTCGGGCTGAGCAGCGGTCGCTTGGTAGGCCAAGGCCCTTCAAGGGCTGTAGTGCCATGGGTAGAGCCCTGCGCGGGTATACAAAATAATATCCGCATCCGAACCCGCATCTGCATCTGCAAAATAGTTATCCACGGGTAATTTAAATATTTAACTACAGTATATTACACCCAAGGTACTGAAACTGATAGACCTGTCAACGTAATACAACAGGCCTGACACCTGGCACCAGAACCCCTACAGTCGCAGGTTTATGAGGGATTTTCTCTTGAGACAATTACCGACGTATTGACTTTTGATCCTTCCTACCATTAATTGCGGACAGGAGCCAGTTAAGCTTAGGTCAGATTTATGGCTTTATGGTTTAAAGCTCTTTATATATCACCATTCTCCCATACCACTGTCAAGCGTCGCGTAACCACAAGCAAAAACAATAGTGTAGATGGGTGAAAATCAATAAACGTCATTATTTAGAAACTATCAGCAATATTATCCGCACTGCCATACAGTTTGTGTCCGCCAAGGCACTAACTTCGCGAATAACCGCATCCGTGCAGGGCTCTAGCCATGGGGTTTTGGTTTGTTTTAGTTAATTCATAGCAAATAAAAGCGAAGTTCAAGGAGCTGAAAAGAAAATTAGTTTTAAATTTTAAAATGAACGAATGTACAAATATATGCTGCAAACAATACACAATTTACTTGAATTTTCATGTTTATTGTTTGGCAAGCTCTTGAAGTTCATCAAGCGTCTAGGTGTTTGCGCCACGAACGAGAATAACCAATAGGAGCAGACTTATCTTCTCCAGCCACCACTTTGAACAATGTCATATTTGTTCTTGAAGTCTTTTAGTCAGTCATTGCTAGCTTTAAAGTTCGTTTAACCAATTCGGTGAAATGAAGGACACTCTAGCAGATCATACATCTCCTATAGGAACATTCTGAACACTCACTTAGTTAAACCATTTTATTTCAGCACTGTCCACATCACCTGAAATTGCTGTCTTTAGTCGCTTTCGTGCAGGATCGAACATTTCACTCATAACATTTTCATAGATTTTTTAAAATGTTGTCAACGTAGGTTGCGAAAATCCGTTTTTTGTAACTGTTGTCAGTTTCATTCTGTCATCTAAATCTTTTAATGCTGCTAATTTTGTTTCCAAACTTACTATCTTATGTTGAACGGAGGTCATACTTACGTTACATCCATGCATTAGAAAATAGCTGGAAAGACTGGCTGCTTTTAAAGGTTGTGTACTTCACCTTTTCATCGATTCATAGAAATTTTAATCCGCATGCATTCTGCATTCTACCGTACCGTACCCAAACCAATTCAGGTCAAGATAAATATCGTTACAACAGGGCGTTTCTGAAATTACTTCATCGTTGTAATGAATAACAACTGATATTATTAAACTGGGATCTTTGCCGGTATTGTACAAAAATATTGCTTAATGCGGATTTATTTATTTATTTATTTATTTATTTATTTATTTATTTATTTATTTATTTATTTATTTATTTATTTATTTATTTATTTATTTATTTATTTATTTATTTATTGACATTCGTAGCTGACTTTGTGGATCAGTGGTAGAGTGTTGGCCTCCGGATCCCAAAATAGCGGGTTCAAACCCGGCAGAGGTAGTCGGATTTTTGAAGGACGGAAAAAATTCCATTCCACACTCCATGTCGTACGATGTGGGCATGTAAAAAATCTCTGGTGACACATTTGGAGTTTACCAGACAAAATTCATTAAATCTCAGCCATAGACGACGCCCAAGAGAGTTTCGGTTTATTCAGTCTGCCATCTAGTGGGCCTAGAGTAAAACGGAACGTCGAAATTGACTAGCAGACAGCCAGATGACGTCAAATTGAAATGTCTGCACACGGTAGCCGAGGCCATATTGTTATTATTATTATTATTATTATTATTATTATTATTATTATTATTATTATTATTATTATTATTATTATTATTATTATTATTATTATTGTACCGGGTGGTACACCTCTACGCCGTACGTTTAAATCTTGCGCCAATTAGAACTCCTCTACTGGAGAAACACTGAACTTGGAACTAGACCAACTTAAATTTTTCCTCTGAAGATGTCACTGTGTGAATTTCGACTTGTTTTTGTTTACTATTTATCAAGAAGTGTGGACATTCTCTCATAGATGTCTCGACTAAAAAACTATGATCATGCACCCTGGTGCGAAGTGAAGGAACTTTCTTGAAGAAATTTTGTACTCATAAGTTTTTGTCCTTACTAAATTTCGTTCTTTCATTTGTGGGGTGACAATATTAATCTTTCTGTCCGCCAGTTTTGAACTTAGCCAATCCAGAATTTCTGTAATATTTGACCAATCGTGTATTTCTTCGATTTTTGAGGTGTAATTTTAAGCTACCCAATAAAAGCCTATGGGTATGTCTTAATTTTTCATGAAAGGTCTCGAACCTTCCCCGAGGGTATAAAAACTGCTGATTTTCTTGCCTCTCGGCCACTTCATCAACATCTAACCTAGTGTATGGACGTGTAGCAGGAGGCGGGACGGCCTCTTCCATCAGGCAGCAGTTCTTTAGTAAGGTAATGGCCGCTTAACATCTTTATTTCTTGCTAGCTCAGCAGTTTAACCCGCGGGAAAGGTCCGAAACTTTTACAATGTAACCTACCTTTCTAAAAATGTAAATTTGTGCCGGTTTATGTAAAAATTTCATATATCTTTAACTGTAAATCGGGGATAGAGAGTGCTTTACCCTCTCGAGCTCCCCTTCATTTTGATTTGAGGTGACTACGTTTTGGTAACCGATTTTCTACTCTTCCTTAATGTCTTAAATTTATTCATTATACGAGTCACCTCCATAGTTTGGGAATACCCCCTGTTTCATCGGCCTAGTGCCTCTTAGGTTTTAAGAATGTATGTGTAGGAGTGGAAGTACACGCCTCCATTCATTTTTGTATTTTGGGCCATTTACTTAACCTGTTCTTTTTCCACTAAGGCCCAGTAGGTTGGGTACGAAATACCCCCGTTTCATTTTGTGTAAGTTGTGCCTTGATGGCAATTAAGTGTAAAGCCTGGTATCGCCTTTAATAGGCTTGAAAAACTGAGATCGGGTCAGCTCTTTTAAGTATTGGAAATGTGCCTCTAGGAGGCTTGACATTGCAAGATGGGAGCAAGTGCTCCATGTTATTAGGGGATTTCTGCCCTTTGTAATATTTTGCTCCTCTGTAAGGTGGGATGTTCAGAAGTTGTAAAACTAGGGACTTGTTCCCAAAGTGTGTTAAAAGTTGAAATCTTGGATATTTCTAAGCTGGGTACCATTGTTATATCTACTAGTTAGAAGTTGTTAAGTTTTGTTGTTACTTGTGGTTCCTTTTAAAAGAGAGAAAAATATAACCCTGTTACAGTTTTAAATTAACTTTAATTTTGTAGTTAGACCCATTCACCCCGGCACCTTCTTTCACCTCTGCTAATCCACCAAACCACGGTAACAATTATTATTATTATTATTATTATTATTATTATTATTATTATTATTATTATTATTATTATTATTATTGACATTCGTTATTATTTCATACATAAAAATATGTGGTGTTCGAGGAGATGATTATTGTCTTAAGAGGACGTACAACTGGGCAACCATCCTCATACATACATACATACATACATACATACATACATACATACATACATACATACATACATACATACATACATACATACATACATACATACATACATACATACATACATACATACATACATACATACATACATACATACATACATACTGTGCCCCCTATTTCTCGGTCAAGCTCAGCCAGCAAACGAGAGATCTGAAGGTGGACCGTTCGTTTGCAAGCTGTCCTAATTTTGGAGGCACTTAAAGGACAAGGTTTGACGACAATACAACAAAAACTATTTAAAAATAGGCTTGACTATTATAAATATGCACAAATAATAATGAAATTAACAAATAAAATGATTCTTGCTGAAGTTTTTCTTGACCCTAACGAAGTTAAGATCGTTGAGCAAGTTTAAAAATTAAATCTTATATCTTGAACATCGTTGACATATTGGCTATTCTGTAAAGAATAAAAGAAAAGTAAAATTAGCCTTCCATTGGCTTACAAAATGAAATTAAAGTGGATGAACTCCATCCTAAACTATCTTGAATCTCAATGCTATTTTAAGGCTTGATTTCACTTGTATCTCTTTAAACTAAACAGAAACACTAGACGTCCACTTAGACTGAGGTGGTGGATAAACATGGTATCCCTTAAAATCTATCCGTATTATATTTACAAAAGTATACTTTACTTTCTCTTTTAATTCAAGATAATTTCTCATACAACACACGTTGAGATTATTAACTCTATTATTTATCCATAGAGGCACTTAAAATTATTTAATGAATTAATTGAAGTTAATCATGTCGTTACATGAGCTAAAAAAATTGCTAATGACATTTAACACAACAAGTCTTTCTTTTATTTTACAAACTGGCCTATGCTTGCTTTTTAGAAAATTTTACGATCTTATTCGCTTGCACAAAATGGTGTTATTATATAATTATATAATTATAAACTTTGCATAAAAAATATTCAACAGCAATCTCACAGTAAAGAACAAAACACAGACAACGTTGGAATAATCTGATTCACCGTGCTGAACACATGCTCAGATTAAGAATCGCATTTCAAGAAATAGCACTTCTAAATTATCAATAACTACTTCACACACACCATGCAGACAAAGGATACTTGGATTTTATATACAGATTTACACTCGGATCCTACGCTTTATTCTTATTTATGATTATTGTCATTAAAAGAAGGTTGAATGGAATAGACAGACGACCCTCCTTTTCGAAAAGTACCGGTAATGCTCGGAAGAAGATTTCTGGGAAGCGGGAATTAGTCATTTTCGTTTGGTAGTTGAAAGACAATGTCTTTGAAAAATCACCTCCTCACCTTGATTTTAGTCTTTTTACACGACCGCATATACAGTCTCACACCGAAGTTACAGCATTTTTAAGAAATATGCGAATGCATCTACAGTACCTTGGCCAGTTTGTAAGTATGAAGTGTGATCTGAAGTTAGAAATCTGACAAGCATTTGACAAGCATTTGGCAGGCCCTCGGTAATCTTCAGATATATAAAAGATGCCTGTAAATACGAAAAAAACTTTTCTCCATTAGTGCATTCTCCCTGTGCTGGTTAATGGCTCTGGAGTCTGGGCACTAAATGAGTTTAGGAATGGGAAATACAGAACACCCCAAAGAGGTATGACGTATACGTGTTTTACATGGTAAGATAGAAAGAGTTCACAAAGGCAGTGGGCCGACCATGTTACCCGCAAGGGAGATGGCAGTTGGACGAAATTGGTACTGAAGTAGTGTCCAAGAGCCAAACTGTGTCCAAGTTGGGATGAAAACATTTCGGAGTTCGGTGGAGTTCATTGGCAAAGAACCGTTACACCAGGAAAGAACTTGGGAAGATTAATTATTTAGATTATTTGGATTTGCGGCTCAGGAACAATGGAATAAGGAAGGTAGTACCCGTGGTCTTAATTGAAGTAAAAACGTTGGGCCGGGTGGCTCAGACGGTTGAGGCACTGGCCTTTTGACTCCAACTTGGCAGGTTCGATCCTGGTTCAGACCGGTGGTATTTGAAGGTGCTCAAATGCGTTAGCCTCGTGTCGGTAGATTTACTGGAACGTAAAAGACCTCCTGCGGGACAAAATTCCGGTACCTCGGCGTCTCGAAAAACCGTAAAAGTAGTTAGCGGGACGTAAAGAAAAATAGCATTATTATTATGAAGTACCGCCCTGGTCTGGTGTGAGAATGGGAAACAGTAGAAAACAATATTCAGTGTTGTCGATGGTAAGGTTCGAACCCACTGCCTCCTATACAAACTTGCAACTGCTTGACTCGTACTTTACAGCCAACTCGCTTAGTCACCTACAATCTAATATTTTTTGAAAGCCTTGGACGTTGTGTCTTGACGTATAGCTATGCTAGACTAAGTACGCATTCTGGTTGAATACTCTAGATTCTTGAGGAACAGAGAACCCATAAGGTTTGGCCACAGAGGGAGGATGAGTGATGAACGACGGACAGCTCAGAATCGTATTTGAGTGATGCCTGGCTGCGCTGCTAAAGGCACATGCATGCCTCTAATGAGATTCTCGTGATCAGACGTTCTATAGATTATGAGGGTTTAGTAAGGTCATAACTCTCCCGTTTGCTTTAAGTGGAGCGTCAGGGATCGGAGAAATTATTGAGTTATACAGTGGCGTATTTTGGTATTTGGAGAGGACTGTGTATACTCAACCCACCTCCTCTGATATCCTCAACCTAAGAAATGATTCCTTTAAAGGAAATTCCACGGTCTATTATACGAGTATAAAATAATAGGGTATGGTCTCCGGTAAAGCCTGATGCAGGTCTTCCGAGAGGACGTCCCTGGGCGACATGTGTGTCTGTGAGGATGGAGTCCTACCAAGGATGAAATCTAATGTTGAAGACAGCGCACGCAATCACATTACCAGAGCTAGATGGATTAACCAAAAAAGCTTAAAATCCTTGTCTTGTCGGATATCGAACCCGGCATACCTTGAACCAAAGGCTAGCACGGTAACCAGTTAACCAGTTGGTCATCCGCAGGGAGGAGATGAAATGAGATATGAAATTTTCAAAAACACATTGTATTCCATGAACTAAATTGAGTCGTCGAGCACAGACGAATAACATAATAATAATAATAATAATAATAATAATAATAATAATAATAATAATAATAATAATAGTCGATTAAGCTTTATTGGGATACTGCTGTAGTGGCAGACAAAACAGTCAACCATAACAGACCAGACATCATACTGGTAAACAAGAAAACTAGGACAACTTTCGTTATTGACATCACTATCCCCAATGACACCAACACCGACAGGAAGTACCGTGAAAAAATCTACAAATACAAAGAACTTTCAGAAGAGATCAAGAGGATCTGGAAGATTAAACTGGTACGGATAGTCCCTATGATTCTGTTAGTGAACGGTCTCATTCCACACACACTTCACAAGAGTCTACAGGAACTGGGTCTTCCACCGAGCATTTACAAAATTATGCAACATTCTGTCCTCCTGTCAACATGCAACATTGTGCGATCGTTCCTCTCGCAAGAATGAAGATCCCGTGATCTACAGTTTTGTATAAAGCTGTACATCAATATTTGTGTTATAATGTGTAAATACTTCTATTATTGTAAGGCACTTGGTACATCCCGTGCCCCGTTGCTACCCATATTTCCTGTGGAGGAGTGTATGAATAATAATAATAATAATAATAATAATAATAATAATAATAATAATAATAATAATAATAATAATAACAATACCGAGCTCGATAGCTGCAGTCGCTTAATTGCGGCCAGTATCCAGTATTCGGGAGATAGTAGGTTCGAACCCCACTGTCGGCAGCCCTGAAAATGGTTTTCTGTGGTTTCCCATTTTCACACCAGGCAAATGCTGGGGCTGTGCCTTAATTAAGGCCACGGCCGCTTCCTTCCTACTCCTAGCCCTTCCCTGTCCCACTGTCGCCATGAGACCTGTCTGTGTCGGTGCGACGTAAAGCGGCTAGCAAAAAATAATAACAAAAATAATAATATTCCTGTAGCCTCCGTGGCTCAGGTCGCAGTGCGTCGGCCCCTCAACGTTGGGTTCCGTGGTTCAAATCCTAGTCACTCCATGTGTGATTTGTGCTGGACAAAGCGGATACTCCGGTATTTCCTGTCATCTTTCATTCCAGTAACCACTCTCCAGTATCATTTCATTTCATCTGTCAGTCATTAAACATTGCCCCAGAGGATTGCCAGAGGCTTCGGCAGCCGGCACACATCCTATCCTCACCGCTAGATGGGGGCTTCATTCATTACATTCCTGACCCGGTCGAATGACTGGAAACAGGTTATGCCTTTTCAATAATATTCCTGTAATAATGGTTCTAATGACGTTTCATTATTTGGTTACAGCAGTGTGGAGATTCGGTATATAACAGTATAAGAGCTCAGTGATTGTATTCAGTGGGTGCTCATGTTATTTTCAGTATGTCGGTGTGCAAGAAGGAGCTGCTCCTAGAGACTGGCGTACCTGTGACATTACGGCTCTACGCTGGTGAATGCAACCCCCCTAAAAGTGCCAACAGCTCTGGAACTCTTACACCAGTAACATCGACAGCGGTAAGGCAACATAAATCGTAATTTATTTTGAAACTCTTTTGCTTCTAACACCTCCTTCGATTATTTTAATATTCAGAAAATGAATTCGTCTCACCATTGAAAATGCTTTTGTATTTAGAAAATGAAATATCGTATGGCTTTTAGAGCCGGGATATCCCAGGACGGGTTTGGCTCGCCAGGTGCAGGTCTTTCTATTTGACTCCCTTAGGCGACCTGCGCGTCGTGATGAGGATGAAATGATGATGAAGACAACACATACACTCAGCCCCCGTGCCATTGGAATTAACCAATTAAGGTTAAAATCCCCGACCTGGCCGGGAATCGAACCCGGGACCCGCTGAACCGCTGACCGTTCAGCCAACGAGTCGGACATTTAGAAAATGGAAATTGCTTTTGCCCTCCTAGTCTACACGTTATCATTCAGAGTGTTAAAAATGAATAGTGATTTGTTCAGTTAGTCGTTTTTGTTTCATGTTATATATTTACCTACTCTTAACTGTAGCTACTTCTTTACTACAGTAGTAATATTATTAAATCGTTATGTAGACTTCTACCTAAAATTATTGCGTCCATTCTGTTTAAAATGACCAGATACGATATTCCTTTTTCAAACATATATTCTACTTCTAATATAAAAATCTAGGCCGTACCATTAAAGACCATGATCTTTCTAGTTATTACACGCCAGAAATAATTTATAGGGAAATACTCACGGATGTGGATCACTTGATTATACCACATTAACGAATGAGATAATAGAGTGTTGAGAAATTAAATTATACAAATTTAAAAATGAGAATGTTGAATAAATTCAGAACCTTTTCTACCATCCAAATGAAACGAGAATATTGATATTGGTGAGTAATATTTCCATTATAATTTACTGGAGTTCTACTTTTCAGTAGGTCTAATAACTTATGCAGTTCAGATTAGATATGATGGGTGAATGAAATAAACGATATCTATTCAATCGTAGTTCTAACACCAAATAATAATAATAATAATAATAATAATAATAATAATAATAATAATAATAATAATAATAATAATAATAATAATAATAATAATAATAATAATAATAATCAGACATATTCTAAATGTTTGGATTTGTGTGGGCTAATTTCGAAAATCATTCAGTGAATTTTGATACAGTTTTCACCGTTGTGTAGAAAATTTATCGAGGAGAATTTTGGTATAATTAATCTAGAACAAGAGAAAACCGAGCCATGGCAATTTTAGTGAAATAATTCAAAGAAGATAAGGTAATTCGATAGGTTTCTTGGCTGACGCTGGCGAAACCCGAGTATCTGTGTAATGATAATTGAGCATTGAAAGCTCTACGAAAAGTTTACGAAGGTATACGCATCTGTGAAAGGTAGCCCTCAGAAAACGCTTTTATATTGTAGTTTGCAGTTCAATTCAACCTTAACATTATGAACCTTATTCTGCTATTGATCACGTAATCCTTATCGAAATGAATTGTTTATTGGCCTCAATAAACTATTTACGATTGTTGTAATTGTTAAGGCGTCAAGTCTATATGGTCTGACACCGTGGTTAGTCGGTTCGAGCCCCGTTGGTGGAAAACATTTTCTCCATCAGAATGCTGGCTGGTAGGGTAAGAAACGACGTGGGATACAATTTCCAATAGCTAGATTGCGTGCAAAAATTCTAGATTCAATTTCAAACCTCTCTGGAGTGTTAATATGGAGTGAGGATATATGACGCTGTTTATGGTAATTCGTTCGCCGGATGGAGACGTTAAGTCTTTATCAGACCTCTGACCCCTTGATGTTATTCGGCAAGAATAGGCTATGTACCAACGATGAGCTCCGACGTCTCGCTTTCTCATTATCGTCGTCATCATCATCATCATCATCATCATCATTTCACATGTAGACGCGCAGGTCGACCACGGGTCGTCTGAACCAGGGGATCCGAACATATCCTCGGAGATTCCTGGCACAAAAAACCATACGCTAAATAAATAAATAAATAAATAAATAAATAAATAAATAAATAAATAAATAAATAAATAAATAAATAAATAAATAAATAAATAAATACCCATCACAGTATTCAGTTTGCATGAATGGTTAGGAGTTGTTGTCATTTTAGTGAAAGTGACGGAATGGTTTAAATATCACATGGGGAGAAAGGAGCTAGCCAAACAGGCAGCCGGCCTGAAGAGACTTGAGCTATGCTCATACATCAGAAGGAAAATGACTAATGTTATCTACAAGTAAATCTTATAAGACCTATCACTACAAATTTAAAATTGTTCCCGTGTGAAGCCGGGGGAGATTATTAGTGGTACCGGTTCGCATTTATCTTCTACGTCCTTTTATATTTGATATTGTTTTATGCAGAGCCTCCGTGGCTCAGGCGGCAGCGCGTCGGCCTCTCACCGCTGGATACCGTGGTTCAAATCCCGGTCACTCCATGTGTGATTTGTGCTGGACAAAGCGGAGGCGGGACAGGTTTTTCTCCGGGTACTCCGGTTTTCCCTGTCATCTTTCATTCCAGCAACACTCTCCATTATCATTTCATGGCATTTATCACTCATTAATATAAATCACCTTGGGAGTGGCGACCCCATTGTAATAACAGCCTATATATGTTTCATTCATTACATCCCTGACCCGGTCAATGACTGGAAAACAGGTTGTAGGTTTTCATTTTCATTGTTTTATGCATTTTGACACTATGTATTGTTCGAGAGACAAACAGGTCGCCACAACTGTATGACTTGTTATTTCTAGGAAAACGAGATTTGGACTGGCTTCCAAACAATCCTGCGACAGTTTGTAAATATGTCTGAGTAGATAGACTTCTGAACTGGGGCTCATGAGCTCCTTGTATTGTGTCAGTAGGCCCGCATCTTGTTATCTAGAGTTATTTACCGCACAGGTCAACGTGAGCCATATTATTGATTTTAACTGTAACTAACTTCAGTTCTTTGACCTTTCAGAAGCAAGAGACGTTTGCCTTATAAACACGTATCTGATTTTGTTTTCATTATGACGTGGAAGTGATACGTTCCGAACTAGAGGTTTTAACGAGAGTCCTACAAATCTAAAAGTCGATATTTACGAATGAAAGGCTTTTGCCATTCTGAGGTATGGAGAGTTGAGTGTACTAACTGGATCTTATTAATCAATGAATGTAAGATGATCTATATACTAAGAATACACACAACATAATTGATGAAAATATGCACGTCTTTAATAACAAAATTAATTCATTCTAAATACTAGATTTAGGTATACCGAGCTCAATAGCTGCAGTCGCTTAAGTGCGGCCAGTATCCAGTAATCGGGAGATAGTGGGTTCGAACCCCACTGTCGATAGCCCTGAAGATGGTTTTCCGTGGTTTCCCATTTTCACACCAGGCAAATGCAGGGGCTGTACCTTAATTAAGGCCACGGCCGCTTCCTTCCTGTTCCTAGGCCTCTCCTATTCCGTCGTCGCCATAAGACCTGTCTGTGTCGGTGCGACGTAAAGCAAATAGCAATAAAAAAGATTTAGGTACCTTCTGCTATTCTGATATCCGCAAAGTCCGACTCGTTGGTTGAACGGTCAGCGTACTGGCCTTCGGTTCAGAGGGTCCCGGGTTCGATTCCCGGCCGGGTCGGGGATTTTAACCTTAATTGGTTAATTCCAATGGCACTGGGGCTGGGTGTATGTGTTGTCTTCATCATCATTTCATCCTCATCATGACGCGCAGGTCTCCTACGGGAGTCAAATAGAAAAACCTGCACCTGGCGAGCCGAACCCGTTCTGGGATATCCCGGCACTAAAAGCCATACGACATTTCATTTCATATCCGCAAAGATTCAGAATAAATCATCATAGAGGTGTGTAACTAACTGCAATTTGATATTGTTACCGAACTTAAATCCATCTTAATATGACAGCAATGAGAGTCATCCTTTCAGTTTTAGTAGTTCGTAGATGTGGACCATCATAACTCTTCGTGTTGATAAGATCATTACATTTAGCCGTGCTGAGTGGCTCAGGCGGTTGAGGCGCTGGCCTTCTGACCCCACCTTGTCAGGTTCGATCCTGGCTCAGTCCGGTGGTAACTGAAGGTGCTCAAATACGTCAGCCTCGTGTCGGTAGAATTACTGGCTCGTAAAAGAATTCCTGCGGAATAAAATTACGGCACTTTAGCGTCCCCGAAAGATGTAAAAGTAGTTAGTGGGACGTAAAGCCAAGAACATTATTATTATTATTATTATTATTATTATTATTATTATTATTATTATTTTATTGCAGTTGAATCACTTATTTCGAAACGGTAACATGTACACATTTCGTCAATTGGTTTTTTTTCGCCACACGTCTCTCGTTCCCTTCCAGCACCGTTTTTCGTTGGAAAAGGTAACATATGATGTCTCCTGCATGTACAAACTGAAGCTCGCACCTACCCGTTTGGTTCGAAACCGTCACATGTGCGTTATATATTAACTTTTAAAACCAAACTCTGCTTCCGTACGCATGCAACATGGCAGCACATGCAATGCACATGCATTAAATGCTGTCCAAGTAACAGGTGATGTTAGATCTCCAGTATGGAAACCATCGACTTCAAAAATGGTGGCCACAGCACTACAAGAGGCATGTCTTGTCAGACAGGAGCATTGGGAAGAAAGTATAAAATGATGAGAAAATAACGTTCCAAGTGAGCGCCTACAGTGAATTCCGATATATTGCAGCGAGTCATCGTCAAATAACAGGACTCACTTTCATAGAGTCCGGCTCCACGGCTAAATGGTTAGCGTGCTGGCTTTTGGTTACAGGGGTCCCGGGTTCGATTCGCCGGCACGCGGGCTGGGTGTATGTGTCGTCTCCATCATCATTTCATCCTCATCACGACGCGCAGGTCGCCTACGGTCATCAAGTAGAATGACCTGCATCTGGCGAGTCGAACATGTCCTCGGACACTCCCGGCACTAAAAGCCATACGCCATTTCATTTTTTTTTTTTTTTTTTTACTTTCATAGATGGAACAGTTTCTGAAGGTTTCTCTCTATTACGTAAAGTAGAGAGTTTGCCAAATGCTACTCTATCAAAATACATTACCCTATTTATCATTAATAGATGGCCTCAGGAAACTGATCGAATTTATGCCAGAAGAGGCAAAGGAATATTGGTCTGTAATACTAAACTGGCCATCTACACAATAATATGAATCGCCGGCAGAAGACTTTTAGCTATGATTACTGTTTGAAAGGGACACTTCGGCGAACATACATGTAAACAGCGTATTCTCATTTCTTCTTGTCATATTTTATCCTTTGAAGCACACCTGTATTAGAAATTTATAAGTTTTGTTTGAAAACGTAGCATGTACAGTGTGCCAATATTGATTTTGTGAAAACCTATAGATATATCACGCAGTACAGAACCATCAGACCCCTTCATTCACTCTCTCACACATTATAGCAGTCAAACTATGAAGAACGACGTATTTACCGGAATAAATACCGTAGGTTTTTCTTTTACTTCCTGTAAAATTTGGAATAAGTGATTCCGTTAGAGCCGTCACAAAATAAAGTCAGGTCTTTCTCACTGCCTTCGGGCTGAGCAGCGGTCGCTTGGTAGGCCATGGCCTTCGGGGTTCTTGCGCCATGGGGTTTGGTTTGGTGTGGTTTCTGTCAGTGGGGTACTCTGTAGGTCTTAGAATTTGTTTTAATAATTAATGTACTCAGCATCGTCATTTTTACGATCTCAGTAAATGCATAGAGCAACAATTCCATTATAATATATTATTATTATTATTATTATTATTATTATTATTATTAAAAGGATCGAGCTCGATAGCTGCAGTCGCTTAAGTGCGGCCAGTATCCAGTATTCGGGAGATAGTAGGTTCGAACCCCACTATCGGCAGCCCTGGAAATGGTTTTCCGTGGTTTCCCATTTTCACACCAGGCAAATGCTGTAACTGTACCTTAATTAAGGCCACGGCTGCTTCCTTCTCACTCCTAGCCATTTCCTGTCCCATCGTCGCCATAAGACCTATCTGTGTCGGTGCGACGTAAAGAAAAAAAAAATTATTAAAAGGGAATCATGAACGGCATTAATTGTGATATTATGATCATACTACGTGTGGGTTTGACATTTACATAGACAGTTAATAGTAGATTAAAATCATCAAGAGTTAACTTACAACAAATTAGACAACGGTTAGCTTTCGATGAGATCACAATGCAATAAAGGAAACTAATATCCATGTACGGTCATACTTAAAACAATATAACTGTTGTTTTATCTGTTTTATAAATATACTGTTCATATTCCCTTTCTATTTGTTACAGGTTATCTTCGCTTACTTAATTATAACTCTGTATCATGCAAGAGAGAGTTATTGTATGAGCTTCATTTTCAGCTTAAATGTACTCATTGCTGAATGTCGGCAAGCAAGGAATTAAATATGCATTAGCCATTCTTGTATATAAAGGAACAATTACTTAATGGTTATTTATAAGCCTAAACTACTCTTCAAGAAAATTATTTTGTCCTGGTAAGCTTGATCTGTAAGTGCATGCGTTTGCAAGTGTTGTGGCTCCCCTTTAACAATCAGTAGTTCATTTCACTTAACATCTTAGTTGAATCACAAGTGAAAAAGTATTGTAGAGATTTGTTTGTTCTTTTATTTATTTGAGAGAGATGAATGAAAACTTAGAATAGTCATTGTGTGTATCATACCAGAGCAATCTGTTCCCGATCCACTACTTTATATAATGAACACTTGGGTCATCTATGACCTGTTGTACTGTGTTAGTAAAATTGAACCTATTATAAACATGGCTGCTCGTCCCTAGATGATAATAATAATAATAATAATAATAATAATAATAATAATAATAATAATAATAATAATAATAATAATAATAATAATAACGTTTTTTAGAAGTTGCTTTGCATTGCACCGACACAGATGAGTATTATGGCGACGATGGGATAGGAGTGGGAAGGAAGCGGCTATGACCTTAATTAAGGTACAGCCTCAGCATTTGACTGGTTTGAAAATGGGAAACCTCGGAAACCATCTTCAGGGCTGCTGACAGTGGGGTTCGAACCCACTATCTCCCGAATACTGGATACTGACCGCACTTAAGCGCCTGCAGCTATCGAGCTCGGTGTTTCTGAACATTTAAAGGGTAACTTAGACGGGGAACGTGTAAAGAGTAGATAAGAACAACTACTGAATTTATGCTGCTAAATGTAAGATGTAGCGGGATATTGAGGAGTTAATGAATACATTACGAATACCGTGCTTGTTATTGATAAGCGAATTTCTCGTCAAAATAACATAAAAACATCGTACTTTGTACAATTCATTAATAACTGTATTAATTGAGAACTTGGAATTATATTAAAAGGCACTGACTTACTTGACTTAATTCCTCTCATTCCCACTGGAACATAGGGCATCCGTGAAACGTCTCCATTGTAGTCGTCGACTTGCCAATGCTTTAACTTCCTTCCCTGCTTCAAGGGCTTCCACCTCTACAGTCCCTCCTCCAGGTTTTCCTAGGACGACTTTTCCTCCGTGCCCCTTGCGCATTCCATTCCAATGCTGTGCGTTCTATAGATCCCGCTGGCTTTCTCAAAGTATGACTATCCATTTTCATTTCCCCCTCTTGATTTCCACTGAGACTGGAACTTGTTTTGTTGTTCTCCATAGCTCGTCACTGAATATAATTTCAGGCCATCTGATGTTAATGATGCGTCGTAAGCAACTGTTTATAAATGTCTGCAAGAAATTAGTGATAGTGAAGTTTCACAAGCATATAAAAGGACTGATTTTACATTTGTATTGAGAATTCTTATTTTTGTCTTCCTTGAATGTTGTTATTCTTCCACACTACATACAGCTGCATGAAGGCTCCATTTGCTTTCCTCATCCTCCTTCTCCCCTCCTTCTCTTGTCACTACACTTCCCAATTCGGAAAATGTTTTAACCTCTACAATCTCTTCTCCTGCCACAAACAACCTTTCATCAATTTAAACATTTACTCTCATTTACTTGGTCTTAACAACATTTATATTGAGTCCTGCAGCCTCAGCTTCCTTCCGTAATCCTTCTAACTTGTGTTTCATATCTCTAATTCTTGAAGGCAAAAGACAAATATCATCTGCAAATTCTAAATCTTCCAGTCTTTCCCCCATTCCCCATTCTATTCCTTTTATTCATTCTACCCAACATTTTTCTCGTGACATTATCGAGCGTCACTATAAATACTTTTGGTGAAAGAATTCATCCCTGGTGGTCTCCACTTGAGACATTCACATAATCTGTGAGCTTTCCCTCACGTACTACTTTGCATATGTATCTTTCATACATTTCCTTCATGAGATCTAAGATCTTATGATGCGGTACTCCATATTTCACCAAGATCTTCTACATTACAGTCCTATTTACTGAATCAAACACACTCTCAAAGTCTATGAATGTCAAGTACAATGTGGCCTGCCATTCATTACTTTGCTCTAGAATTATTCTTAGCGTATTTATTAGATCAACGCAGCTGCGTTGTCTACGGAAACTAGCTTGTTCTTTTCGAAGACGCTTCTCAATTGAGTCCTTTACTCTGTTTAGAAATATTGTAGAGAGAATTTTACTTGGTGTGCTCAGTAGTGTTATTCCTCTCCAGTTCTTACACACTGTGGTGTCACCTTTTTTGGTAAGTTTCACAGTCAAGCCCTCTTTCCAATCAGATGGAATTCCCTCTTCTTTCCATATTTTCCCCAATAATGGTAGGAGCAAATTTATGGTGGCCACTTCATCCACTTTAATATTTATGCATCTATATTATCTATACCTGCTACTTTGCCATTCTTTAATTGTTCCAATGCTAACCTAACTTCATGCCTTGTTGGGGGATCTAGCTTTATTCTTGAGTCTTCACTGTCTAAGCCATCATTTACTTCTTGCATTTCCTGCTAATTTCCATCATTATTGTTTAACATTTCTGAAAAATACTCTTGTCATCTTCTCAGTTTTGTTCTTCATGTGATAACAACACATTTCCTTGCTTATACCTCACTGGTTTACTGTTCCTATGACCCCTTCTTGACAACTTCCTTGTAATATTATAGAGTTGTTTCATATCACCCTTCTCAGCTTGCCCTGCAGTTTGTGCCTGCTGGCCAATACAACTTCTTTTATCGCTTCTCACACTAATTTTAACCGTTTTGTAAATTTCCGGATATTTCCTTTGGGCTTCTGACTTCTGCTGTCTTGTTCTGCTTTGATTTACTATAGCTGTTGCCTCTTTTCGTTTTTCCAAAAGTCCCATGTTTCCTCAGACATCCAGTGTTTATAGCTCCTGTAACCAATTACTTTTACACAGGTTTGTATATAAGTGTTCTTAACGTTTTCCAAAGTTCCTTCCAAACTCAACTCTTCTTCGAGATTTGAAAGGACTTCAGACCGATTTTTCAACTCCAGACTAAATTCTTTCCTCCTCTTATGTTGAACCTCCTTTTTCTAGCTGCAAACTTCTTCGATGCAGCCTTTATTTTCAATTTAAACTCAGCTACTACTAGATGATGATCACTACCAGCATCTGTTCCTCACATCTATCAATGATCTTCTAAATTTCTTACTAATAGCTACAAGGCCGCTGTGATTTTCTATTTTGTGATATGGTGATCCCATGTAACCTTATGACACCTTTTGTGAGAAAGGATTGTTTATCCAATCACCATTTCCTGGATGGCACACAAATTTAAAAATCTCTCTCCATCATCATTCATCTAATCCATGTTTCCCTATCACATGTTCTAGTCTCTCATTATTTGATCCAATCTTCGCATTCATATCACCCATAATAAGAGCAATATCTCTTTTATTTACATTCCTCATTGTTTCACTCAACTGATGATAAATTTGATCCTTCATGTCGGCATCAGATACTTCTGTTGGTACATAACAAACTACTATTGTTCCATTTCGAATTTTACCTTGAAATCTAGCTGTCATCATTCTGCCATAATTCTGCATATCTTTCTCAACCTGCTTTAGCTTACCTTCCTTTGTCAAAGTTCTAACATTCCAACAACCAATTCTCATTTTCCGTTTCTGGCCAAAGTCCGTCATCGAGGTATCCATGCGGTTTCACTCCAGTTTCTTTAATAATTGGATTTAAGATGTGCAAGTTATTAGCCCCCAGCACCCGAGCTTGGTGGTGGGGCTGCTATCTGAGCCTCCAGGTCTGCCGTTTTTTGTACAGGTTGTCTCCCTTAGCCTTTGAAGATATCTCTTCATCAAAAGGCAGTGGTTTCCCCCTATTTATTTAACCTCACGGAACAGGGTTGCTTTCTCTGTCAGATTTGTCTTTCCAAAGGTCTCCTTCTCCGCCGCATCTGCCATTGAGGACTTCATCAGAGCCCCGTTAGCCGTCACTTTCCAGGGTTCTTGAAGGGCCTTTACAGCTATCGCAGTGGTCCTGGGGCACACACAGTCCCCGCCGTACATCACCTTTACACGCAATCCCATACTTCGTGCCGTTGCGCAACTCCCACGACGTGGACGAGGGGTTGGACTTATGGGAGGCAAAAGGCACTGATGGCCCTTAAAATTCCAACGCTAAGAAGGACGCGAGTCACCACAAAGATTAGTTACTGGACAGAATAGCCATTATACACATGAAATTAAGCTTGAAGCTTGGTAAGACGCACAGAACACCGAGAGTCGCAATAACCACAGCTGCACACAACGGCATTGAGAGGAAGAGACTTCAGATGTTCGTCTGACGTGTCTTCACCCATGATGTATCAGTGCGTACCGAAGTTCACCTGTTGAGGCCGCGGGTGTCCTGTAGCAGGCCGGTCATCGTCTGCCCAGAGAGATCACGCGTTTTCGTTCGGCAAGAGATCCGGTGAACCCGCAGGCCAAAGGCGCAATGTGACATAGTGGTCATCCAGGAACGGTCGGAGGTGTGTTCTGAATGTGATAGCGAATAAGATAGATAGATAGATGGATAGATAGATAGGTAGATAAGTAGATAAATGTCGCTATTGGCGTAGTTAAGGCCAGTAGGATTTCTCTTACACTAAACCGAGGTATAGTGTCCCAGGCTGGCCCTGGAGATTGGTGACAATAACAATAACACGGTGAAACGGTTGCTGGCCTGTGTATCAGCGATGCGGTCTAGCCACGAGCGGGCCTGGAATCCGGTGACACCCCGTATCATAAGTCCAGGTGCCGGGCCACGGTGCATAATACAAGCCTCGGCCAGGTGTGTACTATGCCGTCATACACGGATATGGCCATCGTGGTTTTGCAAGCAGAAGAGGGATTCATCGGAGACGATGATGGAATGTCATTCATCCCTCCATGCGTGACGCTTCACGTACCATTTCTGGTGCAGGTGCTAGTGGTGAGCAGTCGGTGGCCACTGCTGTTACAAGCGCTGTGCAACATGCCCCTCTGATACAGTCGACGACGAACCGTGCATGCGGACACAGATTTATGTTGAAATGCCTGAAATCCTGAGTGAAGGTATCTAATGTGGCTCATCATGCTCACCAGATATCTGTCCCCGTATTGGTTGATGCGATGGGGCCGTTGGTTTCCTCCACGCCAATGAACACATCTCTCCTCGATCCACCGATCGCCTGTCCGTTTCACTAAGACTGTATTTCTTCCAACGCGAGAACGAGTTTGACGTTGTGATAATCCAGATAGGCCATGATTGTCTTGCGGTGAAAGGTGGAAGTTTGTTCGTATGGATGTCATGTTCTTCGACGCGACATGCTAACTCCTTCTGTGCACGGAAAGGGTGGGGAAACACAAAGTCACTACCTCTCGGCAGCAACTACAGCAACAAATAACTACTATATAAGATTTTATCCCGTCCAGGAAGGGGTCGGCGGGCCTCCTAGGCAGTAACGCCGTCTCTCAGGCTAGGAAGATTTCATTTGGTGAAAAAAATGTTCGGAAAAGGTGAGGGGTTTGGCGATCGCGGTGTATTCTAAGAACTGTCCCGGCATTCGCCTTAGTGCAGGAGGATGGCAAAACACGGAAAGCCATTCTCAACCGACGGTGGGGACCACCGTACCTCCGTTTCCCGAATGCAGAGCTGTAAAGCCACCGGAGAGCCGCGGCTTCCCATCTTCTGCTCAGTTGGGTGGTCGGAGTGCAGAGCTGTCGGCCCACAGACCAGCGATGACCACTTATCAGCCAAAGCCTACTCTGCAACCGCAGACGCCTTCAGCAACTACTACTACTAAATGTTTTCATTCCTCTCCTTATGGAGGAGGCGGACCTCTTAGATCATGACGCTGACTCTCAAGCCAGGAGATTTGTATTGGAGGACATTTTCGGTGAAGGTAGGAGGGTTGGTGGCCGTTGCCTATACTTGGGAACTAACGCGGCATTCGCCCGAGTGCAGGAGAATGGAAAAACACGGAAAACCATTCTCAGGACTGCCGAAGGTGGATATCAAACCCTCTCCGTTTCCTGAATACATATGTGTAGAGCCACGGTAGAGCCGTGGCCACCGTTTCTCTGCTCGGTTGGACGGTCGGAGTGCAGAACTGTCGGACCACGGATTAGCCATGG
The DNA here is from genome assembly GCF_040414725.1 of Anabrus simplex. Classification (NCBI taxonomy): domain Eukaryota; kingdom Metazoa; phylum Arthropoda; class Insecta; order Orthoptera; family Tettigoniidae; genus Anabrus; species Anabrus simplex. The sequence goes on from NC_090265.1 coordinate 905,141,262, forward strand.
TCACTTGTAGGTCAAAGACTACTCTGCAACCGCCGACGTTCAGCAGCTCTCCGACCTCCACTTATAACCGCTTATCAGCGTCACAATTGGCACTCGTGCTGCGCCACTCGGCTCAATAACCAATCACATCATTGGTATCCACGGTTCTACGCGTTCCTCCAATATGGTGTCCCTCAGATGCGTCCTTCTCAGTGCTGCAATTTTAATGGCCAGCAGTGTAGGATTAACGCGCTGTCTTCACAATACGACGCTGAGGTTTAAAAAGGATATACTAATTCTACTGGGATATTTCTCCCATACAAAAATTAGTTCAGCGAAAAGAGCAATGTAATGTCAGTAGTCTCGTCTGTAAGTTACAATTCATCGTTTGAGGGACTGCTAATGTCGTCTTCCCCTTCAAGTCAATCACCACCACCGCCATTTATTCGAACACATATGAAGGCTATTTGCTATAATAGTAGATAATGAAATACACCAGTCACGATTATCAAGATTTTTATATTGCAATGGACCATATTTTAATCTGTCTTAGCGGATATTCGACATCTTATGGGCTCAGTGGAGCCACTGTCTTAAACCTCCACCTCATGTGAATATCCTAGATAACTGCAAAACGAACCACACAACTCTCGAGAAAAAGAATTCCAGAATGTAAAATACTAGCTTTGGCATATCCCTCGTCGCGAAACACTTAGTATACATAATCGTTAAAGGATTATTCCATTGTCGAACTTGGAATTTTGGGACATAGAAATCTGAGCCTAACACACTGTTAATCTTATTGACATTCTTTTACCTGTGTTTTTGTTTATATTATTATGTATGGATTGTGTGTGTCTAATTAGGTATTTGTTCATGCTTTATAACACGTTTTCTTGTGTCCTTTGCAGGTTCCACAAACTCAGAAACCCGAGAGAAAGAACAGCATCAACAATGTAACTCGTTATATTCCTACACCTGTCGTGCAAATAGGTGATGAAGTTATTCCAGAAGACACAGCAGATGAGAGCAGTGTAGAAGAAGATCCGTTATCCTTTATGAGTGGTCGTCCTTCCTCCAGTTTGCGATGGACGCCTCTCAACTTCCATGACAGCAGCAGTAATAGCCTTGATGATTCTCGTTCCTTTGGGTCATTAACTTCTTCAGCATCAGAGTCAGCAACATTATCGTCTTCGTCGTCATCGTCATCAGCCAGTAACTCTTCAAATGACTCTTCAAATAATAGTGAACATGCAAGATTGGTTGAGCACACAACTACTGCTCCATTTGACAAAACTCACTATCAGAGCAATGTTACCTCTACTACAGGAACACCTTTTCCGGAAATACGTGAACCAGTGTTGAGTCCTAAGACTACAACATTCAGTCCTACTGACGATGGTACACCGCGTCCATCAGCTGTAAAAACCAGAGAAATACCCAGTGCATCATCCAGCTTTTCCTCTGAAGACGATCGTAGGTTATGGATACCATCGGTAGAATTAAACCCACCCCCATTAGGAATTGCACAAACGTGGCAACACTGGACTTTAGCCAAGAGTAGTGCTCAGTCTATGAAAACTCAAATTAATGAATCAACAATACAAGGTTTAAATCCTTCATCGAATCCTTCGATTTTACAGAAGGCCAATAGAAGATCTCACCAGCCAGTTACAATCCAACTTCTCCCCCAGAGGTTGGCTGCATTCCTAGCCCAGGCAGAAAGGTATGCGCGGCTTACATTCATGCCAAAATCTGATACAAGTGTACCAAACGTGGAGTCTAAACTCACTAAGAACAATAAAGAAGATTTGCCTTCTCAGCGGAGAGGCAAACATTTCACCACCACTGTCCCTCCCACTGTCGACAGTTCCTTGTTCCAGCCTAGAATGGACACCGACACTGTAAATAATGTGGAGATATTAGTTCCTTTATCTTACTCTTATAAAGATGATAAGAAGCCCGATAAGCAGTATATTCCCTTACAGTATCCAACAGTAGGAACGGCAGAAGAACATCGAAGGTCAGAAATTATAACAATTACCCCAGAAGACCTCAGGAAGAACTTCCGTTCTATTAAGATTGAACGTAGTACGTCAGAAAACCCTTCAGGACTCTTAATGGACAGGAATACAGACGATTATACTGATCTACATCCTGTGTATACGAGGGATAAGAGAGGATGATAGCATTGAGAAATATCTATTTTGTAATCATTTCTCTTAGAAAGCATATACGAATTTCTGCCACTAGGAGCATAATTGAAAATTCGTTGATACATTCTCCCATAGCTGTGTGGAAGTTTCCGATTATTGTTAGTCACATATTTATGGATTACGAGAGTTAAGAAATAAATAATTTGATCGTGCGCATTCGTCTCTGTCTGCCTGAGAAGTGACCTAACTGATATATACCCATAAGACTCTAAAGCACTAATTTTACCCTTGATGTAAAAAGGTAGTGCCATGAATCTTAACTGTTGAATAGCAATTGCATGCCTATTTTACTATTGAACTCTATTTCCTTTATTCTCAGAATTAAAAACACGTGCAACTCAATTTAGGGCAAAAATATGAAAAGTTCCTACTCTATCAAACATAAATGTCACAATATAATGCAAATTTAAGACATAAGAATTGAAATTAAAAAAAAAATTGCTATAAGGAGTGAACGCCTGATCGACTCAGGATATCTTATTCTTAAATTAGAAGCAATACACATTAAATTGACATGATTAATTTCTGGTACAAACTCGTGGTGGCAGGGAGACATTTGCAATCATGTCACGGTAAGTTAGGAATAAACTCTTAGGATGAAACTGTGCATATGGACTAGTACGGTAATAAGTTCATTGGAGGAGAATAATAGAGGAAGATCGAGGTGACGATATTTAGATTCAGTCTTTAATTTATCTAATGTAAGAAGTGAGAAACTAAACCAGGAAGGAGAGCTAATTGCAAATAGAAAATTATGGAGGTGCGTAGTTCAGTCACAGTAGTTCACAGGCTGATCACTGAAAGGCACAACAGTGTTTAGTAGTGGCGTTTGTATGTATGTAAGTAAATAAATATAAGTCAGGTTGAGTGGCCCAGGTGATGCGCCAATTCGCATTTGAAGATTTACTTACACGTATAAAAGAAATCCTGTGGGACAATATTTCCGTTACCTAGGCATGTACGGACGCAGTAAAATTTGTAAGTGGGACATGAAACAAATTAATAATATTATTATTAAATCAAGATTTAAATATAACTAAAAGGGAAATTAAAGGTTAAACCTTTAACAACGTTTCATTTCAGCTTTTATGTCTTAAATTTGCTTGTACCTTATACATTGCTTTCGATGGACTAGAGGCTCTTTATGTTCTTGAACAAGTCAACCCTGAAACGAATGGCTTCCTATAAGCACAGAATCGTTGAAAGTCTTACGTGGCACTTAGGCTAATACAGATATTTGCCAAGAAACACTTCAGAATGCCTACTAATTCTATAAGCTGTTGTGATATCGATTAATAAAACAATAATTTATATTCGATCATGTTGATCGTCGATTCAATGCTGTTCCTAGAATCTCCAAAACAAGATTCAGTGTTTGTTAAGTGTAGACATGATTCGTATGAGGGTGATTCAGTAAGTAAGGTACGCCATTAGACTGAACATATCGGTAGGCCTAATACTGGATATAATACGAATTGTTTCTTATAGGTACATCTTCCACGGACTGTTAAACTACTGTTACGTTCGTCGTCCGGGTTGGACCGGGTCTTTTATTTTATGTACCGGTTTTCTGCCTTTCAAATACATTATAATATTCTTTTTATCATGGCGGCTGATGTACCATCAGTTGTTAATCCAAGGTAGGCAGATAATACCGATTAGTTTAATTTTGTAGATTTTGAGTGCCGCGGGCACCGATAATCTCAAGTAAGGATACATGAATCACCCTGATAATGCTGTAAACAGTGGTTCTCAAACTGTAAAGCGTGATCCTAAAGGAAGGTGGGAGATGAAGTGGTGGAAGAAAGGACATATACTTTCCAATAGACAAACACTAAAACTAGTCGAAATGAAATACACAAGAGATAAATATATATGTAAAAACACTTTGATGAATAAAAACTTTAAATTCTTTTAATTTACAAAGATTTGTTAAATTGATAATTTAATTTCACCGGCACTTAATGAAGTTTGTATTCAGTGTTTCTGTTCATTAATGGCCACCATATTTGAAAGCATGAAAACAGTGCGAATCTTGAGTGAAAAGCTTCTTAAAACACAAAAAGCAAAGCGAACTGAATAAGTATTACTTGGTTGGGATGGAAAGGCCCTGACAGTATTTTCTCTTGTCAGGTCGAATCCAGAGGTCTGAGAACCTCTACTATAAAAGTCAGTAACCTCTACATTACATAGAAAGACGGACCAATACGGACGAAGAACATAAGAGTAATATAATTTGTAATAAGGTGAGACTGGCGGAAATATGGTAGCTATGTGAAGCTCAATCCAATTTATGCATCTGAAGGGTATTCCAACACTTGAAAAATTCGTAAAAATGACCTGAGGTGCTATAAAACGGCACCATATGTTGCACAATACTATTAGGCCATACTTAGCCGACCTAACACGGGGGTTGTTACGGTGGTACGGTTGAGCGGTACCACATCAACCTCTCTGATATGGCACTAGAAAATATACATACCTTTGTACCACTGAAGAAGTATCTAGGTGGAATAAGATTTAGAACCGTAGGTGTTCATTTCCTGATGTCAGTCACTTGATTCAGATTTCTTCCATTCTGAGGTAATGCCTCAGTACCAAAGTAAATATTCAGATAAATGTGGAGACTACGAGTAAAAAAAATATTCACCAAGTCCATGTTACGTATTATATAAGTACGTAGTTGTTGAGAGGTCTTGTTACCCTCATGTTAGGAAGTAACTATAGGAACCTGATTTTCACAGCTCATGATTACTCTCAACGTTTCCGAGGTAGCCATAATCGTGTATTAGACACCAATTAATTTCAAGTGAAATGTGATTTTATGACTGCCACAAACATGATAATAAAATATAATACGATTTACCTGTACAGGGAGGAGAATGATAGATGGAAACCGACGTTGTCACGCGATTATGGTGTGATCATAATAAGCTTTGCTGATTGCTTATTTTAAATACTTCTCAGTATTTTTGCTCTCAATGCATGGAAAAGTTTCCATCAATCATTTCCCTTGCTAGGGAATGTGCATTCTACAATACATATCTTGGAGACTTAAGTTTTGCTCACTTTTACAGGAAGATGAAAAATATCGCTCAGCCGTTCGTTTTCTTCTTTCAAGGTGCTTCATGAAGAGAACATTCTTATTTGATTTTCCACTTCAGGTGAACGTATTTTGATGGACAGAAGAAAACTCATTCAATATTTGCCCACAGTGAACTTTGTCTAAATTTTGAATACGTTAAGGCCACGGCCTGTATACGAGAATTTCAGTGCTTCAGCCTTTCATGTGGATAAAATACTTTGCTTTGGATGGAAGCCTTCAAGTTATAAAAGTTTGGAAATTATATTTTCAAGTAGATATTTTTATATCGGGACAGTCCTGTTGATATTATGTGAAACTTTTTAGAAGGCAATATACTGTTCAGAATCTTTATGACACTCTTGGAAAGTTACTGCAGATAAATGACAAGGAATCTTCTCTTACAGGATCTTCAAATGAAACGTGACCACTTACCAAACTTCGTTGTGTTTTATCGTTTTAAGGAAAACGTGTGATAATGTGTTTTAATTACTAAGATGAATTCAACATTCAGTAAGGAAGCAGTAGATGAAGACCTGAAGGAATTGGATTGATGTGGTTTTGGAGGACCATCCAGTCATCGAAATACTGTTTCATTTCAGGCTGAATAAACTTGCCAGTTTGTGCTGGATCGTTATTAGTACTAAAGAACTACAGAACATGATCATTTACAAAGGACAAAGTTTTATCAGTGCGAACCCCGAGGACACCGAGGAGAAAGCGTGTATTGCTATAGTTTACCCTGTAGTACTTTGATTAACAATATAATGCAAACTTTTCTCTACAGTGCAAAGTTTGAAACTTTCTGAAGAATAAACAAGAATTCACCATACCATGTTCAAGATATTCTCTTCTAAAAGAGAAACCACAAGATTTCCATTAATCTTGCCCTTCAGATACTCCAGTATATTCAGGACCAGACATATATAAATAAACAATTTCAATACCTCTTATGTTCTTTGTTCTTAATATTCCTCCATCTACTTATTTTAAAATATCTTTCTCTTAATATTTCTCCAAACTTCTTCTTCTTATTATAATCTTTTCCTCTTCTTTTTATGCATTGTACACATTTTTTAAATACTAATGTTAGTATTAAATACTTTAAGCTCCTTGTTACCTAAATAAACACTTCTTGGTGCATTTTCTCAACATTAATGATTAAATTCCACTTATGTGCCATCAATTTTTCAATCCACTTAAACATTTTTAATCTTACTTTCCTTTTACAACATTCAACTTTTTACATCGTTCAGAATAAAAGTATACACCTTCCTTTCTTCTTCATCATTATTTCAATACCAGCATAACAACAGTTTTCTGTGGTTTTTATTGTTACAAAAATGAGTCATTATGTTTTATATACGTATCGAATATTCCATGACCATAATAATGTATATATACTGTATTTTTAAAAATAAAAATCAAGAGGCTCAAATCCTCTACCATTACAACTTTCTGAAGACTATGATGATGATGATGATGATGACATCTAGGTCGTAGGCCCCTTCTGAAGACTAGATCGGATCACTATTTCATTTCTTCTTCACAGTGTAGGCTGTGCATACCTTTTTGAAACTAATTAAACACTACGAATGTTTCACTTGAAAACATCCAGTTACTTTGTGACTTGCATCTCAGAATTTGTAATGATATATTCATGAACAACTGTCACATATGATTGGAACTTTTGGATCACAGAAGTTATCCCTCTCTCAGTCTAGGGCGAATATAATATATTAATTCTTCATTTAGCTATGTATATTTTGAGGATGATCTTTTATCAGTGTGTGGTCTGGTGGAGCATTGTTACCAAAATGGAGAACATTTGGTATCCCTCGGTGGGGATTGTTTAGATAATCTGATATTCTGGATCAACAAAGATGAGATGAAAGGAATAGGTCGCCTTTTGTTAGGTATATGTCAGGTCCGATCGTCTGCTATGTGAACACTTAGTTTAGCTGGGTTGATCAATGTTCAAGGTCATACCATGCAGAAATGGATACGTTGAATTTGCTTGAGAAACCCGTAAGTATTATCTGTTACCCAGTGACATTGAAGATTTACTTTGCATGAAATGATATAATTAACAGATTCACTCCATTTTAGATACTGTGGAAGAAAATAAGTTGAAATGCGGAGTCATTTACAAGTACCTAATCATTAAATGTACATAGTATTGTTTTTCTACTCGCACTATCGTTTACACCAAAACTTTAATTTATGAAATTGGTGCAGTCATTGGTGCTTTTCACTGCACTTTTATAGGGGTGAGACCTTTGATTTTTGTTAATGTTAAATTATACTAGATTTATGATTCATATTGAATATGGAATTTTATTATAATTGATTTATTTCTACAAAACGTATTGTATATTTTGTTAATACTATCAGACTAGCGATCTGCTAAGTCCCAAATGTTTGGTCACTGAAGACTGGTTTCAAAAGAGTATTTAAAGCTTTCATGGAGTTAGAATCTTAGACAGTTTTCATTACAGTTTGGATCTGTGTTGAAGAGGAAAATTGTTGAAAAAGGGGTATTGAATTCCGCTGACTGGAAAACTATTAGGGTGAGAGATCTACAACCGCATGATTTTTTACTACTGTGGTAGTACAAAATATTTAAAAAATATATATTTTGTTGATTGTAGTCCATATTTCTTTATACATACAATAAGTTATGAATATTATTATTGTTGAGCGTGCTATCGCAGGTTTACTTTCTTCACTTTAACTGTACAGTAAGAAGAGTATGTATTGTCATGTTAAACCAGAGAATGTATGCCTGTAATATAGTTCCAAGTCATTTATTATATATGATTTAATTTATATGAAATAAATTAAGTGTTTTAAATGCTGAACGTTTTATTATAATTATATTGTGCATTCCTCTACTTCAGTGGCTCTTCAAGAGCAATGTTGTCCATTCCATCGATGTCCTGGATTCTTCAGCCAAGTATCAGACCATGGGGTCCATTATGGCCTTGGCCCATCTCTTCATGGGATCCCGAGTACATTTTTTCCCATTGTGTCCATATTGCAGGGTTTATTTCAGTATCCTCCTTCTACCCATCTTCTCAACATCTTTTCCACTTTTGAAGCACAACTTCAATCCTTAAAGGCAAGATTTTAATTTTGAAATTTTTCAGTTTAATTAACGGAAATATTAATTAATTAATACTTTAATTTGGTTTTGAAGCAGCAGCTTGGTGTTGCCATTTTGCTAACATACGATAATTTTCTATACTTATATTTCGATTTACATTCTTGTTTCAGTCACATTTCCTAGTTTTATAAAAATTCCTTCCTGTACTATAATTATATACCCTCCCATGTGAATCGTGTGACCTTGCCGCGGTGGGGAGGCTTGCGCGTCCCAATGACGCAGGTAGCAGAAGCAGATCTGTCGAGAGACCGGAGGGTGGGTAGCAGCCTTTCGGAAGATGCAAGGGCGGTAGTCTGGATGATTGACTGATATAGCCCTGTAATAATATTTAACATGGCTTAACTGTGTTGATACTGTTACGCGGCTGAAAATAACGGGAGACTACAGCCGTAACCAACTCCCGACGACATGCAGCTCTCTCAGTATGAATGAATGATGTAATGATGATGGCTTCCTCCCGGGCCAAATATTCTGGGGGTAAAATAGTCCCCTTTCGGATTTTCGGGAAGGGACTAGACGGGAGGGAGCAATCATCAGGAAGATCAATACTGACATTCTGCGAGTCGGAGTGTGGAATATTGTTGTAGTAGGACAGAGAATCTGAGGACGGAAATGGATAGTCTAAAGTTAGATGTAATTGGTATAAGTGAAGTACGTTGGCAGGACGAGCCGGATTTTTGGTCAGGCAACTACAGCATTATTAATACAAAATCAAACAAGTGAAATGCAGGAGTTGGATTAATAATGAATTAGAAAACAGGACAGGGGGTAAGCTACTACGACCAGCATAGTGAACGAATTGTTGTAGTCAAGATGGACACCGTACTGAATTCAGGCCTATATGCCTACTACTACAGCGGATGAAGAAGAAATTGAAATAATATATGAAGAAATAGAAGATGTAATACAGTATGTAAAAGGAGGCGAGAATCTTATTGTGATGGGAGACTGGAATGCATTCGCAGGCCAAGGAAGAGAAGGTAATGCTGTACCAGTATTCGGACTGGGACAAAGGAATGAAAGATGAAGTCAGCTAGTTGAATTCTGCACTGATTGCAATTTAGTCCTTGCTAATACTTCGTTCAAACATCAATAACGACGGCTGTATGCGTAGTCAGAACCTGGAGACACAGGAAGGTATCAAATAGACTTCATTAGGCAGGAATTCAGAAACGAGGTCTTGGATAGCAAGACGTTCCCAGGACTAGACGTGAATTATGACCACAACTTGGTGGTCATGAAGTATCACTTAAAAGCAAAGCAAGTCATCTCCGTATAGGCCATGAAGGCCTTTGGAGGGGTGGAAGGTAAAGGCTTCCACTATCAATAACCTCGGCACTTGATGGGGTAGAGTGTTTAGCTCTACGCCCGGCCGCCTTTGCCCGCAGGAAGTAACCGGGTACTCATTTTCGATGTAGGCGGAGTGAGCCTCGGTTCTATGTACACCTCCGAAAGTGGAAATTTCGTTTCTTAAATTTTACGACTTCCTGACGCGGATTCGAACACTATCCTTCCGGGCGAACCGAGCGCGCATTTACCGTCTCGGTCGGGTATTCCCTATGAAATGTCATTGGAAATTCAATAAATTGAAGAATTTAAGGAATGCAAGAAGATGGGATCCAGATAAGTTGAAAGAAAATAGTGTGAGGGACTGTTTCAAGGAACAGGTTGCACAAGAACTAAATGAAAAGGTTGAAGGATACATAATAAATGAAGAATGGACAGTCGTGAAGAATGAGATCAGTAGGGCTGTTGAAGAAAAATTAGGAAGAAAGATAAGATCAAGTAAGAATCAGTGTATAACTCGGGAGATATTAGACCTGATTGATGAGTGACGAAAATTGCAAACAACAAGGAGGGCAGATATAATACCTGCGATTGCAGAATGAAGTAGATAGAAGACAAAACAGAAAGTTGGCAGGAACTTAGTAAAAACATTGTATGAAGGGAAAGGAGTAGATGATAAGTTTCCGGAACAAGAAGAGGCTGTTGATGTTAGTAAAATGGTAGACCTAATTTTGAGGTCAGATTTCGACACAGCTTTGAGAGACCTCAATAGGAACATGGCAACTGGAATTTATGACATACTCTCAGAAGTATTGACCGCCTAAGCAGAAACCAGCATGCCGAGGTTATTCCATTGGGTTTGTAAGGTGTATTATTTAGGAGAAGTGTCAACCGATTTGACAGAATGTTTTTATGACCATTCCCATAAAATCTGGTGCTGACAAGTGTGAAAACTACCGCACCATTAGTTTAGTGTTTCTGTTTGCAAAAAATTTCACTCGTATTATTTACAGAAAAATGGAAAGACAAGTTGATGTTGAGTTGGGAGAAAATCAATTTGGCTTCATGTAGAAACACGTGAAGCAATTCTGACTTTACGTGTGATCGTAGACGATCGAATTAAGAAAGACATGTCATTCGTAGATCTAGAAAAGGCATTCGATAATGTTGATTGGACCAAGCTATCTGAGATTCTGAAGGCGATTGGGATGAGACAACGAGAAAGAAGAATTATCTACAATATGTACAAAAATCAGTCTGCAGTGATAAGAATCGAAGGCTATGAAAAAGCATCAGCAGTCCAGAAAGGAGTGAGGCAAGGCTGAAGTTTGTCTCCCCATCCAGTATGTTCAGTGTTTACATAGAACAGGCAGCAGCATAAATCAAAGAGGACTTTGGAAAGGGAATCACAATCCAAGGACAGGATATCAATACTCTGAGATTTGTGGATGATATTGTTATTTTATCTGAATCTGCAGAAGATCTTCAGAAACTGCTGAATGGTTTGGTCACAATTTTTAAGAAGCATAAAACGATTAAAGTAAATAAATCCAAAACAAAAGTAATGGAATGCAGTCGAATGAAGTCAGGTGATGCAGGAAATACTAGACTAGGAAATGAAGTTTCAAAGAAAGTAGATGAATATTTTTACTTGGGTAGTAGAATGACTAATGATGACAGAAGTAAGGAGGACGTAAAATTCACACTAGTACAAACAAGGAAGGCATTTCTTAAGAAATGAAATTTGCTCACTTCGAACATTGATTTAGAAAGTCGTTTTTGAAGACTCGTCAGGAGCGTGGCACTGTATGGAAGTAGAAGGTAAGGTAAGGGTTATTCTGCCCGAAGGCAGGTCCGAACCTCCGCAGAGGTGTTCCTGAGCCGGAGTTTACGTGCGGTAGGGTGGCCAGTTCCTTTTCGCTCCTCCATTCCCTTACCCCCCACCAACAGCGCGTGGCAACCTATCCAACTCCTGACCACGCCCAATGTTGCTTAACTTCGGAGATCTCACGGGATCCGGTGTTTCAACACGGCTACGGCCGTTGGTCCGTATGGAAGTAGAACATGGACGACTAGCTCAGATAGAAAGAGGACATTAACTTTTGAAATGTGTTGTTACAGAAGAATGCGGAAGGTGAGATGGGTAGATCGAATCACAAATTAAGATATATTGAATCTAATTGGTGGGAGAAGAATGATTTGGTAAAAATTTACCAGAAGGAATGATTGATAGGACATATTTTTCTCAAATATGTGTTTCTGAGAAAATAATATTTGTAAGAATGTTGTGGAGGGGAGGGGGGATCAGCGGTGCCATCTTTACTTAATGACTTCACAGCCTAAGATCCGAGGATGAGGTAAATATTTTGAGAATATACCTTGAAGAAAACAAACGAGTTTACAGTGTGGAATTGTATGTCTATTTACGACGAAAAATTTTGAGGTACAGTATGGTTTCTGTCAAATATTGATCTATAAATGTTGTAGGCGGCAGGGAAATAGAGCAGATGCACAGACATGCAGTACATAGGCCTATTCCTGGCCTAAATCTTCTACTGGCAGGATTAGGATAACAGCATAGCCCGAAGTATTTCTACTAACTTCCATCTGTACCTAGGAGATACTCTAGACGAGGTGGTAAAGGTGCACTTAGTTCCTCCTTAAAATATGGATTAGATTCCCCACCAGAAAGTCAATAAATTTAGAAAAGTGATGATCACTTCTGCTGAGGCATACATGATTGTGTTCACCCAGTCTATATATTCTTTTTCTGCGGCCGTGCATTGGACTATCCATCCTATTTTATTTATTGCCGGGACCTTTCATTTCCACCACGATTGCGAAGGAAACTGCCATGGTCTCGGCATTTAACTGGTGAGAATGTATGAATGGTGCTTGATCGGAAGGATTGGAAAAGTAGTAACACGCCTTAATTAAAATTCCTACGTTTTGACTGATGGAAAAATACGAAGGGTATTGGATTGGTGTACTGCATTGTCTCGGTTCTTGTAATGTTGGAATAAAATAATATATTACCGTCCAGTAGTAAAATTGTCGCTATCTTCAAGTTTTAAATATGAAATTTGAGTGTAACGGAATATAGTTACCGACTCTCTGCGTCTATTCCTACGTCATCAGGCCAAATCCAAATTAGCACCAAGTCTAGGAAAGGTTTTTAGAAATTTGGAAGTATACTGAAAACATATCTGTTTAGGAATTAATTTTCTCTCTGCTCTCATCTCTCGAGGCCAGTCTTGCTACGTCCACATTTCGCTCCCGGCATTCGGACAGTTAAAAAGTTTAGTTGTTAAACTTTAGCTGAACTAAGGGAAGTCAGGCAAGTTCTCCTGCCAAAACCTCTTGTTACATCTCACCTGTCGGATACGTTACTGTGATGGTGAGAAATTCGTTCTTTCAGTAAGAAATCGTGCTCTCAAGTTTGGAAACTGATTCATTTTCAGCAATATTGTGGTATTGTTCGATATTTTCCATAAACTATTGGTGAGATGAAATGTGCAATCAATCATATTCTTAAATGATTATTCCATAAATTTCTATTTTCACATTAAGCGAATAGCTCCCTCTGTGCATCACTAGTAGAGTGTCGGTCTCCAGATCCGAAGGTTGGGGGTTCAAACGTGACAGAGAAAGTCAAATTATTGAGGTATGGAAAAGAGTCCATTCTACATTCCATGTCGTATAAGGAAGTGAAATGGCGTATGGCTTTTAGTGCCGGGAGTGTCCGAGGACTTGTTCGGCTCGCCAGGTGCAGGTCATTTGATTTGACTCCCGTAGGCGACCTGCGCATCTTCATGAGGATGAAATGATGATGAAGACGACACATACACCCAGCCCCCGTGCCAGCGAAATTAACCGATTATGGTTAAAATTCCCGAACCCGGGACCCCTGTGACCAAAGGCCAGCACGCTAACCATTTAGCCATGGAGCCGGACATGTCTTATAATGTCAGCATGTAAAAGGTATATTGTTACAGTCTGATAATGACCGGCAAAATGAATTAAAATTCACCGAGTGACTTGGCCGCCCTCTTAGGGGCGCGCCCCTGTGAGCTTGCGTTCGGGATATAGTGTGTTCGAACCCCACTGTCGGCAGTCCTGAAGATGTCTTTTCGTGGTTTCCCATTTTCACACCAGTCAAATGCTGAGGCTGTACCTTAATTAAGGCCACGGCCGCTATCTTCCCAATCTTAGTACTTTCTCATTCTTGCGTCGCCGAAAACTTTCGATGTGTTAGTGCGACTATAACGCACGAGTAAAAAATAAAGTGTATCTATGGTGAGGATATTCGCAGGCTCGTTGGCTGAATGGTCAGCACACTGGTCTTCGACTCAAAGGGCTCGAGGCTCGATTCCGGGCCGGTTCGAGAATTTTAACTCAGTGTACGTAATTCCTTTGGCTCGGGGACTAGGTGTTCGTCTCTAATATACTTCTCTTCGTCTGCATACTACACACCACACTACCAAACAATACAAAACGCAATAGTGAATACAACCCTTCATATAGGGTTCTCATCAGGAAGGGCATCCGGTCGTAAAACTGGTCCAAATAAATACCTACCAAATAACGAGCCCAGTGGGAAAAAGGTGAAGAAGGTATAAGGTGGGAGTATTCTTTGCGAACGTGATAAGACATAAACATGCCGATGAGTTGCATCCATCTGAAATGAATCAATATTAGTCACAGGAGAGTGCCTACAATTCTTCTATTCATGAGTTCACAAATGAACGTCTTCTCTTCCTGGGCACCCACCATCGTTAGAAGTTTCCTCCTCAGCTCTTTGAAGTCATCACTGTCTTACAAAGAGGTGCAATTTTTAGTTGACGACGGGAAAATGATGGACATCCATGAATTGCAACACATTCTTTCTTCTGCTCATAAAATTCTCGTGTCTTTTGTAATAATCCTAACCCCTGCAGCAACGCTATAAATTACTGTTTTGATACTACTCGCAAAGAAATAATAACTAGCGCACGTTTCAAGTGTAACACGTGCCGGCAACTCTAACTGCAAAGTACCGTGCAGCTGCATTGGTAGAAATTTCACGTTTCAATTAGTTTTGAGCTGAGTGGTTCAGACGGGAAAGCGCTAGCGCTGGTCTCCGACGCCAAGTTTGCTGGCTCAGTACCGATCAGGCGAGTGTCATGTGATTTACTGGAATATAAATGAACTCTCCTGCAACAACATTCCTGAATTTTTAAATATTCTATTGGCTTTTCATTGGATGGAAGTAGTCTGATAGCGAACTTCCAAGGGGTTGGATGTGTTGGTTAGGTAGAACCTTACAATATGCCAATTCCCCCACTGAAAATGAAAGTCCACAGCCTGTTTACAGTCATTGACTGGGTCAGGAATGGAATGAATTAAGCGTCCAATCTAACGGCGAGAGTAGGAATTATGACGGCTGCTGAAGCCTGTCGCACTTCTCTTGGGCAATGAGTAATGACTGACAGAAGAAATGAAATGACATTGGAGATTGTTGCAGGAATGAAAACTGGAGTACCCGTAGAAAAACCTGTCCCAACTCCACTTTGTCCAGCACAAATCTCACATGGAGTGAGCGCAAATTGAACCACGGAACCCGGCGGTGGGAGGCCGGCGTACTGCCGCCTGGGGTACGGAGGCTACCAATTTTCCCATTACATCGTCCATATAGTTGGAGTATCCGTAAGCACTGCTGTTTCCACTCTACAGAGAAATACGTTGTGTTCGATGTGAATGAGGTAGCTAACCTTTTTCTACCAAGTTCTAATAATAACAAATGATAATGGCAATGGTTTCCACGTCCACTAATTACTTTTACATTTTTCGGAGATGCCAAGGTGCCGGAATATTGTCCCGCACGATTTCTTTTACGAATCGGTAAATCTACCGACACGGGGTTGACATATTTGAGCACTTTGAAATACTAGCGGACTGAACCAGGATGGAACCTCTGCCAACTTGGGCACAGAAAGCCAGCGCCTTAATCATCTGAGCCACTCAGCCCGCCTACCAAGTTCCATTTCTTTCTTTCATAAATAAATTATTATATTCTATTTTATTTGTTGCTATTCGCTTTACATCGCACCGACACAGATAGGTCTTATGGGGACGGTGGTATAAGAAAGGGCTAGGACTGGGAAGGAAGCAACCGTCTCATTAATTAAGGTACAGCCCTCGAATTTGCCTAGTGTGAAAGTGAGGAACCACCGAAAACCAGAGCTGCCGACAGTGTGGTTCGAACTCACTACCTCCCGAATGCAATCTGATAGCTACGTGACCCAACTCTGCAGTCACTTGATTGGTCAAAATATACTATATAGGGGAGCTATATGAAGTAATGTAAAGTAATGTATATCCACCCCTTAGTCCTGTTTGCTGATACGGGGTCGGAGATGAGGTGAGATTAAGTGACTGTATATACTATATTTTTACGTCCATCAAACCCACACACACCAACAAACAAGCACACACGAACACATGCACACTAACGAACAAATATACCAGACTCCATCCTTAGTCAAGGAGCTATCCCAGTTATTTCTGGGGTCGCTGGAACCTCCTAGGCTCAGTTTAGTTTAGGCCGGGAGTTTAAGACCGGTTGCCCTTCCTGACGCTACATGATCCTTGAGATGAAAATCTCGACCCAGATTCGACCGGAATTCGGGTGGAAAGCCAGAAGCTAAGCTAATGAACTTAGTCGAGGAGCTAATGAAGATGAAGATGAATTATGGTGAATGAAAATGGGTAAGGAGGTGGATGGAACAGGGTGCTGCCAGTGAACAGGAGCTGTCCCGGAATGTGCCTGGAAGTGAAAATGGGAAGCCACAGAAAAGCATTTTCAGAATTGCTGATGGTGGAGTTCGAACTCACTCGCCTCACGAAGGCAGAACCGTAGTGCGTTACCACGCATGGCCCCAATGATAATAATAATAATAATAATAATAATAATAATAATAATAATAATAATAATAATAATAATAATAATAATACAGTGTGGCCTCCGGAGAGGCCTGTTGTAGGTCTTTCGAACTTACTCCCGTAGACGACCTGCGCGTCGTGATGAGGATGAAATGATGATGAAGACGACACATACACCCAGCCCCCATGCCAGCAAAATTAACCAATGATGGTTAAATTTCCAGACCCTGTCGGGAATCGAACCCGGGACCCCTGTGAACAAAGGCCAGTACCCTAATCATTTAGCCATGGAGCCGGACATGCCATGTAATGTGAAAGTCAAACTCACCACCATCTCAATCCTATATACTGCCTGCTCTATGCTTTGCGGTTAACATGCTTCTCAGCGTGAGCTCTTAGTGTCACAAACCTCCGCTAGGGGCGCCAGCTAACGCACCCAAGTTATTTGCATCGAGCATTTGTGTGTGTGTCTCTGGTTGTAAAATGATTAACTGTTGTGTTCCGCTCTATATATGAAAGCAGGAAATCCAAATTCTTCAGGTGTGAGGATTCCTGTTATCCCCCCAAGTAAAGAACGTTGAGAAAATTAGCTTAGCGCTATATCAAGGCAAGGATCAACCAAGGGTAGTCAATGGATTCCATCCGATTATTCTCGTGTTTGTAGCCCGAATTTTAGAGATGGAGATAAAAGATAAAATTAAAAGAAAAATATATTGAAGCCAGAGGGCGTGCCTAGTCGGTCTTCGAATTATCCCAATTACCTTCAAACCAGAAAAATAGCTCCACGAAAGACCAGACAGCGACAAGATATTTCTTCGGAAGAAATCTGTGATAAAACAAGCTCTTCAACCGCAGGAAATACATTGGATGACGAGTACGAAATTCGTTTGAACAACGATGTATCAATCCAAGTCAATATTCCAGCGAATAAGAATGACAGCAGTGATCAGAAAATCATACATTAGAGGCTCCGATCAAGAATTCTGAGACTGCGATAACAGCTGATTAATGACCATAATGAAGTTAAAAGACTACAGAGACAATTCAAGGCAGCCCATAAATTGATCGTCTGAATAAAGTAAAGGAAGCTGAAAACTATAAAGGAAAAATGACCGTTTAAAAAATCAAATTCATAATTTTCGCAAGACAAAATCCGGGCAGTCAGAACAAATCACGCGTTACTATGTGCTGTGGGGAATAGTATCCCAAACGGTTACGAATATGGCAGAACTCCTGATCTACAGTAGTGTCAGCTCCGTCACAAAGTACTCTGGACAGGTAGCCTAGGTGGAAAATATTGATAGTGTTTGTCGGGATTTCCCAATTAGTGAAAGAAAGACTTAGAGCTGAATGTAAAACTCGCAGACCAATAGAGAGGAGTGTAACAGTGATCGCCGATTAAATGGCTCCTCTACGACCGAACCAGTGGCAAGTTCGTTTGCGTGGTCAATGTTGAAGGTGTATGCGGCACATATATTGTAAAATCTCCTGCTCTCGCAAATAAACTGTTGTGTTTTCTTGTAATCTGACTTTCAAAGACGTTCTCTAGTCCTGCTGCCTATTTCCTCGTTAAAAGCTTAGGAGTCTCCGATCTATCCCTTTTAGTTCAGAAACGATTACTGTAAAGCCTTTCGGCAAAAAAATCCAGATTGTGTGCAGTTCTATTCAATAGCAGATAAAATACGTACAATGGTTGAATGATGATTTCATCGAGTACGTTGAAATAATTCGGTTGGAATCAAAACTTGAGAAACTGAAGTGTCTGACTAATAAGACGGCAGATGCTGTCTCGATAACTGTGAAATCTATAGTGGAATGTGTGTCTTATCTGTTAAATACGGTTATTTTATGTTCTCACTAGATGATTTTCTGGAGACGCAATAGAAAAACTATTTAGTTCAGTGAGTTTGGGTGGTGGCTTTAATGACATGACGAACGCACGCATTATGTGCTGTAAAACGTATCCTGAAATCTGGTCTTGAACAAAGGGTCAGCGAAATAGTGATAGATTCTTTTTTGTGTCCACTGCTGGTAAATAACACTAAGAAAAGGACTGAAAAGGTGCTCCGTCACTCGTGTCGAAAAAATTCTGAAATTTGTATGTACCATGCAGCCGTGGGATGATCCTAGTACACCTACTGTAACTGGTGAAATTTATATAATTTACGTTTCTATAAAGCCAAGCTCAAACGTGAAATGTTAGTTTCTGTATGTGCATTATCTTCTCAATTAGAAACATGTTAAGGATTATTTTTCATTTTATATTGGCTTTACGGACGAACTCCCATTTAACCAGCATGAGCTCTGGGTGCGGTAAGTGCTGCCATCTGCAATGTCGCTGTAAACGCAATTCTCGCGGCACAGAGCAGGCAGTATATAGAGATTGAGACGGCGGTGGTCAAACTCATGCTATTCCTGACTACTGTGGCGTTATTCTTGTAGACGCAACAAAGGTGCAGACTTTGAAACTTCGGCAAGCGCTTAATTTTTGAATTACATTTATTTACAATCTGAGTTATGATACAGATTCCCCCCCGCAATACTCTCACGCTATTTCATGGCTGATACCTGACAAACGAGGAACGAATCACATACTGATACAGATATACCGGCTGCTCTCTGAAAGTAGACCACTATACATTGCATCCCAACTTAAGTACTTGGCCTCCTTTCACACAGCTTTCACAGCATATTTTTTTTTTGTTAGGGGCTTTACGTCGCACTGACACAGATCTTATGGCGACGATGTGATAGGAAAGGCCTAGAAGTTGGAAGGAAGCGGCCGTGGCCTTAATTAAGGTACAGTACCAGCATTTACCTGGTGTGCAAATGGGAAACCACGGAAAACCATCTTCAGGGCTGCTGACAGTGGGATTCGAACCCACTATCTCCCGGATGCAAGCTTACAGCCACGCGCCCCTAACCGCACGGCGAACTCGCCCGGTGACAGCATAATAACCGCTCTGGTTCACCCCTTTCTATTCCTGTTCACGGATCCTCTATGTATTACAATTCTTTTGTTGTGACGGGTTCCAGATTTCGGAATTCTCTGCCTGTCGGTGTCAGAGATACCACTTCATTACCTAAATTTAAAACCGCATGCCTAGACTACCTGCTGGATGCAGCTGACTAATTTATATGACTGGGTGAGCGAGTGACTTCAAGCTAGAAGTGCGATGTATTTTGTGTAGATTATTATTTACTCTATATTATTATGTACTCTAAGATCTGTTGTCATTGATGTGTTACTACAGTGGTTAAGTGCAAGAGAGGGCCAAGTGACCTAACTTCGCTGCCTACAAAGGTAAAATAAATAAATAAATAAATAAATAAATAAATAAATAAATAAATAAATAAATAAATAAATAAATAAATAAATAAATAAATAAATAAATAAATAAAAGAGTTAAAATTAAGAAGGACAAACCGTCGTGAGATTCAAAGTAATTACTCATTTTCATTGGCTATTTAGGTAAGGTAAGGGTATATTCTGCCTGAAGGCAGGTCCGAACCTCCACAGAGGTGTGCCTGAGCCGGAGTTTAGGTACGGTAGGGTGGCCAGTTCCTTTCCGCTCCTCCATTCCCTTACCCCCCACCAACAGCGCGTGGCAACCCATCCACTTCTTGACCACGGCCAATGTTGCTTCACTTCGGAGATCTCACGGGATCCGGTGTTTCAACACGGCTACGGCCGTTGGCTTAGCTATTTGATTGATTGTAATTACAGTAATATACCACTATTATAATATGGACTTCGTTCAGTATGGCTGTGAGGAAAACAAGAATATGCAAATATGTGAGTTGTGAGACGGCAAACGAACTAATGAAATGGTTCATTGAAAACAACAACAACAACAACGATGATAATAATAATAATAATAATAATAATAATAATAATAATAATGTTACTGTGTTTACGTTCCACTAACTACTTTTACGGCTTTCGGAGACGTTGAGGTGCCGGAGTTTAGTCCCGCAGGATTCTTTTATGTGCCAGTAAATCTACTGGCATCGAGGCTGACGTATTTGAGCACCTTCGAATAACACCGGACTGAGCTGGGATCGAAGCTACCAAGTTGGAGCAAGAAGGCCAGTGCCTCAACCGTCTGAGCCACTCATCCCCGCGTGAATAGAACAGAGTTTCCCGCAACTTTTAAACCAGCTATATCAAAATATTAAAGAGAAGTGGACGTTGTTAACTAACCAAATATTATGGTATTATAAACTACCTGATCTTTTTTAAAAAATATTTGACGCCTATGTATATACATGTATATTGAGCATTCAGACCGAAGGCTGGTTTGATCCTCAACAGCTCTGCCATCAGCCGTCATAGATGACCCAGGCATCATTTAAAAGGCATATAAGTGAAAGGAAGAGTGAAGTAGTTTCCGGTTGCTTTCCTTACCGAACCAGAAGTTGCTATTGCATATCAATCTGCCAAGCCCACTGAAATGCATGCACCAACGTCCCTATGAGCGACATTTTCACACCATTCATAGCAGGGAATGGCTGCATAAGGAATGGTATTACTAGCATTGTCCGCCTCTGTGGTGTAGTGGTTAGCGTGATTAGCTGCCACCCCCGGAGGACCGGGTTCGATTCCCGGCTCTGCCACGAAATTTGAAAAGTGGTATGAGGGCTGGAACGGGGTCCACTCAGCCTCGGGAGGTCAACTGAGTAGAGGTGGGTTCGATTCCCACCTCAGCCATCCTGGAAGTGGTTTTCCGTGGTTTCCCACTTCTCCTCCAGGCGAATGCCGGGATGGTACCTAACATAAGGCCACGGCCGCTTCCTTCCCTCTTCCTTGCCTATCCCTTCCAAACTTCCCATCCCTCCACAAGGCCCCTGTTCAGCATAGCAGGTGAGGCCGCCTGGGCGAGGTACTGGTCATACTCCCCAGTTGTATCCCCCGACCAAGAGTCTGAAGCTCCAGGACACTGCCCTTGAGGCGGTAGAGGTGGGATCCCTCGCTAAGTCCGAGGGAAAAACCGAACCTGGAGGGTAAACAGATGATGATGATGATTACTAGCATTGCTCATACCTCAGTCACTCTAATATCGTCAAAACCAAGAATGAGATTGAAACAGGTCAGTGAAAGTAACAAACTAATTTTATCTAGACCATATCAGAAGACATAGTGCGCTGTAAACACTATGTTTCCAGCAATGGCATTCTTTAATGTTTTTTTAACAAAGGATAAACGAAGCATACTTCATCAATGATCACGCTTTGGAGGTCACTTTCTCTCTGACTCGTGCGGAAATATTTTAATGCTACCTGGAATATAACCTCCCTTGTAGTAAAAATGAAAACCTACAACTTGTTTTCCAGTCTTTGACCGGGTCAGGGATGTGATGAATGAATTATATATAGGCTATTAGTACGATGGGGTCGCCACTCCCAAAGTGATTTATTAATGACTGACAGATGCCATGAAATGAGAATGGAGAGTGTTGCTGGAATGAAAGATGACAGGGAAAACCGGAGTACCCGGAGAAAAACCTGTCCCACCTCCGCCTTGTCCAGCACAAATTTCACATGGAGTGACTGGGATTTGAAGCACGGTCTCCAGCGGTGAGAGGCCGACGCAACCTTGCAGTAAACTTCGTCCCTATTTCGTAGTACGGTTGTTTTGAGAGCGTGTTGTATTACTTTCTTCTCTACTTATTTACTTATTTTCTTACTTCCGTTTATCTTCAGTATTTCAAAAATTTCCACCTGCCAGTGGTTGGCAAATTTCTTTTTACATTGTGTTTACAAGTTGCGTTACGTCGCACCGACGCAGATATGACTTACGGCGACGTTGGGTTTGGAATGGACTGCCGACAGTGTGGTGAGGAAAATTGCTGCAAAGACTTGTGCCCCAACCCTCGTATGAGAAATAATGGGGCCACTCCTAGCCCTTCCCTGTCCCATCGTCGCCATAAGACCTATCTGTGTCGGTGCGACGTAAAGCACCTAGAAAAAAAAAGATGTTGAATTCTTAAAGTGAAATGTCACGTAAAACCTGCTATCTTGGGAACAGAAAGTCAAGTATTAACCGAATGAGCTATTTGGGTCAGATTTCTTCTTCTGCCTGTTCTTTCCCCAATTATTTAGGGTTGCATTGCGCGTGAGTTTGGCCCAATTTTACGTCAGGATGCCCTTCCTACCACCATCTATATGTTTGCGTGTCTGTTGGTCGTGTGTGGTAGTGGTTGGTAGTGTGTAGGGTTGCCAGGTGTCCCGTATTATACGGGATTTCTCGTATTTGAAATTTTGAATTACTGTTCCGTTTTAACAGCATACGGGACACCCTTTTTCCCCTTATTTACACAACTCACTTCTGCCATGGTTAAAATGACCTGTTTACAATAGCATTTACCGATCCAGCATTTCGGTTCATTATTCTTCATCGAGCGATTCTGCACTGTGATCGACACGTGTAGTTGGCGAGCAAACCGCCGGCGTCGAGACCAAGCGTGAAATCGCGCTAACCAGATAGAGAAACATCTGATTTATGTCAACGCATTCTTTAATTTTCAAATGAAAAATGAAATGGCGTATGGCTTTTAGTGCCGGGAGTGTCCGATGACATGTTCGCCTCGCCAAGTGCACGTCTTTCGATTTGACGTCCGTAGGCGACCTGCGCGTCGTGATGAGGATGAAATTATGATGAAGACACATACATCCAGCTCCCGTCCCAGAGAAATTAACCAATGATGGTTAAAATTCCTGTCCTTGCCGGGAATCGAACCCGGGACCCCTGTGGCCAAAGGCCAGCACGCTAACCACTTAGCCATGGAGCCGGACAATTTTCAAATTATTTAAGCAGACATTGTTAAAGCTGGCAGTTTGTGTTGTGTTGTGCCGTGAGAAGAAGGGAGCTCATTCAAGTGTTATTAAAATGTGCGATTTAGGGAGATTCAACATTATTGAGAAAGGCTATTTAAAAAAAACCCATGGCACTACAGCCCTTGAACGTCCTTGGCCTACCAAGCGATCGCTGCTCAGCCCGAAGGCCTGCAGATTACGAGGTGTCGTTTGGTCAGCACGACGAATACTTCCGGCTGTTATTCTTGGCTTTCTAGACCGGGGCCGCTATCTCACCGTCAGATAGCACCTCAATTCTAATCACGTAGGCTGAGTGACCTCGAACCAGCCCTCAGGTCTAGGTAAAAATCCCTGACCTGGCCAGGAATCGAACCCGGGGCCTCCGGGTGAGAGGCAGGCACACTACCCCTACACCACGGGGCCGGCCCAAAGAAAAATTCGGGTTATAAACTTTTTATGTAGAAAATAAAAACGAACAACATTGTAATAAAGTTTCTACCTACACTGTCATCATGGGTTGTGTGTTTAAGAAGTGGTATGTATGAAGACATTCAGCAATTGTCTCTTAGCCAGTTAAATTAATCAGACTCGTTGCGAGGTTCGGGCTATGCAGCTGTAAGCTTGCATTCAGGAGTGGGTTCGAACCCCACTATCGGCAACCTTGAAAATGGTTTTCCGTAATTATCCGTTTTCAGAATGTACCTTAATTAAGACCACGGTCCCTTCCTTCGCAGTCCTAGCGCTGTCCTATCCCATCGTCGTCGTAAGACCTGCCTGAGCTCGTGCCACATAAGCAGAGAAAAAATTAGACTTCGCCAGCCAGACTGGGAATCGAACTCCTGACCCTCTGAACGAAAGGCTGTTACGTGGGTCATTCAGCTAAGGAGTCAACTGTATACAGTAGGACCGCGATAATCCGGCACTCGATAGTCCAGCAGAACCGATAGTCAGGCACGCATCAGAAATCAATGTTTTCCCGTATTTTGAGGGATTTAGCACTTGGCACGGGTGGCAGTACAGTCGGACGCGTTCGACGTTTCGTCAATCGCTATTGCGTGTCTCGCAGTGGGAGTAACTTATGCTCTCGCCGGGATCAGCCAGTCACCATCGTGGCTTCGTGCTAGTATCACTACGATTCTTCGTTCACGTAGACCTATAGTTACAGTATTTACATTTGCACGAGTGCGGTGCGTTTTTATTTTACAGTTCATTAATCAATTCATTCCACTGTATCAAAGTTCACCCATGTGCGTCTTTGGATCATCAGTCCACAGACTGGTTTCATGCAACCCTCCACGCTACCATATCCTCTGCTAACCTTTCCATTTCTACATAACTGCTGCATCTTACATCTGCTCTAACATGTTTGTCTACCCCTTGGTCTACCCCTACCGTTCTTACCACCTAAACTTCCTCCAAAAACCAATCGAACAAGTCCCGGGAGTCTTAAGATGTGTCCTGTCATTCTACCTCTTCTTCTCCTGAAAATGTAGCCACAACGATCTCTTCTCACCAATTCGATTCAGTATCTCTTCATTCATGATTCCATATATCCCTCTCACCTTCAGCATTCTTCTGTAACACCACATTTCAGAAGCTTCTATTCTCTTTCTTTCTGAGCTAGTTATCGTCTATGTTTCACTTCCATGCAATGTCACGCTCCAGACAAAAGTCTTCAGAAACACCTTGCTAATTCCTGCATAATGTTTGAAGTAAGCAAATTTCTTTCCTTAAGAAAGGCCTTCCTTTGTTTGTGCTAGTCTGCATTTTATGTCCTCCTTCTTCCGTCGTTAGTTGTTTTACTACCCAAGTAACAATATTCATATACTTTCCTTTAAGACTTCATTTCCTAATCTAATATTACCTGCATCATTCGACTTCGTATGACTGCTCTCCATTGCTTTTGTTTTATTTATTTTCATTTTGTACTGCTTACCGAAGTCTCCGTCCATACCATTCAGCAATTTCTCCAGATCTTCTGCAGTCTCAGGTAAAATAACAATATCATTGGCATATCTCATTGTTTTGATTTCATCTCCTGGATTGTGATTCGCTTTCAAAATTCCTTTCTGATTTCCTTTACTGCCTGTTCTATATAATTTAATTTAATTAATTAATTAATTTTAATTTAATTTCGTGTGGCTATTTCTAGCCGAGTGCAGCCCTTGTAAGGCAGACCCTCCGATGAGGGTGGGCGGCATCTGCCATGTGTAGGTAACTGCGTGTTATTGTGGTGGAGGATAGTGTTTTGTGTGGTGTGTGAGTTGCAGGGATGTTGGGGACAGCACAAACACCCAGCCCCCGGGCCATTGGAATTAGCCAATGAAGGTTAAAATCCCCGACCAGGCCGGGAATCGAACCCGGGACCCTCTGAACCGAAGGCCAGTACGCTGACCATTCAGCCAACGAGTCGGACTATATAGACATTGAAAAGGAGGGAGAACAAACTGCAGCCTTGCTTCACTCCTTTCGGGATTGTTGCTTATTTTTCAAAGCCCTCGATTCTTATCACTGCAGACTGATTTTTGTACAGATTGTAGATAATTTTTCTTTCTCGGTATCTGATCCCGATTACTTTTAGAATCTCAGACAGCTTGGTCCAATCAATATTATCGAATGCCTTTTCTAGATCTATGAACCCCATGTACGTCGGCTTGTCCTACTTAATTCGATGCTCTAAGATCAGACACAAAGTCAGGGTACGACTGTCGAATAGACTACAGCACAGTGAAAAGTTCGTACGTGCAGTGAATATGTTTTCTACACTGAACATATCATGGGCAGAGACTTCGCAAGAAATTTGCAAATAAGAGCCAGCAATACGACGTTGCTGAAGTTATGAATCTCGACATTATTTCAAATAATTTTTGTTAAAACAGATCTCAATCCAAGAAACCATTAAACATTCCTACAATGTTCCCGAGGGCTCAAAATAAAATTCAACTTATTCCATCAGTGGTAGATTCCGGTCCGACATGTTTCACGCCCTCGACATCATCGGACGCCTAAGGCCAATAGACAGTGGTTCAGATTGAACTGTAGCAAATTCTTGGTATTTAATAATTGGTTGCAATTAACTTGTTCTTGCATTTTCAAAGCCAGGGTGTGTTTTATTTAATATGTCTGGCCTTCAAACATAATTTC
This sequence comes from Anabrus simplex, assembly GCF_040414725.1. NCBI lineage: Eukaryota > Metazoa > Arthropoda > Insecta > Orthoptera > Tettigoniidae > Anabrus > Anabrus simplex. The sequence goes on from NC_090265.1 coordinate 905,167,873, forward strand.
TTTGAACTTTGCTAAAACTTTGAGCCTTAAACTGATTTAATTGTGCAGTACAGTATTTGATTTTTTATTCAATTTTTATAGTACAGTACTACATTTTTTTTGCTAGGGGCTTTACGTCGCACCGACACAGATAGGTCTTATGGCGACGATGGGATAGGAAAGGCCAAGGAGTTGGAAGGAAGCGGCCGTGGCCTTAATTAAGGTACAGCCCCAGCATTTGCCTGGTGTGAAAATGGGAAACCACGGAAAACCATCTTCAGGGCTGCCGATAGTGGGATTCGAACCTACTATCTCCCGGATGCAAGCTCACAGCCGCGCGCCTCTACGCGCACGGCCAACTCGCCCGGTAGTACAGTACTACATACCTTTATTCTTTATATTGTAATATCTTCTGAAGTGCTTAATAAATAACAATTATTCGCTTTTGTACGTTGAAACTTTAGTTTTTAATTAGATTTAAGGTGAATCGTATTTATTTATTTATTTATTTATTTATTTATTTATTTATTTATTTATTTATTTTATTTATTTATTTCAGGTGTTGTAAAATGCATAAATCGAGGTATCTAGGTTTAGTTTAAACATGATTATTATTTTAGGAAATTAGTGTTATTTACTTAAGGTGTATTTGTTGTATATTAATGTTTATTGAATTATCTGTAACTGGGCAAATAACCTGTTGATGATAAATAAATCTATCTATCCATCCCTCTGTCTATCCTCTTGTTTAAACCAAATTTCTAAAAGTGACGTTGATAATGTGGCATTGACAGATCACCGAGCATGCCCGATTATCGCGATCCTGCTGTATAACAAATTTATGGGGAAATAAGTGTGGAAAAGAAAACCAGCTGCCACCTGTTCGGGAAGGAGTGTTCATCACCCCAGCCTGTTGCTAGCAATGAGCACGGTGATGCGCATGGCTCCGCGCTAACACGTGGGTGGGTGGGAGTAGCGAGGGCTGATATGCTGTCTCAGTTGCGCGCGGTCCGCGGTCTTGTGCCATCGTGAGCAACGTCCATACCGAGAGACAATAACAGACTGACTTATTGGGGTGCTGCCATCCACTTTGGAGGATTAATAAGTCCATATAGCCGCGTTACTCACGCACAAGCAATACTGAGATTTGTTGCCGAGTTCCGACTGCTGGTGATACTCGGTTACGTAATGGATTGTTTACGACCATAGGGGAACATTCAGTGTGCGGGTAGGTGTGTACGAGAGGGACGAGGCCACTCTATCCCCTATTAGTTCAAACCTTAAAGGAGATCTTCAGATATGATACTATTTTAATATATCTAATTACATGCAAAATTCACGAGAATTACAACTAGCACACACATTCGTAATCCCTGGTGAATTCAACTGCTGTGTAAAGTCAATAACTACATTATAGTACTTACGAGTGTTTGACAATTGTTGGGTTTTTCTGTGACTACCTTGATATCCACGCACTTACGAACTTTATCTGCCGCACTGTATTTGTATTAAAATAAACCGAGTTTTTAAAAACTCCTTTCTGAGGTATCAAGTGCTTATTTCAACAATTGTGTGCGTACAGTGATCGTGTTTGTAACGTGGTGTAATCTACATAACGCGCATTCTATTGTTCGTACATATTCAACTTTCCAGTGATGAGGTTACATTTCAGTAAGTGGTTTAACGAGATCTAGCATGAGCACTGTTTAACACTCGAGTCGTGTGACAATTCGAATTCCTTGTACAGGTAAGTATACGTTGGAAACAACCGGTATATAATCGATTTTTCCGGAATTTTCGTGTAGTGCCGTGAATCTGTAAAAATACCCCGTTACCATTCGAGGGTGTCTTCCCGGGTTCGCTTCTTCCAGAGTTTTCTCGTCCTGGTAAAGTGGGCTACTCATTGCGACTGAAATAGAGAAGATGACATGATAATAAGCATGTTATTAATCCACGGATTCTGAAGCAGCAGGCCACTTCTATTATTTAGTGAAATATGCTAACTATTGTGTAATATCTCATCAATAACACTCTGCTATTGAAATACCTTGTGTATAGTTCGATAGTCTGTATGTGCCGCATTTCAAATTAAGTTAATTGCGAGTTGATCGTGAAAGTATTACAAATATTCGTATACTGACGTTCGTAGTTATGTTGTGAAGTGTTATTTGTGAACTTCCAGAATTCAGTTATATCCATTGCTGATTTTTACTACACAACAATGTTAATAATCGTGAGTGCTTCTAGACCACTAAAGTGAAAAGCAATCGATTTGACTGTCAATCACAGTGAATGTTCAATTTAAAAATAAGAGGTTGAATTGTGTTTTCTAGCGAGTGATAATCGTGTTTATGGTTTGGGAGTGACCTTGACTGAGTGCGAGATAGTTGGTAACCAGGACGTCAGGAAGCACCAAGGATAAACACGACTCCACACCAATGGTAAGTAAATATTTCTTTTACTCATTTCTGCCTGTTAGTGAAGGAAAATATAACCACGGTTTCATCAGAGGTGTTGCTTATTCTACTGTACAGTGGCTCATTGAATATTTTACCATTGCTTCACATCACACTTGTTTGCATTCTAATCCGGAAATTGATTTCATTTCCCTTGTTTGGTTTACATAATAAATAATAGAGCAGAAGAATTGCGATTAAATGCAATTATCGTTTTTAGAATTACCAACAATCAAGGCTAATTCGGAACACTTCCATCCGGAAGTGATTTTCATTCTCGTGATTAACATAGCGTTATAACCGTTCATTACATTTTGGTGAATTTTGCTAAAGAATATGTACAGCATCTTCATATTTTCAACTGTGGGTTCATTTTTATAACAATTATAAGTGCTGGTTATCTGAGCCCATGTTGGTGAGTTCGATTCTCACTCAATCCAATGACATAGGAATGTACTCAAATACACCAGCCTCGTGTCAGTAGATTAACCGTCACGACTAATTTTACGACACCTCGGCTTTCAGAAAACCTTAAAGAATGTTATGTAGTTACTTGTTCGTTCATTGGTTTTTGTTTGTTTCTGATATTTAAATTATGCTTGCAACTCAATGAACTCGTGACCGAAGGAACTGCCTAGGGACCTGTTTGTAAATTTTCTTTTCTTTTTTTCTTACGTTTGCTTTACATCGCACCGCCACACATAGGTCTTATGGCGACGATGGGATAGAAAAAGTGACATTTTGAATGTACTCAAATACGCCAACCTCGTGTCAGTAGATTAACCGCCACGACGAACTTTCCGACACCTCAGCGTTTAAGAAAACCTTAAAAAAACAGTTAGTGGGTCAGATAACCGAGAATATTATTACGAATAAAACTACTGTATGTAGTTACTTGTTCGTTGATTGTTTTTTGTTGTTGTGATATTTAAATTATGCCCTCAACTCAATGAACTCGTGAGTGAAGGAGCTGCCTAGGGACCTGTGTTTGTAACATTTATTTTTTATTATACAATTTACTTTACGTTGCACTGACACAGATAGGTTTTATGGCGACGATGGGATAGAAAAGGGCTAGGCGGGGGAAGGAAGTGGCCATGGCCTTAATTAAGGTGCAGCCCCAGAATTTTCCTGGTGTGAAAACGGGAAACCACGGAAAACCATCTTCAGGGCTGCCGCCAGTGGTGTTCAGACCCGCTATCTCCCGAACACAAGCTCACAGCTGCGCGACCCTAACAGTACGGCCCACTCGCTCGGTTTTTGTAAATAATTAATCTATGTAGATTCAGTATTGGTAATGATGCATGATGCGGCTCCTTGGCTCATTGCTCACCATACTGGTCTTCTGTTCAGAGGGTTCCGGTTTCGAATTCCAGCCAGGCTGGGGATATTAACTGCGTGCGGTTAATTCCTCTGGCTCGCGGAGTGGGTGTTTGTGCTCGTATTAATACACCTGTCTACATCTGCATACAACACACTACACAACCTATACCAGAGAAACATGCAATAGTGATTAAATCCCTTAGGAAGGGATAGGGTCAGGAAGGGCATCCGGCCATAAAACTCAGCCAATTCCATATCAATTTCCGACACCACTAAATTATTTTAAAAAAGCTAGGAAGAATTCTCGCAATGATGAATCGGAAATTAATCCTGAGTTACATCATGACAATGTTTTCAAAGTTGTAATGTATTCCCTTTTATCATTGCTTCCCGTATATTTAATTCGTCTGTAGGTCCTGCACAATTCCGCTTGTTGAAAGATATAACGAATTATGATGCAGAGTTTCCGGTCGTTACTTGAAATCGAACCCATCGCGTATTTCATCTTTACCATGAATGTATTTACTTGTTATGTGTCAAATAAATTAAACTACCAACAAATAAAATCTTAGTTAATTTTTGCGTTTTGTGACCACCTGCAGGAAAAATTCATTGGTTTTACGTTGCAATAACTAATTTTAAGGTTTTATACAGAGGTGCCGATATTTTGTCCTGCAGGAGTTCTTTTACGTGCCGGTAATTCTGTTGACACGAGGCTGACGTATTTGAGCACCTTCAAATACCACCGGACTGAACCTGGATCGAACCATCAACTTGAGCTCTAACGTCTGAACTACTCAGACGGGTTCGAATCTCACTGTACCGAGCAAATTGGCCTTGCGGTTAGGGGCGCTTAGCTATGAGCTTACATCCGGTAAGCAGTGGGTTCGAAGCCCATTATAGGCAGCCCTGAAGATGGTTTTCCGTGGTTTCTCATTTTCACACCAGGCAAACGCTGGGGTTGTATCTTAAATAAGGTCATGGCCGCTTTCTCCCCACTCCAAGGCCTTTCCTATCCCATCGTCGCCATAAGACCTATCTGTGTCGGTGTGACGTAAAGGAAATTGAAAGAAAAAAGAAAACCCTCATTGTAGGTGACCATCCAAAGAAACCAAGTTTGACAATCCAGTCTTTTCATTATTTCTAGCCTTCTCTACCTTCATTCTTTCCCGGTATTTTTAGTATCTTTTCATCCTTTATCCTACTTCCGTCTTCTGTTCTTCTTTACTTAATACTGTTTCCCCAGTCTCCCGCAAACCACCGACTTTTTGACGAGTTTCTAAATCTATTTCTGTCCCTCTACCGTAACCCTCATCTTAGTCAAGTCAAACCTCACTTTTCGAAACCATTTCAACTCTGTCTTCTTCTTCTTCTTCTTGAGCCGGCCCCGTCGTGTAGGCGTAGCGTGCCTGCCTCTTACCCGGAGGCCCCGGGTTCGATTCCCGGCCAGGTCATCGATCTTTACCTGGATCTGAGGGCTGGTTCGAGGTCCACTCAACCTACATGATTAGAATTGAGGAGCTATCTGACGGTGAGATACCGGCCCTGGTCTAAAAAGCCAAGAATAACGGCTGAGAGGATTCATCGTGTTGACCACACGACACCTCGTAATCTGCAGGCCTTCGGTCTGAGCAGCGGTCGCTTGGTAGGACAAGGTCCTTCAAGGGCTGTAGTGCCATGGGGAGGTGGTTCCCCTTCCTGAATAATTCAAGGATTCTCTTCGCCAGTCTGTTATTGTCCATTCTCAACAAGTGTCCATAAAACTGTATCCTTCTCTTCCTCATAAATTTAATGACTCCTTCTGTTCTTTGTTAAATTTGAGCTCCCTCTCTCCAATTCTTTTGTTTGGGTCTAGATTTTTTCTGAGCATTTATTATTATTATTATTATTATTATTATTATTATTATTATTATTATTATTATTATTATTATTATTATTATTATAGAGTGAGCCCATATTACCGAGCGTGTTTTTGCGCTGCGGTTATGGAACGAAATTCTGCATTCGGAGGACGAGTGTGTTCGAATCACACCGTTCCGGCTGTCCTGAGAATGGTCCTCTGTGGTTTCCCATTTTCACTTCCAAGCACATGCCGGGATAATTCTTATTCATATGGCATATCAGATTATTTCTACCTCTTTAACCAATTTAATTAACTATCATTCATCTTCGTTCGCTCCTCAACTCAGGCGCCAGGAAGGGCAGTTGTCTGTAAAAGCATGACATAGAATTTCATCTCACTTTGTTCACGACCTCGTATCAGTAAACGGGAATAAGAGGTAGACATACAGTGCATACTGTTTCTTAAACCCATATTACATTGTGGCAAACTCTCTAATTCGAATCCGGTTAAGATGTTAATCTCTAGACCTCCGAGGTGTACTAATTCCCTTCTCCTTCTACACTCCGATTCCTCCTCTTCGGCCGAGAAATCATTGTCCTTCTCCCACCTAGCGACACCCACTAGAGTGGACGATACGATTCGAGAAATGTCCCGGTACATAGAGCCTCGATATGCTCTCTGTGGAGGCCTGATATGAGAGATAAACCCTATTTTGTAACATTACTGAGTATTTACATTTCCAGTTTTAATTAAAGTCGGGTGTAGGGTGCAGTTTAGTAATTGCCTTACCGGCCAGCCGTGGGTTGATTCTCGCCTATGCTGTACATTTTAAGCCATTTGCAGGACTAGAACAATGTGCACTCGGACTTGCATAATACAACTTGAGCCGTTTTAGTTGCTGTTTTATATGGATTTTCTAACTTCAACTGCAGGACGATGACAGAATGGTATCCGTTATATAGGTAGCACAGTTCATTCCCATCATAATCGTAGTTAATTTAAAGTATCCACAGCACTGCAGGCAAAAGGCAGACACAGGTAATCAAACAAAAAATTCCCAGAATGAGAATTAATCCTCAGGTCATAGCGTGTGAAAGTCGTCCATAGTCTTCTTCTTATTCTTCTTGTTCATTTCCAAGTGCAACTAATGTTGGTGTTCTATCAGACTATATTTTTAATAAGCTCATTAAATCTCCGTTATATTGTGACACATTTACAAGAAGCATCTTTACCTTGGACATTGCCAAGGAGGCAAGTACCGTCTCTCTCTCTCCCTCTCTCTCTATCCCTCTTTCCCCTAGCGTTTTTGCCTTCGTGCGAAATCTGCTGCTCTGCTATATTATCTCTTATTCTCTCTGCTGCTCGCGTTTTCAGGACTTATTCCGACAGGTTGCATAACCTCCTTGATGTTATTTCTAAACCACTTCAGAGGCCTTCAGTATGACCGGTGTGCTCCTGGGTCGAAATATAGGGTTGATTTCACCACAAAGTTGCTATTGCTTCCCTAGACAAGGCTATACCACCGCAATCCAGCCTTCCTTACTTTCTTAAGAATTGCGGGTACACCAACTTTCTGCCGAACATGTTAATTTCTCATGTGGTCATGACGAGTCAGTTAGAGTGTCCATCTGATCATTTTGGACTTCTCATCACCCGCACGCGTTTCCTTGTCAAAGGAAGACATTTTCCTCTATAGAGGGCACAAGGTCTACTAAATCCTTGCATTTAAGTTTTTCAGGCATATACAGTACTAGCTGTTACCTGCGGCTTCGCCTGCGTGGATTACCTAATTTGATAAAGGTAGTCGTTCCTCGGTACTGCACTAAGATATTATATGAAAATTCCTAAAGTATGAAATATCACCGAAAACTTGTGTTTCATTTACCCAGAACCACTTTCTAAACCACGTTTGGTAGTGCCTTTCGGGGCTAATATGACCAGGCTACTGGCAGAACTAACTCTTGAACATGCGACACAGAAATGCACATGTGAGAAACAGTCCTCTCTCTCAAGTCAAAAACGAAAACAAAATACCTGTTTCTCTATTTTTAAAGGAAATTCCAAATAATGTCCATGTCTATAACATCTTCGGTTTTTCTAGAAATAAGTATCCACATAAAAGGAATTCAACTCCTTTATCAGTCCTTCCCCTCCCCTCGCACGTACGTGGATTTTCCGAAAACAAAAAGTACATGTATCTAAAGGAGGTTTCAAGTACCGATTTTCGCGTCTGTAACATCTTCAGTTTTTGATTTACAAGCATTTTCATTAAAAAAATCAACTTCTTTTCTCACTTCTTTTCACTTCCGTTAAGTCACTTTTAGAAAGGAAAAAAACATGGCGTTGGTTTGAATCCGATTGTTGGCAGTCCTGAGAATGGTTTTCTGTGGTTTTCATGTTTTCAATTCCAGACAAATGACGGGACAGTTGCTATTTATAAGCCACAGACAATACCGTCCATGTCCCGCTCCATGGCTAAGTTGTTAGTGTGCTGGCCTTTGGCCACAGGGGTCCCGGGTTCGATACCCGGCAGCGTCGGGAATTCGAACCATCATTGGTTAATTTCGCTGGCACGGGGGCTGGGTGTATGTGTCGTCATCATCATTTTATCCTCATCACGACGCGCAGGTTGCCTACGGGAGTCAAATAGAAAGACCTGCAACTGGCGAGCCGAACATGTCCTCGGACACTCCCGGCACTAAAAGCCATACGCCATTTCATTTCAATACCGTCTATCTCCTTACCCAGTTTTATTCACCATCACTCATTTCATAGTAATTACTTCAACTGAGTTTGCCGGCCGGAAGGCCATGCGGCCGTAAAACATACGATATAATTTCACCTCACCCCTATCAAGAAATCGGACTAAGGGGTAGACATGTAAACGCTATGTGAGTAGCTTACGATCATACAAAACTTTACATACAAGTAGCTTACTATCAATGTCCAAAATCAATTATACAACCTGTGACAATAAAGTTCGTTGAACGAACTCAGAACGGTCGATCCGGCAACACTGGCGACATGCAACACTGCACGTGCGTAGCAGCAGGTTTTGACCACCTGCTCCCAACGTTGTTCAGTTGAGCATCGTGTGTGTTCCGTGTAAGACCTGTTTGACACAGTGCGTGTTTAGTGCGTTGGTTCTGAGCTGCGAATAGGAACATGAACTACCAAAAGATCAAAGTACAGTTTTGTTTTAAGTTTGACAAGACACCAAAAGAAACGCATGCGATGCTGGTACGTGTGTATGAAGATCAAGCACTGTCGTTGAAGTGTGTGTACGAGTGGCTCGCCCGTTCTCGAGGAGGCCGGGAAAGCGTTTCTGACAACCCCGTAGCGGAAGACCGGCGACCTCCGTCAGTGACAAAAACATTGAGAAGGTGAGGACATTAATCACGAACGATCGGCGATTAACTGTGCGCATGATAGCGGATGAACTGCAGATTAAACGTTAATCCGTGCTACAAATCGTTACCCAGAAGTTAGGGAAGAGGGAAACGTGTTCTGGTCTTGTGCTACAGTTCATGGGAAGAAAGGGGGTGGTGCAACTTGAACATCCCCCATACTCGCTAGATCTCAATCCTCCAGACTTCTTCCTATTCCCATGACTCTAATTCGCTTTGAAAGGAAAGAGATTTGACGATATTCCTGACATCCAGCGAAACGCGACGAGGCTTTTGAACTCCATCCCAAGCCTTCTTGAAAAGTTTCCAGGACATGTATCGTCGATCTCAGCAGTGCATAGTTATGGGAGGGGACTATTTCGAAGGACAGTAAGGTCACTGTTGTGCATTGCTTATCTGTGTTGATAGTACATGACTATTCTACGAACTTTATTGTCACAGGCTGTATCACTGAACAAGTAGGCATAAGTAGACATAACTCACTGTATTGAAAGCGGTGTTTTTTTTAAAAAGGTGCAATATTTGAAGAAGAGGCAGCAGGCAACACACAAAGGAATAAAGGTGCTATAAACATTGGTCGCAAACCCAGTATCTTCAGAGTTATGGTCCACGACCACTACTACCAATGATCACAATGTTCCAATAATTTACGGAGGGTCGTATGCAATAAAAGACGGAAATACGTTCCTACCGAAACATTGGTCGTAAACCTATGAGCGTGTTGTGTTATGGTCTTATAATGTAGAAGAAGGGACATATCTTGCATTCCGAGCACTTTGTCTCGAGAAAAATGCGAAACCATTGTACGTAGACGTAGACGCGCGCGCGCGCGTGTGTGTGTGTGTGTTTGTTCTGTACCAAGCAATAAAGAAACACACTAGTCCACGTACAGTATTCCACTGCGTGCTATAGACTGTATTGCTCTCGCAGTCAGGCAGGTTAGTTTTGTCAGGTTGTAGTGGACCATAGTCTGGCTCCGTGGCTAAATGGTTAGCGTGCTGGCCTTTGGTCACAGGGGTCCCGGATTCAGGGTCGGAAATTTTAACCATCAATGATTAATTTCGCTGGCACGGGGGGTGGGTGTATGTGTCGTCTTCATCATCATTTCAATCATTTCGTCCTCATCACGACGCGCAGCTCGCCTACGGGTGTCAAATCAAGAGACCTGCACCTGGCGAGCCGAACATGTCCTCAGACACTCCCGGCACTAAAGCCATACGCCATTTCATTTGCGGCCAGAGTTTATACGTGGTGCCTCCCCTGTAAAAACAGGAATATTTTTCAAGGACACTCTTTATAATACATGGAGTCTGGCTCCTTTGCTAAGTAGCTGGCTTACTAACCTTCATTTCAGAGGCCCCTGGGTTCAATTCACAGCCGGGTCGGGGATTTCAAGTTTCTGCAGTTAATTCCTATAGATCGGTGTCTGGGTATTCGTGTTCGTCTTAATAGATCTCCATATTTATTTACACACAGAAGATCACAATAAAAACCGCCACAGAAACACGCAATAGTGTATACATTGGGCTAAATAATCACAAAATGCAGATCAAATGTAAATGAGAAATGGCCAGGACGAAATAGTTCTATTATACTTGGAAGTATGTACGCTATAATATGATGCTGCAGAACAGGGCCGACGGCCGTAGCCGTGTTGACACATCGGATCCCGTGAGATCTCCGAAGTTAAGCAACATTGGGCGTGGTCAAGAAGTGGATGGGTTGGCACGCGCTGTTGGTGGCGGGTAAGGGAATAGAGGAGCGGAAAGGAACTCGCCACCCTACCATACGTAAACTCCGGCTCAGGCACACCTCTGTGGAGGTTCGGACCTGCCTTCGGGCAGAATACACCCTTACCTTGTAGAGCAGGGTTGGTGAACATTTTGACACGCGTGCTACTTGGTGACACAAAAACACGACTTTTGCGGCACGTCAGAAATCATACTAACATACTGTATTTTAATGATTTTAACATGTAATAAATAGGTCGTCCGCCTCTGTGGTGTAGTGTGATTAGCTGCCACCCCCGGAGGCCCGGGTTCGATTCCCGGCTCTGCCACGAAATTTGAAAAGTGGTTCGAGAGTTGGAACGGGGTCCGCTCAGCCTCGGGAAGTCAACTGAGTAGAGGTGGGTTAGATTTCCACCTCAGCCATCCTGGAAATGGTTTTACGTGGTTTTCCACTTCTCTTCCAGGAAAATGCCGTGATGGTACCTAACTTAAGGCCACAGTCACTTCCTTCCCTCTTCCTTCCAATCTTCCCATCCCCCCGCAAGGCCCCTGTTCAGCATAGGAGGTGAGGCCGCCTGGGCGACGTACTGGTCATTCCCCCAGTAGTATTCTCCGACCCAGAGTCTGAAGCTTCAGGACACTGCCTTTGAGAGGGTAGGGGTGGGATCCCTCGCTGAGTCCGAGGGAAAAACCGACCCTGGACGGTAAACAGATAAAGAAGAATAAATAGTTCGAGAATCTACCAACACAGCGTATTTAACATTACGCTTTAATAGATAAGTACGGTACAATTAACTATATGGCCATATTTTTTACAAATTATATTAGTTAAAAAATGTATCTTCTTGAAAGTTACCTGTTTTTTAAAATGTAATTTTCAGTGATATGTGTACAAATATAATCATAAATCATTCAGTCGAATGGATTAATATGTATGCAATCCTTACCTAAATGAAGTCAAATGAGGGGGTTTTGATGATGATTTTAAAGGCCGGTGGCTCACTTGTCAGTAGAAAGTAATGAACAAGACATTAATTGACACGCTAGTCGGAAATTGTTTGCCATCCCTGCTGTAGACAGACAATAAATAAGAATTCAACGCATATTTCTCTTATTTTGTAAATTTGCTTTACGTCGCACCGACACAAATAGGTCTTATAACGACGATGGGATAGGAAGGGAGTAGAAGTGAGAAGGATGCGTCTGTGTCCTTAATTAAGGTACGCCGGGCTGAGTGGCTCAGACGGTTGAGGCGCTGGCCTTCTGACCCCAACTTGGCATGTTCGTTCCTGACACAGTCCGGTCGTATTTGAAGGTGCTCAAATACATCAGCCTCGTGTAGGTGAATTTACTGGCATGTAAAATAACTCCTGTGGGATAAAATTCCGGCACTTCGGCGTCTCCGAAAACCGTAAAAGTAGTTAGTGCGACGTAAAGCCATTAGTATTTAATTAAGGCACAACCCCCAACATTTGCCTAGTGTTAAAAAAGAGGAAACCACGGAAGACCATTTTCAGGGATGCCAACAGTGGGGTTTGAACCCACTGTCTCCCGAATGTAAGCTCACAGTTACGCGCCCCAAACCGTACGGCCAACTCACTCGGTGGAATCAATGTAAAGTTTACGATCTGTTTCTGACTGTGTCCATTATAATTACGTAATGCAGTGCACGATGTTGTGGAAATTTCCATTCCTAGTTTCACCCCTACACAAACACTCCATTATAAACTTCGATCTTCCATCTCACCTCGCCTGAGCGGTTCTGCAGACATTAATGGCTGCACTATCCATAATGGCATTTTCCATCAACTTTGCTGGTGTTGTTTACTCGTGTACGAACTAGGAACATCTTAGTATCAGTTCTTCATGTTCGCGGGTTAGTATATGAGAAAAGGGAAAACAATCAAGAGTGAAAGAGAAAGAATGGTAGTGTTAGACGTTTCTCCAGCGTTGCCAACCGTACATTTACGATTTTCAACCCTCTATGTACTGTGTACGGTTCGAATGTCAAACCATACGCGTTATATATGGTTCTGCGAAAAAAATTTATTAACTTTTTATTATTGGAAATGTTCACATTTTTTATGAAAAAATGTTTTTCCTCCTGTTTGGACATACCTAATTTCCTGGACATGTGTTCTTATTTGACATTATTGCTACTTGATATTTTTCCACGTAATCTATTGAATTTTAGTGTGTTTGGGTGAATATTACTACTGTACGCTGGTCCTGTTGTGTAGGAGGTAGCGTGTCTACCTCTTACTCGGAGACCCGGGTACGATTCCCGGCCAGGTCAGGGATTTTTACCTGGATGTGAGCGCTGGTTCGACGTCCACTCAGCCTACGTGATTACAATTGAGGAGCTCTCTGATGGTGGGATAGCGACCCCTGTCTAGAAATTCAAGAATAACGGCCTAGAGAATTCGTCGTGCTGACCACACGACACCTCATAATCTGCAGGCCTTCCGCCTGAGTTGCGGTCGCTTGGTAAGCCAAGGCCCTCCGGGGCTGTTGCGACATGAGGTTTGCTTTTTTGTGTGATAAAGAATACGGTTTAATTTGAATTTCTGTACGGTTTTTCAATTTTCGGACATTGGCAACGCTGCGTTTTTCTATCTCATGGTAATCGTACGAGTCGCTTTCAAGGGGGTTCTTTTCATATTCAAACTAGATTCTGAGACACATACGTGTCATAAAGAGCCTTGGTCTACCAAGATGACCTCTACTCAACCAGATCATCTCCAGATATTGGAGTGTATTTTGGTCAGCGTGGCAAACTTTTCGGCTGTATTGCCTGGCTCTGTTGACTGGGTTGGCTGCTTCTCGTATCATACACTTTTTCTGTTGGCCTCACGGAGGACATATAAACTGGCACATACAGTACATTGCATTTGGAAGGTCAGGTACTTGTTTACAACATGTAAACTCGTCCAGCAGCCATTAACCAACTTTCCTCGTGCCCGGATGAGTAGCAATAGTGATGTGCAGGGAGTCTATTGATAGTACGTATTCTTTACATTCGACGTTATCTAGTAAATAGAAATGGTAGTGCAGAGCCAATTCTTAATGTCCGGCCAGTGAATAGACAGTTGAGGACGATGATGTAGTATGTCAGAAGAATATTGCTCTTACTCATCCACCCCTTGACACAACTAAATTAAAACGAGATGTGGTGTTGGCAACATTGGAACGGAAAGCGGTGGAGAACGCGTGTTACACTAATAAATTATTAAGAAAATTCCACAGCACTAAACCCTGATGAACCTTCGTGTTGCAGATTAAGATACGGTGCGTGTTCAGCATGACGGATCCTCTCGGCCGTTATTCCTGGCTTTCTAGACCGGAGCTAGCACTTCACCGTTACATAGCTCCTGAGTTGTTCTTACGTAGGCTGAGTGGACCTCGAACCATCCCTCAGATCCAGGTAACTGAACCCTGGACCTCCGCGTAAGAGGCAGGTTCGCTGGATCGCGGGGCCAGGAAGGCCTGTGCTACATTTTTTAAGCCACTAATCATTTTAACTTGCATTGACTAAGGCCTGTAATATTACAACGTAAAGGCCAACACGAGCAAACATATTTAACCATGTCCGCTTCCATGCACAGGCTGCCAGTCGTAAGCCGGATTAAAATGGGTTCTCCTTTATATCCAGACGAGTTTATATTGTCATTATACGGCGCTATTTGCGAACGAGGACGAGTTTACATGTCAGATTCCAATTATCGATTTCCTTCGAACGAGTTTACGTTTCTCCGTCTCACGAGAATAAGTACAGCCTGTTACAGCCCGTAGGTCCACGGTAAAATTCCTATCCAGTTTTCGAACCCATGGCCTCCGAATAATAGGCAGGCATGCTGTCCCTGAAGTCATGTGTAATATTGCCTTACACAAGTGTAATATATCTTCAACTACGCAATTTATTGCAATAAACATTTCTAAGAAAGTAAATTTGTAATTGAAGATCTCCACGGAATAAGGATGTGACCTACAAGTCAGTAATTTCAGTAATTTTTTGCATTTATTTTATGGAATACACTACTTTAATCAATTGCATATGCTAGTGTACAAATGAGTTCATCTAACGCAAAATATTTTTGTTATAACTCAAGGTTAAAAAAGATGAACAGGAAGGGATACACTGGAAAATAATCTGCAAAGTGTGTCGTATGTTTGTATATAACTAACTAACCCCATGGCACTACAGCCCTGAATGGCCTTGGCCTATCAAGCAGCCGCTGCTCAGCCCGAAGGCTTGCAGATTACGAGGTGTCGTGTGATCAGCACGACGAATCCTTTCCGCCGTTATTCTTGGCTTTCTAGACCGGGGCCGCCATCTCACCGTCAGAGAGATCCTCAATTCTAATCACGTAGGCTGAGAGGACCTTGAGCCAGCCCTCAGGCCCAGGTAAAAATTCCTGAACTGGCCAGGAATGGAACTCAGCGCCTCCGGGTACGAGGCAGGCACGCTACCCCTACACCACGGGGTCGGCATGTTTGTATGTGATAGCAAATAATATTATCGTAGTAATAAAAGAACAACAATAACAGTAAAAATGTCAAGAACATATTTCAAAATGTAGAAATTATTTCATCTTTGGCCTTTATTTAAATGATCTATTACTCCTTGTGATGAACCAACGCAAGCACACTGTCCACCATCTTGACTGATGTTCCATCCTTACATCACGGAGGACAAAGTTCTGCTTGCTGTAAA
This sequence comes from Anabrus simplex, assembly GCF_040414725.1. Classification (NCBI taxonomy): domain Eukaryota; kingdom Metazoa; phylum Arthropoda; class Insecta; order Orthoptera; family Tettigoniidae; genus Anabrus; species Anabrus simplex. The sequence goes on from NC_090265.1 coordinate 905,183,325, forward strand.
CAAGCTTGCAGTTCAAACGTATGACATTAGATGACACCACAGCATAGACGCGTGATGATACACCCTGTTTCCACTGAAATCTCACTTTTCAAAAATGTGTTGGTTACATTCTTATTCACTGGGAGGTCTTCAATTTTGAATATTCCAGAAATGACAAGGATTAACCCATGAAGTATCAAGATTACCATTTCTTTCGGTGCGTGAAGGTTGAAACAGTCCGTAGGTTGATAATATAAATTTACCGGGCGAGTTGGCGGTAAGAGCGGTTAGGAGCGCGCAGCTGTGAGCTTGAATCCGGGAGATAGTGGGTTCGAACCCCACTGTCGGCAGCCCTGAAGATGGTTTTGCGTGGTTTCCCATTTTCACACCAGGCAAATGCTGGGGGTGTACCTTAATTAAGGACACGGCCGCATCATTCCCACTCCTAGACCTTTCCTCTCCCGTCGTTGCCATAAGACCTATCTGTGTCGGTGCGAAGTAAACCAACTAGCAATAAATAATTAAATAAATAAATAAATGTCTTGATCCATGTTGTCCAGTAAGTGATAGGGTTAGTGGATGGGGGGGGGGGGCAGGGGCGCGTTCACCAACATCCGCAGGATATGACTCCTCCAGGGCGAGGGGAATGTCTAATCGACTTATTACGCCATCTAAACATCCCATACTCTAATGGTAAAAGTTGTTAATAATTGTGCTGTGCATACCTTTGTTGGTAGCATAAAGAACCTTGACTATTTATCCTGTTTACTATGTTTGGAGGACATGTTTTTGTAACGTGAGTACCTCTACAATAATTGTTACTACATTCAAGAAGTATTATTTGTAACGTTATAGGCAAGGAATTTACGGACTAGTACGGAATTAGCTGTGTCATTCCGCGGAATTACGCAAACTGCTGCATATTTAGCCGAAGTATTACAAGTATTTTGATCCATGAATAATTATCGATTAAGTACAATTAAGGAATTTAATCAACATTTTTAATAATATTTTGAAATGTCAAGTAAATACAGTCGAAACCGGTTATAATGGCTCAGAAAGGACCACCAGTAATGGCCGTTATAGGAGATAGTCGCATAAATCGGTCTTTATTTGTTGTTGCTAAAAGTGCCATATCTGTTCGTTTTAGGTTGCACGCTTATACGGTTAAGTAACAGAATAAAGTTAAGACTTCAAGAAACATAAGTGAAATAAATCTTTTATTTGCAATGCTGTATTTGTGGACAGAAACTGAGTGGAATTTTGCTTCTAATCTTTACACAGTACGTACAGTAATAATATGCAAGCGCAATTCACAATAATAAGTAAGAAAAAAACTATCAACAATGTAAATTGATCAATAATCTCACACACGATCCCGGCTAATACATTAGATGTCTTCTTTGTCTTTCCAAATCGTACAAATCATTGAGTGTGATATACCCAATTGCTTCGCTATGCTGACGTCTGTTTCCCATTTTCTAATAGCCATCTTATGTTGATTTTTCTTCAGAATTAAACACTTTCATTTTTTATGCGACATGTTCAGAGCGATGCTTGCCTTGACTTTTTAACAGAAAGAGTGATTTGAAATCTACAGTCTACTGAAAACAAGAGTTTGAAAATAAGCTTTACGTTGCTGTCAGCAATCCCCAAATACGTAACAAACAAAATCAACATTGAACTCTATAGCCGAAAATGTGAGAATACGATATGCCTTTAAAAGCGATGTCGTTCTTTTTTTTTTTTGCTAGGGGCTTTACGTCGCACCGACACAGATAGGTCTTATGGCGACGATGGGATAGGAAAGGCCTAGGAGTTGGAAGGAAGCGGCCGTGGCCTTAATTAAGGTACAGCCCCAGCATTTGCCTGGTGTGAAAATGGGAAACCACGGAAAACCATTTTCAGGGCTGCCGATAGTGGGATTCGAACCTACTATCTCCCGGATGCAAGCTCACAGCCGCGCGCCTCTACGCGCACGGCCAACTGTGTCGGTGCGACGTAAAGCCCCTAGCAAAAAAAAAAAAAAAAAAAAGAACGACATCGCTTTTAAAGGCATATCGTATTCTCACATTTTGATCTTTTGATCTTTTAAATATGCTGTTTATATAGAATTTCGAAGGGACCCTTATATTTCGCCTTTATATCCAATACTTCATTAAAAGTGATGTCTCAAAAAACAGTTTCGACTGTATAGAATAACAGTCGTTCCAGTGCATAAATGCTATTTTGATAATAATTCTCAAAATATGTTTACTTCCGATTTTGCCTTAGTACTTCTTAAAACTCCTGTAGGAAGTGATCTTTTAATTCATTAAGTTGTAGTAGTTTTGTATGAGATTGCAAGTTTTTCAAAATTTCTTCATCTTCACATTTTAAAAATGCTATTCGCCATATTGTTAGATTTACAATCAGTAATTTCAGCATTGGTCCACCTCTGTGGTGTAGTAGATAGTGTGATTAGCTGCCACTCCCGGAAGCCAGGGTTCGATTCCCGGCTCTGCCACGAAATTTAAAAAGTGGTTCGAGGGCTGGAAAAGGTCCACTCAGCCCCAGGAGGTCAACTGAGTAGGGGGGGGGGGGGGAATTCGATTCCCACCTCAGCCATGGTTTCCCACTTCTCCTCCAGGCAAATGACGGGATGGTACCTAGCTTAGGGCCACGGCTGCTTCCTCCTGCTCTTCCCATCCTCCCACAAGGCCTCTGTTCAGCATAGCACATGGGGCCGCCTGGGCGAGGTACTGGTCCTTCTTCCCCATTTGTATCCCCCTACCCAAAGTCTCAAGATCCAGCACACTGCCCTTGAGGTGATAGAGGTGGGATCCCTCGCAGAGTCCGAGGGAGAAACCAACGCTGGGCGGTAAATGGAATAGGAAAAAAAATCAGCACTGAGAGCGCATCGATGCAGATTGCAAATTGAGCAAAATCCTCCAGACGTCGTTTAACAACCCTTTACAAAAATTTTTCATTCCGACGTTTATGATAAATATGATTTGCTTTTCATTCTCTTCTTATCAGCTTGCACTACGTTTACGTAACAGATGTGATGAGTTCATGGCGCTGACAGTAAAGTGTAAGAATGAATGAGTGAAAATATCGATTTCGTGAAGCTAAATTGGTTCTCGTTTGTACAGCCAGTTTCATGATACATATGCGTTGCATGTTTTGTGAATTAATATAGTCGGTGGTGTCGATATATTTCGACAGTTCTAGTTATTGGACAATACCTTCGATTGTAAGAATAAACATTATAACGACGAGAGAACACTTTATTTGAATTAAACTTTAACGTTATTACATCGCGTTGAATACATATTATAGTACATGATTATGAGATAGCCAACGGCCGTAGCCGTGTTGAAACACCGGATCCCGTGAGTACTCCGAAGTTAAGCAACATTGGGCGTAGTCAAGATTTGGATGGGTTGCCACGCGCTGTTGTTGGGAGGTAAGGGAATGGAGGAGCAGAAAGGAACTGGCCACCCTACAGCACGTAAACTCCGGCTCAGGCACACCTCTACGGAGGTTCGGACCTGCCTTCGGGCAGAATACACCCTTACCTTACCTTATGAGATATTAAATACACTGGGCGATTTGGCTTTGTGGTTAGGGGCGCACAGCTGGGAGCTTGCATCCGTGAAGTAGTGGGTTCGAACCCCACTGTCAGCAGCCTTGAAGACGGTTTTCCCTGATTTTCCAGGCAAATGCTGCGGCATTGTATACCTTAATTAAGGCCATGGCGGCTTCCTTCCCACTCCTAGCCTTTTCCCATCCCACCGTCGCCATAAAACCTATCTGTGTTGGTGCGACGTACAGCAAGTTGTAAAAAGGAAAAAGAATAAGTAAAGGAAATATATGGCCAACCGGACATCAGGGGTAACCGAACACATAACCTTCCGATTTATCATCGAATGTTTTACCGAATGATCTGTGGCGGTCTAGGTCAAATGGAAACTATCTGGTCTACTGTTTGCTATTGTTAGGGTTGACCTGCAGCTTAGATATCTTCCAACACAACAAATATGCCCGTAGGTACTATAGCTCAATCGGTAGAGCACCGGACCCAAAATTTGAAGGTTGTGAGTTCGGTTTCCACTTGTGCCTCGTCGGTCTGTACTTAAAATCTCTTCGATAAGTTATCTACTACAGCATATACACTCAACACGGCCTGATAAGCTGAAAGCTTATTTCAAGGAAATGCGGTCGTGAGAACTAAAGATTCACAACCATTTCTCCATTTCTTGGTCGGTAGGTGCACAGTGGGCCTCTGGCGCATAAGTGGCCACGGCTGGTCTGTGGTCCGACAGCTCTGCACTCTAACCGGCCAACCGAGCAAAGGAGGGGTGGCCACGGCTCTACTGTGGCTCCACGCCTTTGTATTCGGGAGATTGGACAGGGTTGGATTTCACGACCGGCTCCAACCGTCGGCTGTCCTCAGAATGGTTTTCTGTGCTTTTACATCATCCTGCAGTAAAGCGAATGCCGGGACAGTTCCTAGTACAGGCCACGGCCGCTAACCCTCTCACCTTCTCCGAACATCTCCTTCACCGTAACAACTTTCCCGGCCTGAGAGACGGCGTCAATGTCTAAGAGGCCCGCCTCCCCCTTCAGAGTAGGAATGAAAACATTGTAGTAGTAGTAGTAGTAGTAGTAGTAGTAGTAGTAGTTTTTTTGTTTTTTTTTGTTATGGCAGGGGAAAATCTTTTAAAGACACCACTCTGTGTGGGAGTTGGATTTCCACCAGCTAAAAACCCCTGCCCTCTTCACTCAGACCATTCTGGAACTGCTTGTCGGCATGACATCAGAATGGAGTGATGTATGTTATTAAGTTCTTCCTTTCTCTTCTTTCTCCTTCATCCCCATAATGCTTGTCGCCATTGCCTTTACTGTGTTCCAGGCAAACGGGCTCTCTAACGTAATCTGAACCAGATTCCCTGGCGTGAGTTTTCGGCCAAGTTGTTGGCAGGCTTTTCTTCGTTCTTCTTCCCATCGAACACAGTAGAAAAAGGTGTGTTCTACTGTATCCCTTTCAGAACAGTACCAACAACCATCTCCCTGCGTCTTTCCCATTTTCATGGCGTATACGCCGAATCTTCCATGTCCTGTCAGGATCTGCGACAGATAGTAATCTACCTGCCGATGTCTACATTTAAGCCAGTCTCCTATGTTGGGTATTAGCTTTTTTGTCCATTGGCCAACATCGGTTGTGCCATCCCATCGGTCTTGCCAGTCTAGTAAGAGTTGGTTCCTCGAGGCTTTCTTTTCCTCAGCAGATATAGTTGCACCCCTTTCATGCCAAAGTTTTCTCTCTGCAACGAGGAGGTCAATGGGAATACTGGCAGCTACAACTTGTAAAGTAGTAGTAGTAGTAGTAGTAGTAGTAGTAGTAGTAGTAGTAGTAGTAGTAGTAGTAGTCCATTACTTGACAAATTTTCAGCCGACTTTGATCTTCTTCTGCAAGCAGTTTAATTTTCGTATTAACAAATTCACCTTTTCGGCGGCTAGGACGAGGAAGGTGTCAGCCGTAGACTGAACTACAGTAAGTTACAGCCCCAACATTTACTAGATGTTAAAATGGGAAGCCACGGGAAACTATCTTCAACAGTTGCGACCACCTGTACGTAGTTGGTTGATAAGGTGCGAATCAATTAATGAATTAATGTTAATGTTGAAAACATATCTTAGTAGACAAAGTAAGGATCCCCAAACTACGAAAAACGTAAAATTAAGCCATTTCCTCAATTGTGCCGAAAGTTGCAGGGCTAACGGGCCCGAAATGGTTTCAAATCATGAGTCTCGGTTAGCTATAATAAAATTTTTAAAAAATTCGAATATCACTTCCGGCCTAAATCCAGTTCCGGAAAACCAGCCTAAATCGGTTGTTTCTTTACTCGTTTTCTTTTTTATTCAAATCCTAACCAAATTAACTTATTTACATAACACTTCCCGTTATGTGGTCCTTGGTTCAATATCCTCAGGAATTTCTGATTTTTGATAATTTTCCGCACCGAATGTAGTTATAAGGGCTTAAGTGAAACTCTTCATTGACTCACATTAGCACTCGTAATGGTAGAAAAAGGCAAACTGTTAATCTAGTCGACAAGATATCGATGATTAAGAGAAGAATTGTAACTTTAGGAATAAATAAAGAATATATTCTCATAATTATATTTTATTTACCTAACATTCGTAGCTCGTATCCCTAGGTAGTTTTCAACATTGAGTTGTTTGCCTGAAGTTCTAGATCTGTGGATTCTTTTCCATGGGCATGAATGTGTGTCATTTACTGCCCTCTCAAAACAACGTCCGAGTGTTCACTTCATGCACACAGCAAGGAAATCTGTGACATTTTAACTTTTTTTTTACCCTGTCCATGCTTACAGAAAATCGCTTATGTATTTTAACTCTTTGTTTCGTAAATATTTATGGCGACGAAGGGATAGGAAAGGCCTAGGAGTGGGAAGGAAACGGTCGTGGCCTTAATTAATGTACAGCCTCAGCATTTGCCTGTTGTGAAAATGGGAAACCACGGAAAACCATCTTCAGGGCTGCCGACAGTGGGTTCGAACCCACTATCTTCCGGATAGGGTTTCGGCCCAGAAAATTCTGGAACCTTCCTCTCCGCTATAAAAGCTGGGACCTTTTGGGCCATTTTGTCTTTTGATCACTCCAGTCCAGCAGTAGAGTGTGGTTCGTAGAGGAGGCAGGGAAGGGCTTGCCTCGTCCATCTCCGGAAAGTCCAGATGGCTGACATCTTTTAATCGTGTAATAGTCTCAGAAAGCTAACTCGAGGGGAAGGTTTCAACAAATCCTATTTTAATGTAATCTTTACATGTAACTTTTCAACAAGTTAAAAGACCTTAATCTAACTTAGGGAATAAAGATGGGAACCCTCTTTTATTCTACGTCAAATTGGTTTTGAGGTGACTATGATTTCGTAAACTTTAAAAATTTATCTCTTCCTTTGATAATTTAAACTTTCTCTCCATCTAGTCACCCCTGTAGTATAGCCATCCGCCCACATAGGGTTTTTAATTATGTTCCTGTACATTTCGAAGGAGTGCAAGTGTTCGCCTCGTAACATTTCGATTTTTGGCCAGTAACGTTAACCTTTTCTTTTTACTAAGGCCGGTAGAATGGGCACTTATTGCCTCTGTTAACTATTTTTATTCTGTTTCCTATTTAATGCAATGAAGACTGTCGACCGAGTAAGACAGTGGAAATTGGTTAATGTGTGCCATATGTAAAAGTTAAATTGTGCCGTTGAGAGGCTTGGATCTTGTAAAGTTTGGAGTGTAATCTCCTATAGAGTAATTGTGTGGAGCAAAGATGCTTTTTCAGGTGTTGTACATTTTGGGCCGCGTCTCCTTTCTTGTAATTAATTGGAGTAATTGTGCTTTTGGGAATGGTGTAACATTTAAAACAAATAATTATTGTTTCTAGAGCTGTAGAGCTCTCCCTATATATTTCCACTAATTATGTGTTATTGTTTAACGAAATTTAAGACCTGAAAACAAAACAAAATGACCTAGGAAAGAAGTAAGATCAAAAATTTTAGAATTTTAATTAAAACTAGCTGTAGTACCCGGCGTTGCCCGGATAGTTTTTGAATGTTTACTTTTAATATTTGTATTACCAGTTAGTTGAGTGTGAAGTGAATGCTTATAGAATTCTTTTTGAGATGTTGATTTTACGACTTATCATGTAGTTTTATAGTTATTTAGATGTATCTGACTTCAAGTTTTAGATTATTTAATTATCGAGTAAACACTAATCTCGGTCATTTTATACTATTTACTTTTAAGCCCTTCTCAGCTCCTGCCTCGATGGAGGCTGAACGTGGACTTAAACGCTATCCACAGCGTCACAGGTCGTATCAGCGACACATAAACAATGGATTTCGACATTAATATTGGTTATTTTCCTTATTTTTGCACGTCAGCCCCTCTCATTCCCCAACACCAGCGGGACTAGGTGTATCTGACCTCCACAGTAATGTTTTCTATATAGTAAGTCATGTGTATACCAAGTTTGATTGAGAGATATGCTAAAACATACACACATCCTTAAACTCTGTCCCTTTGGACGTTTTCAATTTTTTGCCAGTTCTCATCCGCCTGCCGAGTAGGACTGAGCTTTATCTTAAACGGCATCCAGAGTGTTACAGTTCATCTCAGCGACCTCGAAAACTATGGATTAGACACAAATTTCGGTCATTTTGGTTAATATTTACATTTCGCCCCTACTTTAGAGGCTAGGAGTCTCTTACCCCTAGGGTATATTTCTCCAGACAGTAGGTCCAGTATACACACATGCGTCCATTCTCTCGGTCATTTTCGAAATTTTGTTTTTCACTTTTTCTCACCGCTATGCGAAAGGAGGCAGAATTTTGACTTCTAAAATAATTGGAGCGTTACTATTCATCTCAGCGACCCCGAAAAGAATGGATTCGACACTATTTTCGATTATTTCTACATCTCATCCCGTCGTAAGTGTGCTAGGGTTGTCATACCTCCACGCACTTTGTCTCCTGATAATACGTCATAAGTGACCAAGTTTGTTTGAAATTGTTCTCGTAGTCCCGAAACGTATGGATTCAACACTAATATCGGGCATTTTCAGTCTTAATTACATTTCGTACCCTTATCTAAGGCTTCAAGGGGTGTCTTTCCCCCTTAGTATTTTTTTCAGGTATTAGGTAATATTTACATTAAGTTCTGCTGACAGTTATACTGGAACGTACAAAAACATCCTTAATCTCGGTCATTTGGATATTTTCTGTTCTTGACTCCTTCTCACCCGCCTGGCAATTGGGGATCAACTTGGACTTAAACGACAACCGGAGTGTCACTCCTCATTTAATCGACACCTAAAACCATGGATGTGACATTATTTTCGATTATTTTATATCTAACTCCCTTCCTAACCACTCACTACAAAAGGGGCCTTAATTTGGACTTTAAAAGTCCAGAGTGTCACTATTCACCTCAGCGACCCTAAAAACTGTGGATTCGACACTAATTACGATTATTTTTATATATCACCCCCCTTGCCCCCCACCCTAAAGGGGGCTGAACTTGAAATTAAGAATTTCCCGGGATGTCACTGTTCATCTAAGCGACCCTGAAAAGTATGGATTCGACTCTATTTTCGTTTATTTTTATATATGACCCCCCTTGCCAATAATGGTTCCTGGGGTGTCTTATCCCCACGTGGTTTGTCTCCTGATACTAAAAATCCGGAGTGTCGCTATTCACTTTGGCGACCCCGAAAACTACGTATTCGACACAATTTTCGATTACATGTATATATCACTTCCCCCTCGCCCCAACGCCAAAGGGTCTGAACTTGGACTTTAAAAAATTGGAGTGTCACTATTCATCTCAGCAACCCCAAAAAATATGTATTCCACACTACTTTGATGACTTCCATATCTCAAGCCCCCCGCCCCACCCCTAATGGTTCCTGGGGTGTCTTATTCCCACGTGGTTTGTCTCCCGATATTAAAATTCCGGAGTGTTACTATTCACCTCGGCGACCCCGAAAACTGTATATTTGACACTAAATACTATTATTTTTATATCTCACCCCCCTTGTTCCCCGCCCCAAAGGGGGATGAACTTGGACTTTAAAAAATCCCGGGGTGTCACTATTCATCTAACCGACCCCAAAAGGATGCATTCGATACTACTTTCGATGATTTTTATATCGCACCCCTTCGCCCCCCGCCCCTATGGGTTCCAGGGGGCCCTACCCCCACGTGGTTTGTCTCCTGATAGTAAAAATCCGGAGTGTCATTATTCATCTCAGCGACCCCGAAGAGTACTTGACATTCTTTTCGATTATTTTTATACATCACTCCCCCCTTGTCCCCCACCCTAAAGGGGGCTGAACTTGGAATTTAAAAATTCCCGGGTTGTCACTATTCACCTAAGCGACCACGAAAAGTATAGACTCGACACTATTTTCGATTATGTGTATATATCACTCCCCCCCCTCGCCCCCACCACAAAGGGGGCTGAACTTGGACTTTTAAAAATTCGGAGTAGAACTATTCATCTCAGCGACCCCGAAAAGTATGGATTCGACACTATTTTCGTATTTTTATATATGACCCCCTCACCCCCCGCCCCTAAGGGTTCCTGGGGTGTCTTACCCCGACGTGGTTTGTCTCCTGATACCAAAAATCCGGAGCGTCGCTATTTAGTTTGGCGACCCCGAAAACTATGTATTTGACACTATTTTCGATTATTTGTATATATCACTCCCCCCTCGCCCCCACCCTAAAAGGGGGCTGAACTTGGACTTTTAAAAAAATTGGAGTGTCACTATTCATCTCAGCGACCCCGAAAAGTGTGGATTCGACACTATTTTCGTTTATTTTTATTTATGACCCCCTCGCCCCCCACCCATAAGGGTTCCTGGCGTGTCTTACCCCCACGTGGTTTGTCTCCTGATACTGAAAATCCGGATTGTCGCTATTCACTTTGGCGACCCGGAAAACTATGTATTCGACACTATTTCCGATTATTTATATATATCGCTCCCCCCTCGCCCCCACCCCAAAGGGGCTGAACTTGGACTTTAAAAAAAATTGGAGTGTCACTATTCATCTCAGCGAAAAGTATGGATTCGACACTATTTTCATTTATTTTTATATATGATCCCCTCGCCCCCCCCCCCCCGCCCCCAGGGGTGTTTGGGATGTCTTACACCACGTGGTTTGTCTCCTGATACTAAAAATCCGGAGTGTCGCTATTCACTTTGGCGACTCCGAAAACTATGTATTCGACACTATTTTGGATTATTTGTATATGTATCACTCCCCTCTCGCCCCCCGACCCAAAAGGGGCTGAACTTGGACTTTAAAAAAATTCCGAGTGTCACTATCCATCTCAGCGACCCAGAAAAGTATGGATTAGACACTATTTTTGTTATTTTTATATATGACCCCACTCACCCCCGCCCCTAAGGGTTTCTGGGGTGTCTTACCTCCACGTGTTTTGTCTCTTGATACTAAAAATCCGGAGTGTCGCTATTCACTTTGGCGACCCCGAAAACTATGTATTCGACACTGTTTTCCATTATTTGTATATATATCACTCCCTCCTCGCCCCCACCCCAAAGGGGGCTGGACTTGGACTTTTAAAAAATTCGGAGTGTAACTATTCATCTCAGCGACCCCGAAAAGTGTGGATTCGACACTATTTTCGTTTATTTTTATATATGACCCCCTCGCCCCCCGCCCCTAAGGGTTCCTGGGGTGTCTTACCCCCACGTGGTTTGTCTCCTGATACTGAAAATCCGGAGTGTCGCTATTCACTTTGGCGACCCCGAAAACTATGTATTCGACATTATTTTCGATTATTTGTATTTATCACTCCCCCCTCGCTCCACCCCAAAGGGGGCTGAACTTGGACTTTAAAAAAATTGGAGTGTCACTATTCATCTCAGCGACCCCGAAAAGTATGGATTCGACACTATTTTCATTTATTTTTATATATGACCCCCTCGCCCCCCCGCCCCCAGGGGTGTTTGGGATGTCTTACCCCCACGCGGTTTGTCTCCTGATACCAAGTCATAAGTGTATCAAATTTGGTTGAAATCGCTCCAATGGTTTGGGAGGAGATGTGGTACAAACCCACCCACCCACATACATACAATGACTTTTATATATATAGATTTGATCTTTTCTCTAGCCACCCCTTCATTCTCGCACCTTTTTACATCTCTGCGTTCCATGATCTCCCCGGAAAATTATTATTATTATTATTATTATTATTATTATTATTATTATTATTATTATTATTATTATTATTATTATTATTATTATTAGGGTCCACTCATCCTCGGGAGGTCAACTAAGTAAAGGGTGTTCGATTCCCACCTCAGCCATCCTCAAGGTGGTTTTATGCTGTTTCCCAGTTCTGCTACAGGCAAATGCCTGTATGGTACCTAACTTCATTTTTTTTACTGTATGCTTTACGTCGCACTGACACAGATAGATCTTATGGCGACGATGGGATAGGAAAGTAGGAAAGGCCTAGGAGTGGCAAGAAAGCAGCGTGGCCTTAATTAAAGTACAGCCCCAGTATTTTCCTGGTGTGAAAGTTGGAAACCACGGAAAACCAAATTCAGGGCTGATGACAGTGGGGTCCTAATCGCACGGCCAACTATCCCGGTAGTACATAGCTTAAGGCCACGGCCACTTCCTTCCATTTCCTTGCCTATACTTTCCAATCTCCCCGCCACCCCGCCCGCCACAAGACCTCTATTCAGCATAGCAGGTGAAGCCACCTGGGAGAGGTACTGGTCCTTCACCCCTGTTGTATCCCCGATGAGATGTTTCACGCGTCATGTTGCGCTGACCCCAGAGGAGAAACCAACCCTAGAGGGTAAACGTATTATTAAATTAAATTGTTCGGCCTCGCGGTGTGGGGCGGGCAACGTATCCGCCTGTCATCCGGCGGCACCGGGTTCGATTCCCGGCTGTGTCAGGGGAAAATATTAATATTAATATCCCGGGTCTGGGGACTGGATGTTTGTGTCATCCTTAATGTTCCTTTCATCGCATTCAACACTTTACACTTCCGCCATTTCCAAATACACGCAGGTTCGTAATATGGTGTGAAGTACGAGCAAACGATCTGCTTAGGTCGACGATCCGTATAAATAGGATTTAAAAAAGAGTGAATAAATAAATAAATAAATAAATAAATAAATAAATAAATAAATAAATAAATAAATAAATAAATAAATAAATAAATAAATAAATAAATAAATAAATTGCGGTGTGAATTATTATTTCTGAAAACACAGGCAATATTATGTGGCTATGTGAAAATATCCCTGGGATGTGAAATAAGGTCCCAACTCAATATTGTCTTTCATGGGTGGGAATGTCAGAACTAAAACATTATTCATCATGACGACACCTGCCTGGCATATTCGAGCACTCCTATCTGATTTCCGAGTATTCCTGGTACTATGTTAATCAACAAAGTACGATGATACGTTGATAAGTGAAGAGATTCTCGAAAGGAGATTTTCTTTCACTTCAGCTGTTCGGTTCTTTGACCGAGTGGTTGAGACGGCCCGAGTTAGGTTCCCGGCCGAGTAGAAGATTCTAACCTTAAATGTTTAATTCCTTTACTCGGAGACGGGGTGTTTTTGTTTCCAAAATTCCTGCAACTCACGCACCCACATAAAATCCACAATAGAACCTATTTTCCTATACACGCCAAATAACGCCCATCCTCACCGGCTAGAAATAGGCACACGAAATTATTATATCCACTTCAACATCCCAAAATGTTTCGAATAGGGGAGGAAATATCATTACATCTGATGAAATTCATCTTTTGGTTCGTATTAAATAGTTCTAGTTAAAATAGGATTTGATCCACTGTTCAGTACACAATGTTAATAAACTTTAAAATTAATCCACAATTATCTAAAATGTAGACATGTTTCGACCCCTTGGGCCATCATCAGTAAATACAAATTTTTCGGAACATTAAAATCTCTTGAAAGAAATCGCACAGAGAAAATATGTTTATATATTTTTATATTGTAATATTCCAAAATAATTTGTGTGTACTGATGATGGCCCTAGGGGTCGAAACATGTACACATTTTGGATAATTATATATTAATTTTGAAGTTTGTTAACAATATGTATTGAACAACAAGCGATTTGCTGGGTCTCCATGAACTTCTGTGTTCACCATTTTTTTTTCTTTTTTGCTACTTCTTTAACGTTGCATTAACGCACCCAAGGTTCACGGCGACGGAGGGATGGGATAGGCCTTGGATTGGAAAGGTAGCAGCCGTGGCCTTAATTAAGGTACAGCTCCGGCATTCACCTGGAAGAGAAGTGGGAAACCACGGGAAACCACTTCGAGGATGGCTGAAGTGGGAATCAAACGCCCTCTCTACTCAGTTGACCTCCCGAGGCTGAGTGGACCTCTTTCTAGTCCTCGTACCACGTTTCAAATTTCGTGCAGAGCCGGCCAGCTGATCACTACACCACAGAGGCGGATTATTATTATTATTATTATTATTATTATTATTATTATTATTATTATTATTATTATTATTATTATTGTTGTTGTACCAGGAGGTACACCTCCAAGCCGCGCATTCAAAATTAGCGCCTAAATGAATTCCTCTATTGGTAAAACAGTGAAATTGAAACTACACCAACTTGGAACTTTAATCAGAATATGTCACTACTAAAATATTGAGTAATTTTGTTATTGTAAAGTTTCCTAAACTGACTGAATTTCTCCTAGTTTTGTTTGCTATACATTAAGAAGTTTGGACATTTTCCATACATGACACTACCAAAAACCTGTGATCATGCACCCTGGTGCAAAGTGAAATAACTTATAATTTAAAGGTTTTGTTTTTCTAGGTTTTTGTAACTGATTGATGTTCATTTATTTTTGGGTTGCCGGGCTGAGTGGCTCAGACGGTTAAGGCGCTGGCCTTCTGACCCCAACTTGGCAGGTTCGATCCGGGCTCAGTCCGGTGGTATTTGAAGGTGCTCAAATACGTCAGCCTCGTGTCGGTAGATTTACTGGCACGTAAAAGAACTCCTGCGGGACTAAATTCCGGCACTTCGGCGTCTCCGAAAACCGTAAAAGAGTAGTTAGTGGGACGTAAAACAAATAACATTATTATTATTTTTGGGTTGGCAATATTTCCTTTTCCTTTCCGCCAGTTTTGAATCTGGCCAATGAAAATTTTCTGTAATTAATTTTCAACGTATCACAGGCTTCTTGTTCGATTTTGAGTGTTACTCTTGAACTAAACTAATAACACTGAGAGGGTGTGGCTGGTTTAGTCTTGACCGATCTCGAACCTTCCATGAGGGTTTATAAACTGCGGCTTTTCACGTTTCTTGGCCAATTGATCGACGTCTATCTGAGTGTGTGTGTGTTAAGCAGGAGGCGGGCGGCCTCTTTCGTCGGCAGCTAGAACAGATACAAGGTAATGGCCGCATAACTTTAGTCTTTCTTGCTACCTCCGCAGTTTAATCCGAGGGAAAGGTCCGAATCGTTAACTATGTAACCTACTTTACTAAAATGTAAACCATCTTTCGGCTAAGGTAAAAACTTCGTAAACCCTTTAATTTATTGTAAATCGGGGATAGAGAGTGAATTACCCTCTCGACCTCCCTTTCATCTTGGTTTGAGGTGACTACGTTTTATAACTGTTTTTCATTCTGTAATGTGGTAAAGTAATTTCTATACGAGCAACCTCAGTAGTTTGGGAATAGCCCCTGTTTCATCGGCCTAGAGCCCTGTAGGTTTTAATTTTTCATTATCTTGGAGCGCTGTGTACGCCTCCATTCCTTTTGTGTTTGGGCCGGTTATTTAACCTGTTCTGTTTTCATGAAGGGCCCGTAGGTTGTGTATTAAACACTCCTGCATCAAGTTATTTTCAAATTGTAAGTTGTGCCTTAAGAGGCCAGTGATTGTAAATTGATGTTGCCTCAAGTAGGCTTGGAAAAATGACAGCCTGTTAGCTCTTTTTCAAAGTTTCGTAACTGTAAAGAGTGCCTCTGGAAGGGAGCAACTGCTCTGTGAATTAGGGGATTTCTGCCCTTGAATAAATTTGTGCTCTTTTGTAAATTTGAGCTGGGAGCTCAAGAATTGTAAAGCGAGGGGCTTGAAGCCCAGGACCTGCAGGATTCACTAATTTTGTATTTTCTTTGACTTGTTTCAAGATTGTCATTGTACCTGATATGTTATTGTGTTCACTCAGTGAAAGATTGTTAAGTTTGAAGTTCTAAAAGAAAAAATATAACCTTTTGCAATTTTAATTCAATTCTTGATATTGTAGTTAGACCCATTCACCCCGGCACCTTCTTTAACCTCTTTCTGCTCCACGGGTAACCCCGTAACAATTATTATTACAAACAACAACCCGGTGATACGTACAATACATAGAGCGTCTTGGACTCCCTAGATCACTGCCGCCCAGCTAAATGGCCTATGGGTTCTAAGGTGTCACGTGTTGACGTCATTCGTATTATTTGGCATTCTTGATGGCTGCTGCTCATATCAGATAGCTCACGAGACTGGATGAAATCCGTTAAATCCTTTAGTGCACGGATGAGCCGGTCATCGAATCTAGGACCCCCCTGTAAGCAGTTATAGTATAATTATTGTAAAATACTACCACCATGCCAATGTACAGAATGAGGCGTTAATGAATAACACAGACATCTGAAGTGATAGAATGTTATTTAGAAAAATGTTGCGTTTGAAGGGAAACATAGTATGATATTTTTTTGCTATTTGCTTTACGTCGCACCGACACAGATAGGTCTGATGGTGACGATGAGATAGAAAAGGCCTAGGACTGGGAAGGAAGCGGCTGTGGCCTTAATTAAAGTACAGCCCCAGCATTTGCCTGTTGTGAAAATTGGAAACCACGGAAAACCATCTTCAGTGCTTCTGACAGTGGGATTCGAACCCACTGTCTTCCGGATGCAAGCTCACAGCTATGCGTTCCTAACCGCACGGCCAACTCGCCCGGTAGTATGATATTAATAGCTTTTGTGATAGGAGGAGTTGTAAAACTTAATTACGTCATTTTAAATGAATTATTCAATATTTATATTTTAATAATGTTATTGAAGACACGTGTCCGTCATAACCTTGCTCCTCCCCAAACTAGTGAGTTTGCCAACAATGACGATGAATATCACAAATCAGGTATTAACTTCAAAATACCCGGTGGCTAAAATATTTACAACAGAACTGTCGCGAGATTGACCCTTCTTAATGAACGTCACAGAAAATGCTGGAAATGGTCTCATCTGAAGAAATGAAAAACTGAGGATCCAAAAGTCCTGAGTCCACTTCACTCAGAAACCAACGACAGAACTCAACACGCGAAGATTCGTCTGGACGCTTTAACTCACAACAGTAAAATTGTAAAAACCGCGCGAGTTGGCCGTGCGGTTAAGGGCGCGCAGCTGTGAGCTTGCGTCCGAGATATAGTAGGTTCGAACTCAACTGTTGGCAGCCCTGAAAATGTTTTCCCTTGTTTCTCATTTTCACACCAGATCCTGGTCACTCCCTTCCCACTCCTAGCCCGTTCGTATCCCATCGTCGCCATAAGACCTATCTATGTCGGTGCGACGTAAAGCAAACTGTATAAAATAAAAGTCAAATTGTAAGGATACAGATGCAGGTCGTTTTTTATAATGTTTTGACACGACGATTTCTGAATTCTCACTTGTACAGATGAACGGCGTTGAGATTTTGCTGGAATTCGTTCCAAGCTTTTCTTCACTCGAGCAGTATTTTCTGGAGTTCGAACACCTCTCGGATAGTTACGGCTTTTATTCGCCACAGACCCCGTTTCACGCCATTTTGCTACTACGTTTTCCATTACAGACTTTGCTGGAGGTTTTGCCAAAACACTTCCAATTTCAACTCTTGCGCAAACAGTTTCGCACAGGTTTGTCACGAATCGTGGTTCGCATAACACGCGACAATGAACACGCTCTGTTTTACCGTGAACACCATGGTGTGTTGCATTCAACTGGTCACTAAACGCGTCTGCTCCTCTCACTCACTCACATGTAATGACTAGGTCCCGGACTGATATGCACAAAAAACTCCAAAAATATGCATGGACATATGCATTTAAAATGTCAAAAATATGCACGAAAATAAAACAAAATAATCATGCCAAACGCATTATTTAATTTTAACTCAGTGTTAAATTGATAAACAGTTTCATTCCTTGCAAAAGGATGTATGCCAGTAGGTTATCAACTGTTTTTCAATGTTTTCAGGGGTCAGTGACTTTCTGTTGTCGGACAGAATTAATTTATACGCTGAAAATGACGTCGACGGCCGTAACTGGGCAACACTTGTACACTGGTACTGACTTCTCGGAAAATTATTCTGGCAAAGACTGTCTGATTCCACGTATCTTCTTCGGTCCTGGGTTTGAGTCCAACACTGCACTGAGTTTCTTTTTAACGTTTTCTCCAGTTTCACCAGCGACACAATTTAAAGAACTAATGGTGTTTTGAATTAACTGACAGGATTCGTGTAGGAGTGCACCGCGAGTTTCTAGGACCTTAATCGCCAACCAAAGTGTTGAATAATGCACATGAATGAAAATGATATCTTTATATACAGTTTCAGATTCAAATGCGCACTTTGCTTCACAAACACGCATTCTGTGACTATCATCAATACTTTTGACTGCATCTTTTACTTGATTTAAGTTCTCCTGGTAGAATGATACTGCGGATAACAAAGTTCCCCATCTTGTGAGAACAGGTTCCGGCGGAAATAGCTGTTGTGAAAAGGGTATATCCGTCTACCTGCTTGTATTGCGACACTGAAAACACTTTCCTTGATCGGGAAAGGCTTCTCATGTTGTCAGTGGATATACAACATATAGAGTTCATTAGATTTTTCATTTCGTTGAGAAATATTAGATAATCGATCACAACATAAGAGAAACATGTATCTGTGTATGCACTTACGTTCCAAATATGCACTAACCTTCAAAATATGCATTTGTATATGCATTTTTTAAAAATCCTGGCCCTATACTAGACTTAACTAAAGTTGGCGTCTGACAGGTAAGGTTGGAGGGAGGAACACTGCATGTGCCATTTTACGATGTTGCCCCATTCCAGCATTCCTTTCTACATGCTCTTACCCCTCGCTTCCGGCTCACTTGTTCCCTCCTTCATTCTGACCGCTGTGATCTGTTGTGGACTACCTGGCCAGGCGGTGTCGTCCCATTTGCGATCACTCGTATACAAACAATCAGGTTGTTATCGGTGACAGTGACAAGTTTGGCAACTCCCAGCAAGACGAGCTGCCCTGAAGTTTTATCTCCATGGCAACCGCAGTCGCCCCACCCTCGTTTCCATGGCAACCATACAGCCACTCCCTTTAGCCCGCCTCGGCAGGCAGTAAACGGACCTCCATCTAAGAAATGTCAGACGCCAACTCTTATTATTAGCAGTATAGTAATGACACAGTGACGTACTCGGGAGATACGCACGCGCAGACAAGTGACAGCAACCGATTGGTGCATTAAAATCACGGTTTCCGGCATTTCCTGTGATGAGCAGTTCTCCTGTTCATTAACAAGGATCAATTCCACGTCAGTCTTATAAATATTTTCCGTGTCAATTTTATTTTGCCACCCTGTATGAAATGAAATGGGTACGGCTTTTATTGTCGGGAGTATCCGAGGACATGTACGGTTTGTCAGTTGCAGGTCTCTTTATTTGACGCCCGTAGGTGACGTACGCGTCGTTATGAGGATGAAATGATGATGAAGACGATACATATACCCAGCCCCTGTGCGAGCGAAATTAACTAATGATGTTTAGAATTCCCGACCCTGCTGGGAAATGAACCCGGGTCTCCTGTGACCAACGACCAGCACGTTAACCTTTTAGTCACGGAGGCGGACTCCCACGCTGTATAATACAGGGAACGCTAGGAAATCTTTAGGCGGCATTGCAGGTGAAATCGGGTAAGTTGAAGTGTGTTCATCCAAAGAATTAACCTATGCGAAAGAGGAGCGTGGAGGTGATGTCTTAAGATGGATATGGTTCACGCATTCCTCATCTGATGATTGTTTCGTTTGTTACGTGGAAATGTTTCATGGTGCTGACTAATTTATTGGGAACGACACTCTTCGTACCAAGCATAAGTTCAATGATTTATTTATTTTAAGTTGTATTTCTCCACGCAGTATGGAGAAGTAGTGGGCGTATATCACAGTTACTCTGAAAACGCAGTGTCTCGGCGCGTAAACATGCGCAAATATTTTGTTTATAAACTGTTTTGGCTTTCGATCTTATTCAACCAGTAGTCAGTATTTTCCTTTACATGCGTTTTAATGAATGTGATGACACGAGTTTATACACAGTTCCAATGTTAAAGATGACAACACAAACCAAGTCCATGAGTCAGTGGAATTAACCAAATAAGGTTAAAATCCCGAACCCAGTTGTGAATGGAACGAAAGGTCAGAACGGTAACCATTTATCCATGCGCAAATATTATGGTTTTTCATGTTGATGGAACTATTCTCTCTAGGGGAAACGTCGACTCACTTCCATTTGACTCAGCCTTGTGAATTAAATCAGTAAACTAACACAGCATTTGCCTCGCTAATAATATGTGTATGTTTACGAACATATGTCTATGCTTTTGTCTTCCATATTTTCTTGTTTCACCGATAGCAGTTCTTATTTTTAGACCTAAACTTGCGAAGTCTCGGTTTGAAATTCTTTAACCGTGCGAAGGAGCTAAAATGTCCGCGAAGACTAAAATATTAGCATAAATATGAACCATATTAAATGTACCGAGCGAGTGGCTGTGCGGGTTAGATCATGCTGTCAGCTTATATTCGGGAGATAGTGGGTTTTAACCCCACTATCGGCAGCCCTGAAGATATCTTTCCGTGGGTTTCCATTTTCACACCAGGCAAATGCCAGACCTGTCGCCGTAAGACTTATCTACTTATCTGTGTCGATGCGACGTAAAGCGAATTGAAAAAAAAAGAATAAACGAAAAACATCCATGAACTACTCATATTTCTAAAATATTTGATCAGAATCACATACTTTCTCCACGTGTCACGTGAAAGTGAAGTTTATATTATAATAATTTCTGTTTTCTTCAGTACTTAAATATAATTGTGGATCAATGGTAGAGTGCAGGTCTCTCAATCCCATGACCGTGGGTTGAAACCCGACAGAGGTAGTCGCGTTTTTGAAAGGCAGAGGTAAGTCCATTCGGCACTCGAATTCGTGTCATGTCGGCCTGCGCGAGATTTCTTTTCTTTTTTGCAAGTGGCTTTACATCGCACCGACACAGAGAGGTGTTATGGCGACGATGCGACATGAAAGGTCTAGGAGTTGCAAGGAAGCGGCTGTGGCCTTAATTAAGGTTTTGCCTGGTGTGAAAATGGGAAACCACGGAAAACATCTTCAGGGCTGCCGACAGTGGGGTTCGAACCCACTATCTGCCGGATAGGAGCTCACTGCTGTCCGCCTCTAACCGCACGGCCAACTCGCCCGGTACGAGATTTCTAGTGACACAATTAATGTTTACAAGATATAATTAATTAAACCCAACAGAGAACCGCTTCTCTGCCATCTGGTGGAGTAGAACGGATCGTCGAAATTAATACGCAGGCAGCCTACACGGCACCAAATAAAAAAGCTGCATGTGCTAAGTGCGCTATTATATATACCAACCAAACCAAACCCCATGGCACTACAGCCCTTGAAGGGCCTTGGTCTGCCTAGCGACCGCTGCTCAGCCCGAAGGCCTGCAGACTGCGAGGTGTCGTGTGGTCAGCACGACGAATCCTCTCGGCCGTTATTCTTGGCTTTCTAGACCGGGGCCGCTATCTCACCGTCAGATAGCTCCTCAGTTCTAATCATGTAGGCTGAGTAGACCTCGAACCAGCCCTCAGGTCACTTGGGTCATCAAGGACCACGTTAAGTCTTGTTGCATTTTACACTGAACTTGGCCTTCTTTAGAGCCCAAATTTCCCTGTTTTGTTGTGAGTAGGCCTGCTTACGCTCCTCTGACCAAGGGAGACCGTTTCTTCTCTTCGGTTGCTCGTCTCGGTTTAGCTCGTTAGTCAATATTTTCTTGCGGAAGTGATCTCTGTTAAGGGAATCTTCAGCTGAGATATGTAGCATTTGCAGGCCTTCTTTAGTACTTCGAAACCAGGGAATTGCGGTTTTGGGGTTTGAATAAAAAAAGTGGAAGATATCTTTAGTTAACTTTCTTTCGTCCATTCTTTTGAGATGATCATAAAATCGTGCCCGTCTTGTTCGGATTGTGTCGGTAATTTTCTCTATTTTGCTGTAGACTTCCTCGTTAGATCTCTTTTGATGGATTCCTTTTCTGTACTTTGATCCCAAGATTCCTCTCACAATTTTGCGCTCATTTTCTTCCAGTTCTTCAAGGAGTTCTTTGTTGGCATTTAGGGATAGGGTTTCGGCTGCATAGACAGTAGAACTACTGGCTTCAGACTGTTTCACAGTGACGTATCTTGGTGTTTTGGGAAAGGCACTTTTTGTTGTAGATTGTGCGGGATGTTTGGTGGGCTATTTCCAGTTTATTATTAATACAAGTAAACTCACATGACCTTGCAAGCGACTTGAAACAGTTATGTCAGAACGTGGAAGCGTCGAAATAAATACTATAGTTGGTCCCTTCTTTTTTCAGATATTTGATAAGTACACACGATTTCTGTTGCGAAGTTTCAAAGCCTTTTACAGAGACTAGATCTACTACTACTACTACTACTACTACTACTACTACTACTACTACTACTACTACTACTACTACTACTACTACTACTGCTGCTGCTGCTGCTGCGAAGGTATCATATTAAGATATTTTTTGTAATAGGTAACCTTCGCACACACAAGTAGTGAAAGAAGCAACAGCAATGTACATGTCATATCCTCAGCTTTGCCTTCCACCCGCAGGACGCATGGTATTATTCCTGGTGATGCCTCTTTTAAATGGTACGATACCGATGGAGGTTTGATGGAAATGAGAAATGTATCGCCTTGCTCTTCGTTACTGCTATAATCCGGCTCCATGGCTAAATGGTTAGCGTGCTGGCCTTTGGTCACAGGGGTCCCGGGTTCGATTCCCGGCAGGGTCGGGAATTTTAACCATCATTGGTTCATTTCCCTGGCACGGGGGCTGGGTGTATGTGTTGTCTTCATCATCATTTCATCCTCATCACGACGCGCAGGTCGCCTACGGGAGTCACATCAAAAGACCTGCACCTGGCGAGCCGAACCCGTCCTGGGATCTCCCGTCACTAAAAGCCATACGCCATTTCATTTTTTTACTGTTATAATAAAAGGCTCGCATGTGATTGGATTTCAACTCATCTGTTCTCGGCTGCACAGAAAGCGCGGCAGTCAAGATGAGGCTGTCACATTACCGACACTGATGACAGTGACATCCAAATGTCATTAGCGACGAGTTCTAAACCCTACTGCATGGTGCTTACAAATAACTTCCCTTTCCAAAGTTTCGTCATCAAACACCCATTACGATCCGGTGTAATTGAACTTATTATCTCAATGTGGGAAGCATCTAATGAATAAAAATTGGTTACTAATGCAGGACATTCCTAGTAACAAGTACTTGCATTTTAATTCTCCAATATCTCCGATTCGCCGAATCGAATAGGATTCAGACTCCCCTCTTCGTTCCAATTTCCTCAAATGTTGTAACTGCTGTCAGCAGAAACGCCACGCTCGAGTGTTAAATACTCAAAGATCTACGGTTCGAATTCTACAGAAACATGGGCCCCTTTTGTATGTGTTTTCATTTCTAGTCTCGGGAAGACACGCGGATAATAATGCGAAGTCAAGCGCTTAATGCAGGTACGTTTTTCTTACTGATCAACATTAGTGAAAAATTGCTTTTGTGCGAAAGACTGTGTGTCTATAAATTTTTTAACTATAACTATAGTTTCATTCACACTGCTCTACATTCTGCACGCATTGAGTGGTTCTGACGATTGAGGCCCTGGCCTTCTGACCCCAACTTGGCAGGTTCGATTCTGATACGCCAGCTTCGTGTCGGCAGATTTACTGGCACGTAAAAAGAACTCCTGCAGAACAAAGTTCCGGCACCTCAGCGTCTATAAAAACCGAAAAAGTAGTTAGTGGGTCCTAAGGCCAATAACATTATTATTATTATTATTATTATTATTATTATTATTATTATTATTATTATTATTATTATTATTATTTGTAACTTAACATCAATGTAAGTTGACCGAGCGAGTAGGCAACCCCTTGCGCGTCTTTGTAAGTGTAACTTAGCATTCAGAAGTTGGTGGGTTCGTATTTGGCCTTTCCCTATCGCCAAAATCTGTCTATGTTCATTCGACATTAATCAAGTAGGAAGAAAGAAACAAAAACAAACTCGTGGTGCAACAGCTGCGAAGTCTACATGACGGCATACTCAGCCATATTCCTTGCCTTTCTTGACCGGGTTCGCTGTACGTCGTATCATACTATCTCTGTGTGACGGAGGCTGTAGAATACATCCATTTCTTCTTTTTCTTTTTCCGATTTGTTTTATGTCGCACCGACGCAGATAGGTCTTATGTCGACAATGCGATAGGAAAGGCCTAAGACTGGGAAGGAAGTGGCTGTGGCCTTAATTAAGGTACAGCCCCAGAATTTTCCTGGCGCGAAAATGGGAAGCCACGGGAAATCATGGGGTTCGAACCCATTATCTCCCGGATGCAAGTCACAGCTGCGCGGCGCTAACCACACGACCATCTCGCCCGATAGAATATATCCACGGTATCCGCTACCTGTACTAAGTGGGGACTGAAAAGGCACCCCAGGGGTTCTCAGCTTCGATGGTGATGGTGATTATTGTTTTCAGTGGAAGTACAATTGGGCAAACATCGTCTATTAACACTGATCAGGAGGAGAATGGAAGAGATCCGACACGTCGAAGAAACAAAACATCGGTAAAAGTAAGGGAACGGCCACGAAGGGCGTTAAAAGGAAATACAACCCAGGACTCTCAAACCTAGAACAAGAGTTGGCCAAGGGAGGCTGGGCAGGATAGATGGAAGTGAGAAGCTTGACGCAAATAATTGGAAACAATGCCGGGCTCAGCTAGGAGAATCGTAATGACCAAACGATGCCCCTGGTTCCTCCTTTAGTTGCCTCATTGGATTTACTATACTGCTTCCACCCACAGGGAGTTCTCAACTTGCGACCGAGGGTTTGTGAGTTCGCAGCCCGTATCTGAGCCTGGAACTGATTTCCTGTGTCAGGTTCCTCAGATTTATGTGATTGTTTGATGTGATTGAGATAGTAAGGTGTGGAACCTACAGAGCACATGACATCGATGCTGCAGGGAAAATACTTTTCATTCTTTTAAAATATATCATCCACTGACTGCGATTCGAGCCGTGGCCAACATGGTAATAAGCTGGTGATAGTCATGCTCATCACCGATGATTATCCTTAGCTTAGCACTATAGCAGGGCCTCTCAAACGCCCAAAATCTCGCGCGTGTAAACTGAGGCGCAGAGGTCCTGTGCATAGTGCATCGGTCCCACTCGGCTCGGCTGGGCTCGGCTCGGACCAGCGCGTCGTCTCTGGGATACTCGGCTAAGCTCACCTCATCTCGGCTCGTATTTGGAGCGCTACGGAGCAAGTGAGGAAGAGGGAGACAGTGGAGCGAGCGAGACAGGCGTGGAGAAAGAGAGAGACAGCGCTACTGCTCCAAATCGAGGAGTGGGGTCTGCACTCTGGTCAAATAAGCTAAGTCGTTGTTTTCACCGTGCGCAGCGCAGTGCACTGGTGCGTGCACCCTGAGAGGCCCTGCACTAAAGGAATAAATTTAAGGAATATTACATACGGACTTAGTGATATTCATAGATTATTTACAGGGTAATAGTGCCACACGAGGTTTCACAGTTGAAGTCAGTCAGTTTTCTAAACAAATCTGCATGTGAAGTCAGTTCATATTCACTTTCGAATGAATTATGGAGAAATCTTGTTCATACTTCATTGTGGACACTCATTCTGAAGTTGACCCATCACGAACGCGACAATGATTCTATTCCACTTCAATGATATAGAACTTGCACTGAGAAGTATTACGCGAGAACAAACAGTTTCGACAATTTGATCAATTGTCTTCATAACGAAAGCAATTTTAAATATTTAAATGACTTAAAATTCTGACATGGGTGCCTATGGATTTTGTGTCGAAGCTAAAACATGAGTTGATTGTGTGGTTTGGACCGTGTAGCTGTTATCTTGCATTCGAGAGATGGAGGATTGTGCTTTGAATGCGCTTTGACCATTAACCAACAACGTAAATTTTAACTTATAAAATAAATTATATTTCCCCCTTTCTTTTTCCATTTTAAAACCCTAAATAAATTTTTATTCGGGAGATAGTGGGTTCGAACCCCATTGTCAGCAGGCATGAAGATGGTTTTCCGTCGTTTTCCATTTTCACACCAGGCAAATGCTGGGGCTGTACCTTAATTAAGGCCACGGCCGCTTCCTTCCCACTTCCAGCCCTCTCCCGTCCCATCGTCGCCATAAGACCTATCTGTGTCGGTGCGACGTAAAACAAATAGCAAAAAAAAAAAAAAATAAATAATAATAATAAAAAAAATTGTGGTGGCTGATTATAAAAGCAAACCAAACCCCATGGCGCGATAGTCCTGAAGGTCCATGGCCTACCAAGCGATCGCTGCTTAGCCTGAAAGCCTGCAGATTAAGAGGTATCATGTGGTCAGCACGACGAATCCTCTCTGCCGTTATTCTTGACTTTCTAGGTTAGGGCCGCTATCTCGGCGTCAGATAGCTCCTCGATTATTGTAATCACATAGGCTGAGTGGGCCTCGAACCAGCCCTCAGATCCAGGTAAAAATCTCTGTCTGGCCTGGAATCGAACTCTGGGCAGTCACGCCGTGGGGCCGGCGGTGGCTGATTATGGTGGTGACAAAACTGATTTGGTGATTAATTGTTCTTGCGAAGAAAGTGATATGGTGGTGGAATATTGCGGTGACAAAATGTAATTTGGTGACGAATTAACTGAGTGATAAAAATTCCGGAACACATGTAAAGCCTATGCGTTTGCTTATTAATCTCTCTACTGATCCATATTTATGTACATAGTATTAAGATATTGGACTCAAACTCTTTGAACTAGTGTGCTGTTACAGTTGTTATTACTGGAGATTCTTTGAGTCACAATACTCATTTGTAACGTCGTCTTTAATTAGAATACCAGAGTGAAAGGATCTCTCTTCCCTATGATCGCTACTCTTTTGCGGCCATGTCGCAATTACTTCTGACTGTTTTACAGTGAATTTAATTCGTTACGAATAACAGAAATGGAAATGGAAATAAACCAAGGGAAAATAAAAAGGAGCTAAGGTTACAGACGAGAAGGGATGGAGGATAGATCGGATAGACAGACCGAACCACAGGGTGGTATCTAGATAATCATTCACTGTGACATTTATTTGGGGTATAAAATAAAAATAAATAAATAAATAAATAAATAAATAAATAAATAAATAAATAAATAAATAAATGGGAAAATATAATGTATTTTATAAGTTAAAAGATCTTCTTCTTCTTGTGACATATCCACATTGGATGTCGGCTGTCATCAGGGCGATTTGGTTCTTGTTCTCAGCAACACGGAAAATAGTGGGGGTACTGAGCCCATACCGTTCGCGTACATACCGTAGACAAGATATTTTCCTTCTTCCCCTTATTTTCCTTCCTTCAAATTTACCTTGTAAGCTAAGCTGGTTCAGCCATACTGATGATATCCTGGGGAAAATTAATTGAGGTTGTTTCCCGTTGCCTTCCTCAATGTCATTTTAGGCCATTCATCAACCGCTCTTAACACAGGGAACGGACGTTGTTGTAGCCGTCTCTCTGAGGAACAGACGCTACAGCTGATATCTGTTTCCAGCTTGGATACAGATACCTATTACTCAATTAACCCGAGCACTGGGCTGCCTCTTCCGCCACCGACACCGTACAGAATCTATTCTTCTCCGCTGTAGGTACCGTTGAGGTTTTTACTATAGTAGTAATAACCAGAGTTGGTATATGACATTTCTTAGAGGGAGGTCCGTTTACTGCCTGCCATGGCGCGATAAAGGGAGTGGCTGTGTGGTTGCCATGGAAACGAGGGTGGGGCGACTGCGGTTGCCATGGGCAGCTCGTCTTGCTGGGAGTTGCCAAACCTCTCACTTCACTTGTGAGTTAGATCTTGTCGCAAGCATTTCAGTGTGATTGGCATTCTATTTATATTTTGTGGCCGTTAGTAAGTTTCTAATTGTATTTTAAATACTTGTATTTATTGTATTTTAATTTATATTTCGAGTACGATGAATACTCCTCGATGGAGAGGGAGACCCAGGACTCGTCCACCTCGTGAAAAAAATACCGCCGGCCAATAAGGTGTGCAGAGACAATGTATAGGACAAAGGGCAGGTTGAAGGATTTGTCAGGCTATAGGTACCACCCCTGTTAAAAAATAATAATGTTATTGATTTTACGTTCTATAGCACTTACAAATACCACCTGACTGAGCCAGGGTTGGGATCAGAAGGCCAGCGCTATACTCTCTGAGCTTATCAGGCCGGTCCCTGTTAAAAATAACGTAACGTGACCAAGTCAGTCACAGTCACAGCAAAATTTGTCCCATTTGCGACCACTCCCATTACAGTGGAAAACAAGAATGTGAAGAAAGACCCGTTCTTGTCCCATTTGCGATCACTGTAAAATTATCAGCAGCCTGTCAGGGTTTTCCAACTTCAATGCAGCAAGGGGACTGCTAATTAAGGCGTACTCCACACAACTGTGTGATAAGGATTCTCTCAACCCATACCCTCTCTCTTGAATGTTTTTTGAGGTAATATTTGTCTATAGTTCTTAACATACTGTAATTATTCCAGCTTTAGACATCCATCGTTGACGTAGCTTTTGTTGGTATGCTATCTGCGTGTTTACTTACGACATGCAGGTCAATGAGACGAAGAAAGGCAAACCTTATGCTTTATATAATGGATACTCTTACAGAAATTTACGGAAAAGTGGGGCATGTTTGGTGACGTGGGTTTGTTTTACCGTTGGACATACGTCGCAGTGACACAGAGAGGTCTTAAGGCGACAACGGGATGCTTGGAGTGGGAAGGAAACGACCGTGGCTTGTTGTGCTTGTTGTGAAAATAGGAAACCACGGAAAACCATCTTCAGGGCTACCGACAATGGGATTCGAACCCACTATTTTCCGAACGCAATATAATCTTTTCGCGCTATCATTATAGAGTTGTGATTTTTTCAACTTATTGTAATCTAAACATTTTCTTAGCATTAAGTTCTGGAATCATGTACATCTAATCCAAGCGTACAGACAAAAATTATGATTTTATTTATATAGATGAAAGTAGACTGAGTGGCCGCGCGTTTTAACGCGCTATGACTATGGAGCCAAGCTCTGCATTCGGGAAACGCGTGGGTTCGAATCCCACCGTCGGCTCTTCTCAGAATAGTTTTCTGTGGTTTAATATTTTCACTTTCAGGCAAATGTCGATACAGTTCCTATCCATAGGCCAGTGCTCGCACCCCTTACCCAGTTTCATTCACCATAACACATTTCGTCTTCATTAGCTCCTCAACTGAGGTTAGTGCCAGGAAGGGCATCCGGCAGTTGAAACATGCTGTATA
Source organism: Anabrus simplex (assembly GCF_040414725.1). Classification (NCBI taxonomy): domain Eukaryota; kingdom Metazoa; phylum Arthropoda; class Insecta; order Orthoptera; family Tettigoniidae; genus Anabrus; species Anabrus simplex. The sequence goes on from NC_090265.1 coordinate 905,212,600, forward strand.
ATTTAATCTCATCTCATCCCGACCCGGTATCAATAAACGAGACGGAGCGGTAGACATACATACAGACAGAGGAACGTAAAAAACCAAACCAAACCAAACCAAACCCCATGGCACTACAGCCCTTGAAGGGCCTTGACCTACCAAGCGACCGCTGCTCAACCCGAAGGCTCGCAGATTACGAGGTGTCGTGTGGTCAGCACGACGAATTCTCTCGGTCGTAATTCTTGGCTTTCTACACCGGGGCCGCCATCTCACCGTCAGGTAGCTCCTCAATTCTAATCACCTAGGCTGAGTGGACCTCGAACCAGCCCTCAGGTACAGGTAAAAATCCCTGACCTGTCCGGGAATCGAACCCGGGGCCTCCGGGTAAGAGGCAGGCACGCTACCCCTACACCACGGGGCCGGCTACAGAGGAAAGTAGGCTTATTATATTTTGAGCAGCTGCTTACTTAACGTCATAGTATGAATATTTGAACAGTTTGAGCATTATGTAAGTATTCATTTAATGTTAATATATTGACCCCTATTATATAGGAAAGTGTAAGTTAACTGTCAAGTATGAGATGAGCTACAATTGCTTTAAAAAGGGTAGCACTGTCGAAGAAGTTAAGTGTTACAGCAAAATCCTTTGTTTTGAAATCGGAAAGTGTAAAATTCAACGGTTTTAATACGCCCATCTTTTGTCCTACTTCTTAAAACTGATTTAACTGCCTTTTCACCCACAACCAACTGGTAACTATAAATAAAAGGTTTATTTGAGCCCTGTTTATTCCCTGTCAGTCCCGATATAAACGCATCAGTCTCAAACGGTAAATATAATGACTTTCAACATACGATTCGTAAGATTCCCACTTTCGCTAGTTACTTGGGGGATGTCTTCCTGTACCAATCCTTCAGTAAGGAGTTCCCTCACAGCAACCTGACTGTATGTCACTGATAAGAACCTGACTGTTTGTATAAGAGTGATCGCAAATGGGACGACACCGCCTGGCCAGGTAGTATACAACAGACCACAGCGGTCAGAATGAAGGAGGGAACAAGTGAGCCGGAAACGGGGGTTAAGAGGAAGGAATGCTGGAATGTGGTAACATCGTGAAATGGCACGTGCAGTGCTCCTCCCTCCAACCTTACCTGTCATATACCAACTCTTGTTATTACTAGTATAGTAACCCTGAGCTGGTACCCTTAACAGATGCTACACACCGGGTGTGCTCTGGGACCCGCATGGGCAGGGTTGCCACTCCTTGAGTAGAGCTGTTTCAATAGAGGGTTACTACCTGCTACCCAAAAATAATATAAAAACATTTATTCAACACTAGCAAATGTACCCGTGCTTCGCTACGGTATTCTATATTGTATACGGATTTCTCCGTAAATTACTGTAAAGCCAGTGAGTAAGATTATATTAAATTGCACGTTTCTTAGCGATATCCCAGAAATAACACAGGGAGAATGTCATACGTTGTTTCTGATGTAAGATAGGCATTGGGGAAGTTTTGTTGATAATGGAAGGCCACATTTCCTACTGCCAATCACAATTGCGTTCGGGAGTTACTACTATAACGGCAGGCTCATTTGGCAACTGTCAATCAATTACAGATGGAGAGTTTTCATTATAAAGACAGGCCCCTTTTCCTAATGTCAGTCAAAACTGATTGGAGAGATTTGCTTATAATCGAGAAATGCAGCGCTATCCAACGTATCAACAATCCAGACACGACAATAAATCATAGGACCAAAGTTGTAGATATCTCCAAATTGAACGGTGATCGTGCAATCTGTTTTGTAATACGACTTGCCGTTTAGCCACCAACTTTGCAGAACCGAAGGTCTGTACCGTCATTAAAATGCATCCATATTTCGGTATTTCCTGGGGCCCGAACTTAAACATTTGACAGCTTGGAATTTTTCCTCAAAGAAAAGAGTGCCCAGGTTTCGGGATTAGCACTCGCATACACGGAGTAACCAAGGAAGAAATTAATAGCGTTAAGAAAGTTGAAATTAATTGAATATAGGATTATATCTTAGCACAGATATGTGAATACAAAGTTGATGTATTGGAAAATAAAATGCCCCTCAGTAAATTGTGATGATATGGGTTACGGATATAAGAAGACAATAACAGGGAAGAAATTTAGGCGCAGGGATTCTTATGCAAACAGATCAGAAGCTGACTTATGATGTTATTACTTAAGCCTAAAGATGCAAGGCAGAAGCAAGAAATGAAAGCGGAAAAGAGAAGTAGAATAGAATACAGTAAATATTATAGCAAATACCAGAAAACACCTTACGGTGTGAAATAATGCTCTACACTCCGCGGTACTGTTCAAATGTTAACAACGCCACTTAGTGCTGTTTGAGGACCATTGTAACCTCCAACGGTCTTCCAAAAATATCCCGCAGAATGGCAGCATGGCGTCTCTCTCGCCTTCTACGTAACGAACACCCACGAGTTCACAGGTATGTTGGCGAAAATGGCAGTATGATAGTTCCCTGCTGGCAAGCAGTTAGAGACGTTGCCATGGTAACCTGTAGGTTCGTTGTCGGTCTGTTGGCCACTCAATGTAGAGAGCATGAGTTACACAGAATATAGTCATTTCCTCCGTCATTTGAAGAGTAAGCAAAATTATGTACATAACAAAAGTTGTTTATAATGAAGGGACGTTTCACATATCGTGCACGGATTTTAAAGAAAATCAGTAGTATAAGAGAAAATGGAAGATAACTGTTCTGATTTTCCTATTCAAAGATTTTAAAATTATATGCAGTATACTCTACATTTGAAGGTTGGTCGAGATCTATCCAGCCGTTTCGCTGTGATGGTTGAACAAACAGGCAAAGAGAGACGAAAAATAAAAACCACAGATGCGGTCTTGATTTGACATAAAACGGATAAGTATCTGAAAAATTGGCAAGACGAACGAAATTACAGACAGCGGAGCCCCTACAACTTTAAATAGATGAGTAAAACGGAGTTAACACTCAGAAGACGAGAATCATTCAAAAATAAAAAAAAAACATATAAAAAACTGGAGTATAACTATATGCATTTACTGTTATCACAAAAATGGCATTCGTAACCACAGCAAAAAACAAAAAACAAAAACAAAAAAAAGCACATCGCTCTTTTGAAAGATGGCTGATAATATTGGCAGGCTTTGTGATCTAGGCAACGCCGTGAAAAGTGAATGGAGTTCATATATTCCTGTGGTTTCCATGGCAACGAGTTCTTAAAATTATTGTTACTGGATGATCAGCAACGATGTAGCTCACTCCCGTATATGAAGGAACTTGCCCGTCCGTAAATGGAGAAACACGAAGAGTTAGTGGAGTGTAAATCTAAATAAACGGTTCTATGGCATCAATCGAAAGATACAGCGGTGGTTAATGGGCACAGCACATTCCACCTTTTACCATGCCGCTAGTGGGTTTCGAATCCTCCATTTCCCGAATGCAAACTAACAGCTACATGCCTTATTGGTGTATTGACTGATGAATGTAATATTGAAAAGTAGGAAACTTACAGCATTGCTCTTAACTACGAATGTTGTGAATAATCTTCTCACTTTTTCATAAGAGAAGTTAGAAAGTAAAAGATACGGATATGAGGGTAGAAAGAACAACAGAAGATAAAGAACTGTATGGAGAAAAGGAGAAGAAAAAGGAGATCGTTATCATTATAATACAAAGTTAGAATGGAATAGCAATTACTCCCTCTTTATTCTCAGTACAATAGATGTTGCAAAAGAAAAGAAAACCATGAAGTTACGTACACATTTTCAGTATATAACTTCAATACATAGGAATACTGAGGTATTCCTGCCGTGAGCAAAAGGAAGAAAGGATCAACCGCTTGCTAAGGTTACATCTCAGTATATTAAAAGTAGATATTTCAGATCTAAGGACAATTTATTAAACATTTTTAATTGGTCAACAGAATTGCTCGAATTTGTCTATTGTAGTCTGTAACGAGTACATGACTTGGTTTAATGACTTCCTTAATAAGTGCAATAAACCGTATGTATTCACAAGGGCTATGACACAGAATGAGGATAAGAAGGAATAATATAATACGTAATGAATGTTCTCGCAATATATTAATCCTGCGTTTGTAGATTCCCACGGTCTAGAAATCCAAGAATAATGGCGGAGAGAATTCGTCGCACTGACCACGCATCACTTGGTGCTCAGCAGGCCATCGGTCTGAGCATAGGTTGCTTGGAAAGCCAAGGCCTATCAGAGCTGTAGCGCCATGAGTTTTCTCTTTTTTTGTGGACTTCGTAGGCTGACTGTATCCTCTCCACACACCGCCATAGCTCAAGCAATAACATAACATTTTCAAAACATCAGGTCGAGCCAATATATAAATGGTGTGGTGTGGCCAATCACTTTCCTCCATTTCTAATCACTTTAGGCCTAATTTAAACATTTTAGTACACACACCAAAGTAAGGCAGATTTTCACGTACTCATGAAGAAAGTGCACAGGGATGATAACCACAGTGTCTCAGATCAGTACAAGGGACTGTAGCTGTTACAATGTTCTTTGTTTATTAAACTTAATATTACATACCTTCTTAATCATGTAATGCCCAAGCTAATTACATTGTGTTATTAAATTTGATTTCAACGGGCGAATTGTCCGTGCGGTTAGAGGAGTGCAGATTTGAGCTTGCATCCGGGAGATAGTGAGTTCGAATCCCACTGTTGGTAGCCCTGAATATGGTTTTCTATGGTTTCCCATTTTTACAGCAGAAAAATATGCCTGAATTAAGGCCACGGCCTCTTCCTTCCCGCTTGTAGGCCTTCCTTAACCTATCGTCGCCATAAGGCCTACCTGTGTCAGTGCAACGTAAACCAAGTTGTCGGAAAGGAATTAAGAAAAAATGATTTTCATTAAAACTACTTCCAAAAATCCCAGCCTACTTTCTTAGCTCATATGATAGTCTACGAGTCGCTTCAAATCTTTCATTTTGATATGAAATATGACATATTAGTAAGAATGGATAATAAATGTCATAAGAATAAATTTGATGCTTATCGAGTGTCCAATGTGTTCGCCTTCTTGGACAGATGACCTACTTCGAGCCTGTCAGGATGCATTGGAGGTGACCAAGTTTTGGTAAAAAATAATATAATGTTGAATTGTTGTAACTGTGCATGTTCTGACATTAATAATAATAATAATAATAATAATAATAATAATAATAATAATAATAATAATAATAATAATAGTCATCCGTATCTTGTATACTGCTGATGAACCTATATGGGACGTTTTTATTCTTTAGTGCTGTACCAGAAAGAAAAACTGAAATTATTTCAGAGCGTTATGCTGAAAGGTCTTAACGCTTAATGTAAACAGTTCAACTTTAATAATTAAGGAAACACCAGTTAAGAAATATCATTCTCAATAGTTTTTTATGTACTTCGATATTTTATTTAAGTGCTTCTTATGTAAAACAAATACCTTAAATTTAATGTGGTAATGGTACAGTATATGTTTCTAACAGAAAAGTCATGAATTTATTCTCTAATGCTGCTGTTTGTGACAAACATATCACACAATACATTAGAGGTGGTAATAATAAAAGCGCGTGGTCTACGTAGAGGCATGGCGCACGCTTTCGAGTAGGCTACCTATAGGATTGGTAGTAAAAGCAGCATACTGGAAAATATAAACACCGTTCGAAAATCCGAGGCTACAGTGATGACAGACCATGAAATAAGAACATCACAAAATTACGAGTGGACATTGGTAAGTTAAATTAGCAAGAGTAACACACATTGACAGCAAACACGATTTTGACATCTTATGACATTCTCTGTGATAGCTCAGAATAGATTTACCATTAGTCATGGCACTGATGTGACATATAACGTGCTATGTTACTGCCAGATCGGACAGTGCGAATTATAACACAATGGCATGAACTGTTTTATGGTCTTGTTGAGCACGATCAATATAACGAAGAGTTACTAGATATATCCATCATTGTCACCTCGATTAGTATGGCGAACAGGCTACTGAGTGAGTGCTTGTTCCTGTTAGGACGTTGTAAGGATCCCAATATATCTTAAGGGGAGCTGGAATGTTCTATCTTGCCAATTTTAAAACTGCCCGGCCTCTTGGTCGAATATTCGATTCAGAGAGCCCCGCATTCGATTCCCAACTGAATCGGCGATTTTAGTATTAATGATTAATTATCTTGGACTGGGTGCTTGCGCCATCCCCAACATCTCTGCGACTCATACACCACATAAAACGCTATCATCTTCCACACCAACACGCAGTTTCCCATTCATGGCAAGTTCCATCCAGCCTCGTTGCAGGGTGAAAGCTGTGGTGTCGGCATTAATTGTATCCTGTCATCGTTGCTTTTGGCTGTTCGCATACGATGCAACACGAAAGCAATAAAGTCACTAGTTGATGCTGGGGACATTGGCGATAGAGGCGATATCGGTGGTCTGAGCAACAGGACAGTGGCACACGTGGCAACACGAAAGCAATAAAGTCACTATGCGATGCTGGCGATACCGGCGATAGAGGCGATATCGGTGGTCTGAGCAACAAGGCACCCGAACACGTGGCAACACGAAAGCAATGAAGTCACTAGGTGATGCTGGGGATACCGGCGATAGAGGCGATATCGGTGGTCTGAGCAACAGGGCACCCGAACACGTGGCAACACGAAAGCAATGAAGTCACTAGGTGATGCTGGGGATACCGGCGATAGAGGCGATATCGGTGGTCTGAGCAACAGGGCACCCGAACACGTGGCAACACGAAAGCAATGAAGTCACTAGGTGATGCTGGGGATACCGGCGATAGAGGCGATATCGGTGGTCTGAGCAACAGGGCACCCGAACACGTGGCAACACGAAAGCAATGAAGTCACTAGGTGATGCTGGGGATACCGGCGATAGAGGCGATATCGGTGGTCTGAGCAACAGGGCAGCGGCACACGTGGCAACACGAAAGCAATGAAGTCACTAGGTGATGCTGGGGATACCGGCGATAGAGGCGATATCGGTGGTCTGAGCAACAGGGCACCCGAACACGTGGCAACACGAAAGCAATAAAGTCACTAGGTGATGCTGGGGATACCGGCGATAGAGGCGATATCGGTGGTCTGATTAACAGGGCAGCGGCACACGTGGCAACACGAAAGCAATGAAGTCACTAGGTGATGCTGGGGATACCGGCGATAGAGGCGATATTGGTGGTCTGAGCAACAGGGCACCCGAACACGTGGCAACACGAAAGCAATAAAGTCACTAGGTGATGCTGGGGATACCGGCGATAGAGGCGATATCGGTGGTCTGAGCAACAGGGCACCCGAACACGTGGCAACACGAAAGCAATAAAGTCACTAGGTGATGCTGGGGATACCGGCGATAGAGGCGATATTGGTGGTCTGAGCAACAGGACAGCGGCACACGTGGCAACATTTTAGACAATCAACTCGTACGTTCCAAGTAGAGAGTACCTACAACATACTGTGGTAGACTGTTCTCCAAAGGGTTTTTGAAGGTTCGACATCTTCCCTTCTTCTTTTCGTCATGTCAAGTGAGTGAAGTGAGGAATAAATGATGTACCTGTACCGGTACATAGGATCCCGAAGAAGAATAAGCAATCGTAAGAAGTACTGGGTTCATCCCTACAAACGAAGGAATATACGATCAAGGCTATTCATTGCAGGCAAAGAACTGCAAGTAAGTAGCCAAATTTCTTTCGTTTTATAGAATGTCGAAAGAGCCATGTAATATACTTGTTTGAAATTATTACCTCTACTCTCTATCATCAAATCACTAACATTAGGAAGTGCATCAGTGCAGAAATTATTTTTATTTTTACAGGTTTCTTAAAATCTAAGAAAACTAAGCATATTTTCAAGAAATGAATATATACGTAGTTTACATATTTTGAACAAAAAGTTTCATAGGTTTCTCGATTACATTCATATGATTTTGCTTTCCGCTGTGAAGTATTGATTCCGATAGATGTTGAAGGATTTCAACAAGGTTATACGCTTTTGAGGGTAGTATTACTTGTATTATTGTAATAAACTACATATCTGACATCGTCGCCATAAGACCTATCTGTGTCGGTGCGACGTAAAGCAACTAGCAAAAAAACAACATATCTGACAAACTGACTTCTGCTGCCACCTGATGCCATGGTTTGTCGGCCACGTCTTGTCGGGAATACTCCTTGAGAGTGAAATCTTATAAAACACGGTGTTTTTCCACAGTACCCAGGAATTTTGCATTAAACGCCTCCATATCAATAGGCGATATGAGAACTAGTTGCTCAGATCGCGCTTCACTGCAGGTCGCACGAGTTGCTCGGATCGCACTAGTTGAGTAGATAGCTGTTGATTTTCTTTCGTGTTTCCTTCTGAGTGCACGGCCTTAGTCTTTCAATTGGTTGAGTTGCGCTGATTTCAAGGTATTGGCGTCGGTGTTAGGTCTGGGCGCATGACGTGGGTGTACGATCGGAGACGTCTCGGTGGCATGTTTTCATTTATTGGAGCAATGCCAATATTTCGACGAATAGCACCGCTTGTAATGTGGTCAGAGCGAGAGACCATCAACCAAAGCAACATATGTTCTCCAACACGTGAAGTTGATGCTTTATTCGTCTCGTAACTGGGCGAACAACAGTATGGTATATTTTAGACTACAGGCATATCGGTATTCTCTTGTGAGAGAATCCCCTACAGCGTATCCGTATAGAATTCATCCTTCAACAGCGATAATATTGGTGTTACTAAATAAATGAGGTACAAAGTAACGGAAGGTATCGGTCTTCAGAATATATTCACAATTGACTTCAGTATTACTGTCACTCTGGTTTGTCAGGTATTCTGTCGTCTTTATGTTAAGGTGAAGACCAAACTTGCTGAGGGCCAGTACGTCCGCCCTATGAGTAGCATCTTTTATAAACATCCGGGCCCACCAGTTGTGTTCTGAATGCCATTACTCAATACCATTGACACTTCAGCAGCTTCTATGATGTCACAGCGGTGAATGTGACTGGAACTTCGGTGGAAGCAACATTTTGCTCTGGCCTATGCCAAAATATAGATACAAAAGTACTGCATCCACTAAGATGCGCACACTATTTGCGAAATATTAATGATTTCCATTCGCTGAAGGCCATTTCTCGAGGGAACAAATATTATATGTCTTTCCAGTTCACACAATGAGATGAGTTTCATTACGGATAAAATTCACTGGATCTTCCTAACTTTGTTAACAAGGTGACGAAAATTTGAATATTGTCTGTTCAGTTGCTTGTCAGGTAGAGGTACGTATTGTATTAAAATGTGGAATGCAATAAACAATGATCACTATAATTCGTTAAGAATACTATGACAATGAAACACGTAATTATTAACTGTGTACTGCAGTCTAGACAGTTTTTTATGACAATACAACAAACTAAAAAAACGAAGCTTTCTTTAGAAATTCCTGGAAACTACAGCCTTTTGTACCAGTTCTCTCAGGAAATAAGGATGTTTCTGTTACAATCCACAACTTACTGGGCCGATGACCTAGCTGTTAGGCCCCTTTAAATAGAAACATCACCATCAAAAGATCTTAATAACTTAGTACTGTATCTGATATTTAGGCAAGTTAATAGTTAAAAATTAACTACGAATTTCGCGACATTCCGATACAACAATGTTAGATTTCGCGAAATTAATTACTGACATTTTAAAATGGAGCCTCAATACGGATAAAAAATACCTCCTGAACTTTCGACAGTGGCTGCGGGAGAATAGAGCAGCTCGTGGTGATTCCAGAGTGGAAACAAGCTGAACGGGAGCGAGTCAAAGACAGACGCGTGAAACCACAGCTGAATATTTCTTGAGCTCATGAACTGCGTGGTGTCTAGTGAAATGATGGGAACCATGTATACTGTTTGGTTATCATAAAGGCCCGTGTGATGAAAAGAGACGTTCGCCTGAACCGTAGTTCCGTAAGAACTGCCAGCGCCTGGGCAATGGAACAGGTATTTGAATGTGGTTTGTGGCATCTGAGTCTTGAAACTGCTGCATGTTTTTCGTGGCATTCGAACTGATTCAGACATTGTATTCCTTACATTTAAACAATTAAAGAAGGCAAAGATAATGAAAATGGACAACAGTAATTGTGCCTTCAAAATAATGTGCCCATGGAAAGTTTAAATATCTGGATATGGTGACAAGACCAACGGGGCCATGATATCCAATACCTCCACTGCGTATATTCTTGACTTGTTTGCAGACTAGGGAGTCCAGAGCGTGATGAGTGCGTTTAGGCAGAGGATCTCCCGCAATCCTCAATATTCTTGACGTAGAATACGTCTTTCATGACGTTCATGTATCGTGCCTCGTGCGGAATTTTGAACATCATCCGAGAATGTTTGTTAAGATCAGCTCCATAACTTTGTAACTACAAATTGTATCTAAATAGTTAAAATGGGATTACAAAAGTGAAATGTCAAAATTGAAATCAGTTTTAGTAATCATTTCTATCATGGTGACATTTTGTGTTGAATCAAAAATGGTTGATTGTTTGCTTGCTTAATCTGTTCACCCTCCAGGGTTGGTTTTTCACTAGGACTCAGCGACGGATCCCACCTCTATCACCTCAAGGGCAGTGTCCTGGAGCGTAAAACTTTGGGCCGGGGGATAAAACTGGGAAGAAGGACCAGTACTTCGCCCAGGTGGCCTCACCTGCTATACTGAACAGGGGCCTTTTGGGGGATTGGAAGATTGGAAGGGATAGGCAGGGATGAGGGAATAGAACGGCCGTGGCCTTGAGTTAGGTACCATCCCAGAATTTGCCTGGAGGAGAAGTGGATATCCACGAAAAACCACTTCGAGGATGGCTGAGGTAGGAATCGAACCCCCTCTACTCAGTTGACCTCCCGAGGCTGAGTGGACACCGTTCCAGCCCTCGTAACACGTTTCAAATTTCGTTTTAGAGCCGGGAATCGAACCCGGGCCTCCAGGGGTGGCAGCTAATCACACTAACCACTACACCACCAAGGCGGACATCAAAATTGGTACCGTAACATTTGTCTCGTAGAATTCTTTCGTACTAGACCTAACTACCATTCGTCACTGCAACTTTCGTAACTCGTGATTAGATCAATGAAATATGGAAAATTGTGCTAAATTTGCAAAATATCTAAATATCTTCGATCTAAATGGATCATAAATTACCGTACATGCGTTCAGAGGGGGTAAAAGGAAATTTGAGAAATCAAGCAATATGAATGTCTGTACAAGAAAGTGCCAGAGATTAACGGCAGCGGAAGAAAGTGGAGGCGTTTGCGCAGCGGGACATACAGCCCAGCACTACCACCGCGTCTGTGGAATTTGTGAACTGGGAGTGGGCTGCAAATAACGAAACAGTCACTGGGGACCTCTCGCAGACCATCTGCGACCACCAGCAGCTCGTGGGGGAAGTCGAGGCCCGAACTGATCACCTGAGTGTGGCAGGATTTGGTAAACTACCGCTAAGCACCTTGGTGTTGCCTTGTGGACAAAGATTTTTGTTTCATTTAATTCGGTCCACTTCATTTCTGTCACAAGGACGTGTTCTACTCCATAAACCTTGAAGTCGTGACTCTGACACAGCGCGTCCATTATGTTCTTGATCATTTGTGTTCAGCATTTTGTCTTAAAGCTCATTAATTTTAACCCTTAAACGTACAGTATTGCGTATGTGCCAAGGAGAATGTACTTACTTGTTACTTCTGCTTCATGATTTTACACGCGTGCATTTATTTCTACCTTGCAGATGAACTTGGTAGGTGTCGTTAATGTAGTAAAAAATGAAAAAAAAAGATTTTTCTTGTTAATCAACTCGAGTGGTGTAAACTGTAAACATTTAAGGTAAAACAAATTAAATGTTGTTTACCTCAGATAATTCGTTAGCAATGATATTCCTAAGACTAAATTGTGGTAGCAGGTACAGTGATCGTACAGCTTTGCATATTATATCCATACGCAAAACATTCAAAACTTTTAATATTTTGACTGATCCAAATAAATAAATAAATAAATAAATAAATAAATAAATAAATAAATAAATAAATAAATAAATAAATAAATAAATAATAAATAAATAAATAAATAAATAAATAAATAAATAAATAAATAAATAAATAAATAAATAAATAAATACTTATTTTTACAAATATTTTAAAAATATTTTTCTGATAATAATGTATTACTTCTGGAATAAAAAGCATAATATATGAAAGAAATAATAAATTGCGCACTTAAGGCTCAAAATGAACCTCAAAAGGTGTGCCTACGATCCTAATCACCTTTACGTTTATCGTAAATACCGAGTTATATAAAAGCCTGCCCAACCATTTTCCAGAGGTATTATAACAGAATGTTGGTTATTAACTAATTTCATCAGAAGTAGATGTTAATTAGTATAAAATGGTTTATGAGACCAGTACTTAATTTCGGTCATTTGAAAATGAATTTGAAGGATTATTATCTAATTGATTAATTAATTCTTCCAATCACGGTAGGTATGAATTTGTGATTGGCATCATAAACATCCGAATATTGACCACGTAATAAACCTTATGCTCTAAGAAACAAACAAACAAACAAACAAACAAACAAACAAACAAACAAACAAACAAACAAACAAACACGACATCGAAACGTATACACAAAAACAAACATACGCACATATGATATTGATCATTCCTTGCTCTGTATGATATAAAATCCAATTATGAGGTTATTATTTAAAATACACATAGAACATGTACATTAGGGCTGCATAAATCTTCACAGTGAAAGGTCGTATTACCATATGTATGGTGTAGTCCGCGCACGTCATGTCTAAACCATCAATAAAAGAGGGATTTGTGGTTATGAAATTAATTATATTTTCGACAACACAGCAATATCATCTTAGTTATCTCGTTACAAAGGACAATAAAATCTGTTTCAAATTTTCAGACTCCATTGTCTCTCTTCATTCAGGCTGCTCGTATCGGATCACCTATCTCATATGCTCCTATCTCTCAATTCAACATGAATTAGCTTGTTAAACAACACCATTCATGTGTAATTGGCCAATTACATATTGAGCTGATGCAATTTTAAGTGTTGCTGTTTGGTTTTGCGGTACTAATTTAAAAACCTATCCGCATACTGAACAAATTTAATAGAAACCGTCAAATATTTCATCATGTATACATAACTTCGCCTCTATTTAATTATTTACTGAATATCGTTTATCGAAGAGAATTGCGGATTTCTATGGCCTTTTTGTTCAGTTATTATTGTGCACAATTCGGAGAAAGCAAATAATATTACAAATAAACTGATTTCGGAATGTACGACCACTCTGTGAAATGAACATGGAAATTCCTTGCTGACTTAGGAGAGGTGTACGCACAGAATGGAATAGGTACTCAGTTGACCTAAGCTTGAGTAAAACCCGTTACAACTCAGACTACGATCGAGCTCGAGAGCTGCTGTCGCTGAAGTGCGGCCAGTATCCAGTATTCGGAAGGTAGAGTGTTCGAGCTCCACTGTCGACAGTCCTGAAGGTGGTTTCCCGTGGTTTCCCAATTTGATGATGATGATGATGATGATGATGTTTGTTGTTTAAAGGGGCCTAACAGGTAGGTCATCCGCCCGTTTCCCATTTTCACACAAGGAAATGGTGCAGCTGTACCTTAATTAAGACCACGGCCACTTCCTTCCCACTCCTAGCCATTTTCCGTTCCATCGTTGCAATAAAATATATCTGTGTCGGTGCGACGTAAAGCAACTTGTAAATGTAAAATATTTGGACCAGACGGGAACCGAAGCTGAGGCTTCTTGGTAAAGGATGAAAACACTATTTTTACACGTCGGGGATGGCTTCGAGGAAAGTAAATTTGATTAAAGATATAAATGTGTTGATGCATGAGGTGAAGTTGCTTCAAGACTTTCTTTAAATCACATTAAATCTAAGTGCAATAGAGTATATCGAGAGAGTTGAATAACACATGTGTAGTGCTCTGGAATTTCTGAAGAACGTTCGTACCAGGCTTGTCTAGTATGATCTAACCATACAGTGAATTGATTTATCGTATGTCGTGAACACTCCAGGGAAATCGTGTAACATGGAAAGGAACTTCTCTTGATACAAACATACTCTGGTCGATAATAGTAGATCATACGGTTTAGACATCTTGCGTGTGACTGTTCTTTGCTAGTGTAATGTTATTAAAGCTGTTGGTGGTTAACTGTAAAAGAGAGACAGGTGCCCTAATTTAACCACTTGAATGAAGCCATAAAAATAAATAAATAAATAAATAAATAAATAAATAAATAAATAAATAAATAAATAAATAAATAAATAAATAAATAAATAAATAAATAAATAAATAAAATAGCAACAAATTATTGACTTTTTATTACCCCCTTGAAGGGCCTTGGCCTACCAAGAGACCGCTACTCAGCTCGAAGGCCTGCAGATTATGAGGTCTGGTGTGGTCAACACGACGAATCCTCTCGTCCGTTATTCTTGGCTTTATAGACCGGGGCCGCTATCTCACCGTCAGATAACTCCTCAATTCTAATCACGTAGGCTGAGTGGACCTCGAACCAGCCCTCAGGTCCAGGGAAAAATCCCTGACCTGGCCGGGAATCGAACCCGGGGCCTCCGGGTAGGACGCAGGCATGCTACCCCTACACCACGGGGCCGGTATTTTTATTCAGAATTATTTAATTTCTGCTTTAGGAATATAATTTGAATACAAAACTCCACATTATACTACGCTGCTCTGGCTATCGAATTATTCCAAGAGAAATCCTGAGGTTTTCTTACAGCATTCCCTATAAATAAATTAATATAATACTGATAATATCACATCCAGTGCAGAATACCTAAGTGCTAAGTGTTGTATGGTTATTAAATGAAGTTGTAAAGGAATTTCCATGTTGGTCGTCAATTTTTCTTGAAGAGCCTATACTTTTCCCTTCTTATTCCATTTGATGATGTGATCAGCGTTCAAAGCTGGCCACACAATTACGAACATCCTAGCAATTTTCTGACTTGGTTACACAATATGTGATAAATGATGTCGCTTGCTCGTGAAGCTGCCTGTGCGAAAAGACAGGTTTTGGAAAATAAAGACTGATTTTGTCCAAAGTTGTCCGTGATACTTCTTTAGAACATTTGCAGACGCCGCTGGATGGTAGTCAAATTGTCATTTTATTAATTAAATTGACCTTTGTTGTAACAACATTTGGTCATCCTCCATGTACAAAGTAAAATTGCTGGTGATATGGCTATAACACCTTTCTTCATTCTCAGTTTGTGTGAAGACATTTATGTTATTTATGTTGTTAGACTGGTAATAAATTATTAACGGTAAGGAACTTTATCTTCTCCATGGTAACTCACAATACTGTCTGAACATTTGTAGATTATTTTATCCCCAGGTTAAGCTTGAAGTTAGCGATTATTGATTTGAATTGAATTGCTCTTGCATCAAGCTGCTGAGCGTTAACGGTAGTGAATTTTTTGCTATTTGCTTTACGTCGCACTGACACAGGTATGTCTTATGGCGACGATGGGATAGGAAAGGCCTAGGAATTGGAAGGAAGCGGCCGTGGCCTTAATTAAGGTACAACCCCGGCATTTGCTTGGTGTGAAAATGGGAAACCACGGAAAACCATCTTCAGGGCTGCCGATAGTGGGGCTCGAACCCACTATCTCCCAATAACTGGATACTGGCCGCACTTACGCGACTGCAGCTATCGAGCTCGGTACTGTTGTTCTAATGGATATTGCATGTGTGGGTAATACTTCGAAGATTTCGTAGTTGTCATTCTAATCTTGCCTTCTTCTACTTATGAAGGCCATGTTCAGTATACCCTCTTAAAATTCGAACGCGTATGTTCCTGGTATGTATGTACTCCGAATGAGTGTATTTTGTCGGTTCAGGGAAACTCTATCTTAACTAGCATTTTTCACATCTTACATCAAAGAAAATTTATGCCAGTAATCACCATGGGGAACAATTTTGCCTAGAACACTAAGAACTATAAGAATTCTTGATGATTTCTGGCATAAACAAACTTTTAATTTGCTTTTATATAAGATGTGAAAAATGCTAGTTACGATAGCATTGCTCTGAACCGCCGATTTATGCTGCTCCAGACATCTGGCAACAGACGGGGAATATGACCTTTCATTATTACAGGTAGGTTTCTACAGATATCGCTACCCAGTAGGATTTCTTTCCCACGGAAATGTTCGACACATTAGGTTAGATCCTTGCTAAGAGGGCATGCAGATGCGTCACTGGAACTTACTACCAATTTTGAATAGGAAGGGCTTTTGCTTCAAACGTGTTTGAATTGACGTTGCGGATATAATAAGCATTCAGAATCAATGATAATCTGTAAACAGACTGATTGATGCTTCCTCCAAATAAAAATATAGTTACTATTCCGGTCTATTACGGTCTATTCCGGGTACATTCAAGTGGAGAAGCTTGATCCCCTGACTGTACGTAGCAATGTGAAGTAAAGAATAAAATTTTACATGTACTTACTTCTCTTTCCTAAAGCATTAAAGGAATTAATCAATAGCCATTATTTGTCCTCCATTAATTTTCTGTCTGTTGTAAATTATTTGCATTCCGTAATTGAGCATCTGCAGCTTTACACCCGGTAAATTAAGTCTCTTCAAATGTTATCCGTGAGAATAACGAAGTTGATTTATTTCTACACTGGATCACTTTCTTCAGAATATCTTCAGATCTGCATCTCTATTCTAGTTCCCAAATTTGAGAACAGTTGTCTGAAACCATAGTTTATTGTAAACAAGTAACATGGCACAAGCTGCTACTACCACCATTACTAAAATATTTTCATTCCTCCTCTGAAGGGGGAGGTGGGTCTCCTAGACAGTGACACCGTCTCTCAGGCCAGGGGATTTGTTACGGAGAAGGAGATGTTCGAAGAAGGTGAGAGCATTGGCGGCCGTGGCCTGTACTAGGAACTGTCCCGGCATTTGTCTTAATGCAAAAGAATGGAAAACGACGGAAAAGCATTCTCAGGAGAGCCGACGGTGGTGAACAGCCCCTCTCCGTCTCCCGAATACAGAGGCATAGAGCCACGGCAGATCCGCGGCCACCCCTCCTCTGCTCGGTTGGTCGGAGAGCAGAACTGTCGGACCAGACGAAGGCCACTCTGCTACCGCCGACCAACATGGCACATGTGTGTGAGTTGCTTCAAATGAAGTATTATGACAAATGTTATCTCCTTATTAAAAAACCAAGTTGTTTACACGCTTCAAGAAAGGTCTGAAATAACACCCTATACATAGTATTTTGATTTCCTTCTCCCTCGTCAGTAACATCCACAGAAATCTCTCCATGAAAATCCAGAGCCTGTTTCCAAAACTCGAATGGTATGAATCTAGCGGCGAGGATGGGAATTGTGCCGGCTGCTGAAGCCTGTCGCACTCGCTGGGGCAATGACTAATGGCTAACGGATGAAATGAAAATATATTGGAGAGTGTTGCTGGAATGAAAGATGACTGGGAAAGCTGGAGTACCCGGAGAAAAACCTGTCCCGCATCCGCTTTGTCCAACATGAATCTCACATGTGAGATTCCCGCGTTACGGCGCAATAGCACTGGCTGTGGAAGTAAGCTGGAGAAAGTGGCCCCCTCATTTTACCAACGGCAACTTAATGTTACTGGTTTGAAAGTATTTAATTTCTAATGTTCAGTGTTCGTATGTTCAAGCAGCTTCGGTAAATCAAATTCTCGTCATCAATGACTGGCTGTTTTCGCCTTGACCATGCGATTTATTTGGAAGTACGTTGGCTGTACTTAAATGACGATCGCATATGCGGACAGAATAGGTCTTTATTACTTATACTCAAAATGGAATAACTATACTAACTGTTTAATAAATTAAAGGGTTATCCTGGAACTATTCAGACATTTTAAAGGATTTTAGTAATTCACGACCTTCAGGATTTCTGGAACTTGAGTTTTGTGGAAAATACACAATACCGTTTATGCCTGTCTTAATTTTTGGACACCATTCCATATACGTATTAATCATTCTATGTTTCATACCTTTTTAACAACTATGTTTAAAACAAGTGAAATGTAGCTTTATTTTCTTTTCGACAAACTGGAGCGGCTCAAGATACGTCCTACAGCTCCTAGCCAATGTTCTCCGGACGTTCCAACTGAAGAGATACGTTGTAATACTCCTTTTATCCGACAGTTCATGTGTTTGACCACTGTGTGCTGTTATCGTGGTCCTTTAGTATGTAGTTCCTTTTAAAGAACTTGGTATCGTTTATTCAATATTATTTCTGGATTAAAGCCAGGTATATGTATTTAACGAATCGTTAACATTAAAGGTCGAGATTCCAGCGAAGTTTCATTAGCTTTCATTTAGGAAATTCATACGGTATGATGATCTGCTGCTGACAGAGAGCATAGAAATGCTCCTTGGAAACGTGTAATGGAAGTCTGTTGAGCGAATCACGAACTGATCATTCAACGCCCTCTATTGACTGGACTCAGAGATCGTAACAAATTGACTCACTGTCCTCTGCCGACAATTACTGGAGTGCGTGGCAGTGTCCCGTGGTCTCTTCTCGCTTATATTTCTAAAGTGCAGGTTTCCATGTATTTGTTAACTTGGAGCAATGCTGGTGTGTGGGTTCGAATCCACTATCCCCCGAATGCAAGCTGACAAATAAAGATACCCGAACCCCATAGCCAACTATGTAGCCCGGAGATTGTATGATTTTTCGTCACTTTGAATACTAGGTCCTTCTTACAAGTAAAATTAGCTCAACAATGTTATTGAGCAAACTGCTCTACTAAAATAAAGATCTCTTTCTCTGTTGAGGTACTATTTTGCACTCCAATTCTTCATTAACGCTGATTATTAGCGTGTATACTGTATAGAATTAGCCATCACTTACACAGACCTAACACGCTTCACTTATTCGTGAAGCAAAATGCGGACCACAATAATTGAACATGTTTAATATTTCACACATTGCTTTGAAATTGATCACAATAATTCCTAGTCATTGTTCTGTCTTCTGCCCAACGAGCATATATTGGCATTGTGGGAACCATCACGAACTCGCGCTGTATCCTGTATTGAGCATGCCTGTGGTGAGAACAAATTCCATATTATACTGCCCAATGATCGTCTCGCAATTACTGACATAATACTCCTACGCTGATATCGAAATTATTGGTTGGTTATTCCAGATTGTGTATTACCAGCTTAGCGAGAAATATTACCGTTGATTTCATTATCAGTGCTTTCCAAATTTAATTCGTCGGTCTCAAAAGCACACGAGGCCACGTTTTCGTGCCATATGCAGTTGTGGATAACACCCAAACCAAATCCCTTGGGGCTAGAGCCCTGATGGGCGTTATTCTGCCAAGTGATCGTTAGTCAGCCTGCAGATTAAGAGATGACCCGTGATCATGTTATTTGCGTTCCAGAACCCTCCGTCCGATAGTTCCTTGATATTGGTCTCATTTAGCCTACGTTGACTTAGAACCAGCTCTCAGATTCGGGCCTGGTCGGGATTCGAACCCTTTGCCTCAGAACAAAGTTGCCATGGTTTGAATTCTAGTCTACGCACAGGGTAGAATAAATACCACTTTTCCCATCTTCATCACTTGCAATAGCTGTTCAAATCGCTTTCGGAGGAAATTGATACATTCACCCGATTTATTGTATGGCTCCGAAACGTGGGCAGCTAGGAATACCGACGGAGCCGAACTAGATATCTTCGAAAGGGAAATACAGCGACAAACGTAAATTATCTTGTAAAATTATCTGCGTACTCGCTTCGGCGATACATATAGTAAAAAACTGGAATGATACAGAGTAGATTAGCATGGCCCCTGCGCAAGGATGACACGCAAAATCGTGAAGCGTTCCACGACTTTGTCCGCCTCTGTAGTGTAGAGGTTAGTGTGATTAACTGCCACCCCCGGAGGCTCGGGTTCGATTCCCGGCTCTGCCACGAAATTTCAAAAGTGGTGCGAGGGCTGAAACGGAGTCCACTCAGCCTCGGGAGTTCAACTGAATAGAGGGGGTTTCGATTTCCTCCTTAGCCAACCTTGAAGGAGTTTTCCGTGGTTTCCCACCTCTCCTCCAGGCAAATGCCGGAATGGTACCTAACTTAAGGCCACGGCCGCTTTCTTCCCTCTTCTTTGTCTATCCCTTTCAATCTTCCCATCCCCCCGCAAGGCCGCTGTTCAGCATAGCAGGTGAGGCCGCCTGGCCGAAGTACTGGTCATCCTCCCCAGTTGTATGTTCCGACTCAGAGCCTTAAGCTCCAGGACACTGCTCTTGAGGCAGTAGAGGTGGGATCCTTCGCGGAGTCCGAGGGAAAAGCCAACCCTGGAGGGTAAACAGATTAAGAAAGAAAGAAAGAAAGAAAGAAAATTATTTGCACATCGTGGCTTAAGAAATAATATCACCTATCTGGCAATGCTCTTCCTATCCAATATTTACCTTAAGGCTAGTCACGCCTGCCAGTCCCATATGGATATGCAATCCATCAGCACAATTTTTGTTTTTTCTGCTTTTCGTATGCTTTTGTGTACAGGAAAATGAACTTTATATACAGCGTGATTCAGCCGCCCCTTCCAATGTCGTTTTATGCAACCCACAATATTCATTCCGTCCTGAAAACATCTGCCCTGCCGGTATGTTCAGACAACACATCCGGATATCTTCGTATTTACCATCTCACCATGATAAGACGCCGTAATGTTATACTCGTATTAAACACTGGAAGATATGCGTGTGCCTTCTAGGTCATATGAACCTGACACGCCGGCGAAACACTAATTTGATATTGTGACCGCAGTAAACCTAATACTTGCTATCAAGTGCCCAGTGTGCCGTACGGAACCGTAGTGTAGTTGATAAAGGCGTGGCGGAGCGGGCTTGTATGTCAAGTGTGCAGTTCGAGTCCTGGGCGAAGATAACAATTTCTTGAAATATTTGTTTAATACGTACCTTGCGTAATGAAATAAAATGTCGTATGGCTTTTAGTGCCGGAATATTCCAGGACGGGTTCGGCTCGCCAGGTGCAGGTCTTTCTATTTGATACCCGTAGGCGACCTGCGCGTCGTAATGAGGATGAAATGATGATGAAGACAACACATACACCCAGCCCCCGTGCCATTGGAATTAACCAATTAAGGTTAAAATCCCCGACCCGGCCGGGAATCGAACCCGGGACCCTCTGAACCGAAGGCCAGTACGCTGACCGTTCAGCCAACGAGTCGGACACCTTGCGTAATGTTAGTTCAATAGCCGCTTTCATGCAAATTGTATGTGAATGAATGTTTTTGTGGCCCTAAGAAGGGCCGATTAGTTAGCAGGTCGGATACATACCGGAAATAATAGGAACACAACTGCCCTGACATCGTTTTATCGCAGCAAATGCTCGATGTGTCGACCGTTTTCGTTTATGCACATTCGGGTCCGATGTCCAGTAGAATTTCTTGCGCGCTGAAGCATTCCAGGTGCAATTTATCGGCTGACGTCCGTGATGAGTTGCCGGAGCTGGTCGGGATTTTCCGGCGCTTGAGTGTGAACGACGTTCTTCAAATGTCTCCACAAGAAGAAGTCTAACGGCGTTAAATCCGGTGATTTGGCGGGCCAAGAAACAGGGCCTCCTTGTCCTATCCATTTTCCTGGCAGTTCCTCGTTCAGATAATTACGAGCTAAGTCGAATATGATGGAGCTCCATCCTTTTGCAACCACATCGTCAAATGATCTTTCAAGGGTACATCCTCCAGCAACAGTGGGAGTTCCTGACGCAGAATGTTCAGGTAGCGTGGGCTCGTCCAATGGCCCTCAAAGAAATAATATCCAATCAGGCGATCCCTCATCAAGATTCCATACCACACATTAAGTCCCCTTGATGGGCCCCCTGTCGCACCCTGTGAGGATTGTCTGGACTCCAATAGCGCATGTTGTGGCGATTGACGTTCCCATTATTGTGCAAGCGCGATTCGTCCGAGATACGAATCCTGCATTATTGTCCAGCTTGCCTAATAGCCACCGACAGAACTCCATTCGAGCTTAGAAATCCTGCCCATGGAGCTCTTGGTGTAGCTCAAGACGGTATAGGTGAAATTTATTTTCATGCAGTATTCGCCAGTATTCGTGTTCACCTGTCGTGCAATCGCCCTTGTTCTGATGTGTGGTTTATTACGAACTACCTCCAGAACGGTCTAATCAGGCGATTCACCAAGATTCCACACCAAACATTCACTCCCCATCGTAATTTATGGGCCGGCTGTCGCATCCGGGCCTATCACGGACTGGTGGCTGGTTGGAAATCACGTCTGTTGTCCTTAGGCGTCCATCAAAACGGCGGAATGTCGTAGCAACCGGGTGTCGCCTGTCGGATACCGTCCCTGGTACAGAAGTAGTGCCTCGCACTAAATGAGGAGCATGCCAACGTATTTCCTCTGTGGAAAACATGCCGAATGACAGCAAAGATTACAGTACATTCAAGCCCTAACCAGCGAGTATGCGCAGGGCACAAGATGAATACCAGCGTCATTCTACTGTTTGAATGTGGCAAACGTGGGCATGTGTTTACGTGTTCATACGTCATACCTATGCAAAAATATGTGAACGATGGAGGATTCTAACCGCTGCTGGCACATTCTGTCGATTGCTAGGCGGACGTCTAACCACATCCGCTACGCTACACGAATGGAAACATGCTGGTAGTACAACGAGAGCAGAGTAAATACGCCATCCGGTTCGGTGTTTAAGACATTAATTACTGCACTGTTACCTAGTTTCATGCATTGATTCCCCTCTTCGTTACATACGGTCACGAGGCACTACACATTAACAGTTACATAGCAAAAGGACGTTGCTATATGATTTCAAGGCGTCATGTTTGGCGAACGGATCATTTAACATTTCGCTAGGGTTCATAATCTTGTGCAAAATGTGCTCACTGAATATTAGTACCATGTAGTACGCCTGCAGATGAATAGCACTCCTATAACCATGTGCACGTTAGTTGGGCTGCAGCAAACGATATTGGAATGGGCTGCTGAATCACACTGTATATTAGATTATATTGTAGAGTGCATAAATACGTCAAGCAAACATACATCTCTACTGTACGGTACGGTAAGTTTCATTTTCCTTTACACGTAACCATAGGAAAAACATAAAGAACGAATATTGTTCTGACGGACTGCATATCTATATGTGGCTGGGGGAGGGTGGGGGCGTGACCTGTCTTAAGAAATATAACGGATAGGAACAGCATTATCAGATAGAAGGTATTGTTTCTTAAGCGACGATAAACCTGGTGGTCCTCAAGCCCCTTACTTTCTACTTACCACTGTCCCAAATACGCTAATGTTGAATGGGATGCCTCGTCGCTGGTTCATAAAGGAGCTCTGCATCGTACTGTATTTCGGATGTGAAAAAATAGTAGAAATTTGAATATACACGTTGTGTAACAGGGTGTATTTGTAAACAAAAGTTTAATTAATCAATAATTTATACACGTACACAGCTAAAAAGTTGCTTGTATGTGGTATGTGCCTCGAAAGATCCATTAAGGTCTTAATTGTAATTCTGTTCGGTGAAATGCGTGTATAGAAGGGAGGCGGCTATTTGGAAACTCCTACGAACACCGTCCACAAGCTTCGGCTGCATTCCGACCAGATTATTCATAGATTAAAATTATGTCTGTGTATTCTTCGTTGCTGAACACACCAGCCATTTTCGATATGTTGACAACAACTGGAGTGCTACTGTACCAAATACCAGCCTGCTACTGAGCGCTTGCATTTGAAGGGTAGCGCTGAGGAACTTGCAGCGAGCGGTCGTCCTATTGTTCTCTTCATATTCTGACGCTAACTAATCTGCAGGCAGTAATACGCCTTGACAATCAGTTACTAGGCATCCCATTTATCATTAGTGCATCCAGTGCTTTTTGTAGCTCTTTAACATCGTGTGATCCTAGAACCATATCATCGGCATATAAATACGTGGTTACTTCGTTTGTCACCTCTTTTATCGCTTGGACCACATCATAGGTAGCTACATTAAACAATAGAGGACTGAGAGGGTCACCCTGTAGAACGCCATTTGTCTGCGTGATCTCCCTCGATGAGGTTATATTGTCTGAGATGATGACAGTGTTATTTATCAACATGTTATGGATCAAAAGAGTGAGCGCCTTGTCCTCTACAAGAGAATCTAGTTTCGACGATATGATGTTTCTATTAAGATTATCGAAGGCCTTGGAGAAATCTATGAACACTGTGTGAAATTTACCCTTTGGTAGCCGTAAGGTGTCATGTATATCGTCCAGTAGATTTCTTATTGCGTGTAGAGTACTTCTTCCTCTTCTAAATCCATATTGCTCTTCCGGAAGTTTGGCTTCGATTTCTTCCGTCAGTCGAGTGGTTATTAGCTTGGTGAGTATCTTCATCAAATTATTCTCCAGAGCAATCCCTCTATAGGAATTTGGATCAAGCAAGTTACCCTTTCCTTTGTATAAGACCTTCAATGTGGAGGTTTTCCATGCTTTGGGGATGTCTCCTAGTAACAAGCAGAGGTTCATGAGATTCGTTATGGATGGAAGTAATACATTTATTGAAGCTTTAATGTGTTCACTGAAAATGCCATCAGGGCCCGGTGCTTTTCCATCTTTTAGTTTGAGTATAGTGTCAGAGACTTCTTTCTGTGAGAATAGGGTGATGCCTCCCCTGTCTGCTTCAACGTATTTTCTTGGATAGGCTGTTACGGATCTTTGTTGGTTTAGGATGCGTGAGAAGTGCTTTTCCCATGTATTCATGTCTATTTTGCCAGTTGTTGGAACTTTACGTGGTTTTAATGCCATGAATGGGTCCTTCTTGGCTTCGTCAGCCATCTTCATTGCTTCAAGTTCAATATACTTGTTTCTAGAAGTCTTCAGTAGTTCTTTGTATTTCCTTCTGAGCTGACTGTAGTTAGTTAAGTCTTCTATATTCAGTGTTGTTTTTGCCACATGAAGAGCCTTCAGGACTTGCTTTCTTTCCAAATAGCAGGTCTCATTGAACCACTTTTTGGATTTTCGTGGAGTTATTGTGATGAAGGCGGATCTGAAGATGTCTTCTAAAACAGAAGCTGCAGTATCCAATTCATGTTCCATTATTTTGTGGTTTAAGTCCATGATTTTATCGGTGCTTTGCAGGAGGACGTTCTCATTAAGCTTTCGGGCTATAGGCTTCATGGCGGTTTGTGCATTCCATGGGTGGGAAAGAACGTTCAGATGAAAGATCGCTGAGACTGGACAGTGCTTCTTTAATATTGACTCTGGAGATGAGTAGCATACCTTATAATCAATTAGTTTAAGTCCAGCACCTTTGAAGAATAGAACATCAATTGTACTGCTTCCATTGTGGGCAAAGTACGTCTTGTCAGATTTCCTGTTGACGAGGGTGAATCCTTCTTCCTCCAACGTTTGAAGCAATTCATGACCTCGATATTCATTGTTGTTTATCCTGCAATTTAAGTCTCCAGCAATGATTGTATTATTTTCTTGGTTCACCTTCGATAGAGCAGTCAAGAGGATATATAATACATCTTCCATTGCTGAGGAGGGGTCGATATATAATCCTATTACCGATAATTTGTTGGATTCCATTATTATAATGTTCTTATCTCTATAAGTGCATGACAGTTTTCCAACAACGGGTTTAAAGAAGCAGGCAATACCACTCACGGGTCTGCCTCGTTGCCCTTGTATGGCGAGTACTTGCTCTGAGTAGAATCCAGGTATGTTGATTTCGGTGGTCGCGAATGTTTCAGTCATGATAATAATGTCTTGCTTGTCGATGAGGTTTCCCGTAGCTAAAGTCATAGTGTTTTTAAGCCCTTCCACATTCCAGAGGAGGAAATTGAGCGTTATATTTTTCTTCTTTTCCCTTTTGTCGAAAAAGACGATATCTTCTCACTACGGCGTATTCTGGCCAGAGTTCCGGATCGGTGACCTTTCCAAGGTCGTTGAGAGGGATAACCACTTTGTATGATTTAAGTTTTCCCTTTGTTTGGAGTTGTTCACATTCTATTACCTCCTCTACTTTCAAGTTCTTCAAGTGATTCTTTATCATCTCTACTGAAGTATTTTGGTCCAATCTGCCTATGTAGAGCCATGCTCTTCGGGGGGCCGCACGAAGTTCCATGTTCTTTTTATCTTTCTCATTTTCTAAATCATTCCGCTTTGTTCCAATGAAGGTTGGAGTTTTTATTGATGTTGTAAAAGATCTCCGTCTGTTTTTGACGGCTTCGACCCATTCTGCGTTATCAGAAGACTGTTGTTCGGATCTTATTAATGGTGCGGTATCTTTACTGCAATGGGAGAGTTCTTCTCTACCACCGATATTTCCCTGGATCCTTTGGGTAGACACATTTGTTAATTCCAAGGCCCTCTTTGGTTTAAGGTTATGATCGGCCGTGCGCGTTGCTTTATGTCGTTTCATTTCTTCAGATTCTTTACGTGACGTCATCTCTTTTGAATTTGTGTCCGGTATCATATCAATATCTACCGGATTGACCTTATTGGGCACATTCAGCGCTGGTTCTCTGTAATTTGTAACTGTATATCTACTAAGTGTTTCAAATTCTTTTCCGATCGCATTGTGAATTTCCTTCCCTATTTCATTTGTGATATTAATCTTCAGATCATTTAGCAACTTTTGCAGATGTTCTGATATCTTATTCAACACACTCCTTTCTATGTCCACAATGTTAATCTTTGATTTACATTCTATGCATAGCCAGGTTAGTTTACAGTTCTTCCGTTTTGCGATATCGTATTCTCCTTTAGTTAGTTCTGAACAGTGGAAGTGCTGCCACTGATGGCAACTTTCACATTCAATTGCTTCGTCCTTACTAGTTACTGTTTTGGAGCAGATGTTGCATTTGTCCTCGACGGTAGTAAACTCTGTGGTGGGCGGCATCTTGAGATCTCCTTGCACGGTCAAATGCACAGCCTGTATCTTGCTATCACTGTTCTACTTCACCTCACTTTGGCCTGTGAGAGATTTCAAATACACAGCACTTCTTACCAATTTTGTCGTTATGGAATCTTTGTGTCCCTACGCACTATATTACCGAGTAATTTACTTCAGAAGACAATTTTTGTTTTGTTTTGGTTAATCTCTGTGATCAGAGATAGGCTCACTTGTAACTTTTAATACATAGTTTCACGGTCACGTGATTCGCCTAGTTCCGTCATTTTGTGTCTGTGTACATGTCTGGAGTAACCAGCGTTGAAATAATATTAATGACAGTTGTTATCCCTTAATCCGAGGATCATCAATTTTATAAGGCGTTTTAATTAGATATACACAATGTTCATTGCTTGATGCTTGAGATTTCGCAGTGAGCCGTCTATATTAGTAGTACTTTTCACAAGAACAGCACTCTCCAAATTAGCACTTTACTATTAGTATTTACTTTACAGTCACTATCACTTTATAATACTATATCTACACTTGGGCAGATATAAATGAATTGCAGGTAAACATCGAAAAGACTGTCTACATGATTTTCAGGAAGGGTGAACGAACATCCTCAAGTGACAAAGTGACGTACAAAGCAGAAACATTAAACGACGTGAACAGTTTTAAATATCTGGGCTTGACGATGCAGACGACAGCAAACTCCTTTAGACTTCATATTAGACTACGTGCTGCGGCAGCTATGAAAGCGATATTTGACATCAAGAATCTAAACAGACTATCTCTCAAGACGGCCATTACCCTGTTTGACGCAAAAATAATCCCTATTTTAACATATGGACTGGAAATCATTTGGGATAAGCTAACAAAGAATGACCTACACATTCTAGAAAAAGTCAAAGCCCGATTCTTAAAGACAACCCTGTGTGTGTCTAGATTCACTAGATCAAGACTGGTTTATGAACTCGCAAAGGAGCCTTTCCTAATCGAAGATTTGAGATTCAAGCTTGCTCTACCTTATACAGACCAATGGAAGAAACTCCTGGACGAAAGAGTGGCCAAAAGGAATGATATTTGTCCCGAATTCTATACGACTGAAGCAATGACGAACAGAACATGGACCAATACAAACCAGGACCTCCGACATTTTATCAATTCTATGGCAATTCATGGATACTACTACAAACTCTGCAAAACCAGGATCTTTCATGAACCGGACGAGAGTTGTGTGTGTAAACTGTGTAATTTGACTTGTTCTCGTTACCATGTCGTGGAATGCTCTAAGAGAAATAGGCCTATAATTGACTTATGTTTAAATGACATGTAATCGCTTTATATACACAAATTGTGTGCTATTAAATTATATATATTTATCATTAGTGCATGCGGAACACTTGTAAGGAGAAAGTACGGTGCTGGCAGGCCACCTGGTGTACATGAACATTTGAAATATTGTTTTCAATTGTTGTTATTACAATACTGATGAAAAATGTACCGGGACTATTAGTTTACGTCTGGCTTCATGTGTACTTCTTTAGTTTTACAAGGACTTCTACTTGAGTAATTTCAAGTTGTTTTCTTTTTCACTTGATGTAATAGTACGTGTTTGTGTGTTTCATATAATTAGGTTTGTAGATATCTGAATCACAAATAAATAAATAAATAAATAAATAAATAAATAAATAAATAAATAAATAAATAAATAAATAAATAAATAAATAAATAAATAAAATAGCATGCTGTTTCACTGTTAATGCGAATATTATAATCTACCTAAATATACAACTTTCCTTAAATAACACACTTCAGTCATTCACTAACGTGCAGCATTTGAAGTAGAACGTCAGCTTCAAGATCTTAATCCACCGTATCGGATGACTCAGCAGTCATGTCTGTCGAACTATTACTACAGTCAATTCGAAAAATTTAAATTTACTGTCGAAAATGCGCCTCTTTCCATGAAAATGGTACATCATGCTTTTCAGCACTGATATTTTAAAGGAGCAATTTCTTTCCGATCTTCACAATACCGTAAGAAAGTTTAGCGTTCAACACTTTGATCAAACTGGGCGAGTTCTGTCTTCTTCTTCCGTGCCAGCGTTTACCGGAAGTCTGACTTCCGTCCATATTCGCTTTTTCACACCACCTAGCAATGTTAGGAACAGTCTTCTCACTAACCAGCCCTTTCCACAGCTCTCTGTAATGAAATTCTGAGTTCATTCCTCTTTCCCTTCTTATAAAAGTTTAGAACAATTTTTATGACCTTTCTACTCTGAGAGTGGATCACCGGGTGAGTTCACCGTGCGGTTAGAGGCTCGAAGCAGTATTCTTGCATCCGGGAGGTAGTGGGTTCGAACCCCACTATCGGCAGCCCTGAAGATGGTTTCCCGTGCTTTCCCATTTTCACACCAGGAAAATGCTGGGGCTGTACCTTAATTAAGGCCACGGCCGCTTCCTTCCAACTCCTAGGCCTTTCCTATCCCATCGTCGCTGTAAGACCTATCTGTGTCGGTGCGACGTAAAGCCCCTAGCAAAAAAATTCCTAGAGTGGAGAGTCCGATTCTACCCAGCGCCTCACATTCGAAAAGTATGTGTTCAGCTGATTCCTCTGCTTCATTGCATTTCCTACATATGTTGTCTCTTATTACTTCAGTTCTATGTAGGTGTTTTTTTCAGATAGCAGTGTCCTGTCAACAGTCCTACTACCCATCGTATATTTTTTCTCCTGAGTTTCAATAGTTCTTTAGTATGCTTCTTGTTTGGTCCTTTTATTTCCTCTGCAAGCCTGCATCCTGGAGTAGTTTTCCAGTTTTCCATTTGTTTCTTTTGTATCCGATTTCCTATGTAGTGTCGGGCTTGTCCATAGGAAATCCCGCAAACATGTCCTGCACCTACAAAATGTGTTTCTGCCCCTTTCCTGGCCAGTTCATCTGCCTTTTCATTTCCTTTTATACCTGCATGCCCTGGTACCCATATTATTTTGACAATATTGTACTTCGAGAGCTTCAGGAGGAGTGGCAAAATCAGACAATTCTGAATATTATCCGGACTGCCTCTAGTGCTTTAATGGCCGCTTAGCTGTCCGTAAAAATGAAAATCTCTTTATTCCTATTTCATTTTCAGATTTTCTTCAAGACATGTTGTGATATCTATCATTTCAGCTTGAAAGACTGTAGTGTGTCTGCGCGTTCTCATCTGGATTGATCTCTTCTTCCCCCGTTGATCCCTCCTCCTGTGCCATTCACAGTCTTTAAGCCATCAGTCCATCACACTACATCTTCTTTTTCAGTATTCCATTTGTTGATATCCCAGTCTTATTTTTTATTATCTGGGTCTCAAACGGTTTTTAAAAGTTGTACTTTGGTATCATACGATCAGGAGGCATGTGTAGAACTTCCTCTGTTATTACTCGGTTAATTTTACAGTGTCCTAGATTGGGTCTTTGTGCATTCCAGCACTTTGATTGAGCCAATGTATATGAACTCATTCTAGGCTGTCCTTTTATGAAACTGCATAGTGATGGGAGGTCTAGTAAAGTATTCACGCCTTCTGTCGGCGTAGTTCTCATAGCCCCAGTTATGGCTATGCATGCCATTCTCTGTAGGCTATCCAATCCACTGCCGACTTTTCCTTGACTTATTTTCTGCCACCAGATGATTGCAGCATAGGCCACCAACGGTCTATTGATATTATGTATATTCATATAACCAGTGATGGTCTTAGACCCATGTCTTCCCAACGGCTCTTTTACATGCATACAGCAATTTCTTGGACCGGGTTATGTTCCTTTCTATATGTGGATTCCCGGTTAGAATTTTATCTAACACTACACATAGGTGCAGTGCCTGTTCTACCATATATATCTTGCCCAGAGATCTTCAGTCATCTCTTTCTCTCTAATTTTCTCCTTCTTGTAAAAGGGACCAGAGTTATCTTGTTCGGGTTGACTGATAGTTGTTCTTCCCGACACCAGTTCTCCACAAAGTTGAGTGATCTTTGCATGAGGCCCTGGATAACACTCAACACCTTACCTCGTACCATAATCACTAGTTTATCTGCGTATCCTTGTGTGTAGAAACCCTGTTCGTTGAGCATAGCTATGATTTTGTTCACCACGGCGTTCCACAGCAGAGGCGAAAGAACTCTTCCCTGAGCACAACCTCGGGTAGCCCTAACCTTCAGCGTTTTATGGTAGGCTTTACAGCCGCTAGAGTTTCTTACGTGAAATATTTATTGCATATTGCAGTTAGAAAAGTTGAAAACAAGTTTACATTTTCACATCATTTAACTTATTCGTCTAGATTTTCATTTGCACAATATTTAGCCATTCTGGAAAGTTTGTTGAATGATGATGACTGATATGAGAAGTGAGAGATGTGTGATTTAAAATGTTGTTCTTACACAAGATGCCAGCACTGCCGGGCTCAACTTTGTTACACTGCTATGGTCGTATTTTGTTGCTTGGTAGCCGCGGAGAATCGGAGTAGAAAGTCGCGTTGTTAGAAGTACGATTTTATGTTTGTAAGAGACATAATGCACAATGTAAATCATATATCTCTTACTTCCGACATCATTCACCATTGTTCAATACAATTTTTTAATTGCTAAAAATTGTGGAAATGAACATTTAAATCAATAAAAAGATGTGAATGTATGTATATTGGTTCTAACCGCGAGACAATATATAGGCCTACTTATCACGTACAAAACGAGATTTCCACTTCCGAAGATTCATATGGCCCTGAGGTTCACTCAGCCTACACCAAAAATGAATACCAGGTTAATTCCTGGGGGCAAAGGCGGCCGGGCGTAGGGCTAACCACTCTACCCCATCACGTGCCGAGGTTAACAATGGTGGAAGCCTTTACCTTCCACTTCTCCAAAGGCCTTCATGGCCTGTACGGAGGTGACTTTGCTTTGCTTTTATCACGTACATAGCCACATATTAACATTAACGGAATTGAAGATTTGAGGTAAACGCACTTATTGACTCTCACTGCATATACTGAATTTAATGTGGATTTCAATTAAACCTCCGTACATAATAGTTGAACTGTTGGTCGCATAAATTATCTCAGCTATTCCAGTACAGTTTTGTGATATAAAAGGAGAACTATTTGAATTTTCCATGATATTTTTATGTACAATATTTGTTAAATGATAATGATAGTAAAATAATAATAATAATAATAATAATAATAATAATAATAATAATAATAATAATAATAATAATAATAATAATAATAATAACTCTGCCTGCTGCCATTTCTTGATGGATACAGTACTTTTGTATCCATCTCTTAGCACAGGCCAGAGTAAAGTGTAGCTTCCACTGAAGTCCCAGTCTCATCCATGACTGTGACAATATGGAAGCTGCTGGGGTATGGGTGGTGCTGAGTAATTACATTCAGAGCACGACTAGTGCATCTGAGTGTTATGAAAGATGTTGCTGATAGGGTCAATCGTGCTGCAACAGCACTTTCTGACCCAGTGAGGAAAGCAATGGCAAACTACCTCACTCCTCATCTTGCCTAGTACGCCTCATTTTGGTGCTGCCATTGGTTTTTGCGGTTTCATTATAACCGCGTAACCTTTGGTGGTGCTATTTGAGGATCCAACCAGCCTCTGGGCTGATGACCTAACAGACAGACAATAATAATAATAATAACATCCAACGTGAACATGGAAGTGTAGGTACTGGTTTGGTTCCCGCAGATGTCCAGTTGGCCCTTTTGATTCTGCACCTAACACCTCTTCGGTATGTCATATATGAATTCGATATATAAAGGTTTATTTCGAGTACAAAGTAGTCGTAAAAATATTCGCTACTTAAGTCATGAATTCATAATTTATACTCGATTTCGTAGCCCACTTACAAACATGACAACGTGATGAACTTTGACCCGCTATTCTGATATAATATCTATTACCTACATGTATGGATATTGTGCTCTTCATTATGAGACACCCCGCGGCGTGTAACAATGGCGAGGAATACACTGATATACGGCGAAGACCGCCACCGTGTAGGGGAACATGCGGGGTCGATGGACAATGTAAAATGAAATGGCGTATGGCTTTGAGTGCCGGGAGTGTCCGAGGACATATTTGGCTCGCCAGGTGGAAGCAGGTCTTTTGATTTGACATCCGTAGGTGACCTGCGCGACGTGATGAGAATGAAATGATGATGAAGGCGACACATACACCCAGCCCCTTTGCCAGCCAAATTAACCAATGATGGTTAAAATTCCCAACCCTGCCATGAATCAAACCCAGGACCCCTCTGACCAAAGGAGAGCACGATAACCATTTACCCATGGACGGACTAGGTAGGTCGTACGCAGAGCTGGAAGCGGCATAAAATATGACGACCTCATCATTGAGTAATATCTTGAGATTCTTATTAGCTGTTATTCTTCTACAGAAAATATATTGGTAGGGTTTTATAGATTTGACCGCAATTGCAGGGTGTATATCGATAGATGTATATCTCCTTGTAACCAATCATAAACACACCATCAGTCTTCTGGTAGTCATGCTTTTATTCCAAATTACATATAATACATATAATATCAGGATTGTTAATAAAAGAAAGGCATGCATGGTTACGATTACTACGCATGGACTTGGTAAAGAAAAACAAAAGTCAATTGAACCTCGAATAAAACGTACTGAGGAATCAGAAGTGGTGAAAGGGAATCATAATATCTTCAACCAACTCTAACTGCAAAAAGGGAAAAAGGGTGATGACAAATACAAAGGCTTATATCAGGTACACTGAAGATAAGCAGAGATACACTATCGAATACAACATAAATCATCTTGATGCCTTTTAATATTATGTCTGTATTTTCTCTTGCTCTACTTTATTTCTGCGATTTTCGAGTAAAGTATTTATACATAACTAGCAGAAGTACCCGTTCTTCGTACGGGTTATCAGAAACTTGCTTTAGTTACTCATACTGTCGGTGTGATTGATTTCATTAGATATTTATATCACTGATGTATTTACTTAAGTACGTAGAAATCATTTGTCATGTTTGGAATTATAATGGATCTTCTTTTTCTTTTCTTCATGGGGGCCTCTAAATACAGTATTAGTTCCTAATTAGCGTCGACCTCTAAGATCTTTTGCTACCATATTTTCCCTTCCTTCCCAACTAGATATACCTGCTCCCTTCACAAAGCTGCAGGTTTAGTGTAAGTATACTTCCGCTAGATAGTACTACAAATATAAATATTATTGAATGTCTTTGTTTGATCCGGTATTTCGTAACTATTACAAATGATCAAGGAAATGCGCGATGCATAAAAGAAACTACTATAATCATCGAGGATTATAATTCTCAGGGCTTGTCACTCATGTCGCACATCATATAATGAATCTGAGTATAAATGTTGAGAAATTTTTTCAAGTCATGGGCGCACCATCTTGACAATTGTGTACAGTATATAGGTTGTTTTCGTGGTTAAAATGATCGTAAAGTGGACGAAAATATCGGCACTAATAACATCAGTTATCCTGCTACTCCATGATTTGATAGAAAATAGTTTAAACTATAGGTAACAGACTCAGCAAAATGCTGAAATCTAAGCCAGTGCGTATGAACGGAGGCCCGTCGGCATCCACTGGTCGCTGTACTACGGAGATCTCCCTTCCTTCACTCCCTTTCCATCCCCACCCAAAGGAGTGCTATGAGCGTCTTATACAACAGTTTATTTTTTCC
The DNA here is from genome assembly GCF_040414725.1 of Anabrus simplex. NCBI lineage: Eukaryota > Metazoa > Arthropoda > Insecta > Orthoptera > Tettigoniidae > Anabrus > Anabrus simplex. The sequence goes on from NC_090265.1 coordinate 905,247,371, forward strand.
AGGTAGTAAGTCATGTGTGTATCAATTTTGGTTGGCAGCTATGCCCAAACGTACATGCATAATCTAGCTGCTGTAGAATCCTGGAGCTGACGTTGCCATGGTTACGGCTTTTCGTTTCTTTATCCGATTCCTAGAGGGGTAGTGTGGTTCCAATATCTCCATAACGGTTGGTTTTAGGGCCTTAAAACATGGTTTTCGGGCCCGAAGGGTTTACCGAGTTTTGTTCGTTGCGTCAAGGGGCTTAAAATGAGCTTTGTCTTGTCCTTTTACGACAAATTCGATTTCGCCTATATTAGCCTATTATTTTAATATTTTTATATCTCCCCCGTCGCCCCCTCGAATAGTTTTGAAAATGAAATACAGCCCATGTTACTCTCTGGCAATGTTGCTTTCTATACGTGAAGTAATTTTTAAAATCGGTTCAGTAGTTTTTGAGTCTATCCGTTAAAAACAAATATACAAATTCTTCCTCTTTATAATATTAGCATAGAAGTCTAGATTACACCTCTACACATACGGTTGCCGTCAGGAAGGGCATCCAGCCGTAAACAGGGTCAAATCCACATGTTCGACACAATTCGCACCCGCAACCCCACAGGTGTGGGTAAAGCGATAGAAGAAGATACTCATTTTAAAAATTCACCCGCTTTTTTATTTTTTCACCCCCTTAAGTGGATTTTCCAAAAAGAGTGTGTTCATTTTTAAAGAAGATTCCAAGTACCAATTTTAAAGTCTGTAACATCTTCATTTTTTGAGATATATGTATCATATAAATAATTGTCCGACTCGTTGGCTGAATGGTCAGCGTACTGGCCTTCGGTTCAGAGGGTCCCGGGTTCGATTCCCGGCCGGGTCGGGGATTTTAATCGCTTCTGATTAATTCTTCTGGCTCGGGGACTGGGTGTTTGTGTCCGTCCCAACACTCTCCTCTTCATATTCAGACAACACACTACACTACCAACCACCACAGAAACACGCAATAGTGATCACATCCCTCCATATAGGGTTGGCGTCAGGAAGGGCATCCGGCCGTAAAACAGGGCCAAATCCACATGTGCGACGCAGTTCGCACCCGCGACCCCACAGGTGTGGGAAAAGCGGTAGGAAAAGAAGAAAGAAGAAGATGTATCATATAAATAATTCAACACCTTCCTCGCTTCTTTTCACCCCTGAAAACGAATATTTGCGTTCTTTTATTTTTAAAGGGGTTTCCAAATATCTTTTTTCAGGTCTGTAACATGTTAGGTTTTTGTGATTTATTGTAGATAATTTCGCTGCTGTAGAATCCTAGAGCTGACGTTGCCATGGTTACGGCAGTTCATTACTTTATCCGATTCCTAGAGCAGGGGTAATGTGGTGCCAATATCTCCGTAACGGTTGGTTTTAGGGCCTTAAACATTGTTTTGGGGCCCATAGGGCTTACCGAGTTTTGTTCTTTGCGTCAAGAGGATGAAATTGAGTTTTGTCTCGTCCTTATACGACAAATTCGATATTTTGCCTATATTAGCCCATTATTTTTATATCTCCTCCCCCCCGTGACCCCACCTTGAATTGTTTTGAAAATAAAATTCAGCCCATGTTACTCACGGGAAATGTAGCTTTCTACAGGTGAAGTAATTTTTAAAATCGGTTCAGTAGTTTTTGAGTCTATTCGTTACAAACCTACAATTATTTTCTCTTTATAATATTTTTTTATTTAATTTTAGAATATTAGTATTTTTTGTATCGGTCCGACTCGTTGGCTGAATGGTCAGCGTACCGGCCTTCGGTTCAGAGGGTCCCGGGTTCGATTCCCGGCCGGGTCGGGGATTTTAATCGCTTCTGATTAATTCTTCTGGCTCGGAGACTGGGTGTATATGTCCGTCCCAACACTCTCCTCATCATATTCAGACAACATACTACACTACCATCCACCACAGAAACACGCAATAGTGCTTACATCCCTCCATAGAGGGTTGGCGTCAGGAAGGGCATCCGGCCGTAAAGCAGGGCCAAATCCACATGTGCGAAGCAGTTCGCACCCGCGACCCCACAGGTGTGGGAAAAGCGGCAGGAAAAGAAGAAGTATTTTTGTATCGGATGAATCCCTTACATACAGGTCTGAGTGTTGGGTTGCCTAATGTATTGGGCGTTCAGAATTGCAGTCCTGAATTGCAGATCTGAAGAGGGACAATTTAATTATCTAATCTAGAATTGTGCTACCTAACCTAATAGCGTCAATTTCTATTACATAAAAATAAACTGCGTGGAAGTTTGCATGACCTGGATGTCTCCTATCGGTCGGAGGTCACGTGCTATCCTCGTTTTGTGTACTGGTAGTGACATCATTTCTTCCGCTGTGGACGCTAATAGGACGGAGACGCACATATTGCTGTTATTAAACTGTTTACGTTTCTCTATTGGAGACGAATATTGCTGTTATAACTTTGTTTACGTTTCCCTGCCTGTCCAACTGAGTTCCTAATAATGTTATTGGCTTTACATCCCACTAACTACAATTTTACGGTTTTCGGAGACGCCGAGGTGCCGGAATTTAATCCCGAAGTAGTACTTTGAGGTGCCAATAAATCTACAGATACGAAGCTGACGTATTTCAGCACCTTCAAATACCACTGGACTGAGCCAGGATCGAACTTGCCAAAATGGGGTGAGAAGGCTAGCGCCTCAACCGTGTGAGCCACAGAGCCCGGCATCTGATTTCGTTGGAAACCCATTTTAGTCTACATAGAGTCATTGGAATGGAGAGGCATAGCTATTCGAATGCGGAACTTACAGACATGATCCTAATTTACGGTAAACGTAGTTATAATCAAAGAGATGCAGCACCCGAAAGGGTACATCTACGTCATGGGTATTTGCAAGTAGTTTGTGCGCGACAACGTAATACTGGCAATTTGCACAATACGACTAGACAGCGTCGGCAAAGGCAAATGTCATTTGTGTCAGTGGAAGCTGTGTGGGAAGCATTAGAAAAAACCCACATACGATCACAAGATAAATTGCAACAGCAACAGGTCCTTCGCATTCGAAGAATAATTAAATAGACTCTGTAGTGGCATCCACACAAACGTTATGCCACACAACGTCTGAATCTTGAAGATCCACCACGTCGGTTGGCATTCTGTGATTGGATATTCATCATGTCGCTGTAAATAACATGCAAAATGACCCGTATCTCAAGAACATACTTTGAACGGATGAGTGCACTTTTAATAGTGATGGGTTCATAAATCGACGGAATGAACACCATAATGCACCACATAATCCACATTGAAAGGAAAGAGGTGCATGTCCAAAATGCGTTTACAGTAAACGTGTGGGGTGGTATCTGTAAATCGGGTACTAGGCCTCGAGTTCATCGAAATGTCAATGGACACTTCTATGCTCGTACGCCTGAAGAGAGACTCCTTGTTCTGTTGAAAAGGGTCCCAATGGCAGGACGGCTTAATTTATGGTAGCAACAGGATTGACACACTGTACACACATCTCTTGTTGCCTGTCAAATTCTCGAGCGACTGTATCAAGATAGATGGATTGGTTTCCGTGGCCTACAAGAATGACCTCCGCGATCTCCTGATATGACTCCACTGGACGGTTTCTTATTGGGTTATGTACGAGATTGTGTTTATCAATATTTTACAGTGGACAGAAATAATCTTATTCAGAGACTTGGAGCTGCATTTGAATTAGTAAAAACGCTTTCTCGAATGTGTAAATCAAGAGATGGATAACGATTTGTATTGAGTACGAAGATGGCTGTTTTGAACATTTATTAAATATAAATAATCAACTACACTCTATCGTACCGGTAATACCGTACTATCGTGAATAACAATAATAACAACAATAGTAATACTAATAATACCAGTAAATAATAATACATTCATAATGGTGATGAAGATGATGACGTCGGTGATGATGATCATTATTATTATTATTATTATTATCATTATTATTATTATTATTATTAGTTGTTGTATACTTGATACATAGTGTAATACACATGTTCCACATAACGGAGTGTTGCCCTTGATTCGGGGTGTTTGTTTCAAACAAGTAGACTTGTCACAACTTCTGCATAATTGAAACTGTTTGTAACAAACAAAACATTTTGAGTGATAGATATGAAGAGTAGCGCAATTTTCTGCACTCCGGGGTCTAAGTATTTGAGAATGTTTCAGACAGCCTGAAACGGATTTGTTTCATTTAGTGGGGTTTATACTGTAGTCGTAGAAATGAAATTCCGAAACGCCCAACGCATAACACACTGACCTGTGTGTACGTGATTCATCCTTTACTAACGACTATATCAGTTATCTTAGCTATTCATCCCTCAGGACGATATAAATTCTAAAATATGGAGGAGTAATAAATGAAATGGCGTATGGCTTTTAGTGCCGGGATTTGTCCGAGGAATTCGGCTCACCAGGTGCATATTTTTTGATTTGTTACCCGTAGGCGACCCGCACGCCATGATGAGGATGAAATGATGATGAAGACGACACATACACCAAACCCCCGTACCAGCGGAATTAACCAATGATGGATTAAAATTCCGACCCTGCCGGGATTCGAACCTGGGACCTCTGTGAACAAAGGCCTGCACGCTAACCATTTAGCCATGGAGCCAGACGGAGGAGCGATTAAATATAAGAACGAATTATCATTTAACACTATTAATAACTGACTGCAGTAGCTTTGCTAGATTCTCTGCACTATTCTCCCGTGATACTGAAGAGTAGAGCCCAGTTTCTTACGAGTCCCGTTGGTCGAAAAATAATTCGCATCAGAATGTTGGTTGGCAGGAGAGGAGGTGGTATACAATTACTAATTTGGATTCTAGTCTGGATTCAATTCCAAACCTCTCCGCAGTGTTCATAAGACGTTGTTGACAGTGATTCGTTCGTTGGATGGGGACGTTAAATTTACAGCTTTTCGATAAGAATAGGCTATGCGCAGGCGTCTGGTTTCATCCCACCCTTTTCTACTATCATATATCACGCTATTAATTTCATCTCATTAACTCCTCTGATGAGACCTACGTTTGAAAGGTCATCCGGTCGTAAAATATCACCGAGCGAGATGGCCGTGTGGTAAGGAGCGCACGGCTGTGAGCTTTGCATACGGAAGGTAGTGAGTTCGAATCTAACTGTCGGCAGCCCTGAAGATGGTTTTCCATGGTTTCCCATTTTCACACCAGGCAAATGCTTGGGATGTACCTTAATTAAGGCCACGGCTGCTTTCTTCCAACTCCTAGCCCTTTCCTATTGCATCGTCGCCATAAGACCTATCTGTGTCGGTGCGACCTAAAGCCACTAGAGTAAAATATCTCTACGAAGATTCATCTCACTTAATATCCGACCCTGTGAATAAACGGGCAAGAGTTGACGTACACTCCGCGATTTTCAGTGCATAATATTCTTTTCATATATCTGAGTTACTTTGATTATGTCTTTAATTTGTTTATTTAATAAGTAACTGTACTTGCAGTCAAAATTAGAAAACAGACTATGTAAATGATCTACACCAACAACGAAAGTCCTGAAATATGGAGGTAATTAAAACAATTTTATTGCCTCATATCATAAACATGTCATAATAAAAGAAAAACAAGAACATTTTTGTAAATTTTTTTACTAGTTGCTTTACGTCGCACCGACACTCACAGGTCTTATGGTGACTGTGGAATAGGAAGGGACTAGGAGTGTGAAGGAATCAGCCTTGGCCTCAATTAGGTACAGCCCCAGCATTTGCCTGCTGTGAAATTAGAAAACCACAGAAAACTATATTCAGGGCCTCTAACCCACTATCTCCCGAATGAAAACTTACAACTGCGCGCCCCTAACCGTACGGCCAACTCGCTTGGTTTTTGTAAATCTAATGGATTAATATTATTATACATATTTTTTATATTACATATTTAAATAATTTATGAATATGGTATATTTAGTTATATATTTTATTAATATTACATATTTCTCTGATATTTACTACATGTTTATGTTTATCCTTCGCAATTTGATATTACGTGGAATCCCTGGCCTTACTGACGAGAACTTGAAGTTATTAGTCTATTGAGAGTCTTTTCTGTAGTTATCTTATACTTTGAAATGCTGTACTTCTTACTATTACTTACGTTACCTCGATTTTTGACTGAATGGTTAGCGTCTTGGACTTTGGTCCTCGGGGCCACAGGTTCGAATTGCGAGCGGTCGAAGTGATTTTAAATTTAAATGGTCAATTTCCTTCTCTCTGGGATCGGGTGTTTGTACTATCCCCAATATTCTTGGAACTCGTACATGACATATAACATTATCCTTGAACACATTAACAAGAAATTTCGTTAAATGTCACCCACCGTGGTTGGTGGGTCTGCCCTACAAGAGCTTCACCAGTCCAGAAGTTATTATTAACTTGAATTATTGCAGTTTATGCGCTGGAAATTAAATTATCTTTGCACCAGTGCCCAACAGCGTCTGTCAGTACAACCAGATCATCAACACAGGCCAAGCGTCACGCACTTCTTCTGCCCGATTGAATCATGTCCTATCAATGTATGTTAATTAATAATTATTTCAATAATGCTACTGAATGTCGAAGGTATATCACAGCTTTTTTCCCTCCAGTGTAATTATTTTCAAATAATAAAATAATTTTCTCAAGTTGCAACTGGACACCGTGAGGTTCAAAGTCAGTCGCAAAAAACGTACTATTATAAAACTATTCAGTTCACTTATTACAGCGGTATCTCTCATACACGGAAGTCCGTGTGATACTAAAGAACGTCATGTACAGTCTCTCATTTAACAGGCATAAAATTTGCATGTAATTCTTGTTGGCTAGATGAATATTTCATGGCTGATATACGAGAGTGTTTTAGTGGAGCGGAAATTGTTAATAATTACAAGTGTCTCTGGAGTCTAGTCACACATGCTCTTTTGTTGCTCTTATTTTCGTTCCCACTGTCACTATGTACACATTTAACAAACTAAATCCTTTTACATTGTTCAAGAGGTAGGACTGACAGCAACATTCGTTGGATGAGGTAAACGGAGTATGTTTGGAATCGACCGAGCAAGCGAACCGAGTGAGTATGAGAGAGAGCGTTATTAATGTTTGAAGTTTTCCCCCAGATCAAATTATTTCACTTTAATCAAAGAGAAGGTGTACCGGTCATCGGCGATTCGAAATGGTTTCAATTAAGAGAAAGCACGATGCATGGATAGGAGATTAACTGGAGAAATGAAACGGAACTGTTTCGAATACTCGTGTACTTCAAGACTTAAAGTGGACTCTCTCAATGCCCCATTTGGCCGAAGATAACACTTTTGGCGTAGGCCATAGACAGTGGCGTATGCTGGGATCAAGCTAGCACTAGACTCAGGTTACCCTATTCCGATAGTTGGTTTGGTGAACATCAAGCCTTAAGCGTTTTGAGCTGCAGCCAGTAGCTAACGGAGAAGCCTGCTGTGTTGTCAAGGCTGCTTCACAAGCTCTTGCCCTGGCCTCTGCTGCTGTCAATAATCAACACTTGATCAGATAATAATAATAATAATAATAATAATCTTCCTAACGTTTTTCCACATTGGCGCAGGGCCTACTGTTCATCACGCCAGTCTATACTTGTTTCTAACCGAGCTCAGTAACGACAGTCGCTTAAGTGCGGCCAGTATCAAGTATTCGGGAGATAGTGGGTTCCAACCCCGCTGTCGGCAGCCCCGGAGATGGTTTTCCGTGGTTTCCTATTTTCACACCAGGCAAATGCTGGGGCTGTATCTTAATTAAGGCCACGACTGCTTTCTTCCCACTCCTAGCTTTTTCCTACCCCATCGGCGCCATAAGACCTATCTGTGACGTAAAGCAACTTGTAAAAGAATTCATTTCTCTCCAGCGCGTCGTTCGTGTTCAACTGCGCATAGCGCATACCTTCTTGTATTAGGTAAAGCCCGCGTTTCTTGGGCCGACCACTTAATCGATCTCCAGGCTCAGTGAGATAAAGAGCCGTCTTCATCACAGCCCTGCATTTGGTTTTCCGTTGTTTCCCATTTTCACACCAGGCAAATGCCAGGACTGTACCTTAATTAAGGCCACGGACGATTTCTTCCAACTCCTAGGCCTTTCCTATCCCATCGTCGCCATAAGACCTATATGTGTCGGTGCGACGTAAAGCCACTAGCAAAAAAAAAAGTCACCGGGCGAGTTGGCCGTGTGCGTAGAGGCGTGCGGCTGTGAGCTCACGTCCGGGAGATAGTGGGTTCGAATCCCACTGTCGGCAGCCCTGAAGGTTTTCCATGGTTTCCCATTTTCACACCAGGCAAATGCTGGGGTGTATCTTAATTATGGCCACGGCGGCTTCCTTCCAACTCCTAGGTTTTTCCTATCCCATCGTCACCATAAGACCTATCTGTGTCGGTGCGACGTAAAGCCCCTAGCAAAAAAAATGTCCAGGAAGACAATATGGATGGGCTTGTTACACATTCCTTGGTGCCTCTCCATGAGCAGCCGAGACGCGAGAAAGGAATCAGTCGTTCTGCATCAATTCACAAATTCACACTGCGGAGATTTAAGCTGCGAAGATTAATGCTCCTTGCTCGGAGATTGGGCGTTTGCGCTTGTCTTTAAACTCGTGAAGAGTCCACTGTAAAAGGTGGAATGTCAGCATTTTGTAAAAAATGAGTTAAAGGTGCAGTTTTATATAAGATGCAGTCAAATGAACACCGAACACCTGCCACAACGGGACCATGGAGTGGTTTTATTCAAAAGTAATTACCAAAAGCGTTAGTACATTTATCCCACTGGGAGATGAGACGATCACTAATTCCAGGTTTGTAAAAAGATGTAGGTCACTGACGGATCCACAACCGCACCCACTCTATCACTTCCTTTTCCGAATGCAACCGACGTCCACAAATGTCTTTCTTCCTCTGTAATTCGACCGGTTTTCCCGGATAAGGCCATCAATCCGCCCTGTCATATTAGGAGTAATGGCTCGATGGGCGTGCAGTGATGTACGCCCTTCTCGGAATCTCCTATGGCATTCGTGAACACTACTAAGTGGAAGAGAATACTAGAAAACGTCCCCACACGGAAAGAGCAATACGGGTTGTATAATGAGAACTAACATATAAACTGCTCTGCAAGGCTGGTCACATTCCCTATCCTTGTAATTTTATTTTGTACGTTTAGTAAAAAAAAAAAAAAAAAAAAAAAAAATACAGGGTGATCCCGAAGTCCAGCAACAAACTTTCGGATGTTGTTCAGGGATATCGTATGAGTATATTGGTATAGGGGATCCGTGGTAACCCGTGGCTCGTTAGAGAGTAATTGCATTTCGTTTGGTTTGTTGCTCCAATTAACTATGTATCTCTATTGCACTGAAAACAATAATCATGTTTATTGTTTTATGTCCGTCCTAAATGCTAATTATCAGCAGACGCTTGGTGTGTCGGTATGTTATCCCGCAGGAGTTCTTTAACGTGCCGGAAGTCAATAACAGGAAGTTGTTTCTTTCAAAAAACTTTTAAAGGCATATTACATATTTATTTCCTCTGTTGGTATGGGCTAGAGCAATTTTGTTACTTTCATTGACGTGTCTCATTCTTATCTTTGGCTTTGACAATACGAAAGTGACTGAGGTATGAGCAATGCTAGTAAAGCAATTCCTTATGCAGCCAGTCCCTATTATGAATGGTGTGAAAATGTTGCTCATAGGGTCGGTTGGTGCATGCATTTCAGTAGACTTGGCAGACTGATAGAGGAGAGTCGTATAATATGGAATACCATTTACTTTTGGCAGTATAACTTCTTACCAAAATCAGTTATGAAAAATAAATAAATATGGTTTGAAAATTCAAATAATTAGCCAAGATTCTCTATATTTTTTAAATGGTAAATTGTTAATGTGTTTACGTCAAAATTATTTCTGACAAAAAGTTGCACTTGGTGGGTAATATGGAATAGTCGGCTAATATGGAATAGTAGGGTAAATAATATGTAAATTAAAATACAACTTAAATAAATTCTTTCAGTTACATTTAAGGAACGTTCTTACAGGTGGACGTACAGAAATTTTAAAAAATCGAAAGAATGAAATTGGTAATTAACTTAAATGATTATCTGCATACACGAATTATTAATTTTTCTTTTTACAGTCACTTGTTCATTCAGTGACAAAAGTCACAGATGCAAAAACTGAGATCTATAATTAAATGTTAAAATATACTAGGATTAATGCAATTAATTTTAAATTTTAGTTAATTTTTAATTTTACTTTACTTTGAAACTAAAACAATATTTCCCATTGAAACAATATCACCGATCACGTAATACCTGCCATTTAAATAAAAAATGCTTACCAATTTGTAATTTATATAAAACCCATTATACATTCTAATTTTAATTTGACATACGAATCCAAAATTATGTGGGGAAATAAAGAATACATTACCTATACGTCGGATAATATGCAATACCTAGTATTCCATATATCTGGAATACCTAGTATTCCATATATCCCGACACACTATGTTTGAATTAAAGGATTCGTCATGCCATAAACTTTGCACAACAAGGAAGTTACACTGGTGTAGCAATATAAGCAACTCTTGTACAATATGTAACATTGAATTTCCCAAGGCTAAACTCAGTTTTGGTAATTAATACAAGCTTTAAAAGAACTACCTGCAAAAGTTTTTCAAATACGAAAAACAAATATTCTTGCTCCACGCACTAACCTCACTCAGGAGCATGTCGAAACTGAATACAAAGCATCATGAGAACATTTACCGTGATTCGACGAGTTTCCACCTGAGAGCAGTACCTTACAGGCAAGATATTGTGGTATTCCTAATAGCCCGATTATTCCATATTACCCGATTCTCCTCTATGTAATAGCAACTTCTGGCTCAGCGAAGAAATCAACGGGAGATTACCTCACTCCTCATTTTCGCATTACGCCTCTTCAATGATGCCTATTAACCTACAGAAAACATTGTTTGAACAGGAGAAAGTGGCTGCTAGAAACAATATTGTGCGGAAGCTAACTGGAACATCTTGGGGAGCACAACCAGACACAGTGAGGACATCTGCCCTTTCGCTCTGCTATTCCGCAGCTGAATACGCATGCCCGGTGTGGTACAAATCTTGCCATGCCAAAGCAGTTGATGTAGCACTCAACAAGACCTGCCACATTATTACTGGATGTTTGAGACCTACACCTTTGGAAAAAGTGTATTGCCTTGCAGGGATAGCACCTCCCGATATCCGCCGTGAAGTGGCAGCCGAGAAAGAAAAGTAAAAGACATTGACATCTGAAGCCCACCCTTTGTTTGGATATGAGCCACCACGCCAACCCCTTAAGTATAGTAAAAGCTTCTTGAGAGTAACCGAAACATTTGCAGGAACAGCGCAGCAAGCAAGAATTCAAAAATGGCGCGCCAGGAGTCAAAATACGAGTATCAGTCAATGGATGACCCCAAAAGAGGAACTCCCTCCTGGCCATGTCACAGATTGGGTGAATTGGAGAGCACTGAATGGACTGCGCTCTGGTGTTACGCGGTGTAGGGTCAACCAGAACAGATGGGGTTTCGAAGTGGACAGTACCTCGTGTGTATGTGGAGAAGAGCAGACCACAGCCAATTTGCAGCAGTGTAGTTCATGCCAATTCAGTTGCACAACAGAAGACCTGGTTAAAGCGAAGCCAAATGCACTTGATGTCGCAAGGTTTTGGGCTCACATGGTTAATTTATATTTTGTTTTTTGTTTTATGTTCTTTCTCATATTTAATTTAAAACTTGTATATGCTTCTGACACGATATAAATAGATAAATAAAGTGATGCCTAGGCCATCTATGACAGCTAATGGCAGAGCTGTTGAGGATGCAACCAGCCTTCGTGCTGAGGACTGATCATACACACACATGAAGCTATTTTCACAGAAACAAGGATGATTGGGTAACAAACCAAATAAATCATAACTACATTATTAATCTGTAACGAACGACCGGAGAATTCGGGTCCCATATACCAATATACTCAGAAGGTATCCTTGAACAACTTCCAAAAGTTTGTCGGTGAAGTTCGGGTCATTCTGTATATTCTGATGTCAAGAATGTATTCCCAAGAGCTACCGCTTGCTATCCGTCGGATGTATTGTGAGGTTCTTAACTGTCTGACTAACTTTTACAAACATATATTATGTATAAAACTGCATTTAACGTGAAAATATGAAATTTCTGCATTTAAAATGGAAATTATAAAAATTAATATTCATTAAATAAAATACACACTCGTCGAACCTTGTACTCACACTTACTTGTTACCTGCTTACTTACACATACGTTATTTGAAGGGCGCCAGCTGCCACTCAGTGCAGCAATAATAGAATGAGACTCTTGACTATCTCTAGGGTGTGGGGTAATAAGCTTACTTTTGACAACATACCATGTAAGTTCTGGGAAAAGGAGATTGGCGTTCGGTTTCCCCATTAATTTTGAGGTTAAGATATTTTACTGTAATTGAAATAAAACTATGAATTCGTTTGATAGAACAAAATATATTCTTTAAATAATATATAAAAAATAGTGAGTCTTGTTGCGATAAAACAGATGAGAATATGAAATTATGACATTGCAACTGAAAGAAACTAGGCATGAATTTGAATTCTTCTTGACCGGACATTTAACAATTTATACGAAATATTTCCCTCACTGATTCACTTGACTGTACCTTCAACACTTTAAGTGTAATTACGACGTAATCCATTGATCTGGTGTTTACTGTAGATGTGTCACGCCTAACTTGGTGATACATCCTTGTGACTGCTTCTTCTCCATATCATCTGACTTCTTTGTAAGTCAATATGGTATTACCTCTTGGCAGGTCCAGGGTTGCCCTCTCTGACTTCATGGTAAGCCCTTGCGTTCGTGTCTTCAACTGAGTGAGCGACCAACCTTTTGGTCTCACTCTCTCAATGACCAATAATTAATGGCTCACTGAGTCTTCTCCATCTCTCGTTCACACTCGTTGGCTGACCACCTAAGGCCTCTTGATCTAGTAGACTACTTCACTGTACTGCATCCGTATAACTAATGACTGACGCTACAATATGCACCCACCTTATATAGACGTTGGTTGACACAGCTACGTCATCTCCAGAAATAACAATGACATACTTCCACCTACGCGACAGATATTACATACAGTGGTGAAATAGCCCGGGGGCGGCTGACTCTCTGAGCGCATATTCTAAATAAATACGATGACATAGCCATGGCACGGCGATGACTTGGCAGAATCGCCACTAATCTTGCACAATGTCCCAACGTCACACCCAATCTCTGATATATACAACAATTCTCACTGTACAGGTATTGAGTGTTATTCTACCCATACGCATATATGCATACATCTAAGTACAATCTTGCAAGCAACAGGCAATTGAAAAATCGAATTAAATAAGACTGATAATTACAATAATAGTAACAATATCACAGATAACATAATAATAATAATAATAATAATAATAATAATAATAATAATAATAATAATAATAATAATAATAATAATAATAAAATACAGATAAAATCATACAATAATAAAAATACAGATATCATCTTGTAACGGGATTTGAACCGTTACAGTATATTATGTACTTGGTCGAACGAAAGAGAAATAAACCATTTTCATTTGCTATGTAGAGTAATATAGTTCCATATCAAAAACTAATTTCCTGTAAAATCAATACAATCCAACATTCTTCGTTTTTGCAGTGGACATACAACGCACCATAATATTAAACATCGCAGAAACACACAATAGTGAAAAACTTCCTCTGCATAGGTTTGGCGTCAGGAAGGGAATCTGGTTAGGTCAAATTCACATGAAATGCTAACGTGAACAAGAATACAGGGAGAAAATGAGTGCGCTTTCTATCAGCAATTTTCATACGTTCGAGTACAGTTTTATACCTTTTATAGAAGGGTAGAAAATCACGTTCAAAATCGAAGTGGGTATGCTCATTCATATTGGAATGTAAGTAAGTGTAACTGAATCTCTACTGATAGCAACCAACTTTACTTTATTTTTTGAAGTTTGCTTTATGTCGCACCGACACAGACAGGTCTTATGGGGACGATGGGGCAGGAAAGGGCTAGGTGTGGGAATAAAGCGACGTTGGCCTCTATTAAGGTGCCTGATATGAAAATGGGAAAACACCGAAAACCATCTTCAGGGCTACCAACAGTGGGGTACCGAATACCGGATACTGGCCGCAATTAAGCGACTGCGACGACGACGATGATGCTTGTTGTTTAAAGGGGCCAAACATCGAAGGTCATCGGCCCCTTAAGCGACTGCAGCCATCGAGCTCGGCCCCAGACTTTACTAGTAGAGACATCTCTGAAAATCATAAAAGTAGTTAGTGGGACGTTAAAGTGGTAAAGTTATTATTTTACTAACAGACCCAGTCAAATATCATCTTGCAAGTGGTTACAGCACACAAGCTATCTTCAGAGAGTACAACTACATATGTGACACACAGACAGCATCTCTGAGTAACTACTAAGAACTATCCAAGAAATACAACACTACCTTTCATTTAACATGCTCCGGCTCCATGACTGACAGGTCAGATTTAAAAAAGACCAGTTGTTCCTTTTTCAGGTGTAAAACTGTTACCGTAAGGTTTATAAATTTATTTACTCAAAGTTAGACTCGGAAAACTGAAGAGCCCAACATTTATAAATTAACTGAGTCGAAACTGTAAAGAAATGGCTTCAGATATAAAAAAGAAAAAAAGGGGGGCTGGTCAGAGTCTTGGCTCCGGTTCGAATCACGGCCAGATTGAGGGACTTTGACTTTAAATGATTAATTCTGCTGACCCGGACACCAGCATCTCTGGAACTCACCCGCCACACACAGCACAATCCTTCACCACGCTAACACGCTGATTCTCATACAAAGCATATTCCGCCCATCCTCGTCGAAGGGTCTCCCTTTCAAAGGACGCACAAGCCTAGCCAAGAAATTATGAATTATTACGTAAATATAAGATTTAACAAGCGGAGTGGCCATGTATTCCAGGCTTTGCAACGCACGACGGCTATGGAGCTAAACTCTGTATTCTGGAGACGAGTGATTTTCAGTTCCACAATCAGCTGTCCGGAGAATGTTTTCCTTTGGTTTTCCATTTCCACTTCCAGGCAAATATATGAACAGCTCCTTTTCATTGGCCAAAGTCGATTCCTTCCACCTCCGTACCCAACTTCATTCACCATCATTCATTTCATCCCAACCGCAAAAACATATCATACTACTATCATACTACCTCATCCCGTATCAGGAAACGATAATAATAATGTTATTGACTTTACGTTCCTCTAACTACTTTTGCAGTTTTAGGAGGCGCCGAGGTGCCGGAATTTAGTCCTGGAGGAGTTCTTTTACGTGCCAGTAAATCGACGGATACGAGGCTGACGTATTTGAGCACCTTAAAATACCACCGGACTTAGCCAGGAATGAACCTGCCAAGTTGGGGTCAGAAGGCCAGCGCCTTAACCGCCTGAGCCACTCGGTCCGGCATCAGGAAACGGGACTAAGAAGTATCCCTTGCCTGTCGTAAGAGGCGACTGAGTCCTGGAATTGCTAACAGTTTCTTGTGCCAGGCTCCTCACTTTCATCTATTCTATCCGACCTCCCTTGGTCAACTCTTGTTCTTTTCCGACCCTACATTATTACAACATTCGAGGCCTAGGGAGTCGTTCATTTTTACACTCTTCGGGGCCCTTGTCTTTCTTTGGCCAATACCTTCATTATTCGAAATTTCGGATCCGTTGCATTTTTTCCTGTGATGAGTGTTATATAGAGGATGGCAGAACTTTACATACCACAAGAAGCTACTTATATCCAGCCTGTATACGCATTGGACTTCGAGCAAACTATATAGGCTATATACCCTCTGCGCCATTGTTGTACAAAATAAATAATCAATCTCTTGACAGAAGGTGCAATTGAACTATAGAATTCACTATAAGCAATTCGTATATTGTACTCAGACTGCTGTGAAAATCTATAATTATTACGCAATATTTAATGATCATGTGATATCTTAAAAACCAATGTAAAATCGATGTGATATATAATTTAACTCAACATATGTACACTAAACTTGGACATTTTATTGACTATTTATTCTAATTGATCGTTACCAGGACATTTTAATCTCATATAACATTTCATGCATTTAACCATATTTTACAATGAATATTTTCGCATTGTACATAAAGTTCATTTTATTAATTTTATTACTTCACAATAAGGTATTGTTCCAAGGCATTCGATATATAAGTGTACCTTATTTAGGCTGATGATGACCCAAATAGGGTCAAAACTAGTCCCTAGCAACGCATTATGATGTAAACATAGGCATTGCAATTAATGTATAGGCTAGTATTGAATGTGTGGAATAAAACATTCTGTTTAACTAAATTACATGTAATCTGAGTTCAATACGGAACCAAAATTGAAATTTACAACCCTTGATGATTCTTTGCGAACAAGAACGTGCCATTTCATATAAGAGTTACCAGTCCACGGAAATGTAAGCACCGAGGAACGTTCTAGAAACACTTTTATACTGTTTACCGCAGGGATTGCCTTCATCAGGAAAGGTATTACTAGCGTCGCTCGAACGTCTGCAACTTTCATACTGCGAACGCCAAAGTTGAGACTGAGACTGATCGATGAATGTAACAAACTTGTTATAGACTGCACAAAAGATGTACTACAATGTAAACAAACACCCTGTCTGGGTCTAGGCTGCGTGTGGGAATAATTACAGAAATAAAAGGAACAGGTTCATTCAAGTGATTGCCACAGTATGTTTAAGAATTTAGTAATTATACCAATGGACCTGTGCTGCTGCACAGCATTCGTTATAAGCAGGCCATTCGAAACCATCATGTACCGACAACAAAGGACGAGCTGACTGCCCAAGTGAAAGGACGTACGTGCCTCTCGCTGCGCACTCTCTCTCCTTGCCAGGTGCTCAGTACTTCTCAAGTGCTAACCAGGCAGCTGTACTTATTAGTACGACTTCGGAAGAGCATTTGTCTGAGCTGAGCACTTCTCAGTGCTCGCTCTTTCTCTTTCAGAGTTTATTACAGGAGGACCAGGATGGACAACCAGACGGACTCGATGACGACCCAGGAACGGGCGGTGGCGATCGGGCTCCTACTCCGAGATCTCTTCACCGGCACGACACCGACACCGGAGAGCCAGATAACTCGTATTGATACGCCTGTCGTAGTCATACTGTTCTGCCTGCCCTTTTTAATGGTTTTACGAACATTTAATGAGAAGCAAGTTGTGGTGTGCCGCAGTCCGTAGACAGAATTCATACAGTCAGACGTCATCATGTCGTCTGTTTGGTAAAAATTTGTCCATATATATTCGCTTTTGTACCCTGCAGTTCTTGATGTAAAGCTTTGTATTGTGTCGTAGGAGGCAATTATATATTTTTTAAATTGCAGTTATTATATATATACACACACATAGAACAGTTGTCTTGTGAGCTCATAGGTTAGTCTCGAAGGATTTTTCTTTTTTTTTGCCTGGCAGGGAACTTTTTAGATACCTTGCCTTCACTGTTTCTTATGGCTAAGTTATCATTCGATAGGTGTTTCCAGATAATGTCTAAGGCGTAAGTCATTATGGGGTCTGTTTTACGTAGATGTTTTTAAGACCACGGCCGCTTCCTTCCCACTCCTAGTCCTTTCCCATCCCATCGTCGCCATAAGACCTCTCTGTATCGGTGGGACGTAAAGCAAATAGCAAATTTACGTAGACTTTTTTCTGTTAGTAGCCTATACCTAAGTTATAAGGAACGCTCTGTCATCTGTTGAATATTATGGAAGCCAGAAAAGTTTAGAGAATCAAAGAGTATCTAGCAGGGAATAGCATTCTTCCGCGATCAGAAGAAGTGTAGGCCTATACCCTCTGGCTTGACAGGTAGTAATCAAACATGGCTGCATGCAATGACATTACTAAGGATGAAAATCACATATTATCAGAATAAAGTGTTAGTCGCTTAGCAACCTGCTAAGTACAGAATGTATATCGGTTTAGGATAAGCCTTTGCCTGCAATTATTGGAGTGATCATTTCATGATCTGATTCTATGATTACTCAAAGTTCGCTGAACTTAGAGAACTATCAATGTCTCACGATTCACCGGCAAGTAATTCCGGAGAGTATAAAACAGAAATGAAGCACATCGGACCAGTAGAACGGACTGACGGATTTGCCAAAGCAGTTTTTAGGAAGCTCGTTTAATATATGCATGGCCAAATATATGTACAGTGGTTCAGACACTCTGAAAAACTTGCCAAAACATCTTCAAACTTTTTCGATTTAAATCCTCCTTCACTTTGAGGTTTTAATATGAACATGTTTCTGGTCTGGGGGTCTACCAGGAATTAGCGTAATAGATTTCCTGACATCATTGTGACTGTGGCAACCAGTGATCGTCTATGTATACTAGGTCAGCAGCGTCATCTTCTCACAGTGTGCCTTCTTCTGTAAATATTAGCTGAAGGAAATCTTGTATCAAGTGAGAACCGTTCTGCTTCTCAATCCAGAATTAAAATCCTTGAACTTGCAGGAGAAAGAACCCTAGGCCTTGGGAATAAGGGACAGTCACACTACCTCTACCTCCACACCACAGGACTGGATATAATAATAATAATAATAATAATAATAATAATAATAATAATAATAATAATAATAATAATTTCGTGTGGCTATTTCTAGCCGAGTGCAAGCCTTGTGAGGCAGACCCTCCAATGAGGGTGGGCGGCATATGCCATGTGTAGGTAACTGCGTGTTATTGTGGTGGAGGATAGTGTTATGTGTGGTGTGTAAGTTGCAGGGATGTTGGGGACAGCAGAAACACCCAGCCCCCGGGCCATTAGAATTAACCAATTAAGGTTAAAATCCCCGACCCGGCCGGAAATCGAACCTGGGACCCTCTGAACCGAAGGCCAGTACGCTGACCATTCAGCCAACGAGTCGGACATAATAATAATAATAATAATAATGTCAGGCCCAAAGTGAAAGGATGAGAAGTTTTAGGTAGATAAGAAGGATAAGAAGAGCAAGAAAACAAGTTTTCTTTAGAGGAAGAAACGCAATATTATATCCATATAATAATAATAATACTGCCTTGTCCGACTCGTTGGCTGAATGGTCAGCGTATTGCCCTTCGGTTCAGAGGGTCCCAGGTTCGATTCCCGTCCGGGTCGGGGATTGTAATTGCTTCTGATTAATTCTTCTGACTCTGAGACTGGGTGTTTGTGTCCGTCGCAACACTCTCCTCTTCATATTCAGACAACATATCACACTACCAACCACCACAGAAACACGCAATAGTGATTACATTCCTCCATATAGGGTTGGCGTCAGGAAGGGCATGCGGTCGTAAAACAAAGCCAACTCCACATGTGCGACTCAGTTCGCACCCGCGACCCCACAGGTGTGGGAATAGCGGTAGGAAAATAATAATAATAATAATAATAATAATAATAATAATAATAATAATAATAATAATAATAATAATGCCTTTGCTGGCGGGACCCAGTGTTTACAGTGCGCTATGTCTTCTGGTATAGGCTAGTGCGATTTTGTTATTTTCATTGATCTGCCTCTGTCTTATCCTTGGCTTTGACAATATGAACGTGATTGAGGTATGAGCGATGCTAGTAATGCCATTCCTTATTCACACAGTCCCTGCTATGAATGGTGTGAAACTGTTGCTCATAGGGTCGGTTGGCGCATGCATTTCGGTGGGCTTTGCAGACTGATATGTAATAGCAACTGCTGGCTCGCTGAGGAAAGCCACGGGAAACTACCTCACTCCTCATTTCCCTAGTACGCCTCTTCAGTGATGCCTAGGACATCTATGGCAGCTGATGGTGGAACTGTTGAGGATCCAACCAGTCTTCAGGCTGATGACTAAACATTAATAATAATAATAATAATAATAATAATAATAATAATAATAATAATAATAATAATAATAATAATAATCTGTTTAAGAGGTGTAAAATGTCATTATTTTTTTCAAAATTCATTACCCTTCCCATTCTTTTGTGGACACACTAATTTTCTTTCGATGTATGGGAACTCTTTCCTTTGGGTGGAGTCAGGGGATGCATTATCCCTACCAACTGCATGGATTAAGAGGGAACGCTCTCTTGCCTTCTAAGACCAAAAATCTTATCCATATATCTACGATTTTCCATTTAGGGGAGAAAATGTAGGAGTGGGAATTTTTTACTATTTGCTTTACGTCGCACCGACAAAGGTCTTTTGGCGACGATATGATAGGAAAGGGCTAGGAATGGGTAGGAAGCGACCATGACCTTAATTAATGTACAACTTCAACATTCGTCTTGTGTGAAAATGGGAAACTACGGAATACCATCCTGAGGGCTACCGACAGTGGGGTCTGAATCTACAGTCTCCCAAATGCAAGCTGACAGCTTCGTGACACGAACCGCGCAGCCACTAGCTCGGTGCCAAGTTGTTTAGACTCCTCCGTCTCCTTTTGCCTCACGGAGAATGCGTAGCAGTTCTCTCCTTGTCGTTTTGTAGGGCATAAGAGAAGAAACTGTACAGGGAAATAAAATTACGTGCTCAATGGCGCGGCTTTAGGTGTCATTAATTTTCACGATGAGCAGAAATGAGAAAGTTTTATTTACTAAAGGAGGAGGAATTGAACCACTTATGGGCAGAAAATACCTAAACGACAGGAGGTGATAGTCAAATTAAAACTCTAATAGAAATAAAAATTGCATGGAAGATTTTTTTCTAGCATAGTAGATGTATTTGGAGACAATTATGGGTATAAAAACAAATGTATAAACAAACACATACTGGCTCTAGAGTCTAGGAACTTCGTCATTTCCAGCTTGAAAAATACCAATAAATGCGGTGCTTGTGCAGCTTTCAAGTTGAAAATGTCTGCCGGACTCAAGACTGTAAATTTTACGTCTACGTGGGTAGTATGGAATACCTTAGAGCATAAACACCTAGAATTGTTAGCCTAATGAACGGGTATGAGAAGCTTGCATTTTGAGGTTTTAGCCAGATTTCCAGGGTCTATATGGAATGATATGGAGTGTGGAAGGATTAGATTATAATCGAAACAAATACATGGACCATACGACGTTTCGAATACCTACAGCCTGTCAACGGCACTGAAAAGAAATGGCGTATGGCTTTTAGTGTCGAGAGTATAAGATGACAAATTCGCTTCACCAGATGCAGGTCTTTTCATTTGACTCCCGTAGGTGACCTGCGCGTCTTGATGAGGATGAAATCATGATGAAATGCCATGCTCCCGTGCCAGAGAAATTAACCGATTATTTGTAAAATTCCCGACCCTGCCGGGAATCGAACCCGGGACCCCTGTGACAAAAGGTCAGCACGCTAACATTTTAGCCATGGAGCCGGACAACGCTAGCTGGCCAGCAGATAATGGAGTGTCTCTTAGTATGTCGACCGTCCAGCCGTACTGCTCAGTTTTTCTTGATGGATAATAGGGCAGTGTCTGAGTGTGTTGGTCTATTAAATTCTGCTGAAGTCGGAAAACTGTTTGAATGGAAACAGCCTGTACCCTCAGGTCCAGTATGGAAGTCAAGAGGTATCTATGATTCTTCTGGAGCCAGAAGCTCCTTCTGTTGATCAGTGGTAGCTTATCGACTTCCGGATCACAAGATTATGGGTTTAAACCCGTCAGAGGCAGTGGAATATTCGAGAGGATGGAAAATCTCCAATCGGCACTCCACAGCCTGTAAATGATCTTTCTTTGGTGTTGATCCGACACAATTAATTAAAAGTCAGCCATAGATCACCTAACGTAGTTCTGTTGTTTCTGACTTCCGGTAAAGTGAATAGAAACGTCGAAATTGACACGCAGGTAGCTTAAATGGTATCATATCAAAATAACTCTCCACGAAAGCTGAGACCATACGATTCTTTTTCTCCTCCTTCTTCTTCTTATTACTTCTTAATCTGTTAACCCTCCAGGGTTGGTTTTTCCCTCAGGCTCAGCGAGGAATCCCACCTCTACCGTCTCAAGGGCAGTATCCTGGAGCGTGAGTAGGGCGATAAAACTGGGAAGGAGAACAAGTACCTCACCCAGGTGGCCTTACCTGCTATGCTGAACAGGAGCCTTGTGTGGGGATGGGAAGATCAGAAAGGATAGACTAGGAAGAGGGAGATAAGCGGCCATGGCCTTAAGTTAGGTAATATTCCGGAATTTGCCTGGAGGAGAAGTAGGAAACCACGCTAAACAACTTCGAGGATGGCTGAGGTGGGAATCGAACCCCCTATACTCAGTTGACTTCCCAAGGCTGAGTGAACTCCCTTGCAGCCCTCGTAACACTTTTCAAATTTCATGGCAGAGCCGGAAATCGGACCCGGGCCTCCGGGAGTGTCAGCTAGTCACACTATCCACTACACTACGGAGGCAGACGATGATTATTATTATTATTATTATTATTATTATTATTATTATTATTATTATTATTATTATTATTATTATTATTGGAGTTGGATATCGTCTTGACTGGAAGATCAGTTTGTGACCTGAGATTAGGTATGGTAGCCTATCAATTCTAACAAATTTGGTGGACTCTTTGACAATTTAGCTGGTGCCCTAGTGTCAAGTGTGACAATCAGAGGTATCCATAACTTCTACCAGAGACGATGGGCCATTTGACTGCAAGCTTATCATCAAGCGTGGTGGAGAGGAGTATTTATAAATTCAAGGGGAGTTGTTGGAAAGTTTTCTGCTTGACGTCATGGCCCATGCTCTGAGGTCAAGTGTGGTTGCGACAAGTATCTATAAATTCTTTCGGAATTGGGGGTTCTCTGTCTGAAAACATATCCCGTTCTATTAGTATGCTAGTTACCGAGCTGGTTAGCTGCAGTCGCGTAAGTACGGCCAGTATCCAGTATTCGGGAGAAAGTAGGCTCGAACACCACTGTCGGTAGCCCTGAAGATGGTTTACCTAGGTTTCCCATTTTCACACCAGGCAAATGCTGGGGCTGTATCTTAAGGCCGCGGCCAGTTCATTTCCACTCCTGGGCCTTTCCTGTCCCATAGTCGCCATAAAACCTATCTGTGTCGGTGCGATGTAAAACAACTTGAAAAAAATGTATGCTAGTTGTAGCTGATAACCTGATTGATTGATTGATTGATTGATTGATTGATTGATTGATTGATTGATTGATTGATTGATCGACTGCAATTTATTAACGTTTAGTACAACTGTTAAAGTAAAAGCGTAGTTCTAGTCCTTTATTTGATAAAAATAACCCACAAATACATCGGTGAGAGTAATTTGTTATCTGGGTACAATCAAAGAGCTGTAAGACTGATAACGTCGGGTGTGTTGTGAGGCTGGGAGATTGGACCATTAATAACAGTTAGTGTGAAAACAAAGGCTATATACACCTGACGTTTCCGCACGCTATAAGGAATGGCCATTAATTCTGTATCGGCCATGCCTTATTGTCTTACTGGAAAGACCATCGTGACTTACAGGCATTATATGTGGCATTAAATAGAACAGGGGAGAAGCCTTGAATTTTAT
The DNA here is from genome assembly GCF_040414725.1 of Anabrus simplex. Lineage (NCBI taxonomy): Eukaryota > Metazoa > Arthropoda > Insecta > Orthoptera > Tettigoniidae > Anabrus > Anabrus simplex. Next base: position 905,271,027 of record NC_090265.1, read on the forward strand.
GACTCAAAGATGTTTGTAATGAAAACTTTATCTGCTGTTTGTCCCCTCATCGAACGTGGTTTTTTAAACGCGGGTAGTCACACACGTCGAATGCCAAGACGAATAATGCGCGTAATATTCGCGAGAATGTACGTTTCGAGGTCAATGGCGTGAACATTCTAACGAACGATACGTCGGTGTGAGTCTCGTTGCAAATTATGATCCATTCATTCACACACTGCTCATAGTTGAAACATGACGTCCTCGCGGTTTTTTCCCGATAATTTTTGAAGGCGAAGAAGCCGAGAGAAAGGAAATGATGGCAGATGCAGTTGCACTGTAGTAGAAGTGTGTACATTGGTTCCTATCTTAGTAAAAAACATAGAGATGACATTTTCTTGCAGCATACCTTCATCGTGCTTCCCATTTCAGTGGCGACGTATACCCAGGCATCGTTCTTACGAAGCTCCTTGTATGGTATGGGATAGGATTGCACATATTTTCCCCAATAAATTTTAAATTTTAAGGAGCTATTGTGCCTGCTCTTCTTCACACTTCATTGCTCAATCATGATTCATGAGTAAGTGTCACGAGCCGTGTCAGTCAACCGCGTGCGCGGTGGAATGCTCACAGTCATATCCACTGTTTGTGCCATTGGGTGGCGTATTATCCTTTGATGATTCGTCAGAAAACTGACAGCAGCATGGATAATGCCACGCTATGAACCGCGCTACGACGGGGCTACAAGCATCTTACGGATCCGCGTCCGTATACGGTATGCACATTCGCTTTTCGCCGCAGCACTCCGCGCGGTATTCGGCGCCTGTGTGTAGGTGCCTTAAGACGCAACCTGTAAATACCTTGGTCGGTTCGTTAGAAATATCAGGAAATGGACTGACGAAAGCCTCCAACTTTCAGCATTTTTAAGTGGGCGTAATTATCGAGTGGCATTATTTGTGGCCTTATCGCAGTATGATCTACAACTATCTATCTATAAATAAGAGTGGTGTACGTACATTGTTCAGAATTAAAACAGAATGGTATTTCTGTATCAGTCTTGTCCGAAGTAAAGAGGAAATGTAATTTTTAATTTTCTGTGATGTCTGTCTGTCTGTCTGTCTGTCTGTCTGTCTGTCTGTCTGCCTGTGTGTGTATGTACGGGCCGAATAGAATCTAATGAAAATCGGTATGTATTTGTAAAATAGGGTAATAAGGCTCTACCATTTTAGGCTATAAATAATTTTTTTCACACTTAGCGAAACGGTAGTTTAGTGGAAGGCCTAAAATTTAATTTTCAAGAAAGTTATTAGGCCTTCTATCGACAAATTATTTATAAAAAATGTATAATATAGAATACAATTTACGCTCATTTATGTCTTGTAGGCCCACAGTTTTACCGTACCGGCTATGATAACTGTAACGAATTTAGGCTTTTGTTGCTTAGTCCAAATCAACGCCAAGCTTCGAGACAATAAATATCGGTGCGTTAAGTCCAAGAACAAGTCACTACAGTCTAGGCTATATATAATTTTCTTCAGGCTGGGTGAAATGGTAGTTTAAGGGAAGGCCTAATTTTTATTTCTCCAATATCTGTTATTGGTGGTCCTATCTATTAATACTATGTAATAAACGTTATAGATAATACGATTTCCAATCATTTATGCTTTACACAGTTTTTCTTTACCAACTGTGATAACCGAATTAGTGAATTTAGACTTATGTTTCTCAGTACATATCAACCCCGAGTATCGCTAACATGAAAATATTGTTCAATCATGTTAACTGTCGATGGTGGTGGTTTATGTCGTAATTGTCTTAAGACGAAACACCGCGTCATCATAACCCGCTATCGACAAGGAAGATTGTGAAGATGATAATCAAAATGAGAAAAGGGAACGATCGCATGAAGAACAAGCCAAGAGGTAGCCATGAAAGGAGGAAGACCGGACGAGTTGGCCATGTTGTTAGGGGCGCGCAGCTGTGAGCTTGCATCCGCTGTCGGAAGCCCTGAAGATGGTTTTCTGTGGTTACCCATTTTCACACCAGCCTAATGCTGAAGCTGAACCGTAATTAAGACCATGGCCGGTCCCTTCCCACTCCTAGCCCTTTAGTATCTCATCGTCGCCATATGACCTATCTGTGTATAGGAAATTCTCTGAGAGGAGGAAGAAATACTCACTTTACATTTAATGCCCTAATATCACATAGTCGGAAAACAACAACTATGAAGGCCTTCGATATCGGAAGCCCATAAAATTGATCAACAATAACATAACATTGCATTGTTTGTTGTGATTTGTTCTTCTGCCATTCATCTCTGATAGATGGGATTAAATTTGCGTCCCGAATAGAACAGCCTGACTGAATATTGGCGGGAAGTAGCTGGCAGTTAGATAACTTTGTTTTTTAGTATGCCATTCCTTTGGTTCACACATTTTCCGATAACCACTGGTCCGTAACACACTGCTTAGTCATAGTTTTCCAGCTATTCAATCCCTGCTCTAGAGGTGCTGATAGGAATGAGGAGAAAAGCAGACCAGTGTTCACCGCTGTCGGTGGCCGGGTCATTCCAGCTCTGGATCTTCGCACTGTTAGAAAGCGAACATAGTACTGTCGTGAAAAGTGAGAAATTGTGCCATTTTTCAATTGATCCAGCGTGTCATGTAATAGCATTACTTTTTACCCCGACATTTCAGTCGGTTAATATTGTATTCTGATAATAATATTTGTTTTTATGTCCCACTAACTACTTCTTTACGGTTTTTGGATACGCCGAGGCGCCGGCATTTAGTCCCACGGAAATTCTTTTATGTGTGAATAAACCTACCGACACGAGGCTGACGTATTTGAGTACCTTCAAATGCCATCGGACTGATCGAATCTACCTAGTTAGGGTCAGAAAGACAGCGCCTCAACCGCCTGAGCCATTCAGCCCTGCTATTGTATTCTGACAAGAATATTGCCGTCATTGTAATGATCTATTCAAGTTCCGTTTAAAATTGTCTGTTTCTGTTACAGCATCACGAGTAAATGGATGGGCGAATATTTAATGAAACTTGGTATTTCAGTTTAGAATAAGATCGAGTAGGATCTTAGCTATAAGTCGTCCAAAGCATTTCACGTGCAGGGGGTACTTCAGTAGAGGCCTAAAGCATACGGTTTGTTTTACACGAAAATAGTGCATGGCGAATTTTTGTTCTATATATTTTGCCAGTACAGTGAAAAGGGAAGTATCAGCGAGAGCCAAGTGAAAGTTTAAAGTTGAAGAGCAGGTAACTAGCTCTATAGACTGCAAAGAGAGTTGCTATGGTGATCGTTCTGGCAACGTTTAAAAGGCTTTGTACACCTACTAGTATCAGTATTATTTTAATAGTAACCCGATACTAGGAGCTTTTTTATACCGGAAGAGATCAAATCAAGACTAGCAATAAGACGAGAGGTAGCCATGAAAGACCCACTTTAAATTAGATGCCCTAATATCACAGATACCACTAGTTAGAAGGGCTATTTATTATCTTTGTCGATCACACTGCCCTAAGTGTCGGCCATTTTGCATGTTTTAAAACCATAGCCACGGAAACCATGATACAGATTTGGATTCTACTCTTCACGTTGTGCGTTGCCTAGGACACAGACTTTGTAATGTTTATCTACACCTTATGCCCTTATTTAGTCAGTCACCTTTAGGGCGGGCAAACTCATAGGGACCAAATATATCCCGGTATAAGGAGATCCCCTATACCAAGTGCCAACATTCTCGCTGAAAGTGGATGCGCATGTGAAGGTTACGGCACTCTATTGTCCTGGTGGCAAGAAATTTACCCTAAAGGCGGAGAAACCAAATTTCGGTCAATAGCATTTGGATTGAAACGGCAACGCGAAACTACTGCTTTCAAGATCCTCACTAAATTCACCTAGCTCACATGGCTCAGTAATATGCAAATATCAGAGGAGGCTACTTGGACCACCAACTTCCTTATGGAGGCGGCGGCTTCGGAAGAGTATCACATAGTCAGAAGGAAACTAAATGTGAAGGCCTACAATATCCAAACCCCATAAAACTGATCAACAGTAACATTGCATTGACTATATTTTGTTGTGATTCGTTCTTCTGCCATTCATCTCAGATAGATGGGATTACTGCTGCATCCTGAGTAGAGCAGCCTTCCGGTAAAGGACCACAGATATCAAAGAAGTGAACGTCACGACAAGCCGCTGGCAGGGAGAGGCATGTCCACTTTTGAGCCTCAGAATCTGGGGAACGATATGAGGGGTGGAATAATATCGTACACGTGTTAAGTGATTCTCTCGTCAACAACGCGTGCTACAGTTATAATTCCTTTACGGTGAATGGCATTCGTTGCGAGTGTCAAAAACAAAAATGATGATGGCAGATGCAATTGTACTGCAGCAGAAGTGTATATAGTGGCTCCTATCTTAGTGAGAAAAATAGAGACGACATTTTTGTTGTATTGTTCTACCGTGGTTCCCATCTCAGAAGCGAGAAAACGACTTCAGAAATATTTTGAATATATAATATGTTTTCCATAGGCATCATAGCAGCTTCGGTAGATCCATGGTAGAGTGTCCAGTTCAAGATCCCAAGTTGGGGGCTTCCATCAAAGCTGAGGTAGTCATTCTTCGGAGGGCGGTTAAAACAAGCACTCGACGTCACCCAACAAAATTAAATCACCATAGTCATAAGAACCGTCCACTAGATTTTTATCTTCTAAATATTCCCGTAATGATTATAATTACTATACAAATATCTTTAGTAGATCTGGCTCCTTGGCTGAATGGTTAGTGTACTGACTTTCAGGTCAGAGGGCCACGAGTTCGATTCGGGGCCGGGCCCCGGGTTTTAACACGTGTAGTGCGGGGAATGGGTGTTTGCGACCGTCATATTAAACGTATACATACAGCAAATATACTACCAATCCCCACAGAAACATGAAACCCTCCACGTAGGGTTGGCGTCGAGAAGGGAACCCGCTCGTAAAAATTGGCTTAATCCACATTACCGCCGACCTCAAATGATTGGAGAAAGGCAAAGAGTTTAGTAGATTCCTATGTGGATCAATGGTAAAGTTTTGGTCTCCAAATCCCGAGATTCGAGGTTCGAACCTTGCAGATATTTTGCATTTGAATGGTGGAAACAAGTCTTTTTGCCACTGCATACCGTTCGTCGGCATGAGAAAGATCCCTCGGGACACGTTACTTGTTTATTTTGCAATACTTAGTCATTCCCTGCTATAGGTTCGCCCTGGATCTGCGGCTACGACCCTTCGGATGTGTGGTGGGGCTGTACCTATATAGATCTAGGTAGGAGTTGGCCTTAGGTAACCAGTAACGATTCGAGTCATATCGTTTATTGCAATGTCGACACTGCAAAATTTTACAAGCTGGCAGCATAAATGACATCAAGTCAGAATGCTTAATAATTGTTCCGAGGTATCTGTGGAACAGCAGAGGTGAAAGAAGGTGCGGGGGTGAACGGGCCTCAAAGTACGAAATTAAAATTAAGATAAAATTTAACAAGGTTATATTTTCTTTTCAAAATCAAGAAATAACAAGCATGGCAGGTACAGAGTAGCAAGGCAAAAAGTACAATTACAGTATTTACAGGATTTGGGCTTCGAGCCCCGAACTCACAATTCTTGAGCAATTAGCCCAGCTTTACCCCAAAACAAGTTTCAACAGAGGGGCAGAAAACCCCATTCATGCCCAGGAGCACTTGCTCCAAATTACACAGTAAAGCCTCCTCGAGGCATACAACACTCAATTTTCAAGAAAGAGCCACTCGCTCTCAAAATTTAAGCCTATCAAAGGCCACACCAAACTCAACTTTCAAGCTGTCCTCCAAGGACATAGACACAGGGGTAAATGATACCCAACCTACTGAGGCCTATTAAGTGAAGAAACAGAAATATTACATGGCCTCGACAATACCAATTTGAGAGGAGGCGAAGCTGCACTCCTAATACATTTTGTTTAAAACCTACTTGGCACTAGGCCGTTAATGCAAGGGCTAATCCCATACTAAGGAGGTGACTTATATGAGAAGACAATTTACATTACGCTAGACAGGAAGAAACGGTTGAGAAAATAAGTTCACCTCGAAGCAAAATGAGTGGGAGCTCGAGAGGGTTAAGCACTCCCTATCCCAATTTGTAGTTAAAACAGAAAGAATTGATACCGAGTGTCTTTACATTTTAAAGGAAGTTACATGGAAAAGGCTTCGGACCTGCCCCGAGAGTTAAACTGCTGAGCTAGCAAGAAAAGAAGTTATTAAAAGGCCATTACCTTGTGGTTGAACTGCTGCCCGAAGAAAGAGGCGCTTCCCGCCCCCAGCTACGTACTTTACACACTGAAAGATGTTACTGAAGTGGCGCGGAGACCCGAAAATCAGCAGTTTATATACTCTCGCGGAAAGTTCGAGGCGTTTCAGGAATGAGAACACCCTCCCACAAGAATTTTATTGGCTAGGGTTAAGCAACATATCCCTGTTGAGGAAGATACACCTGATTGGTCATAAATTAATTAAAGAAATTCGGGGTTGGCTAAATTCAAAACAAGGGGAAAGAAAGGGCTATACAGCCAACTTAAACAATAACAGAAAGAAATTTAACAAGGAACAAACTTTTGAAATAAAAAATTCTCCAAAAAACAGTTCTTTCACTTTGCACTAGGGTGTACCCTTGTAGTTCTTCAGTAGTGTCCTCTAGAAGAGAATGTTCACACTTCTTACTACAGGCAAAACAAAAATACATCGAAAACGACCCAGTTCAGAAACTTCAAAATTTCCAAGTTGTGACATCTTCTGAGAAACTTGAAAATTAACACATTAGATAAAGTTCAGACTTCCTCCAGTAGGGGAGTTCCAACTGGCGCAAAGTTTGAATTAGCGACGTGGAGGTGTACCACCCGGTACAGACCTCCCCCCCCCCAAAGTCCCTCCAAGGGGTAACACAGAAGAACATAAACTTTTATTTCAACATAAGGTCCAAGCTATGATGTTGATATGGAAGTTAATTGCAGAAGTATTTACCAACAAATTTTCTTAAAATGATTGGATCCAGTTTCAAAATTCTTGTAGTAACTTTTGAAGTAATGTCTTTATGTTTGTAGAAGTTGAATTCAGAAGGAAACCTTCAGTTTTTAAAGTTGAGGAAAAATTTTCTAAGTCCACCAGAAATTGCAGTAAAATCCAAAAAAAAGGTAGTAATTGTTGAACTGGAATGTCCATATAGCTGGATATGTACTTTAAACGTTGATAAGTTTGACGGCCAGACCAGCCGCCGCTGCTTGAGTTCAGAGGAGGCCGCTCGGACTCCTCAAGTACCCTTAGATACCGCTCGCCCGCACTATGAGAGGAGCCGTGGAGTTGAAGCACGCCGCGCCCGCGGCGAACAAGCAGGTCGCGGGCCAGTTACAGGTTGTGCGCCGCACATCAGCCTTGACCGGGAGGAGGACTCCGGCTCGCCGCACACAGGTTGGCCTCACTGGAGATGGGCGGGCCCTTACCCTGCCTCAGTAGCGGTACGGCGCCGCGCTGCTGCGGGGGCACTGAAACATTAAAGCGCGGCGACAGAATTTTGTTGGACCATCATCATTTTTTTTGAGGGCGCATTCATTGTGGCGAGGTTGAGGGGTCAGCGGCGTGGAGAAATTTATTTAACTTGAAAGCCACTGTGTGTTATGTTAGCAGGAGACGGGAGCGTGGTAATGGCCATGGTAAGGACAGGATGGCAGTTTAACTGATCGGGGAAGGTTTTAAATAAATGCTTAAATATAAAAAAATATTATTGAAAGGGCAGAAGGCCTTAAAAGTGAAACCCCTCAAAAAAATATAACCTTCCTATTTCTTTCAAAATTATATAAAGCAAGTTAACACAGAAATTATACAGGTTTCACCTGCGACAGGTGAACCCTAAATATCCTCTCGGTGGCTGGATTACTTAACAATAAGTTAACGGGAGTAAGGAAATCGAGAATGATACACGGCCCATGAAATCTGGGGGCAAGCTTGCCCGCGGGAACAAAATTCTTGACCATCACCTGGTCGCTTACCTTCAAATTGGTGGGTCTCCGTCCACGATCATATCTTTCCCTAACCTTTTCATGAGACACTTTAAGATTGGCTTTAGCCTTCTTCCAAAGATCTTTAATGTTATCTGGGTCTATTGTCTCAGGTAGAATGTCACTCAGAGACCAGAGGTTAGAGAGCGGCGTGTTGGGAACAAACTTGAACATCAGCGAAGCTGGAGTAAATTTATGTGATTCATGAACAGCCGAGTTCAAAGCAAAAGCTAACCAATGCAGGGACGTGTCCCACCTGGAATGATCTTCATGATGATAAGCAATAAGCGCGGACCTGAGATTACGATTAACCCGTTCAGCCAGAGATGGTTGAGGGTAATAAGCAGAAGTTGTCACATGAGAGATGGACAGGTCAAAGCAGAATTTACGAAATAGATTAGATGTAAAAGCCTTAGCATTATCAGACACAATATATTGACACGGACCAAAAGAAGCAAAGATTGAATTTAGACAAGTAATGGTGGACTGCGCGGTAGCCAGCTTAGTCAGAAATAACCAGGAAAATCTTGTAAAACCATCTACACATACAAAGATGAACTTGTTGGCATTTCCCTTCGACTGGGGGAAGGGTCCTACATAATCGATATACAGGCGTTCCATTGGGCGCGACGCTTGGTGAGAAGACAACAGGCCTACCTTGGTGGACATGGTGGGTTTACTAAGCAAGCAGGATTTACAAGCCTTTACTAGTTCACGGATTTCACCGTCCATACCCTTCCAGATGAACCTTTCACGAATTTTTTCACGAGTTTTAAAGATGCCTAGATGCCCCCCTAATGGGGTCTCATGATAGTACTTAAAGATCATAGGTACAAGAACAGTTGGAACGACAACTTTCATCATCTTATCATGCCTCGAAGGACAACATAACACACCATTCCTCAGTACGTAAGGGACAACATGTTCCCCAGAAGAAAGGGTTTCCATTATCGGAGCCAGTGTCGGATCTTCATGTTGATATTTCTCAATATCCCTAAAGAGCATGGGGGCATCTGTTAAGATGGCATTAACGTCAGATAGTATGGACTCGGGAGGTGATGAACTATCGACCGGTTCAAGGGTCTCGACGTCGTTGGAAAACATACGGCTGAGTCCGTCTGCAACGACATTTTCAGTACCTCTGATATGCCTAACATCGAATTGGAAGGCAGAAATACGGATGGCCCAGCGGGCTATACGACCAGTACTACGCGGCCTACCTAAGACCCAGCTTAAGGCTTGATTATCCGTCTCCAGGTCGAACTTGACATGTTCCAGATAGAGACGGAACTTTTCTAAGGCAAATAAGACTGCCAAACCTTCGAGCTCATAGATGGAATACTTGGCTTCTTGAGTCGATAGAGTCCTAGATGCATAGGCGATGGGTCGCCTGCCTAGTTCAGTCTCTTGAAGAAGGACTGCAGCTACCGCCGACGACGACGCGTCGGTTTGGACGATGAATTTCTTCGAGAAATCTGGCATAGCAAGGACAGGGGCATTACAAAGAGCTAATTTCAGGTCTTCAAAAGCGGCTTGTTGAGAAGGTCCCCACTCAAATTTGATGCCTTTCCTACGAAGAAGGTTTAAGGGCGCCGCTCTATTAGCGAAGTTAGGAATAAACTTCCTGAAGAAATTCACCATACCAATGAACCTGGCGATACCTTTGATGTCCTTGGGAGGTTTAAAATCACGGATGGCCTATGTTCTAGAATGATCGACTGCAACACCATCAGGTGACACAATATGCCCTAGGAATGACATGGAGGGCTTAGCAAAGGCAACCTTGGACAACTTCACAGTTAACCAGGCCTTACGAAGGCGATTGAGAACTTCTCGCAGATGATCTAGATGTTCTTCAAAAGTCTCCGAAAATACGACGACATCATCAAGATAGTGATACAAGTACTCAAATTTGATGTCGGAGAAGACCCTATCTAGCAGTCTAGTGAGTACAGCTGCTCCCGTAGGGAGCCCGAAAGGCACGCGGTTGTATTCACACAAATTCCAATCCGTAGCAAACGCTGTAAGGTCTTAGACTCTTCGGCTAGGGGAATTTGATTGTAGGCCTGATTCAGGTCCAAGATAGTAAAGAACTTGGCCTTACGAAACCATGAAAAACAAGACTGAAGGTCGGGAAGGGGCACAGATTGTAACACCACCTTCCGATTGAGAGCCCTATAATCAATGACAGGCCTGAAGCCCCCTTGGGGTTTCGGGACTAGAAAAATAGGTGACGAATACGCTGACTTAGAGGGCCGAATAATACCATCCTTTAACATTTGATCAATGATTTCCTTCAGAGCCTTCATTTTAGGTGGAGACAGCCTATATGGTGGAAAACGGACAGGAATCGAATCCGTGACCTCAATTTTGTATTCAATAAGGTCAGTAACACCAAGAGTATCAGAGAACACCTCTGGAAACGACTGACAGAACTTACGAATACTATCAGCCTGCTCCTCAGGTCTAACAACATCTCATCCTGGGTAGGCGAAATAGAGGAACATGATACAGAATTACACTTTAACAAGGGGATTTTACAATTGGAAGCAAATATGAATGTGCACGACTTACTCTGAAGGTCGAGCACTAGACCGGAGTGAGAAATGAAGTCAGCTCCCAATATTATGGGGCAAGACATGTGCTTGGCCACAAACAATTTAATTTTTCCATGTAAATTTAAAAATACGAATTTTGACATTTAAAGAACCTAGAATTTCTAATGGAGATGAATTAGCCGAAACATATTGGACCGAAGACGAACAATAGTCAGGAAGCTTACAAACAGATTTCAATTTTGAATACCATTCAGCCGAGATAATAGAACAAACACTGCCTGAATCTAATAGAGCTGTTATAGGCTCATTATTTACTTCAATCTTAAGAAAAGGAACAGGTGCGGGGGTATCCGCCGCAATCCTAAGATATTCTTTGGGGCATTCAAAAAATAAATCTGAAGATTGATTTTTCCCTGAATTTTCGACCTGTTTACCAGGGGCTGAGCCTTGGGAAGCTGAATTAGTCGACTCAGCCGAAGCCGCTAGTCACTTATTCTTATTGGTATTGGTGGAATTTGCACCAGAAGTCGAGCAGGAGGGGGTGCTATTCGAATTTGGGCAATTCTTGGCGATATGTGATAAAGCCCCACATTTAAAACAGCCTTGTTATGAGCCAGCTCCATTATTTGCCCTACTAGATTTGATCAATGGGCACTTGTTCCGAAGATGGTCAGGCGACCCGCAAGCATAACATTTACGAGGTGTGACTGGTCGGCGAGGTGGAGGCCGAGGATTACCAAAAGAAGAAGGAGGTTCTTTCGCGACACGCAAGGAATCGGCGTATCTAACTCCTTCCGCTGAGACGGCCAATGCTTCAAGTTCCGAGAAGGTTTGCGGGCACGCCGCGAAACATAAATATGACCTATAGGATGGTGAGATGCCTTCCACAATAGCTTGTACAATCTGATCCTCAGGGAAGTGAAGAGCAAACACCCTAGTATAGAACTTAATATCTTGGATGAAATCTGCCAAGTTTTCATCCAACCGCTGTACACGATAATAGTACTTCTGAATAAGTGAAGACCTGGCCCTAGCCGGAATGAAGTTAGCTAGCAAGTGGGCGTGGAAGTCTTCAATAGATGATTGCTCGGCAATGGCTCTTACTATTTTGTCTGAGAGAATACCAATTGCATAGGGATAGATGATTTGCAAAATCTGACATGGGGAAAGAGAAAAAACAAGGGCATGATCCTGAAATTCAACTAAAAACCTTAAGAATGAAATAACTTCACTGGTGGTGTTAACAGAAAACTTAGAGATACCTCTGAGCAACATTGCTAATGGATGAGGGAAGCTGCTGAACCCAGGTGACATAGTAGGTAAAGGTTTAAGTGGCAAAGACGTTAATTCAGAACGTACATTATTCAACGAGGTACGGTGTTCAGACTCGTTGTCCAATGGGGCAGAGGTTGTTTGAGCTCCAACGGTTTTCCTATTGGCGTCTCCCTTAGGAGGCTCTTCCTTGCTATCTACATTCACCGTGGTGGGTTGATCAGTTTTGGGAGGAACTTCCCCAGTTAACAATTGGGTAACCTTACTGGACAATTCAGAAAGATTTTCAAGAACCATACTAGCTTCCTTCCTCTGAACGACATTCAACTTCAGAGACAACAGATCGTTAACTCTATTAGAAAAATGAAATAACCTGGCTTGCACACGTTTAATTTGATTAGGAGAAGGATCATTTTCTTCAAAAAAACGAACTACAGATGCTAGCTCAGTAGTATTGTCAGTGATCATGGAAAGAGAGTCGTCAATTTCTTTCTCTCCCAAAGTGGGGATGGAAATGGGCAAATCAAGGGACTCTCTAAGCTTATTTGTGTCTACCGCAACCGTGCCTCCAGATTGCACATTTCTAATAGTTAATTCAGAGATCAGCTCCTCCTTGCGCAAATAGTTAAGATGGAGAACATCGCGAGGGCCGGGCATGATGACAGAACAATTTTGAAAAAGAAAAAATAAAAAATTCCAGCAACTGAGAAAATAGTTGGAGTTGTAATCAAAGCAATGTTTAGCCGTCAAAAGGGGCTAAATTGAGACCCATTCAACCACGCTCTGCTACCACTTGTTCCGAGGTATATGTGGAACAGCAGAGGTGAAAGAAGGTGCGGGGGTGAGCGGGCCTCAAAGTACGAAATTAAAGTTAAGATAAAATTTAACAAGGTTATATTTTCTTTTCAAAATCAAGAAATAACAAGCATGGCAGGTACAGAGTAGCAAGGCAAAAAGTACAATTACAGTATTTACAGGATTTGGGCTTCGAGCCCCGAACTCACAATTCTTGAGCAATTAGCCCAGCTTTACCCCAAAACAAGTTTCAACAGAGGGGCAGAAAACCCCATTCATGCTCAGGAGCACTTGCTCCAAATTACACAGTAAAGCCTCCTCGAGACATACAACACTCAATTTTCAAGAAAGAGCCACTCGCTCTCAAAATTTAAGCCTATCAAAGGCCACACCAAACTCAACTTTCAAGCTGTCCTCCAAGGACATAGACACAGGGGTAAATGATACCCAACCTACTGAGGCCTATTAAGTGAAGAAACAGAAATATTACATGGCCTCGACAATACCAATTTGAGAGGAGGCGAAGCTGCACTCCTAATACATTTTGTTTAAAACCTACTTGGCACTAGGCCGTTAATGCAAGGGCTAATCCCATACTAAGGAGGTGACTTATATGAGAAGACAATTTACATTACGCTAGACAGGAAGAAACGGTTGAGAAAATAAGTTCACCTCGAAGCAAAATGAGTGGGAGCTCGAGAGGGTTAAGCACTCCCAATCCCAATTTGTAGTTAAGACAGAAAGAATTGATGCCGAGTGTCTTTACATTTTAAAGGAAGTTACATGGAAAAGGCTTCGGACCTGCCCCGAGAGTTAAACTGCTGAGCTAGCAAGAAAAGAAGTTATTAAAAGGCCATTACCTTGTGGTTGGACTGCTGCCCGAAGAAAGAGGCGCTTCCCGCCCCCTTCTACGTACTTTACACACTGAAAGATGTTACTGAAGTGGCGCGGAGACCCGAAAATCAGCAGTTTATATACTCTCGCGGAAAGTTCCAGGCGTTTCAGGAATGAGAACACCCTCCCACAAGAATTTTATTGGCTAGGGTTAAGCAACATATCCCTGTTGAGGAAGATACACCTGATTGGTCATAAATTAATTAAAGAAATTCGGGATTGGCTAAATTCAAAACAAGGGGAAAGAAAGGGTTATACAGCCAACTTAAACAATAACAGAAAGAAATTTAACAAGGAACAAACTTTTGAAATAAAAAATTCTCCAAAAAACAGTTCTTTCACTTCGCACTAGGGTGCACCATTGTAGTTCTTCAGTAGTGTCCTCTAGAAGAGAATGTTCACACTTCTTACTACAGGCAAAACAAAAATACATCGAAAACGACCCAGTTCAGAAACTTCAAAATTTCCAAGTAGTGACATCTTCTGAGAAACTTGAAAATTAACACATTAGATAAAGTTCAGACTTCCTCCAGTAGGGGAGTTTCAACTGGCGCAAAGTTTGAATTAGCGACGTGGAGGTGTACCACCCGGTACAATAATAATAATAATAATAATAATAATAATAATAATAATAATAATAATAATAATAGTCAATGACGTAACATCATTATGACCCTCTAGATGTGGGTTTCATTCATTCCATTCCTGACCCGGCCGAATGACTGGAAAGAGGCCGAGGATTATTGTTATTTTTTTTGCTAGTGGCTTTACGTCGCACCGACACAGATAGGTCTTACGGCGACGATGGGATAGAAAGGGCTATGAGTTGGAAGGAAGCGGCCGTGGTCTTAATTAAGGTACAGCCCCAGCATTTGCCTGGTGTGGAAATGGGAAACCACGGAAAACCATCTTCAGGGCTGCCGAAAGTGGGATTCGAACCCACTATCTCCTGGATGCAAGCTCACAGCTGCGTGCTCCTAACCGCACGGACAACTCGCCCGGTGGGGATTATTGTTAGGCCTATTATTATTATTATTATTATTATTATTATTATTATTATTATTATTATTATTATTATTATTATTATTATTATTACGGCCTCCGTGATTCAGGTAGCAGGACGCTGGACTCTCACTGCTGGGTTCCGTGGTTCAAATCCCGATCACTTCATGTGCGATTTGTGCTGGACAAAGCGGGACCGGTTTTTGTCTGGATACTCCGGTTTTCCCTGTCATCTTCCATTCCAGCAACATAACTGAATATCATTTCATTTGACCTGTCAGTCATTAATATCTGCCCCCAGAGGAATGCGACAGGCTTCGGCAGCCGGCACAATTCCTATCCTCGCCTCTAAATGAGGGTTTCATTCATTCCATTCCTGACCCGGTTGAATGACTGGAAACAGTCTGAGGATTATTATTACTATTATTATTATTATTATTATTATTATTATGATTATTATATAGTGGTGTTTTACTATAAATATGGTGAAGAAATGAAATAAACTGACATTATCTATCTTTAGATCTGGTCGACGCAGGCAAGTTATATACGGTAGGCCTACTAAGATCGACATGCCCCATGTCATTGATACCGAGCTCGATAGCTGCAGTCGCTTAAGTGCGGCCAGTATCCAGTATTCGGGAGATAGTAGGTTCGAACCCCACTGTCGGCAGCCCTGAAAATGGTTTTCCGTGGTTTCCCATTTTCACACCAGGCAAATGCTGGGGCTGTACCTTAATTAAGGCCACGGCCGCTTCCTTCCCACTCCTAGCCCTTTCCTGTCCCATCGTCGCCGTAAGACTTATCTGTGTCGGTGCGACGTAAAACAACTAGCATGTCATTGATACATAATAATTGTAACTATTTCAGCATCCAGCATATGAGTTCATTACCGCATACAGAAATAATAATACTCCTATATTATTGTGTATCAGCGTTTTCTGTCTTCCTTCGGTGTGGACTAAGGAACAGATGTTATCTCCACCTTAAGGAATTATACTTTAAACAGGCGTTATTAAACAGGCATCTGTTGGATAAGTCTGAATATTACTGGTTTTCATCCCTTCTTTTACGAGATCTTTATGTAGGCAACAAGAAGTCTTGTATAACTTCTTTTGTTTTGGAGTTCTGTTCGGACGGAGAAGAAAGAATATATCCTAAGACTTTTCAGCCATTGAACTGAGAGGAAGCGTATCTTCGTGGCTAGGGCAGGAGAGGAGTGGGGGAAGAAATGGAAGGAAGAATAGAAGGGAAAGTTTCAAAATAAGGAGGCTGGTTGAGGGAAGATAATACGAACGGAGCATTGGAAGTATTCCTTGTGGATTTTCTTTTTTATGAACTCATATGCTGGATATTGAATTAGTTACAATTATTATGTATCAATGAGAGAAAATGGGGCATGCTGATCTTATTAGGCCTACCGTATCAAATATCGAATCTTTAATTCTACAATATACAATTTTTATTCTACCAAATACACTAAAGAGAATACGTACCACTTTGCGAGATACCACAGGACATTGATTACCAGTGCATCTAGCGGGACGATCTTGAAACTGAATGTAGTAGTACACTATACGCTATGAATTATGCCGAAAGTGTCAGGTTCCAAGTCTTCTTTAATTAAAAAGTGATTAGAGGAGTTCCCCCTTTTCACATCGGATGGATGGTAAAATTATATTCTGTGACGTTTGCAGCAGAGGTGAGTGAAAATTGTTCTATGCTTCCCCCTAACGAGTTATAATCAACTTAGCAAAATAAGCATGGTATTTTAACTGATGCCTACTAAAATACGTAAAATTTAAGCTGCCTAAAATATTTTAAAACCTATTTGAGAGTCTAAAGAAAAGGCATTAAAGCACCAAAAAAAAAAAAAAAAAAATCCGAGTTCTAGTAATCACTGTTACATGTTTCCATGGTTGTTGTTATTAACAAATGCATTGCAGTTGGGAAATATGCCGGTGGCACTAGTCACTTACAGCAGTGTGACAATAAGATAAAGTTAAAATATTATTAACCAACAACAATAAAACTACAACAATAAAATACAACAAGCAATTCTATGGAATGAAAATATTACAAAGAATACTACTAGTTTAACACACTAAATCCAGCATCATCATATACAAATTCACACACAACTGAAGTATTTCCAGTGCTTAACATTACGGCTTACAATACTATAGGTTGAGCTTACTACTAGCTGAACATTACAAGTGATGATAAAGTAAAGTTACAACCTAACTAACCAACAACACCACTCTAACAATAATAGTACGACAAGCAATTCCATGGAAAGAAAATATGACAAGAAATACCACTACAGTCGAACCTCGATATCTCGAATCACTTCGAGGTATCGAAATTTCGAGATATAGAGAATAACGATTTTGAGCATGTATAGCACATAATTGAAACATACGTACCTACGGGCTTATACTGAATACATAATTTTTAACAGCATTTGAATATATTCAAACAAACTCTATTTTACGGCATCACTTTAATTATAACCATTATTATAGTAACTTTTTAGAAGACATTGGTGAAACAAGAATCACACCTCCGTTAACACCCTTGGAAAAAAGTATCTTCTGTTTTTTACTGTTAACCTTCTTTTCTTCCACAAGATTTTCAACAACATTTATTGCTGTGAAAACTCTGTCATTTACATTCGTCTGACTCTGTATGTACTCGTAGGATCGAAGAATAGCAACTGCACTTAACGCCTAGCCTGTTGAAGGTAAAGGAGAAGGCAGCTTCTTGTTGGGAATCTTCTTCTTGTTCTTCTTCTTCCTTTTCTTCTTGCTCCGCAGCAGCGTTGACGGTATCTGTAGAAGGCTCGGCCATAATAACGTCAGAGTTCACATTTATATAGGTTCCAAAATCAGCTTCGCTGCTGATACTCCACCCATTCTTTAAGAACAAGAGTGACTTCCTCTTACTAGTCACTTACAGCAGTGTTCTAAAGCTCCCGAGTCACCTTTCAAAAATCTTGCTTTGAGGGAGCCATCTACAATAATGGTTTCCTGCTTCACATCAGCCTACGGTTTACTCAGGATTGTTATCGACTGTAGTAAATGAATGCCCATTAATGACCCCTCGGATTCAATTCCTCTCAGAAATTCCCTGAACAGCCCTCTTCCTTTTCAAATGCTTCATGTTTTTAATCACACCTTGGTCCATGGATTGTAGTTCGGATGTTAAGTTCGATAGTAAAAAGACTACGCGCACTGCCTTTAACTCCTGAACGAGCACCTTGGGATGAGCAGGGCAGTTGTCTACGAAAAGGAGGATTTTCCTCCCTTCAGGTTGAAACTTCTCGTCAATACCACGCAGCCGAGATTCGTAAATGGAGCTTATCATACGGGACTTCGGGGGTTGCTTTCATAAGTGATCGATAACTAATTCACACCCGAGAAACAGTGAGGCTTACCGGGACAGTTGGCCGTGCGGTTAGAGACACGCAGCTGTGAGCTTGCATCCGGGAGATAGTGGGTTCGAATCCCACTGTCGGCAATCCTGAAGATGGTTTTCCGTGGTTTCCCATTTTCACGCCAGGCAAATGCTGGGTCTGTACCTTAATTAAGGCCACCGCCACTTCCTTCCAACTCCTAGGCTTTTCCTATCCCATAGTCGCCATAAGACCTATCTGTGTCGGTGCGACGTAAAGCCACTAGCAAAAAAAAAAAAAAAAAAAAAAAAAAAAATAGTGAGGCTTCGCCAATCTTCTGATCACTAGGAGTTTTCCGGTTCCCGTCATAGTAGCTCCCAGCATCACTGTAACCCTTTATTTACTTGTTAACTGTTCCTCACAAACCACAAGTGCCGTATTGCACTGTTAATGTCGTACAAAATTCGAGTTACAGAGTACTTTTTGCTTCAAGGGAGAAATCGAGAAATTCGTGTAACCGATTTTCGAGTAGGGTAATAGAAAAATGAATACTCGTGAAGAAAAGAACAAACGGCCGGGAAGTTTAGGTTACTTCGAGATACTGAAAATTCGAGTAATAGAGGTTCGAGATATCGCGGTTCGACTGTAGTATAAAATTCTAAATCCAGCTTCATTATATACAATTTCACTCACAACTTAAGTATTTCCAGTGCTTGACACTACAGCTTACAATATTATAGTTTGAGCTTACTACTAGCTTAGCATTACAAATGATAATAAAGTACAAGAACAACAACAACAACAAAAACAAGAGTAAAACGAGCAATTCAATGAAAAGAAAGTATTGGAAGTGTAGTGTGTTGTCTGAATGTTAAGAGAAACGTGTTGGAACAAATGTAAACACCCAGTTCTCGAGCCAGAAGAATTAATTAGACGCGATTAAAACTCCATTGTCATAAGGCAGCAGGAATAGATGAAATTAGACCTGAAATGGTGAAGTATAGTGGGAAGGCAGGGATGAAATGGCTTCATAGAGTAGTAAAATTAGCATGGAGTGTTGGTAAGGTACCTTCAGATTGGACAAAAGCAGTAATTGCACCTATCTATAAGCAAGGAAACAGGAAGGATTGCAACAACTATCGAGGTATCTCATTGATTATTCACTGGCATCTTGGAAGGGAGGGTGCGATCAGTCGTTGAGAGGAAGTTGGATGAAAACCAGTATGGTTTCAGACCACAGAGAGGCTGTCAGGATCAGATTTTCAGTATGCGCCAGGTAAATGAAAAATGCTACGAGAGGAATAGGCAGTTGTGTTTATGTTTCCTAGATCTAGAAAAAGCATATGACAGGGTACCGAGGAAAAAGATGTTCGCCATACTGGGGGACTATGGAATTAAAGGTAGATTATTAAAATCAATCAAAGGCATTTATGTTGACAATTGGGCTTCAGTGAGAATTGATGGTAGAATGAGTTCTTGGTTCAGGGTACTAACAGGGGTTAGACAGGGCGGTAATCTTTCACCTTTGCTGTTCGTAGTTTACATGGATCATCTGCTGAAAGGTATAAAATGGCAGGGAGGGATTCAGTTAGGTGGAAATGTAGTAAGCAGTTTGGCCTATGCTGACGACTTGGTCTTAATGGCAGACTGTGCCGAAAGCCTGCAGTCTAATATCTTGGAACTTGAAAATAGGTGCAATGAGTAACGTACGAAAATTAGCCTCACGAAGACTAAATTGATGTCAGTAGGTAATAAATTAAACAGAATTGAATGTCGGATTGGTGATACAAAGCTAGAACAGGTCGATCATTTCAAGTATTTAGGTTGTGTGTTCTCCCAGGATGGTAATATAGTAAGTGAGATTGAATGAAGGTGTAGTAAAGCTAATGCAGTGAGCTCGCAGTTGCGATCAGCAGTATTCTGTAAGAAGGAAGTCAGCTCCCAGACGAAACTATCTTTACATCGGTCTGTTTTCAGACCAACTTTGCTTTACGGGAGCGAAAGCTGGGTGGACTCAGGGTATCTTATTCATAACTTAGAATAACAGACATGAAAGTAGCGAGAATGATTGCTGGTACAAAGTGGGAACAATGGCACGAGGGTACTCGGAACGAGGAGATAAAGGCTAATTTAGGAATGAACTCGATGGATGAAGCTGTACGCATAAACCGGCTTCGGTGGTGGGGTCATGTGAGGTGAATGGAGGAGGACAGGTTACCTAGGAGAATAATGGACTCTGCTATGGAGGGTAAGAGAAGTAGAGGTAGACCAAGGCGACGATGGTTAGACTCGGTTTCTAACGATTTAAAGATAAGAGGTATAGAACTAAATGAGGCCACAACACTAGTTAAAATCGAGGATTGTGGCGACGTTTAGTAAATTCTCATAGGCTTGCAAACTGAACGCTGAAAGGCATAACAGTCTATAATGATTATGTATGTATGTATGTAAAATCGCTGATCCGGCCGGTAATCGAATCCGCGACCTTCTGGCCCGAACGCTGACCATTCAGCCAAGGATTCGAACAAACTTTTGTAGTTGCAATCTTGCTGCTAGGTGCGCCACAGTTTAGTACGGGAAAATACGGAAGTGTCCAGTATTGTCTATAGTGTATTTGCTACTACTACTACTACTACTACTACTACTACTACTACTACTACTACTGTACTACCGAGTGAGTTGGCCTTGCGGTTAGGTTCGCGTGGCTGTGAGCTTGCATTCGGGCGATAGTGGGTTCGAACTACACTGCCGGCAGCCCTGTAGATGGTTTTCCGTGGTTTCCCATTTTCACACCTTAATTAAAGCCACGACCACTTCCTTCCCACTCCTAACCCTTTCTTATCCCATAGTCGCCATAAAACCTATCTATGTCGGTGCGACGTAAAGCAAATTGTAAACTACTACTACTACTACTAACAGCAATCGTTCAGTATCAACTGCCGTGTGCAGGCTTTCTTATATGACGTTATAGAGGCTACCATTTTCCATTTGAACCATTTGATGTTCCATTATTCTTCACGAGACGACAGGAAAATGGGACCTCTGTTGATTGACTTATTGCTTAGTTGTTGACCTCCAACTTAATTAGAGAGCTGACATCTGGTGTGTAGTAATTGTCGCACATGGTTGCAAACGTGCTCAGTATTTCAGTCGCTGCGTGTATTCTTGCGATATTGTCCCCCTTTGAGGATACACCATACCCTCAATAATAATAGACAAGACAAAGTCACCTCCGTACAGGCCATGAAGGCCCTTGAAGGAGTGGAAGGTAAAGGCTTCCACCATTGTTAACCGCGGCACGTGATGGGGTAGAGTGGTTAGCTCTACGCCCGGCCGCCTTTGCCCCCCAGGAATTAACCTGGTACTCATTTTTGGTGTAGGCTGAGTGAACCTCAGGGCCATATGCATCTCGGGAAGTGGAAATCTCGTTGCTTAAATTTTACGACTTCTTGACGGGGATTCGAACCCACGTCCTTCCGGGCGAACCGAGCACGCCTTTACCGCCTCGGCCAGCCAGCCCCTACCCTGAGTAAACAATAATATCTTTGAACGTGTGCGCCGTTCTTTTCATTGACGATGTACTTTAGGATTTGTAATCAAGTTAGGGATCGACAGTTCGTACCCCTTTTGTAATTTAATGTACAATTTGATGCTCTTGTTGAGTTGATGGAGGCTTGTTGACAAAATGTGGAACGCACGCCCATCAACATATCCGAATCTTTTTTTTTTTTTTTTTTTGCCCTAGGGGCTCTCGACTTGGGACCGTGGGTTGGCGATCACGGGGCCGATACCTGAGTTCTGGCATTGCTTCCACTTACTTGTGCCAGGCTCCTCACATTTAACTAACCTATCCGACCTCCTTTGGTCAACTCTTGTTCTTTTTCAGGGAGATAGTGGGTTCGAATCCCACTGTCGGCAGCCCTGAAGATGGTTTTCCGTGATTTTCAATTTTCACACCAGGCAAATGCCGGGGCTGTACATTAATTGAGGTCACGGTCACTTCCTTCCAACTCGTAGAACTTTCCTTTTTCATCGTCGCCATAAGACCTATCTGTGTCGGTGCGACGTGAAGCCACTAACAAAAAAAAAAAAAAACAAACAAACAAACAAACATAAAACGTTCTTTTCCAACTCCGACAGTATTAGAGCACTCGAGGTCTAGGGAGTCTTTCATTTTCATGCCTTAATGGCCCTTTTGCCAGGCTGAGTAGCTTAGAAGGTTGAGGCGCTGGCCTTCTGACCCCAACTTGACAGGTTCGATCCTGGCTCAGTCCGGTGTTATTTGAAGGTGCTCAAATACGTCAGCCTCGTGTCAGTAGAATTACTGGCACGTAAAAGAACTCCTGCGGGACAAAACTCCGGCACCTCGGAGTCTCCGAAAACCGTAAAAGTAGTTAGTGGGTGGTAACGCAAATAACATTATTAATGGCCCGTTTCTTTCTTTGGCCGATACCTTCATTTTTAGATGTGTCGGATCCCTTCCTATTTTCTCTCTGATAAATGTTTTATATAGGATGGTTGTCTAGTTGTACTTCCTCTTAAAACAATAATCACCACCACCACATCCGAATCCATTTCAAACTTAGTAAGCCTACTGAAGGATTTTTTTCGCATTAGTGAATTTAATTGTTTATTGACTTTACCCGGAGTTTTTATTGGCCTGTTCCCTTTGACGTGGGTGAAATTGGAAGTTTTCCACCATCTGTTCAGAGTTTAGTTTCATTCTTGCTATGAGTAGGCCCCACAATGCCCAAACAGTACATTTTCGGACATGGGCTCGGTATTGAAAAATGACAAATTTGCCTTCCCGCACAACCTGCTAAGCGAGTCGCATTTATTCTTAATCTCCTTGCGTACAAGTCAAATGAAAGGAAATACTAAAAATATTTTATTGAGGTGATCTGGAACACAACTGCATAAATTTTGTACGTAGTCTCCATTGCGTTCAATGCAATTCATCTAGCACATTTTTTTTGTTTGTCTTCAAACCTACCTCGCGCACCATCTTCATCTTCGTCCCAATGGAACATTTTTCCTTCCATTAGCACCTTGACGTGGCACAAACATGCAGTGATAGCTAGCGGTGAGGTCTAGTCAATATGATGACTGTAGCAAGGGCAGTATTACGAAGACAATTGTCGTGTTGCTGCTGTGGTAAACATGCATCATCATACTGAAACATCATTTGTCGATGAATATCAATCGGTTTCACGCCTTCACTACTCAAAACACGAATGACAGACCATTGTTCTGCATGCCTGAAGTTGTGCGGACATTTTCGTCATGCTTTTTAGTACGATGCTGCAGCCAATCCTTTGTGATAGTACTGCCAATTGACAGAGCTATGCTGTGACATTTGAAATTGTTATTACGCTTCTAAGTTTTCCATTTGATTCGCCCTCATAGTTACTAGCTCTTGGTTATATGATTGCAGCTTTAGAGTTTGCAAAATAAACAGGTCAATAATCAATCTTTGATCCTTAATACGGCATGGCATATTAGTATAAATACGGCTACAAGTAGCAAGGCCAATGACAAATCATTGGAAGAAGTAGCTTAGTTTGACTGAAATTTATTCATGGTATAGCCTATCGTTAGCAAGAAGTGAAACTGAAAATGGTGGAAAACGTCCAGTTTTAATCAGATATAGCCGTATTATCAGAAGTAAACTGGAAATTTAATAAACAATTAGACCCAATAATGCAAAAATAAAACCTATAATAGGCTCCCTAAGCTAAGCTGGATACTATCATACAGGATGAATTCGAAGATCGAAATTACTTGGGCAGGAAGCCAGCCGAAAGTACATTAACTCCAGCGATAAAAGACGTAGTTTCGTTATTTATCGTGTGAAAGGAAGTCCATCTGATATATATTAAGTAGTATTATTAAAACTAATATTAAAACAGATTTTCGCATTTTATCTGTTCTCGTTGCGTTCAGCCTGTCTCTGAAAACCCTTTCCTTTAACAAAATAAATAAATAAATAAATAAATAAATAAATAAATAAATAAATAAATAAATAAATAAATAAATAAATAAATAAATCAATCAATCAATCAATCAATCAATCAATCAATCAATCAATCAATCAATCAATCAATCAATCAATCAATCAATCAATCAATCAATCAATCAATCAATCAATCAATCAATCAATCAATCAATCAATCAATCAATCAATCAATCAATCAATCAATCAATCAATCAATCAATCAATCAATCAATCAATCAATCAATCAATCAATCAATCAATCAATCAATCAATCAATCAATCAATCAATCAATCGAACGAACGAACAAAAATTAACGCGATGCCGGAACTGGCCATAACTTGCCCTGTCTGATGTAAAACTCCAGTATCAAGTCCATTTTTAAAAATCTACGGGGTCTGTGTCGAAGCCACCATAGCTCCCGGTCTTTTGAGAGCAGGATACGTTACGTGGGTGTTAGAAATAAAGAGTTCATGTTTAGTGTGATTGTATTTTTTTTCTCACTGGCCTCTTCTGTAGTGAATATTGCGAAAACAAACAATACCTAGTCTCTATCGACTGTATTATATAATCTGGGTGTGTCTCTTCTGTCTCCATGGGCTGGATGGAAGCAGTAAGTTAAGTCCTACTCGGTTATGGCTTGTGGGATTCGGCTTTCTCGACTTTTCTACATTGTCTATAGGTTCTCTTATTCATAGTTTCAAGACAACGTGTGCTAGTTCCATTCTCTTTTACTTGCTTTTATTTTCGGTAGGCTAGGACCTACATTAAATTAAAATATTGAAGCATGTCAGGAATTTTTACAAAATTCTGAAATATTTCACAATTTTGTATGCACCTACTCAATATTTATCAGAAATACTAGTACAGATATTGATAGCTCCGATTTCGTCACTGAGTGGGGTTGGGGTATGCGCGCGCCATTTACTGATGTACCATACGTTCTTGATTGCTAATTAGATGGACTCCTTGCGCCTTCTTCCTTTCAGGAAATTATTTGTGTTCTTGCTACCTTTTATAATTTTGACAGTAGTGGATAAAATATGGTATACGTCGTTTTGGGATACATGGATTTTTACCGAGAGCCCCAGTACTTGGAACGAAACGACGTTAAAACTATAGATAGAAATATCATTAAATACGTAGTTACATTCAAGTATGACTCTGAACTGTAAATCTATCGAGACGTGAATTAATGAGGCACTTCCAGAAATCTCAGAAATTTGAAACTTGGTACGGGAGAAGCTGATGACCCCAGGATCCCTAGAAAAATCGAAAATTCTCAAAATTCCCTCAAGGGGGCACGCTGAGGGGCCTCAAATTTTGGGCTCAGCATAAGAACGCAGTCGTATAATGTATCCAAAACGACAACCTATAGGTTTCGTGGGCTTAAAAATTTTCGGGTATTTCCTAATTTTTATCCCCCGTCCCCCCAAATCAAGATGGCGGCACAACCTGCCAGACAAGGTAGAAAATTGAAATTTGGTGAAATTATAGCGTATCATAGGACCACCTATTTATATCTCTAAATGTGGCCAGAAAGTGCGTCTTTTCGTACAATCCTTTTTTCGATTTGATGTGTTGTTTAGCAGCAGTTATTCTGTAAATGAAGGTAAACATCCATATACTTCCGTATGACGACTATGTTCTTTCATTGACGTCGATTTGTAGCGATCTAGAAAGGGTTTGTCTGCCATTGTTATTAAATACTTTGCAAATCGATAGTGACTGTCAGGAGGGCATCTGCTATTGTATTCACTCCTCCCCACATCGACTTTGACAGGCAGTAAAAAGGGGGTCGTCCTCCATCTCCTGTGCACTATTTTAATGCATAATTCGCTTCTCGGTTCGACTAGTAGAAGACAAGGGAGCGTAAATTTTTTTTCAAAACTCTTTTACCCGATCCTGTTTGTCAGTAGGCAAGGGTGTCTTCCATTATAAGCAAATTTACCCACCTAAAATGTGACTGACGTTAGGCATAGTGGCCTGCTATTATAATGGAAACTCACAAAGTCGGTGTGACTGGCAGTAAGCTGACTGGCATTAGAAAATGCGTCTGCCATTATAATGATAAGAACGCAACTCACTTTTGACTGGCAGTAAGGAAGGTCCTTGCAAATATATTAAAAGTTCCTGAACTGTAATCTATCTGAAAGTAGGAAACGGGATCTGCCATTGTCATGGAACCTCCCCAAATCGATTTTGGCCTCGCACTAGGCAATGGGGCCTGGCGTTAAATGAATATTACCAACTTCTTTGTGAATTGCAGTAGACAAGTGGACTTGCCATTATCATCGCAATCCCGCAAATCACACTTTCATTGGAAACAACGTCTGTGGATTTCACAATGCTGTTTCTCGGATAAAGCCAAGACACACCCAATTTAAAAATCTTATTCACTTCATGTGCAGTAATTTACTTCGATATCCGTATACAATGTAAAGTACCGTAGCGAAGCACGGCTACATTTGCTAGTATTTTATATTTACTTAATGTACAGGTCAGGAGTAGTCAAATAAATTCTGTTAATCTATATATATATAATACGAGTTTTGTCTGTACATTGCTCAGAATTTGAAAAGAAAGGTTTTTCTGTATAGGCCATGTCCACAGTAACAAGTAAATGCACTTTTTACTTTTCCGTAATTTCTGTCTGGCTGTCTGTCTGTATGTATGTATGTACACGCATCACTAGAAAACAGCTAAAGATAATTTAATGAAAATCGGTATGCAAAGTCGGGGAATAAGTTGCTATAATATAAACCATAAATAATTTTATTCGCGCTGATAGAAATGGTAGTTTAGGGGAAAGCCTTAAATTTAATTTTCGAATATTTATGTTATTAGTGATCCTATCTTAATAAAAATGGCATGAAAATTCAGGGAATAACTCGCTACAATTTAGGATAAAAATTATTTTATTCAAGCTGAGTGACATGGTAGTTCAGGGGAAGGTCCAAAATTTAATTCTTAAATATTTACGTCATTAGTGGAACTATCTCGTTGAGAACTGGTATACAAAGTCGGTAAATAAGCCACTACAATATAGGCTGTAAATAATTTCATTTACGCTCAATGAAATGGTAGTTTAGGGGAAGGCCTAAAATTTATTTCTCAGATATTTATGTTATTAGTGGCCCTAACGATAAATACTACATAACCAAAGTTATATAGAATTACATTTCCGATCATTTATGTCTTATACATTTTTACCGTACCGGCTACGATAACACAGATATTCATGAATTTGTATTTTTGTTGCTAAGTCCATATCGACGCCGAGCCACGAGAAAATGAGTTAACATAATTAAATGAAAATCGGTATATAGATTCGGGGAATAAGAAACTACAGTATAAGCTATAAACAATTTTATTCACCCTGGATGAAATTGTAGTTTAGGGGAAGGCGCCTAAAATTTAATTTTTAAAGACCTATGTTATTGGTACTATCGAAAAGTACTACATAACAAAACTTAGAGAGAATACAATTTCGGATCATGTTTTATTCAGTTTTACCCTACCGACTATGATGAGTGGTATTTCAGAGTCGGAAAAAACTAGATGTGAAGGCCTACAATATAGAAAGCGCATAACATTGATCAACAATAACATTACATTGACCATTGTTTATTTTGATGTTATTTGTCTCTTATGCTGCCTCTCAACTCCGATAGATGGGATTACTGCTGCGTACCGAGTATAATAGACTGACTGAATACTGGCGGGAAATAGCCGGGGAGTTTGAAAACTTTCTTCTTTAGCATGCCATTCCTCTGGTTCATACATTTTCTGATCCACCTGGTACACGACACACTGGTTCTTCATAGAATTCCAGATACTCGATCCCTGCTCTGACGGGCTGTTTTGAATGAGCAGTGTGCATACTTAAGGCAGAGGCTGACTTAGTAGTAGTAGTAGTAGTAGTAGTAGTAGTAGTAGTAGTAGTAGTAGTAGTGTGGCCTGCTCTAGAATAACAATTTAGACCTATTCCAAATTATAGCACCACATTTCACTAAATAACTCAAAATTCAATCCTGAAAAGAGCCGTTTCTTAAGAAAAGCCTCTTCCTCTTCGCTTTCATTAAATTCTACATTTATTTTATTCCAAATTATCAGTGAAGAGGGGTTTCTCCTCTGGCTTGGAGGAAAAATTTCCCTCCAAGTCAGATAGATTTTTCCACCGCCAGTGTAGTGAATTGATATTTTCCGACTCATCGGGTACTCCTGGGAAACATATTAGTAAAAGGGCATAGTTTTTGCCCTGGGAGTCCCCACTATTAGACCCTTTCCCCGCCGAAAAAAGAAGAGTGTGTTCACGTATCACGGCTGTCTGCGGCCTGGTCATTCCAGCTCTGGAACTTTGGAGTGTTAGATTGGCAGTGTAGTCCTGTTCGTTAAAAGTGAGAAAATATGTAGTGTTTCATTTGATCGAGTATTTCATATGAAAGCATTGCTTTTAATAGCGCCATTCCTACTGACTTCATTGAAATGTATGTTCATTTCAGTTGGGAAAACCACTAAGACAGTCTTTCTGAGGATGTAAAAAGGCAGGTGGAGAGTGAGTGTCTCCCATTATAATGAAAACTCCCCAACCTGATTATGACTGATGGTATGCAACCGGGTCTACCATTACAGTGAAAATTCCCTAACTCACTCTTCTTGCGAGAAAAGATGTTTGGTTTCTTCCCCGTCGCGTTTCTATGGTAACGTTAATAGCTATGCAATTTAATACAATCTTGCTCACACCGTGTACACTAGAATTCCGTATACAGTGTAGAATACCGTAGCGAAGCACGGGTACATCAGCTAGTTAGTAATAAATTTCATGTTTACGACCAATACGTTAGTGTCCAGATGTATAAAAACCAGTAAGGAAGTATGATAGCGTAGTGCCGTAATTTCTATCTTGTCAGTAAGGTATCGCTGTATGAATTCCGAATCATAAAGGATTTTGAAAATGGAGTTTCAGTCCCTGTTGTAAAGATCAATTAACAATTAAACTAAATGCGCATTTTTATTTACTTCTGTAGGATGTCCCGCCCTAAATTATTAAAGCTAACCGGATGGAAGCGTGGCTGACAGACTTGCAAGTAGTGTGCTAACGACGTACAGCCAGCGAAGTACATGGAGTATAAGGGTGGTAATTAAAACAATGCTGTGTTATGTGTTTTACTGTTGTCTCTTACCATCACTGCTAAGAGACCGCAAAGTGCTGGAACGTTGCTGTGGAAATAATTTCATTTTAACTTGCCTTTAAATCTACAGAGACCGGTCCCTCACAAACGTCAGACAAGGCCTCACTTTCATTTTCTTAACGTCTCTTCCATTGCTACAAACTTTAAAAATCATTCAGGTGTCGAATTTTGTCCCGCGGAAGTTCTTGAACGTGTTGTAAGATATAGTTTCCACTACGTTTAGCACAGGAAGTGAGAGCCAAACTAACTGAGCTACTCAGCAAGTCGGATGAATGGTCAGGACAAAGTATGAGACATGCCAATGACGCGTTTGACACATAGTCCGACTCGTTGGCTGAACGGTCAGCGTACTGGCCTTCGGTTCAGAGGGTCCCGGGTTCGATTCCCGGCCTGATCGGGGATTTTAACCTTAATTGGTTAATTCCAATGGCACGGGGGCTGGGTGTATGTGTTGTCTTTATCATCATTTCATCCTGTCCTGGGATATCCCGGCACTGAAAGCCATACGACATTTCATTTCATTGACACATACATCTTAGTCGGAGTTCTGTAGTCTTTATAGATATTGAGGACAGACTGTGTGTGAATTACTTAAAAAATATATCATGTTCTCTTTACAACTCGTTACGAACCGTCGCCTACAAAAGTTAACTACTGCCCGATCAGATGGCCTTCAGATATATGGAGAGCCACGTGTTCAGCGTAACGACACCCATGGCCGTATTGGTATGCTTCCCTGATGGTAATATTAAGTAATAATAGTTGTATTTATTTATTTATTTATTTATTTATTTATTTATTTATTTATTTATTTATTTATTTATTTATTTATTTATTTATTTATTTATTTATTTATTCGTCACCCCGAAAGTACACAGACATTGGATCCAATCCTGCATCTTCTCGACACGTCAGTACCTACTTATAATACACATGTAAAATTAATACAAATATGAAATAAAGAAGTACTTGAAAGAAATACAAAATAAAATAATGATAAAAACATCAATAATACATAACTTATCACACTAACTACCCGTTATATTGTGTAAACTGTTGATCATACTTGAGCGAATTAATCGTGCACCAGTGTTAACGTTTAATATACCCTGCGTTCGTTTCGAAAATTCTTACCTTGAATAAACTAACGGTTCTTATTGAAGAACACTTCAATTTAGAGGTGGAACATAAAATTCAATCAGCAGTGGTATTGTACTTCTCCCTCGAAAAATAAATTAATACAAAACAAAATGAGAACCGTTACATTTATTCAAGGTGGGAAATTTTAGAAAGGAACGCACGGTATATTAAAGACACAACCATTAGTTTATTACAAAGAAAATATTGTCAATACCAACAAAATTACTTGTTTTATAACTGCTGTAAGTCAAGTTATATTTAAGACATATCAAAAAATGTTTACAGATTATTAATAAATAAATAAATAAATGAAAATGAAAACCTACAACCTGTTTTCTAGTCATTGACGGACCAGAGATATAATGAATGAATCATATGTAGGCTATTAGTACGATGGGGTCGCCACTCCCAAAGTGATTTATCAATGACTGATAGATGCTATGAAATGAGAATGGAGTGTGTTGCTGGAATGAAAGATGATAGGGAAAACCGGAGTACCCGGAGAAAAACCTGTCCCGCCTCCGCTTTGTCCAGCACAAATCTCACATGGAGTCAACGAGATTTGAACCACGGTATCCAGCGGTGAGAGGCCGACGCACTGCCGTCTGAGCCACGGAGGCTACTAATAAATAAATAAATAAATAAATAAATAAATAAATAAATAAATAAATAAATAAATAAATAAATAAATTCACCATTAACACCTCAACATCCTTACTCCATATTAAACTTTCTAACTATACAACTCTTATTTTCACAGTTATTCTAGCTACCTATCGTTTGTTCTTAATGTTAAAGAGAAAAGAAACCTGAATCGTCCGACTCCTTGGCTGAATGGTCAACGCTGAGTCCTTCGGTTCAGAGAGTCCCGGGTTCGATTTCCAGCCGGGTCGGGGATTTTAATCGCGTGTGATTAATTCTTCTGGCTCGGGGACTGGTTGCTTGTGTTTGTTCCAATACTTTCCTCTTCTTATTCAGATAACACACTACACTACCAACCACCACCAGGAACACTCAATATTGATTACGTCCGTCCACCTAGAGTTGGCGTGAGAAAGGGCATCCGGCCATAAAACAGGGCACGGTAGAAGATGCTGTTTTAGATTCCATCGCTTTTCATTATTATAATACACAGCCGACATCGCAATCTAGTTATATGTGTCCGCTGCTGCAGTACTCTAATAAATAACTGTGTTTCGATGCCCACTCACTAGCACAGAATGTGTTGATCTCGCCGTATGCCCTATTTACCTTGAGTTGAGACTACATGCTTCAGTACTTCTGACTCAAGTGTATGTACTTTATGTATCTTCATCAGGTTTATTACTTTCTGTACCGTCTAGCACGAAGAATGAATATCATAATGGTTTACAGCGTGTGTAATGTTAAGGGAACTAAATACCATTCTAAGATCTCTGGCTCTAACGGAAGGTGGAGATTAGAAAGAAAGAAGTTGAGAGGATATGGGAAATCTGGGAAGGACTGTGGAAATCTTCGTGGGAAAAGAGCCAGTCTTGAATGAAGAAGGGCCGACAGAATGTAGGAAGTTGGTACAATGCCTGGCATAGCTGCCACACATGCCTTGTTATTTACAAAGTACTGGAGTGTGGCTGAATGCGTGTATACTGTATGTGAGCGTAGCTAACAAATTCTTAAATCATTGACCGATGTTAATCGAATTTAGCAAACACAAAGAGCTCCTAATTGGAGATCGTAAAGCGAGGCATTGTCTATTATTATCAGCGCCCCAGTTTATATCAGGCATCACAGACTCATTATCTTGCAAACTGCAGTATAGTTTGTTTCAATTCCAAACTTGGTACACAGATACAGTACATCTGAAATTGAATGCTTCGATATCTCGTTGACATCAATGTCATTAACATAAAGCTACATGTTTGATAATTAACTCCATATAACTCAACATATTTCATCAATCAGTCGTAATATACTAATAATAATAATAATAATAATAATAATAATAATAATAATAATAATAATAATAATAATAATAATAATAATAATAGATGTCGGACACTGGCCTTTTGCCCAACTTGGCAGGTTTGATCGATTGCATATGAAGGGCTCAAGTATGTCAGCCTCGTGTCGGTAGACTTACTGGCACGTAAAAGAACTCCTGCGGGACTAAATTCCGGCACTTCGGCGCCTCGGAAAACCGTAAAAGTGTAGTTAGTGGGACGTAAAGCCAATACAATTATTTAATAATAATAAATGGCCTCAGCCCATGAGAGTTGGTATTTTGATTTGACAAAATTTAATCTGTCTACCTGTCAATGCAGACGTTCCATTTTATTATACCAGATGGCAGAGAAACGGATCTCTGTTGCAAAATGTGCGTCTGAGTTCTAATTAATATTTCTCAATAAATAACAAATATTTCACTAGAATTCTTTAACTCACCGATATAGAACGACATAGAGCACCGAAAGGATTTATTTCACCCTTCAAGAATCTGACTACCTCTATCGGGTTTGTGCCGGCGATCTTGGGTTCTAGTGGCGTGAATTTTACCATCGATTTTCAAAGGGCGTATAGTAACCAATACAAAAAACGAAAAATACACAAACAACAAAAAGACTGCGTTAAATGCAATATGTGCAATAAAGAAGCATCACAGTAATACACTGACTGACAGAGCAAATGCAACACCAAGAAGGAGTGGTCAGAACTTTATACCAATTGCAGGGTAGACTGACGTCACTGAGGTAATGCTCATGATGTGAAATGCGCCGCTGAGCTGCGCACGTAGCGAACGATAAATGGGACACGGCGTTGGCGAATGGCCCACTTCGTACCGTGATTTCTCAGCCGACAGTCATTGTATAACGTGTTGTCGTGTGCCACAGGACACGTGTATAGCTAAGAATGCCAGGCCGCCGTCAACGGAGGCATTTCCAGCAGACAGACGACTTTACGAGGGGTATGGCGATCGGGCTGAGAAGGGCAGGTTGGTCGCTTCGTCAAATCGCAGCCGATACCCATAGGGATGTGTCCACGGTGCAGCGCCTGTGGCGAAGATGGTTGGCGCAGGGACATGTGGCACGTGCGAGGGGTCCAGGCGCAGCCCGAGTGACGTCAGCACGCGAGGATCGGCGCATCCGCCGCCAAGCGGTGGCAACCCCGCACGCCACGTCAACCGCCATTTTTCAGCATGTGCAAGACACCCTGGCTGTTCCAATATCGACCAGAACAATTTCCCGTCGATTGGTTGAAGGAGGCCTGCACTCCCGGCGTCCGCTCAGAAGACTACCATTGACTCCACAGCATAGACGTGCACGCCTGGCATGGTGCCGGGCTAGAGCGACTTGGATGAGGGAATGGCGGAACGTCGTGTTCTCCGATGAGTCACGCTTCTGTTCTGTCAGTGATAGTCACCGCAGACGAGTGTGGCGTCGGCGTGGAGAAAGGTCAAATCCGGTAGTAACTGTGGAGCGCCCTACCGCTAGACAACGCGGCATCATGGTTTGGGGCGCTATTGCGTATGATTCCACGTCACCTCTAGTGCGTATTCAAGGCACGTTAAATGCCCACCGCTACGTGCAGCATGTGCTGCGGCCGGTGGCACTCCCGTACCTTCAGGGGCTGCCCAATGCTCTGTTTCAGCAGGATAATGCCCGCCCACACACTGCTCGCATCTCCCAACAGGCTCTACGAGGTGTACAGATGCTTCCGTGGCCAGCGTACTCTCCGGATCTCTCACCAATCGAACACGTGTGGGATCTCATTGGACGCCGTTTGCAAACTCTGCCCCAGCCTCGTACGGACGACCAACTGTGGCAAATGGTTGACAGAGAATGGAGAACCATCCCTCAGGACACCATCCGCACTCTTATTGACTCTGTACCTCGACGTGTTTCTGCGTGCATCGCCGCTCGCGGTGGTCCTACATCCTACTGAGTCGATGCCGTGCGCATTGTGTAACCTGCATATCGGTTTGAAATAAACATCAATTATTCGTCTGTGCCGTCTCTGTTTTTTCCCCAACTTTCATCCCTTTCGAACCACTCCTTCTTGGTGTTGCATTTGCTCTGTCAGTCAGTGTATTTTCACAACGTTGTCTAATAATAAACTGTGCGCAAAATTTGATTTCACATTGTCAAGAATAATAATTTCCAGGACGGTGATAACCACGTAAAATGTGTATTTGAGTGTATGAAGGACACTAACCTTAAATAGCGTTGCATTGAACCACACCATAATTGTCTTTCAGTTGCCGAGTTACAACAGTTCCTCCATTATCATTTTTGCTTGCAAAGTTTCGCAGAACCACCTTAGTAAACCATGTATGTTGTGTGTATGTATATGTATGTTCGGCTCCATGGCTAAATGGTTAAAGCGCTGGCCGTTGGTCCAGGGGTTCCCGGGTTCGATTCGCGGCTGAGTCGGGGATTTTAATCTTCATAGGTTGATTCCGATGGCTCAGTGCCTTCATTATTAGAATTCATCATAGGTAGGGTACCATCCCCATAGACGCGAAGGCCGCCTAAACGGCGTCAGCTCGAAAGATCTGCTCCAGGCCTCTTCGGAGTTATACGCGATTAATTAAATTAAATGAATATTCATGTACTTGTCCTTCTCTCGCTTTCGTCATTTTAAAGAAAAACTTTTTGGTGAAATTCATATCAATGTGGTGTTATTCATGCTTTCACTGATCATTATACAAATAGGACGATCAACATTGACCAGCAAGGAGAATGATAAGGAATGTATCACTCAGATCATTTGGAGGGACACTTAGACGATGACTGTAACAATCGACCATTGCTGATTATGGGTTTATTGGAAGGGGTGGTGAACATAAACTGAACAAAACATATTACAGTGCAACCATGGCATACACACAATCCTGTGGCAAGTATATCCCATTACGGGTATTGGCTTGCCAAGACCACAGCTGCCCAGCAGATATTGGGATGCCACGTGGTCAGCTATATTGTTTAGTTTTATGACCGAAACTATGACAAAGAGAACGATGGAATATTGTGAAATTAAACCCTGTCCTTAGTAAATTGCCCGAAAACAGCTCAAAGTAATGTGCCATTTTGCAGTACAGAGGAATGGCGTTGAATAAATAATGCATGTTTATTTTATTGTTGATTATCTGAATAATGACTTTACAACTAAAATATTTTTCCGTAATAACATAAAAAGTGTTATTATTAATGCCATTTGTTGTACATCCAACTAACTAATATTTTTTTGGTTTTTGAAGAAACCGAACTACTGGAATTACTGCCCCTCTTACGTGCTGGTAAATCTACCGAAACTTAGTGTCCCCTGTCACTTTACAGAAAATCTTGTTTAACAAAGAACAGTGGTAAGATGTTGATAATCATTATTGCGCCTTTCCTGCGTCCAGGGCGGGTCGCGAAGAAATCCAGACTAGCATACTCTCAGGGTTAGTTGACTGACATTATTTTTACTGAGGCAGAAAAGAATAAAACACGAAATAAATACTTACGACTGTAGAAGACAAATTCTTTATTGAGTGTGTCAGAGAAGTTGGTAGATATGATCTCACAATAAGCAGAGATATATACTAGGTGAATCTCCTCTTTATCCCGTTTACGTCATGTAATTGAGCAGTGAATTCTGTTAGGTGTATTATTATATATTGTAATAAGCTGTTGATAGGGTATTGTTTTTGGTCAGTATTTCTTCTTCTTTCTTTCTTGATCTATTTATCTTCCAGGGTTGGTTTTCCCCTCGGAGTCACCGAGGGATCCCACCTCTACCGCATCAAGGGCAGTGTCCTGGAGCGTGAAACTTTGGGTTGAGGGACAAAACTGGGGGAAAGGACCAGTACCTCGCCCGGCGGCCTCATCTGCTATGCTAAATAGGGACTTGTGGGGGGGGGGTGGTTTGAGCATATTGTAAGGGACGTGCAAGGAAGAGGGAAGGAAGTGGCCGTGGCATAAAGTTAGGTACAATTCCGGGATTTGCCTGGAGAAGAAATGGGAAATCACGGAAAACCACTTCGAGGATGGTTGAGGTAGGAACCGAACCAAACTCTACTCAGTTGACCTTCCGAGGCAAAGTGGCCCCGTTCCAGCCCTCGTACCACTTTTCAAATTTCGTGGCAGAGCCGGGAATCGACCCCGGGCCTCCGGGGGTGGCAGTTGATAACGCCTTTTTGTTCATTTACATACAATTTTATTTAGAGTGGGGGCTTTGAGAGCGAATATAGGGACATTTTGGGTGATCTGCAGGGACATAGTGGAGAATGAGTTGGACCATCGTAGGATCCCTGAATCTCAAACAGGACGTATATGTTTTAGGTGCTCGGCAGGTAGTCTTAGCGCCATTTTGTTTTGACTTGTCTTGAGATTGTAGACATCATATGTGTTACTCGTTAGAAGTACTTTCAGATGTTATGCTTTTCATACAGTGCTGCAACCTGATACTTCTTCTCTTAGAATGAGGCACAGGGTAACTTTCGCCTACTCTCGCTTCTTACAAACTGTTAAGTTCAGTTGAAGAGAATTACATTAATATTTATGTGAAGGGCCCGTGGAATCGAATAACGCTACTGCTGAAATACATCTATGATTAAACGCTAAATGTCAAACCAAGTGTGTTTACCATATGGTTTGGGATACGAAGCTGTGAGCTTGCGTTCGGGAGATAATGGGTTCGAATCCCACCGTCGCCAGCCCTGAAGATGGATTTCCATATTTTCCCATTTTAACACTGGACTAATGTTGGGGTTTACCTCAATTAAGGCCACGGTCGCTTCTTTCCAACTCTTCCCTATCCTACCGTCGCCATAAGATGTCTCTCTGCTGGATTTGTATCTTGACGGTTGAGGACACGTCAGATATGGGGTTTCTGCGGTGTTTAAACGTGTCTGTGTCGGTGAGACGTAAAATAAATAAATAAATAAATAAACAAATAAATAAATAAATAAATAAATAAATAAATAAATAAATAAATAAATAAATAAATAAATAAATAAATATACTTTGGAAATAACTAAAGATACAAGGCTTCTCTGGAGTGGAGACACTTAGACGATAGTCCTACACCATGGCATCATGAATTAACATGTTGGCAAGGGATTGAAGGTGGAACAGGTTTTTCCAGCATCAATAGTTTACGCTGTCAAATTAATTGCAATAACACATTATTTTGTCTTCAACGTTGAGGTCGGTGACACGCCTCATCAGCTGGTTCGTTCCTATATCTTTACGGTAGTCAAGCTCTCTTTATCACCTAGCTCATCATTTCATCAGAAGTAGGATTAAAAATGTACTTTTTTTTTTACAATTGGCTTTACGTCGCATCGACACAGATGGGTCTTATGGCGACGACGGGATTGGAGAGGCCTAGAAGTGCGAAAGAAGTGGCCGTGGCCTTACTTAAGGTACAGCCCCAGCATATGGCTGATGTGAACATGGGAAACCACAGAAAACCATCTTCAGGGCTGCCGACAGTGGAGTTCGAACCCACTATCTCCCGGATGCAAGCTCACAGCTACGCGCCCCTAACTGTACGCCCAACTCTCCCAATGTGTATTTATTTATTTATTTATTTATTTATTTATTTATTTTATTTTATTTATTTAGGCCTGACAGTTCAGTGGCTTAGCTGCTGAATTTCTACGCTGATGTATGAGTTTTGAACGCCGATCGATCTCGGGCTGGAATTTTAACCTGAAAAATAATTTGGCCGAATAACTAGGTCAAATTAACATGAAGTACTGATCCAAAGAAATTGGGAAATATATAACAAAGAATAAGAATATTTGTTTTATTCAGCGGAGTGATTGCATTCTATATTGGAGAAATAGCATTTGCAGCGAGATTTTTAACACATATATTTTATGTATGTGTGCTGTCGTTGATGTTACCTATAAAACGCAGTTTGTTTGGAGCCAGGGTGCAAGATCCGACAGCCAAGGAATGTCAAATCTTGTTCAGAGAGGCGAACATAGTTCGGAAAGATAAATGTGTTTACCATACACCAGCGTTACAACGAAAACGGCTTAACAACAGTCATCATAACTCAGAGTCAAGGTTGCACAAAGCAATTGCGCAGGGACGTGGAGGAGATGGGCTCACTAGAACCCAGTACTCACGGGGATCCAAAAAGTATAACAGAATTACCAAGTAAGGTAAACATCATTTCAAAATAAGGAAGAAATTTACCAAGGAAATGGCTTAAGGGTAAATACCAACGAAAAGGGAAATAACCCTTGTTTTACATTTTCACTTAGTCTCTTAGATAAACAGCATGATTAGCATTATAATACGATTTACATAAGCATTACTAGGGTAGATATAACAAATGAATTAACCCTCGATCCACATTACCACAAAGCATGATGACCCGCGATGATATGACCTTTAAATGATAGATACCTACTAGACTAGATGAAATATCTGAGATAAAAATGGGATAACTGAACTATAATAATAATAATGATAATAATGATAATAATAATAATAATAATAATAATAATAATAATAATAATAATAATAATAATAATAAACTGAAGGCGGTAAAGGCGTTCTCGGTTCGCCTGGAAGGACGTGGGATCGAATCCTCGTCGGGAAATCGTAAAATTTAAGAAACGAGATTTCCACTTCCGGGATGCATATGGCCCTGAGGTTCACTCAGCCTACACCAAAAATGAGTACCAGGTTAATTCCTGGGGGCAAAGGCGGTCGGGCGTAGAGCTAACCACTCTACCCCATTAAGTGCCGAGGTTACGGATAGTGGAAGCCTTTACCTTTCACCCCTCCAAGGGCCTTCATTGCCTGTACGGAGATTTAATAATAATAATAATAATAATAATAATAATAATAATAATAATAATAATAATAATAATAATAAACTGAAGGCGGTAAAGGCGTTCTCGGTTCGCCTGGAAGGACGTGGGATCGAATCCTCGTCGGGAAATCGTAAAATTTAAGAAACGAGATTTCCACTTCCGGGATGCATATGGCCCTGAGGTTCACTCAGCCTACACCAAAAATGAGTACCAGGTTAATTCCTGGGGGCAAAGGCGGTCGGGCGTAGAGCTAACCACTCTACCCCATTAAGTGCCGAGGTTACGGATAGTGGAAGCCTTTACCTTTCACTCCTCCAAGGGCCTTCATTGCCTGTACGGAGATTTAATAATAATAATAATAATAATAATAATAATAATAATAATAATAATAATAATAATAATAATAATAATAATAAACTGAAGGCGGTAAAGGCGTTCTCGGTTCGCCTGGAAGGACGTGGGATCGAATCCTCGTCGGGAAATCGTAAAATTTAAGAAACGAGATTTCCACTTCCGGGATGCATATGGCCCTGAGGTTCACTCAGCCTACACCAAAAATGAGTACCAGGTTAATTCCTGGGGGCAAAGGCGGTCGGGCGTAGAGCTAACCACTCTACCCCATTAAGTGCCGAGGTTACGGATAGTGGAAGCCTTTACCTTTCACCCCTAAAAGGGCCTTCATTGCCTGTACGGAGATTTAATAATAATAATAATAATAATAATAATAATAATAATAATAATGGCTCTTTGTCCCACTAACTAATTTTGTAGATTTCGGAGACGCTCTGGTTGCGGAATTATCTCCTACTGGCTGTCATATTTGAGCACCCTGAAACACGACCGGACTGAACCGGGATCAAACTCGTCCACTTGGGTTCAGAAAGCCAGCGCTCTACTAGCGGATGGTTGCCTAGTTGTACTTCCTCTTAAAACAATAATCACAACCACCGCTCAGAGCCACCCCTTCGATGCAATTAGGTTTTCATGAGAAGTTCCCTTCAGTTTAAATCCCACAAAAGCGGTAGCTTTGAACAGGGCATCTTCTTGCTATTCATCCGACGTGTAACTTTGTCAGGCTTGTTATTCCTTTATGTCATAAAAATCCGTGAATTCCTCGTCTCGCGGGACGCTGCCCAGTTATTTATCCTTGAGTACACCGAGAGTTTTCAGAGGATGACTGTAAACACCTAGCCTCAACTGTGCGTACGGTGGCCTGTTGATAAATTACTCGGCTACTGCGTAAACAGTCCACAGCAAGCTGTGTTATTTGCCTCGGTGAACGTCGTGGAAGTGATCCAGCCAGCTGAAGCAACCTAAACAGCACAAGGTTTATGTTCACGCGTAACTCTAACGAAGTCGTATAACTCGCAGTTATTTAGATACCCCACACTGTGGTAATCTCCCAAAAGTTTTGTTGTCGTTCTAGTGGCATTAATTGAGGCACCGATATTAGTTTGCTAGTAGACTTCCTACACTATTTTGTAGGTCCTTTGTACATAGACTGGTTTCATGTTATAACGCAAGTCAAAATATTCTGCGTTAAACTCTTCATCTCTACGCGAATATTACATCTTCTTTAAGGGCTACCTGGATCAGTGATAAAGGCGTGTTCGGATCACCTGGAAGGACATTGTTAAATTCCCCGTCAGGAAGTCCAAAAGTTTAGAGAGTCGCTTAACCCAAAGGTTCAATCACCCTACACTCAGAATGAGTACAGTTTAATTACTGAGGACAATGGCGGCTGAGCATATAGCTATCCACTCGATCCTACTAAGTACCGAGGTACGGAATGTAGAATGTTTCACAAACCAACCGGCCGACCGACCGACCAACCAACCAACCGACCGACCGACCGACCGACCGACCGACCGACCGACCGACCGACCGACCGACCGACCGACCGACCGACCGACCGACCGACCGACCGACCGACCAGAACCTACTTTCGAATTTTTTATACCTGCTCTGATAAAAGAAAAGAAATACAAAGAAAAAGTTCGAAGTGTACTAAATAAATTATAACATTTATAGTTTAATTTTATTTATGTGGATGATAATCTTATTATCCGGCTCCTTGGCTGTTTTGTTAATGTAGTGGCCTTCGGATCATAGGTCCCTGGGTTCTATTACTGACTGGGGTGGGGTTTTAACCACATCCGGTTTATTATTCTGGCTCGGGGGGGGGGGTTGTTTTTGATCACCTTTGCATTGAATAGGGGATTCTGCTTGTTATTCATCTGACGAATAACTTTGTCAGGTTTGTTATTTCTTTATGGCATGAATGTTCTTCTTTATTTATACGCACGTGGTTTCCCATTTTCACACCAGGTAAATGCTGGGGCTGTACCTTAATTAAGGCCACGGCTACTGCCTTCCCACTCCTGGCCCTTCCCTGTCCGATCGTCGCCAAAAGACCTATCTGTGTCGGTGCGACGTAAAGCAAATCGCAGAAAGGCTTTCTTCCAACTCCTAGGCCTTTCCTATCCCATCGTTGCCATAAGACCTATCTTTGTCGGTGCGACGTAAAGCCACTAGCATTTATACACATCAGACTACAACCAATATAGAAACATTCAATGGTGATCACGACAGTTCACAGAGGGTTGGTGTCAGGAAGGACATCTTGCAGTAAAACTACGCTTAATTCACATTAGTGCCACCCGAGATAATTTGAAGGAGGCCAGAAAATAATAAAGAAGATAATATGATAATTTCATTATTTTGTCCAAGAAACGACCACCACTTCCTGGAACGACGTAGGGATAAGGCAGTGATATCACCAGTTCAGTTCCAATTTCCTTACCCCGTGGATGGAATCTGTTTATTGTGGAAATCTCTTTATGCATATTTAGTCGGGAATAGTCAGGAGAAACGTGTAGAAATGTATTAATCACTTGGTCAACCGGAGATCAAACCTCAATTTTCGCATACGGAAGATCATCTCATGACGTATCACGTTTTACCTTCAAGGCTTAGATAGTATAAATTTCTTTCCTACCTAGCCAGTGACTGCGCGGTTAGAATCACCTAGCTATCGAATTGCATTCGGGAGGTAGTGGGTTTGAATCCCACTGTTGTCAGCCCTGAAGATAGTTTTTCGTGGTTTCCCATTTTCACACCAGGCAAATGCAGACCTTAATTAAGGCAACGGTCGCTTCCTTTTCGCTCCTATCTCATCATCGCCATATGACCTATCGGTGTCGTTGCGACGTAAAGCAAACTCTGAAAAAATATCCTTGTGTAAAACAACAATTATATGAGAAGTTAACTCAAAATGCATCAGACTGCAATCTAATTTTTAAAGCCGAATACTTTTTAAAGCACATGACCAGTAATGACGGCAATGAAGCACTGCATTTGAATTTTGTACTGAGTGTTATCAGTCAAATGAACTTGCCAGCACAGGGCTTCTCAGAACTAAATATTGTAGTAGGTGGCGGATGTACTTCTTTAAAGAGGAACCAATGTTCTCTATTGCGTGAATGCATTGCCAAGATAACAGTTAATGAGCAGTGATTACATAATCTTCAAGTACCCGTCTGTTACTTCCCGATCTTCCTACAGCTAACAAAAGAGTTTCAGAAAATGATTTTATTAATACAGTATAACGGGAGATTCAGTTTTTTGTTGAGGAAATCTGAATCTCGAGTTGTGTATATTGTAACTAGCGAATTTCAAATGAAATAACTAATGATAAGCCGGACTCAGTGGCTGAGATGGTTGAGGGGCTGGCCTTCCGACCCGAACTTGGCAGGTTCGATCCCGGCTCAGTATAGTGGTATTTAAAGGTGCGCAAGTACGTCAGCCTCGTGTTGGTAGATTTACTGGCACGTAAAAGAACTCCCACGGGACAACATTCTGGCACTTCGGCGTCTCCGAAAACCGTCAGGAAAGTAGTTAGTGGGATGTAAAAGGAATAGCATTATTATTAACTAATGATAATTAAAGTTATAAAAATAAGACAAATTAAATACCTATCCTCGTCAGAAGGTCTCCCTCACAAATCTGCACTAGAAATAGCCACACGAAATTATATTTGGTTATGTCACGGTCTGGATGTGGCCCATTCTGAGAACAAATCTTTCAGTACGGAAATATATCGTTTTACTTTTCCACTTAAACATTTTGGGTTGCAGTCTCCCAGCATGTCGGCTGTCGGCTTCATAAGAGTAATAGAGTAATGTCCTGTTGTTTGTGCGCCCTGTGGTCAAATATATGTGTAGATTAAGACAACTGCAGCATATATTATACAGTATCTCCATAGCACGACAGCTTATAAAACTAATTAAATGTACATTTATTCAAAACACACTGATGTTTAAGTCAGAGGAACTACAAAGATTTCTGATCGATGCTCTTTTGAATATGTTCTACATAAAAGCAAGTACAACTTAGGTGCGATGAAATTAAAGTGATAAAACAGAAACAATAATATTGTGGCGATAGGCAGCTGTGATTGGTTGAATTTCCTGATATTGTTATACCGGATTGGTCTTCGATTAATGAGCTAAGTAGTCAAACTATGTCACCGCATCAGTAAAAGACACTTGTTGGAATTATAAATTGGCTCAGATGGTAGTGTACCGTACCCAGGGGTAAATACCCTCTAGGACGATGCCTCCATTCCTGTATGAACATCCGACTAACTCAGGGTTGGGCAGAGTGGGTTGGTTGTCGATTGGGTCAGGATAAAATAGCAATCAATGACAGGAAATGGAGGTATAACACGAATGAGAAACAATCATAGGGGGTAAGATGGATTTATTAATAAATATCCCCGATCAAAACACACGAAAATAATTGAATCAAGAAAAAGTAATAATTTGAAAAAAATGAACTCAAAGTATTAAATAAGTCGAAATTAGAAACGTTAATTGAATGATTATACAAATTTGACGTTAAAAGAACAAGTTCAACAAAGAACATTTATATAAATCAAGACTGAATTTC
The DNA here is from genome assembly GCF_040414725.1 of Anabrus simplex. Classification (NCBI taxonomy): domain Eukaryota; kingdom Metazoa; phylum Arthropoda; class Insecta; order Orthoptera; family Tettigoniidae; genus Anabrus; species Anabrus simplex. The sequence goes on from NC_090265.1 coordinate 905,315,072, forward strand.
TTCTTATAGTCCAATGTTTATGTTGTATGGCAACAAGTGTACGCAAACACTGCCATGTGGTATTTCCGTATGGAGTTTCACACTATCGCATCCCAACGATACGGTTTCAAAGTTAAGTTAATCCCGAGAGTCGCCGAAATTACAATTAAATAAAAGTTACATTATACAGAAAAGTTACGACGAAAAGAAAAATAATTAAGACGCAATGGACGCTATGTAATTTATGCAAAATACTAGGGGCAAATCCTACACTATATTTACAACAATTCAAATACTCAAACTAAACATATATATACATCGGATATCGAGTAAAGTCTTAAATGCTACACTGATTCTAATGTGAATCCCGGTTCACTGCAAAAGATCTAGACAGAACTAGATAAACCAACAATACTTCAGCACTCGGGCTGTTCCCTTTAAAAACAACGAGACAAGGTATACAATCACAAATAATAATGTAAAACATCATCCTGTAAAGGAAAAACATATAAATAACCCTTGATATCATGAAGAAAGCAATGGGCAACATTGCCTCCTTCTGCTGCGTTTGAGCGCTCAATAGCGCGGTCATCCGTCATGTACTTCCGGGTAGATTACGAGCTGTAAAGAAATGTTGAACTCCACTATGCTAAAGATTGGATTTTGTCTCCCGAGGCCGCCACAAGGAAATACTGTCTCTTTCGCACATACAGATAAACACAGGCCAGGAATCAGCTTGCCATGAGATAACGCCTTTCATCAACTACACGGAAACTCACGTATATTCATTCCTTCTTAGCATGCTTGGGCCATTTCACAACATCAGACTCAATAGTCTGGAATTAACACTGTCCATTCTGATCACAATATACACTCAGAAGACACTAGGCAGGCACACACATCTGCACAATACTCTTTATCTTGTCAGGCATACAATCAGCCTGCACCAATACATTATAATTCAGCATGCAATTATTATCTAATTAATTCTCATGAATCCCACTGGCCTTTCCACATAATGAGACGCAGTTCGAGTCCTTGGCAGACCATCAGGCAAACAGAATCCAACTTAACTTCAAAGATCTTATTTTAACAACGACGTTCTGCAGCTCCTTCTGGCAGCTTCTGTAAAACCATGCATCATGCAAAATAGCTATACCTGTCTCTCTGAATAACCGAAATAAAATAAACTCATACGTGCTTGACGTAATATAAAAATGAACCTGTCGATCTAGCCCTTCTAGTATATATATATATAGGGAAAACTCGGAATATCCTACGCTAAGTAATATACACAAATAAACAACAACTAATCCTACCAATCCCTTATTTTCCCAAACATCTAATCATAAAGCAAAATGAAAATAAAATAAACATGCATTAATCTCGTATCCGAATCTATCATAGTAACAAAATTAAACAAACACATGCCGTCAGGCTTACTTTACATGAAAATTAAAATTCTATCTACACTGCCCTAGTACCTTAACATAACTTACATATCATGCCATAAATAATACATGCGTCTTACTTTACATGACTCTCGGGAAACCAGGATAGTAGCTTACATCCCCACTAATTTAGGGATCTACTCCATGTTAATCACAGCATTAACATGTGTGAATGCACTTCCTTCCTCTGCAGGTGTTTCCATCATCTTGCTGGAAAATAATTCACTGGAACACAGAAGATTATAGTTGATAATCTCTTCGCTGCTTAATGCTGCGAGCCGAAATACCCTTCTCTTTACCAGATCAGCTAAACACACTGATTCACATATATATTACACACTTCACTTAAAGGGTAAAACACAGTTTAAAAAGCAGCCCACGGTTCGGTACGGAAGTTCCACGCGAATACGCGCCCGTCGCGAAATAGTGAAACAATAGCACGTTTCCACTACACTTGTTACTCAGCGGTCACTAAACACCGTCTTTATCAATTGAAAGTAAACTCTGCCAAAATTATACTATTTCATTTACTCAAGTACAGTAAAATATTGCGACTGCACAATTTAAAGTATCAATGTAAATCAGTTACTATTGCTGGAACAACACCACGTTAATCACGATCACCAGTCACAGAGTTAATGCATCCGCACTGTTCAAATCTTCACCACAGAGATACAGAGTTAGTGCATCCGCACTGTTTGCCACGGAATGACGCTCTCCAGAGCTAAAGGTTACTGAGGAGGCTTCGGTGACGCCAATAATGCTGGGGTTCCCGGGTGTCTGAACCAACCACCAATCAGAGAGTTCGTCATATATGATGACACAATACTTATTGTGATATATTTACAAAACACAGCTCAAACACTAGCAAATCTCTTCCACCAATTTTTATAATACATTTCCAAATATATCTGACTTCAGAAACTGTGGAAAACCGATTACTTACAGAAACTGACTTTATCCACAGAGCACGTTGGTCATCCTGGAATTAAGATTTGGCGCGGTGTAGCCTCCAGGTTTGCCAAATCCTTAAGTTCCCATTGGCTGAAATATCTTGCTTGGTCAGCATGTAATACACGTGTCGATCTTTACCAACGCTTGGGTACGCTATTCTTTCTCACGGTCATACGGAAATATGAAGCAATATCCAGCGACGTACTGTCTTGCTCCACATCCGGTATCAACTATCTTGGGATACGATGCTTTAACATATTAGACTGTTACTCTTATGAATGAATTCTACATATTAGGTCAAATAATATTCCAATTATTATTATTATGGGCCGGCAGGATACGGCTCAGTAGAGTGCTTGATTTCTGAACGTAAGTTGGTGGACTTGATTCTAGCTGAGTTCGATGATATTTGACTATGCACAAATGTCAGCATCATAAGCGGTAGATTTACCGGTACGAAAAGAACTCCTGCGAGACAAACTTTTGGCATCTCGGCGTCTGTAAAAATCGCAAAATTAGTCAGTGAAATGTAAAATCAAAATTATTATTATTATTATTATTATTATTATTATTATTATTATTATTATTATTATTATTACCGGGGATTTCGTGGAACGCAGAGGTGTAAGTAGGTGTGGGCGTGAATAGGTGGACAAAAGTGAAATGAAATGAAATGGCGTATGGCTTTTAGTGCTGGGAGTGTCCGAGGACAAGTTCGGTTCACCAGATGCAGGTCTTTTGATTTGACACCCGTAGGTGACCTGCGCGTCCCGATGAGGATGAAATGATGATGAAGACAACACATACACCCAGCCCCCATGCCAGCGAAATTGACCAATTAAGATTAAAATTCCCGACTCTGCCGGGAATCGAACCCGGGACCCCTGCGACCAAAGGCCAACACTCTAACCATTTAGCCATGGAGCCGGACAATAGGTGGACAGAGAAAAGATGAGAGCATAATATTTAGAACACTAAATTCTGAAATTTTATTTCTTTCCTTTTTTTGTGACTTGAAGCTTTGATAATAATCTGAATGAACAACAAAAACAGTTAAATGGAATAATGACTTTAGTCACTAATCAGGTATAATGAAAAATATTTTCGTTACAAAGTTTACAAATGAATGAGCATGGTAGCTCTAAAGGTACATCATTTCAAAGAGCATTTTCGCTCCACTGAACTCCAAAATTTACAACAGTCCAGGCTCTCGAAGGCACCCGTTTCTTATCCGAATTTTACACTACATTGGAATTATGGGTTCAACATAACTTCGAAAACGGTATTTACTGTAATTTCTGCTCGACTTCTCTTGTCTATAATTGATACTTTAAACAGTGGCAATAAGTGCCTATTCTAAATGGCCTTAGTGTACAAAAGAAGAGGTTTAAGAATCAAATCAAATGCTAGGAGGCGAAACACTTGCTCTCCTTTTGAAATACACTTAAAATTCTATATGGGCTTATGGCCCGAAGTGACATAGGCTAAGCCTATACTACAGAGGGGGACTAGATTGCGAAGTATTAAGTTCCAAAATGGTTTGAAGAATTTAGAGCTTTAGAAAATCATAGTCACTCCCATACCAATTTGAATGGAAATTAATAGAGGGTGAGTACTCTTTATTCCATAAATTACAAATTTCCCAGCGGGGATTTGAATAGAGTCCTTAAATTTCCCTGAAAAGTTACATGTTAAAAGTGATATTAAACTTTAGAAATTTGCATTAAGAATTTTGAAACCTTCCCCTCAAGTTAACTTTCTGGTCCTATCAGATATTTAAAAATTGTCTGCCATTGCCTTGAGCTGGTGGGCCTTCCGACGACAGGTAAAGCTTCCCCTGCCTCCTCTTACACCGTATGTACTCTAAGACCGGAGCGACGAAGATGACAAAATGGCCCAAAAGCGCCCAGCTTGTATAGCAACTCAGAAAGAAGGTTTCCGAACTCTCTTGAGCTAGGCAGAATGCCTGTACACACCCCAATTTTAACTGGCTACAAAAATATATTTAAAAATATCTGATTGGTCCATAACATAAGGAAGAAGGAAGTCGAAGAAGTGCTGACAAATAGAAGAGCAAGTTACAAACTGTTCTGCTTCATAAATTTTGAAAACAGAACATTCCCTTAAAAATTAATTGTCTGTCCTCCCGCCAGATGGGGCACATAAGTCGATAAGAGAGACATCTAAAGATTAAAGGTCCAAACTTCATTAGATACACAGTTTAGGGTTTACATCACAGATGGCCTTCTAGAAGGCGCGCAGTCCAATGAACGGAGGTATACCTCCGGTATATTTATTATTATTATTATTATTATTATTATTATTATTATTATTATTATTATTATTATTATTATTATTATTATTATTATTATTATTCAATTATAACTATCAAATATTCACACCTGAGAGTTGCTGTTATGGCAAATTTATTTTCACGTGCGTGTTTCCTGTGAGCAGTGTGTAGGAAAATGAGACTTAATTTCCATGAACAACACCGGTTTGTTTTGTGATACACCCATAATTGAATAGGGAGTTCTAATGTTTAAAATGGTTCTATTCGAGGATAACATCTGAATGTATTCTTCTCCTTCACCGGGCGAGTTGGCCGTGCGGCTGTGAGCTTGCATCCGGGTAATAATGGGTTAGAATAACACTGTTGGTAGTCCTGAAGATGGTTTTCCGTAGTTTCCCATTCGCACACCAGGCAAATGGTGGGGCTGTACCTTAATTGAATCGGTTATTTGAGAAAGCACACATGCCCACTACTACTAGTTTTGAGAAAAGTGGAAAAAACTGCCTACAGCTTCTAATGTTTGGAATTTGTGTCTAGTTTTTATACCGATTATTTATCAAATCTTTTGTAATAATTCTGGTCATTTTTGAACAAAAAAAGAATACAGTGATGTGGGGACTGAAAGTCACTGGACATGTGTGATTTCTCAAATAAAAGAACTCTTGCTTGCAAAAACATAACAAAATGAGGTTATTTAATGCTTACAAACATTTAAGCACACTACATATCACACTTTTATTATATAATACAGTTACATCTTTGAATTTCCCTTCATACAGCAACTTTACATTCAAAAATTCAGAACATTTTCTAACATTGCCCGTCACTTATTATAGTTACTTAAGGACATCTTCCCTGTTAACAACAACGCCAAGAGAATGTCTTGTCATGCCTTTTAGTCAAGGTCCTCAGATGCGTTCTGCCTATTAACAGTAGACCAGGAGAAAATCTTGTCGTAGAAGCTTGTGATTTCATCCTCATTGGGTAAATATCTATGTAACTTCTTCACATATTCGATTTTTTGCTCATTGATTGGGAGATGGCCTTCTGGGTATGCTTTCACAGTGGGCAATGATGGCACTGAAGATGTTGCAGACAGCCGAAATGTATGACTTACCACACTGTCAATGTAGGGCCTTGCAATTACTGATCCATTCATGACACTGTTGAAGGTAAAATGATTACATTTGCTTATTTGGAAAGGTACTTTGTGTTCTGTATCTAAATGCTTACCACACGATTCTACAGCCAAACATTTTCTTGTAGAACTGGGGCCACCATGTTTTGAACTGCAGTATATTGTCAGACGTTTCCACCATAATAACTGTAAATTGATTTTTTTTTGCTCGATGTTATTATTAGTTCAACATAATCCTTCGGCAAATAAATTCTGTCGGTTCTCCTCACCTACCTTTTGATGACACTGAAATCTTGGTCGCAGGACATGAACGAGTGACCTCGTATAGGGAAATAGTGGTGTATGACATTGAACCGACCTTGGCCTGTCAGTGTTAGCCACATTCGTAGGACTGTGTGGTTTTTATTTTGTGCACCACAAGCATCGGAAAACACATGTAATTCCCTCACGTCATGTGGAACACTTTCAAGGTATTGTATAATAAATGAACAAACCTCGTTTGGGCCTTTGGTCCCGACACTTTCATGGTACACGAAAAACGTTGCTTTTTCTGTTCTGTGATCATGTATACAAAAACATTAAGTATGAGCTGCCGAAGGTAAAATGACTCCTGAACAGGAATGGTGGGTAGGTGGAGATTCTGCATGTAATCAATACTGATAGCTGCTATATCATTCTTTGTCTGCATTAACACTTCCACGTCTTTCACTTTCCCATAAAACTTTTTAGCTCTACGCTTGTGAATCTGGAGCTCAGCTAGTGCCACACACTTAGCATTTGCATTAAGACTTTTACTTTTAATATTAATATTTAATCCTTCACAATCACCACAGACGTCAACTTGAGGTCGTCCGAATGACAGAGAGAACCGTTCTAGGAACACTTTGCGATAATAGTGATACTTTACTTTTGTATCGGGATGCATATCCTTGAAAAGTTCAAAACATCTGCTTGACATTAAGTTTCTCATCTAGATACTTAATAGTCTTTCCCGGAGTAGTGGGCTTCCTTATATGGAAAAGAAGCTATATGGTCCATGACTGCACTTGTTATCTCTCCACTGATAGCATTACCAGGTACACCTTTTCCGCGTTTATCAATAGGGGAGTTTCCTGCAGCTAGTAGGTTAGCCAGTCTACGGATTCGATTTGGAGTGATACCGTGTATACCAATAAATAAAGACTTACTACATACTGTCCTGAAGATGACGTTGATATCCTATATTTGAATCCCTGACTTTTGATTTACCTCCATCCATAACACGTGGCCTTCTTCTCTGCATTAGGACAACTTCCTTCAGGCTCTGTAAATATGCGCCCTGCTTCAAAACTTCTGAATTTGTTGAACACTTCCCATCGTTGCTCCTCAGTAATCCTCCTGCAGCACTGATTTGCACATCTGTTGAATAATAGACCAAAATAAACGTCAATAAACACATCTAGAAGCTGAGACAGTCAAACGTTTAATATTTTAGGTTATGTTGTGTATACTTTCTTGCATGCTTCCCCACGACGTCTTTCTTGCACTATTTCCCCTTTCCACTGTTCATATTGTAAGCCCTTAACGCGAGCTCTCTTTATAATCTCACACTTGTACTCTACTTGTTTACGTCCCTTTTTCCTTCCTTTAACATCCACATTAACATTCGCTTCTTCCATGATGAACTACAACAATAGCTGTCTAACAGCGACAATTATAGAGACCAGTGTCATTAGTTCATGTGATTGCCATCAGAAATGTTTAATTAAGAAACAACTCATGTCCTGGACATGTGTGATTACTAAAAATAAACACAATTTTCAAGGTCCCAGTAAAACCCTTGAAATTAGGCGGACATGTATGATTTCTCTGCTAAAGATGCGAATACATATAATGTTCACATATATGCATTAAACCCATTTTGTCCAAAAATGGACATGTGTGGTTTCTCAAATAACCGATTCTATTATGGCCATGGCCGCTTCCTTCCAACTCCTGGGCCTTTCCTCTCCCATCGTTACCATAAGACCTATCTGTGTCGGTGCGACGTAAAGCCATTAGATCTTCTCCTTCTTCCTGGCCCTTTGTCAATTATTTGGAATCAATACTATATGTGGTTTACGCCCTGTTTTGTTGTCCATTGCCCTTCCGAACGTCTAACCTTTGTGGAGGGATGTATCTATGGTAGTTGGTAGTGTCATGTACTGTGTATTCAGCGTAAGTAGAAATGTAGATCTTCGACCACCCTTCAAATGCCATGTGCATGGAAGATCTAAATTCATTTGACTCCCTATGATACAGTACCACTGCTAGGTGGTTGCCATAGCTGGGTACACTCAGTCTGGTTGCAACTGCAGAGAGTGAATTTTTCCCTTTTTCTAGGTGACCTATGAAGATCAAGCGGGAGTCTTCCAAAGATAAAAAAAATAGTGAGGGTAAGCCACGAGTAGGATAATTTGGCTAGAATTGAAATGTAAAACTACGGGAAACTATACTGAAGATGGCCAAGGATTGGGATTTCAACCCACCTCCGCTCAGTTATCCTCGTGATCCAGAATACACTCCGTCCCAGCCCTCACGCCGGATTTTAAATACATGAAAGAGCTAGGAATCGAACCTCTATGTATGGAAATCTCCTTAAGGAGTTGTTTGTGACTACTTTCTCAGATTATGGGCACAAATCAAAACGTTCAAAACGGATATCTGAAGTCATTTGTAGGCATAATATATTACAACTGAATGACTTCGTCTTAGTTCTTCTGTCCAACGATTGGTGGACAGTGATTGTTCTTCTCAACTATTCTTTCTCTTCTGTTAGTAGTTCCATCCCCATATAGATTTTTGTATCCGCATCGTCAATTGTTTGGTTAATAAACTGCGATATTGAAGTGACTTTTGTGCTGTTCCATACAGTTTCTCCTCGGAAACATTCATCGTAAAAGCGTTGTGCCTGTACAAGTTTCTAATAAACCGAGCTCCTCATTTATTTAGCATCCTCCAAACACTTTCCTTTTATACAACTCTAGTTGAATGACTATGTTTTTAATAATAAGTGAACACGGCTCTTGTTACTGTGTTTTGCAGAAGATCAAGTTTTCTTTTGTGCCATAATATTACATAGAATACTCCTGGTAATAACTTTGGAATGGCAGTGCTCTAGTGAAGAGTTGGAATGCGAATGTAAAACCTTCCAATCCTTATTGAGCTGTGTTGTAGACGAATGCTGAGCCAGCACCACAAACAACCACGCAGCGAGGATGAAATATATGCACGTGATATTCCTGTAATTCACAGTTTTCTGTTTTGTTCATACACCACCTTTTTATAACCACTTCTCCTGGCCATGTTCCCTGCGCTGTGTAATTCACACAGTGTACGTTCTCCACGGGCATTTACCTCCTACTGCTTCATGTCCCTTATCGCGCCGTATTCTCTCTCTAACGAACACACCCACACTACTTCGCGGTAAAAGCATACCAGCATTGTATTATACTATATGTGTCTTTCGTCTGAATGGCTTTATACGTAACACTTCATCTATCCATACCTCGTGAATGTATCCTGGCATATCAATGAATAGAAATAGAACGATTCTCAAACAATTATTTCGGATTGGAAATAAGTACCAATTTTTTTTCTATTTGTTGTTCTGAAACATTCAGTTCTAAACGTCAGACGCCACTCATCCTCGTCGCAGGGTCTGATTCATAAGGACTTCACCAGACTAGCAATAGCTAAAGGAAATGAAACATTCAGTTTAAAAAATGAAGTACTTCGGCGATTTAGTCTTAGCAAGCAAGGAATCAAGCAAGCAAGCTATTGGTTTCAAATACCTGGGGTGTGTATTATTATCCGACCTCATAATGTAAGCCACCTGTGAGTAAATTTCGGTGTTGTCCTTTACTCTATCCGCACACCAGAGAAATCAATATATTTTCTATTAGGTGACCTAATGCCGAGTAGGTCTATTATTTTAATGTTTTCGAGTAGGCAGATGATGTGGTAGGAAATACATATATTTTATATGCCAACAATGTACGCTACGAATTTGCAAGTGGACATTTATCTTGTTCAATTCTGACTAAATCTACCAGATATGATCCCAATATTCCCAGAAGGCACAATATCAGGATAATTTTTAAGCCAAATGTCATCATAGGCTATTGCTTGATGTTAAAGATCGTACTGTTTTAAATTGTGCTGTAATATATATGATTCCTTGCTTCTGTTGATCGGTTTATGTTAGGCATCGTCAATCGAGATGTAAATGCCTTTGGAGCCAATTTCCTCCCCGCTCTTGAGGATACGCGTGAACTCACGTGAGGTGACAGTAGTTTGTTCCCGCCTTTATCCTCACACCACACGACGTTCAAGCCTAGTCGGTTAATGTTGCATTTACCGGTACTGTGGAAGAAAGTTCAGCACAGCGTTGGCCATCGACGCCAACAAGTTTCAAACCTTCTTGGGAAGAAGAGTATTTGATACTTAGAAAAGTATTTAATATGTAATAAAATAATGAATCACATAAAATGTTTAATCTGCAGCGCCGTTGTTTCTTATGTCATGCCAACAAGTATGATAAATATGAAGGCCGAGAAAAGATAGCGTTACTAGAAAAAGTTAAAAATACTACACTTGAGGATGTAGGCCTATGTACATTTCATATTATCCTACTCAACTCTATATTATAATGTTTCATAATTCCTCAGATATGATTTATTTATGTACCGGTATGTATTTCATTGCTGTTGTTCAGATGGTAACATTTCCGAGCGGCAAGTACAGTACCGCCACGGTATGTAACCCGCCTGTCTGCTGCTCTCTTGTCACGTGACTGACATCCGTCCCGAGTGGAGCAAGTGACTCCGACTCCCTAGAGAAATTACGTGATGACATCTGGTTTATGTTGGCCAAAAATGTAGGAAGGTAGCAACGAGGGTTAGGGAACATCGCAAGCGATTACGTCTTTGCCAACCAGATACGTCTGCTGTGGCACAACATATCATACATAATGACCACCAAATCATTTTCGATGCAACTTCTGTCAATTACGAAGAGAAACGTTTTATACTTACAAGAAGTATGAGGTAAGACAGGTCAAAACCTATCCTGAATTATTGACACAATCTATGTACTATGAGAGGACAATGTGCGGAAAATCAGATTCCAGATGTAAGGACAAGTCTCCGAAATCATGTGGCGAATCTCTCATATAGATCAATAGGTGGTAGCGCGAGTATCGTGCATGTACATGTTGGTTGGAGTGGAGAGCACTGACGTCCCAGGTATTCAAGGTCAGTGATAAGCAGAGCCGTACGCTCTAGTTAGCTGTGGGGTGTTTCACTGCATACAAAAATAACACACCGATAACAGTTTTGATAGCTGTTTGAAAGAAAGCAAGATAGTGCAAATTAGTATCTCGGAGGACTATGTTTTAAACTCTATTAACGTAGTGGAGTTTGTAATGAGTTATTTCCGGAAAATAGGGCTTTTGTTTTCCGGAGAAATTAGCTCGAAAGAAAAGGAAATCGGGAAGTATCTGATTGATTCGATGGAACATAACCGTAGAGAAGTGCAACATATTGAGGAGGTTTCTCTTTTACACAGTGGAGACGGTAAAAGCGACTTAAATGATTCCATTCGTCTAAACTTTCTGCCGATCGCAAGTGAAGTTCCGTGTCCATATTCGAGAATAGAATATGACTCCCAGCAATCTAGTTATTCTACAAGTCCGTCGCCATCCAAAACGTCCAGTTCTAGTTATGTACTTAGTCCCGTAAAATGTGTGCGAGGAAACATCAGTACGGAATTAAAGAGGAAGTATGTAAAGTTGTGGCTTAAGGAAAGTGGTAAAAATCGATTATCAATTTCACACGTCCGCAAATACTTTTGTTTAGTGAAGTCAGAGCGATATGTTTTCTTGTGGAAGAAACAGTTGTAAAATACGGGTATGTCGGCAAGTCCAATATTGAACATAAAGAATTAATGTATGAAAATATTTCCGTTTCCAGGAGGCAAGAAGGGGAAGGCGACATGTAAGAGATGAAGATTTACGGCTGTGGGCTTTGAAAATTGCACATGAACTATCTATCTATCTATCTATCTATCTATCTATCTATCTATCTATCTATCTATCTATCTATTTATCTATCGGAGAAAAAGGTAATTTATCCGCCTCTCATGCGCGTTACACCCCACCCTCTATTTACAACACTGATCAAAGCGGGTCCGAGCGCGAAATGCCATCGAAAATGACTATCATTTGTAGGTGAGAAAAACACACACAATAGCCCAATCGGTTAGTTCAGTCACATATTCATACACCATAATGCCAACAATCAGTACGGACGGTTCTTTGTTCCCTAAATTATTTATTGTACTGCAGGAGCCGACGGGCACCTTTGGTCCTCTGGTTTCAAAAATATATTTAAAGCAGATAACATCGCTGCCTCTGCCACAAAATCAGGAAAAAAATGGTCAAAACAGAATCCTTTATCCCATTATCTGAAGACAGCTGTGCCCTGATTTTTGATGCGAGGACCACATATCGCGATACAAAGTAGGGATTAATCTACTTTCAAAAAACAAATAAAAAGAAAATATACTTATTCTTCTAAAAGTACAGTATAATATCAATAGTAAAAACAAAACATAAATTTGAAATAATTGATTATAAAATATTATAAAATATTATAAAATGTCTTCAAGACATCCCTCTACGCAAAACAATAGAACTGCTTCAGATTCCTCCATGTACCAAGGGCACAATTCAACCGTTAGACAAATTCTTCTTCTGGAAGTGAAAAGCTTTTTACTGCCGATTAACAGAAATTCTAACTTCTCGTAATGATCTTTAAACTGCAGTCTTTCGTGCATTTTTAGTTATCGTCTCCACGATTTCGGGATATGATCAAATGTTCATTTTTGCAACGAATTACACATTAGAGCGACCTCCTGAGTTCCTAGTGTCCACTAAATATTGTTTGGAGCAGAAAGAAACGTTGAAGAACAGTGCAACAATGAAGTTCTATTTCTTTGTGCCTGATGTACAAAAAGTCTTTTGTTGTGATCATCCAATTTATACCAGTCATTTCTACTGCACTTTTGTGAGTGACTGACACAGGTTCAGAGCGGGTCGGGAGGCGGCGTGTATATACGGGGTCGCCACACCACAACTCCGGGCAGACTCAGGAATGTCCAGCTGCGCCGCCCGTCATGCTTGCGTCCAGGATTCGAGGTACCTTGCAGTTAAATCTGGAGGCCAATTCTCCATATGCTATCCTCTTACAGTATAAGGATAGTGTCAAAAGGATTTCAGGATAGGTTTCGATCTGTCTCACCTGATACTTTCTTTGCTAGAATCATTCGTGAGTGTTGGAAATTGCTAAACACCCAAATCATTTTGACAAAGGTAATAATAATTTCGTGTGGCTATTTCTATCAGAGTGCAGCCCTTGTAAGGCAGACCCTCCGATGAGGGTGAGCGGCATCTGCTATGTGTAGGTAACTGCGTGTTATTGTGGTGGAGGATAGTGTTATGTGTGGTGTGTGAGTTGCAGGGATGTTGGGGACAGCACAAACAACCAGCTCCCGAGCCATTGGAATTAACCAATGATGGTTAAAATCCCCGACCCAGCTGGGAATCGAACCCGGGACTCTCTGAACCGAAGGCCAGTACGCTGATCATTCAGCCAACGAGTCGAACTTAACAAAGGTAATGGCTATATACTGAGTAGATCATGGTTACCCTCCGTAGTTAACTCGTCGGGATCTTTCTCCTTGATTTAGGAAGCCCTGATATGAACTATATTTCAAACAGGGTCTCTCTGTCTTGAGTCTGGTTAATGTGGAGAGACAGTTGCCATTAAATTATTAGTTATTGCTCTGAAGACGACCCTGGTCTCAGGATCGGAAAGAGTCAGCATATTATAACATTACACGACCTAATATCCCCGAATTAAATATTATAATGTCATTTAGTGGTCGTGAAAGTCTACGTATTAAGATAAGAAGATTTTACCTATTTTATTTATTCAAAACATGGGACTGTACCGGCTTGTGGTTAGTAATACTGCCAGTGCAACGGAACATATCTGGAATGACTGCTAAAGAGAGGAGGTTCGCTGAGCCATTATAAATCTGTGGGAAGAAATCATGGACCGTGAGATTGTGCTTATTGTAGCCTATTCTGTCTCCGCCTGGAGAGGAGAGTGACCCTGGTTTACTACAGACATAGGAGACCAGAGATCGCTTCATTCCTCAAGGATTCCGACTCGTTTTCCTCTGACCAATTACCGGTAAGATAACTGAACAAAGGAAATAACGCTTATACTGTATTTTTCTTACTATGGAGTATTCTCTTCGATGGGTAGATGAAAACCGGAAAAAATAATTTTAGAGTATAATAGTTTAATAACTGCAATGTTTTGACATTTACATAGCTTTTGTAATATTTGAGATAAATTAACAAAATTTTGGACATACGTTTACAATTGGTTAAGCGTTGAGGTTGATGCTTTTTGACATTCTTTATTCACACTGTAACCTTCCAGTAATTAATTATTACAATACTCGGGTATTTTTTTTTTATAAAATCCGGAGCGATATCACTTAGAAAGTTTGTGTATAGTACATGGTTTCTGACATTAAAATCTTCATTGGCGGAAAAACCTTTATATTTTAGTTATGGATTTTAACAAATTTTAAAATGTTTTGCTCATTTCATGCCACTTTGTGGCACTTAATAGATCTATCGAAGATAGTTTGGAGTGGAATTTACATTAATAAATGCCGAGAGGATGCCTAATTAAATTAAAATTCTGTGAAAAATTTTCGAAAAAAAATTGTATCTATGTTATCGTAATAATTGTAAAGCGTAAGAAAAGAGGATTAACAAGAAAACTTCGTAGGATCCTGAATAATAGGAGGAATATGTGTATGGGGGATGTTCAGAATTCCATCGCCATAAACTTTGCACTGGAAATCTGACATAAGTGCTTCACTCAATAATGACAAATCTGTTATTCTGATACATGTGGTCATTTTTTAATTTCTTTAACTCTCTATAAAACCCCGCCATCCTGAACTACGCATCTTACATTTCAATCTTAGTGAAATGATGATGATGTCACTATTTGATCACCTTACATCGAAAAACAAACACGACACTAGTCACCAACAGTCATGACTTCCTATACACGGATCGAATATTGAATAAGTACATATTTCAGCCATCATCTTAAAACTACTTCAAACCAGATCGCTTGTAAAAAACTGATACGGAAACTGAACAAAGGAAAAGTGACACTTTACTAAAAAGAGGGCGTAACTCCTGCACGAGGTGTAATTGTATTTAAGGCATGACATTTTGGCGATATGTTTTCTAGGAATATGCATTTCGTAAAAATATATATTTTAAAAACATGTATTTATAAATTTTCCGCAAGAAAGATCGGACGATATAATATTAGAATGATGGTAATCGGGTGTTACATCTATCATATTTTCACATCAATGCTATTTCTAACATCAAACAGTCAGGCTCGGTGGCTGAATGGTTAGCGTGCTAACCTTTGGTCCAGCGGGTACCGTGTTCGATTACCGGACGGGTCGGGGATTTGAACCTTCATGGTGGTGTTGGTGATTATTTAACGAGGAAGTACAACTAGGAAACCATCCTGTATATACCACTATTTAGAGAGAAAACGTGGAAGGGGTCCGACACTTCGAAAAATGAAGATATCGGCTAGAGAAAGACAAGGGCCACAAAGAACGTGAAGGAATCCCTAGGCCTCGAAAGCTCTATTACCGTCGGGGTCGGTAAAGAACAAGAGTTGACCAAGGGAGGGTCGATAGGACAGATGGAAAGTGAGCAGGCTGGCACAAGTAAAAAGTATGAAATAGCGTATTGCTTTTAGTGCTGGGAGTGTCGGAGGACAAGTTCGGCTCACCAGATGCAGGTCTTTTGATTTGACACCCGTAGGCGACCTGCGCCTTGTGATGAGGATATGATGAAGACGAGAAATACACCCAGCTTCCGTGCCAGGGGAATTAACCAATTATGGTTAAAATTCCCGACCGTGCCGTGAATCGAACCCGGCATCCCTGTGACCAAAGGTCAGCACGCTAGCCATTTAGCCTTGGAGTCGGACGCTGGCACAAGTATGTGGAAACAATGCCAGGGCTTAGCTAATGGCCCCTGATCACCAACCCACGCTCCCAACTTAAGAGCCCCTGTGACCCCTTTAAGTCGCCTCTTACGACAGACAGGGGACACCGTGGGTGTTTTTATACCGCCCCCATCCACAGGGGGTTTATTCCGATGGCTTGAGGAAGCGTTTATCTGTCTGTGCACTACGCCGGGGCAAACCTACTGCACGCAGAGATCTAAAATTTCTAACCCACAGTAGGTGGACGAAAGGGGTCTAATTGCACATCGAGGCCGGAGTTTTAATTTTCCCGTTCGTTGGCGAGTTATGAACGAAAAACAGGTGGAAAAAGGTAATATAAGTCAAGGAGCCATTTTAAGTTACTGGCGTAAACAGTCATTTTCGGTCTCCGACAAGAGGAGCCATATTCAGTCCGTGATAATTGGAGGCCCGTGATATTTGGAGTTTTTTTTAACAAGTTGCTTTACGTCACACCAAAACAGATATATCTTGTGGCGACGATGGGATAGAAAAAGGCTGGGAATGGGAAGGAAGCGACTTTTGCCTTAATTAAATTACAGCCGCAGTATTTGCCTGGTGTGAAAATGGGAAACCACGGAAAGCCATCTTCAAGGCTTCCGACAATGGGGTTCGAATCCACTATTTGCCGAATGCAAGCTAACAGTTGCGTGCACCTAACCGCACGGCCAACTCGCTCGCTGGATATGGCAGAAGTATTATGTCATGGGGTTCATTATACACATAGAACATCAGCAACACATTTAGTCTAATTTCAGTCACGATGATAAAGGTAAAAAAAATACTCTAGTTGTTAGAACTGTTAGCAAAACAACCTTATCCTATATATTACTATCAAGGTACCCGTGCTTCGCTACGGTACTATACTGAAATTTATAATTGAATGCTTATTGTTTTAGATATACAATCCGCCGAAATTCGCGATCTGACTCGTTTTCAGCGAGAATCCACCAAAATTCCCGATCTGACTCGTTTTCTATTAGATTACGGCACGTTTCCTCCCATTTTTCAATCTTCCTTTCCAGCAATCGATTTCGTACTTCCCGGGCTAGGTTCAGGTATTCTTCCCGGTCAGTTGTGACCGTAAATCTTAGCCATACCGTATTTTCCTATAATCATTTTTAATCTGGATAAAATCCTTCAGGAGATTCGGCGTGGTGTCATATTGGGTGCCTTGGCGGCACTGAACTCGCGGCCGGACTGCATTCTTAGTGATTACCCGTCCAGGAGCCGTTTCCAGCGCGGTCCGCACATTTGACGACGGTCCGGAACATTATTATTATTATTATTATTATTATTATTATTATTATTATTATGTGTTGTTGGGATGAATGATGACAGGGAAAATCGGAGTATCCGGAGAAAAACCTGTCCAGCACGAATGTCACATGGAGTGACCGGGATTTGAACCACGGAACCCAGCTGTGAGAGGCCGGCGCGCTGCCGCCCGAGCAACGGAGGATCCTTATAAGTACATTAAGAACAGTAAAATCAATTGGTCTCACCTCCTTTTACACCCCACCGCCGTTAAGTTTTTACTGCCCCCCCCCCCAAAAAAAATTAAAAGAAGACGTGTTTCTTTATGTTTAAAGGAGATTCCAAACACCAATGTTCACGTCTATTACCTTCAGTTTTGAGATATAAGTATCCCCATAAATATAATTTACTTTTGTCACTTCATTTAAAACTACTCCCCCCCCCCCTAAGTGAATTTTCACGCAAAAAATACTTGTTTGTTTAATAGTAAAGGATCTTCTAAACACCAATTATCACGACTCTAACTTCTTCACTTTTTGATTTATGTGTCCTCATGAAAGGAATTCAACTCCTTTACACTCCCGCCCCCCAAGATGGTTTCCCCCCCCCCCAAAACGCGTTTTTCTTTGTTTTTAAAGGAGATCAAAATACGAATTTTCACGTCTGTAACAACTTTAGTTTTTATTAGATGTATATATTCTCATACAATTAAATTCAATTAATTTTTCAATTCCTTCACCCCCTCCCCCCCCCCTTCATTGGATTTTCCGAGAATACGTGTTTCTTTACTTTTAAAGCAGATTGCAAATATCAAATTTCACGTCTGTAACATCTTCATTTTTAAGATATCAGTAGCCTAATTAAAAGAATTCAACACCATTTTCAGTCACTTTCACCCCCCCTCCACCCAAGTGGTATTTCCGAAAACTAAAAATACACGTTTCTTTATGTTTAATAGAGATAAAAATACCATTTTTCACTTCTGTAACATGTTAAGATTTTTTAGATATACTGTAAAAATTCTCATTTTAAAATTTCACCCCTTTTGGGTTCCCCTTAAGTGGAGTTTCCAAAAACAAATCACCTATGTTTCTTTACATTTACAGGAAATTCCAAACACCCACTTTTTACGTCTGTAACATTTTACGTTTCCAAGATATTCTTTCAAAAAATTCACCCCAATTTGTCACTTCTGTTTAACCGCCATTAATTGGATTTTCCAAAAACTAAAAAAATACGTGTTTCTTTATTTTTAAAGGAGATCCCATATACAAATTTTCAATTCTGTAATACCTTCCGTTTCTGAGATACATGTATCCTCATTAAAGGCATTCAACCCATTTTTCACACCTTTTACACTCCTCCTATTGGGATTTACAGGAAACAAAAAAATAGGTGTTCCTTTATTTTTAGAGGAGATTCTAAATACCAATTTTTACATCTGTAAATTTTAAAGTTTTAAGATGTAGACACATTCATTTTAAAAAAATCACCCCCCCTTCTCACCCCCCAATATTTGGATTTTCCAAAAACGAAAAAGTACTTGTTTCTTTACATTTAAAGTAGATCCCAAATACCAATTTTCAGGTCTGTAATATCTTCTGGTTCTGAAATATAAGTAGTCTCATTAAAGGCATTCAACCCATTACTCACCCTTTTACACCCTTCCTATTGGGATTTTCCGAAAACAAAAGAATACGTGTTTCTTTATTTTTAAAGGAGATTCTAAATACCAATTTTTACATTTATAAACTTTAACAGTTTTGAGACATAGATACACTCATTTAAAAAAATCATCCCCTTCCCCCCATTAATTGGATTTTCCAAAAACAAAAAATACGTGTTTCTTTATTTTTAAAGGAGATCCCAAACACCAATTTTCAGGTCTGTAATATCTCAGGTTCTGAAATATAAGTAGACTCATTATAGGCGTTCGACACCTTTTTCAACCTTTTCCACCCTTCCTATTGGGATTTTCCGAAAACAAAATATACGTGTTTCTTTATTTTTAAAGGAGATTCTAAATACCAATTTTCACATCTATAAGCTTTAAAAGTTTTGAGATACAGATACACTCATTTTAAAATATTACCCCCTTTTCACCCCCCCCTTAATTGGATTTTCCAGAAACAAAAAATACGTGTTTCTTTATTTTTAAAGGAGATCCCAAACACCAATTTTCAGGTCTGTAATATCCTCATTTTCTGAAATATAAGTATCGTCATTAAAGGCATTCAACCCCTTTTTCACCCCTTTTCACCCCTCCTATTGCGATTTTCCGAAAACAAAAAAATACATGTTTCCTTATTTTTAAAGAAGATTCTAAATACCAATTTTTACATCTGTAAACTTTTAAAGTTTCGAGATATAGACACACTCATTTTAAAATTTCACCCCTCTTTTCACCCCCTTAGCGAAGGGATATCCAAAAATCCTCTCTTAGCGAGCACCTACATCTTAATATGAATATATCCCCAAAATATCATTTCTTTACGTCCAGTAGTTTTGGCTCTGCGATGCTGAATCAGTCAGTCAGTCAGTCAGTCATTCAGGATAAACATTTTCTGGGAGTCATTTCATATGATACATGTTCTCGAGTTACGTGTACTTACAAGATATAGTCTCCATTATATTAAGAAAATAAGCTCTGTTTATGACTTGTGAGCAATTCATTACTTATATCATAGCCATTTCTACGATAGACCGGGCGTCCGGTAGTCTTCAATTTACTTCACGGAATTGCTGTTCTCAATCTTACTTCAGTGATGTCATAAACTGTATCCATCAAGCAGTTCATTTAAATTCAATACAACAACGAATGGAACGGTTCAAAATTCCATTAATGCTAGACGTGGGGTTCGATTGCTGTAAGTATCTTTAAACATCCGCGTCCTTCAATCAGTCAATCAATCATTCAATCAATCAATCATTCAATCAATCAATCAATCAATCAATCAATCAATCAATCAATCAATCAATCAATCAATCAATCAATCAATCTGCATTTAACCCCCTGTGGGTGCGGAACGCAGGTGAAGAATGTACCCAGGGTATCACCTGCCTGAAGTATTTAGCGACTAAAAGGGGCCCCAGGGGCTCTCAACTTGAGAGTGTGGGTTGGTGACCACGGGGCCCTTATCCGAGTCCTGGCATTGCTTCAACTTACCTGAGCAGGGCTCCTCATTTTCATCTATCCTCCGACCTCCCTTGGTCAACTCTTGTTCTTTTCCGACCCCGGCGGTATTAGAGCCTAGGGAGTATTTCCATTTTCACACCCTTCGTGGCCCTTGTCTTTCCTTGTTCAGTATTTCATTCCTCGAAGCGTCAGATCCTTTCTGTTGTTCTTTCTTCCCCTCTCTCTATTCCCTGTGGGGGGACGCGGAAGAAGAATACACTCATGGTATACCCTGCCTGTCGTAAGAGGCGGCTAAAAAGGAGACCAAGGGATGATGATATTGGATCGTGAGACTACTTATGATTAGTACCATTATATGTGGAACACAATGGAGCGACGTTACTTGCGAGTAGTATCACCTTGCGAGGAAAACCATGGGTCTACGTTGCCAGTGATTAGTGACACACTCTGAGAAACACCACGGGTTTGGCAGGCGCCTGTGATTTGTACCACTATGTGAGAGAAACCATGGGTCTGCGTTGCCTAAAAGTAGTACCATTATGCGAGGAACACCATGGGATTGTGTTTCCCGTAGGTGCTGCCATAATGTGTGGTCTAAATTGCCTATTATTTGTACCACTATGTGAGTGGCACCCTGAGTATTTGTATACGTGGCCTGTGATTAGTTCCACTAAGTCAGGAACGCCGGGGGAATACCGGCGCTCATGATTAGTCCCATTATGTGAGGAACACCATGGGTCTGCGTTGCTTGTGAGTAGTACCCTTATGTGCGAAGCACCATGGGTTTGTGTTACCTGTGAGTGGTGCCATTATGTGTGACATACCATGGGTCTACATTACCTGTGATTAGTACCACTATAAGAGGAACTCTATGGTACTCCCTCATCAGCGGTTAGTACCATTATGAGGGGCCGGTGACCTACAATTTGGACCTATTTAGATATTAAGTATCATCCCAGTAATTAAGCCATTGTGAACTGGATGCACTGATTGCTTTTCTTTCAGGATCATTTTTTCATAATCATTCGTTTTAGATTATAGTCAGTGCATAAATTTTGAAGTTTTAAATTTAATTTCGTTCACCTCGTACCATTAGGGGCCAATGGCGTAGCTGTTAGGCTCCTTTAAATAACACACATCATCGCCATCTGTATTTAGGGCAGTCGCTCAGGTGACAGATTCCATATCAATTGTTTATGTAGCTTTTTCATAAATAATTTCAATGAACTTGGAAATATATTGATAATTTATGATTATCCCTTACTTCTCGTCCTTTAAATGAATATTTGCCCCAATCTGTACTATTGAATTCCGACTTTATCTTCATATTATCATCTTTTCTACTTCTAAGAGCTCCACTCAAGCTTATTCTTCTACTTATGCCATTCGAAGCCAACTCACCACTGACAGCTCAAAACATATCACATTTTCTCCTTACTCCCAAGTCTTCCCAGCCCAAAGTTTGCAACATTTTCGTAATACTACTCATTAGTCGGAAATCGCTCAGAAAGAATCGTACTGCTTTCCTTTGAATTTTTGCAGTTCTCGTATCGAGTAGTCCTGGTGAGGGTCCCATACACTGGAACATTACTCTAATTGTGGTCCTACCAGAGACTTATACGCCAACCCTGTTGAAGGAAACACGACGAACCGAGCTCGATAGTTGCAGTCGCTTAAGTGCGGCCAGTATCCAGTAATCGGGAGATAGTGGGTTCGAGCCCCACTGTCGGCAACCCTGAAGATGGTTTTCCGTGGTTTCCCACTTTCATACCAGGCAAATGCCGGGGCTATACCTTAATTAAGGTCACGGCCGCTTCCTTCCAACTCCTAGGCCTTTCCCATCCCATCATCGCAATAAGACATATCTGTGTCGGTGCGACGTAAAGCAAACACGACGAAAATGAAAGTTATCACTATGAGCTACGTTCAGCTCCATGGATGAGAGTTCGACGTCTTAGCCTTCGGTCCTCGGGGCCATGGGTTATTTTCGCGGCATGGTCAAGAAATATTAATTGTAAACATATGGTTCCCTTGGGTCGCGGACTGGATGTTTCTGTTGTGCCCAGAATTCCGTCAGTCCATACACCACAAACAACATTATCCTCCACCACACTAATACGTGGCAGACGCCGCCTGACATAATTGGAAGGACTGCCTTACAAGGGTTGTAACAGGCTAGCAATAGCGATAAAGAATGCTGTTTGCTTTACGTCGCACCGACACATATAGGTCTTATGGCGACGATGGGATAGGAAAGAGCTAGGAGTGAGAAGGAAGCGGCCGTGGCCTTAATTAAGGTGCAGCCCCGGCATTTGCATGGTGTGAAAATGGGAAACCACGGAAAACCATCTTCAGGGCTGCCGGCAGTGGGGTTCGAACCCACTATCTCCCGAATACCGGATACTGACCGCACTTAAGCGACTGCAGCTATCGAGCTCGGTGACAAAGAATGATGATGATGATGATGATGATGATGATGATTTACTTTTATTATTATTGTTACCGTGTTTTTGTAGATCGCAGAGGTGAAAGAAGGCGCGGGCATGAATGGGTAGATATACGAAAATCGAAAGATTGAATTAAAACCTTAAAACTGGCAGTTTTACTTCTTTTCTTAACCTTTCCCTTTTTTTGCTTTTCAAATCTTAATACTTTGCGAACTAATTAACAATTATTTAGAAAAACTAGCTCGTCAGCTTGAAAAACCCTTTTAGAGAAGTCTTAAAATAATCAGATAACAATTTTTTACAGGCTGAGCTTGAAGCTCCCAGTTACAATTTTTACCTGAGCACTACTGCTCCTTTAAATCAATAGTCAAGGAGACGGATCTCCCCAGTTCTTTTACATCAACAGTAAGAGCATCTTTGCTCTATCAGTTAACACTTAGGAATCTATTTTCGAAAATTCTCACTTTCCAGGCCTATCAAAGGCAAACTTATATTTAACAAGATTAAACAGTATTCACTGTCTTAACTACTCAACAGTCTGATATCTTTAACATGAAAATAATGAAACAGAGTTTAACAGGGGTAACAGGTACCCATTATACAAGACCTTTGGCCTAAAAACCAAACTGGAGAGCAGGCGAACACTTGCGCTCCTTAAAAAAAAATATTTAAGTTACTGAAATTACAAGATAGAAAATGTTACAAAATCATAGTCAATTCAAAATCAAGATCAGAGGGAATACGAGAGGGTACCTCACTCTCTGTTCCCCGCTTTCGGTTAAGTTCGTTCGACTACTGTAGTTTGAAATGTACATTTAAAGTTTGAAATTTACTTTTTATGAAATAAAGTTACTAAAGATTTGAAACCTGCCCCTTGAGCTAGCTTTAAATGACTATCACATTTAAACTGGACCTACAATTACCTTGAGATGGTGGACCTTCCAAAGATGGAGAAGGCGCCATCGCCTCCGTTACGGACACAAACTAGATTGTAGACTGGAGCGATCACTAAGACAACCTGGTCCAAAAAGTGCCAGCTTTTATAGTAGAGGGAGAAGATTCCCGAAAACTCTGGGCCAAGGGCACGACACACCCCCAATTCTCATTGGATATTCAAATAAATATAAACATTTTGTCATTAGTGAGTAAATAAGTGTACCCGTACAAAATTTCTGATTGGCCAACGCCTTAAGTTGGCGGGAAGAGACAGAAGTGTTGATAACTTCTTTTTTTTTTTTTTTGCTATTTGCTTCACGTCGCACCGACACAGATAGGTCTTATGGCGACGATGGGATAGGAAAGGCCTAGGAGTTGGAAGGAAGCGGCCGTGGCCTTAATTAAGGTACAGCCCCAGCATTTGCCTGGTGTGAAAATGGGAAACCACGGAAAACCATTTTCAGGGCTGCCGATAGTGGGATTCGAACCTACTATCTCCCGGATGCAAGCCCACAGCCGCGCGCCTCTACACGCACGGCCAACTCGCCCGGTTTGATAACTTCTGAACAACAAAAACAAACAGTAAATATTCCAGTTTAGGAAAACCTTTACATACAAAATTTGTCTAGAATTTTAATAGTTCATCTTTACAACAGAGGGCACAACATAGTTTATAGTAGCGACATCTGTTGGAAATGTTCAAAGTTCTTGTACTAGTCGTTGCATGGTTTATATTTCAGATGGCGTTCTTCAAGGCGCTTAATTTAAATGCGCGGGGTGGGTGTAACTACGGAATTACTATTATTATTATTATTATTATTATTATTATTATTATTATTATTATTATTATTATTATGAAATGAAATGAAATATCGTATGGCTTTTAGTGCCGGGATATCCCAGGACGGGTTCGGCTCGCCAGGTGCAGGTCTTTTAATTTGACTCCCGTAGGCGACTTGCGCGTCATGATGAGGATGAAATGATGATGAAGACAACACATACACCCAGCCCCCGTGCCATTGGAATTAACCATTTTAAGGTTAAAATCCCCGACCCGGCCGGGAATCGTACCCGGGACCCTCTGAACCGAAGGCTAGTACGCTGACCGTTCAGCCAACGAGTCGGACATTATTATTATTATTATTATTATTATTATTATTATTATTATTATTATTATTATTATTATTATTATTATTACACTGTAATATTTTTGTTAAAATTTGAGGCACTGCTCGTTAGTTCTTGGAGCATAATTATCTGTGAGCTTGCATTCGAGAGATGGTGGTTCGAATTCTATCGTTGACAGCCTTGAATGTGATTTTCGGTAGTTTCCCATTTTCACACCAGGCAAATACTGAGGCTGTACCTTAATTAAGTCCAAGGCCAATCTCACGTCGCCGAAATCCTTTGATATGTTAGTGCGACGTTAAACCACTAATAAAAAAAAGAATGTAATCACATTCCTAAATATAGAAACTTACGCGAATGATGTCCGGCTCATTAGAACTGGAAAGTTATGAAACATTTACTGATCTTACAATACTAACATTTATCGAACATTCAAGGTATTAAGGAGATTCCAAAACTATTTATGTAGCTTTAAAAGGTCCTCTTATTTGCTATGTGTTATCATAATTGACTATTTGAATATAGTTTACTGCTGGGGAAAAGTATTTTACTCGTTCCAAATATTATTTATGACCCATTATTTCAGAAACAAATAAACTTTTCGAAACAAACTACAGTTAGTTTAACATTTCAGAACAAAAATATCATTTATATCGGAAGCTAAGAACTTCTCAGGAAAGAACTTTCTTTTCGCTGCTGGATTAACGTTGCACTAACACGTGCAAGTTTACAGCAGCACTGGAACAGATAAGGAGTAAGACTGAGAATGCAGCGGTTATGACCTTAATTTAGGTATATCCCGGAATACTCCTGTTTCTTTCTCTTCTTTATTCATGTTAGAGCATTGCAACATGGATTTGAAAAGGAACATAATCTGTACAATAGTAAACAGTATAAAATATAGTATAATACTGAACTAAGAGTGACTAGAAGCGACGCACTGAATTATACTATGTAGGTCCTATATCGCGCTATTTGTAGAGTCCCAACCGTGCCATAGGTTAAATCTTCCTGGGTTCAGGTTGCAGGGACCAAAGGGCATTGATTCAAGTGGTTCGTTATCTGGATTTCTCCATTATATACATAATCCCATATTATCATCACCCAGATATCCCCATTTATGTACATTGTATCTCTATCTTCCCATTTCTGTCCTAAGCCTGTTAAGTGCTGTCCAGATTTTCTATTCACAGTCATAACATGCAGGGAGTTATTCTGGTGTTTGTAACCATGCCGACAGGTATATTGGATGCTCCGAAGTTCTGTCTTGGGTCTATCTGAGCTATTGATAATAATCGACCATTTAGGAAGAAACTCCTTCGATATTTTAGTCCCTAATAAGATAGAATACTTCGATATCTGTTATAAACATAGTT
This sequence comes from Anabrus simplex, assembly GCF_040414725.1. Classification (NCBI taxonomy): domain Eukaryota; kingdom Metazoa; phylum Arthropoda; class Insecta; order Orthoptera; family Tettigoniidae; genus Anabrus; species Anabrus simplex. Next base: position 905,341,333 of record NC_090265.1, read on the forward strand.
TCTTCCTGGCGGGATGCAACTTCCGTCCAGCCTGTCATTGTACTTTGCCAATTGGTGTTGGTCTGAGGCAGCCTGTGACGACCCTGCATGACTCATTTAAAATCGAATCTAACAACTTGGTGTGCATGGATCAGAACCATTCACCAGCTGAGAAACATAAAGACAAAGTACTTATCCACAAAGTTTGTGGATTAGCTCCCCATACTGAGACGACCAGCTTGCGTATTATGTTGCTACGTGCAACAACCTTCCGCTTATAATTGCTGGCGAGAAAGGGGAAAACACGAAAAAACATATTCGAACCCACCATCTTCCCCATGCAAGCTCATGACTATACGTTGTGTACTAGGCAGCCAACTTTATCAGTGGAAGCATAGAATACTGAACAACTAGTTACGTTGCGAAAAATCTAATACATTGGATATTTTATAAGCGAATGATAATTGCTATTATTTTCTAACCGATTTACTTTGTTCTGGGATTTCTATTCTAAATTATTTGGTGCCTTTTTAATTTATATTTGTTCGTGGCGTCGACCTCTGTGAATATTTTGCCACTACTTTCATCATATGATATGAACGTGCGTGTAAGTGGAATTGCGGAAGTGTAGAGTGTTGAATGTGAGGAAAGGAACGTTAAGGACGACACAAATACCCAGTCCCCAGGTCAGGGATATTAATCATTTACAATTAAAAACCCCTGACCCGGCCGGGAATCAAACCCGGTGACAGGCGGACGCGTTGCCCCCTACACCGCGGGGCCGGACTATTTAGTACTTAGTAAGATACTTAAAGCGGGCGAGTTGCCAGTGCGGTTAGGGTCGCGTAGCTGAGGTCTTACATTTGGGGGATGATGGGTTCGAATCCCACCGTCGGCAGTCCTGAAGATAGTTTTCCGTGGTTTCCAATTATCACACCACCGAGCTCGAGGGCTGCAGTCGCTTAAGTGCGGTCAGTATCCAGTATTCGGGAGATAGTAGGTTCGAACCCCACTGTCGGCAGCCCTGAAAATGGTTTTCCGTGGTTTCCCATTTTCACACCAGGCAAATGCTGGGGCTGTACCTTAATTAAAGCCACGGCCGATTCCTTCCCACTCCTAGCCCTTTCCTGTCCCATCGTCGCCATAAGACCTATCTGTGTCGGTGCGACGTAAAGCAACTAGCAAAAAAAAAAAAAATATCACACCAGGAAAAGGCTTGGACTGTGCCGTAATGAAGGGAACTACCACCATCCTTGCGTCGTCAAAAACCTTCGATGTGTTAGTAGGACGTTAAACCCTAACAAAAATAAAAATAAAAATAAAAATACTTAGCACGATATGATATCTATTTACATTTTTTATCAACTCAACCTCTGTCTTGAATGTCTAAATATTATACAAAATGAAAACACAAAACAAATTAGTTGTTGTGCATTGAAGAGTAAATATCTTCTTCTTTGATCTTCATTCAGCCTCTACTGCATCTGTACCTCTTTCTCCTGTTTTGAGTTACCTGGCACTGAGTTCTTGCTGTTATCTTCTTGTCATCATGTCATCCCTTCTGGGATCTTTCAACGTTCCTGGTTCGGTAACGATTGAGAAAAAGCAATTATTAAATTCTGGCTCAATGCCGGACCATTATTCATCTCACTGAACGAATTGAGCCAATGCTTAGCTAGGCTGCAACGATCAAATCAGTGGCATCTGTGGACTGGATATGGCAGTTTGTCAAATAATGTTTTAAAATGTTCAGTTGTGATGAATAAACTGTACATATTGCAATGCCATCCTTGTAATGAACGAATACATCACGCCTTTGTCCATCCAATTGGGAAAAATCCATTGCACCGAAATACGGGAATTATTTTCAATGTACTCTTCCTTCCTATTATTTTTCATAGAAGTTATCTTTGTTGACGTAGTAAAGACACATTAATTCAGCCTAAAATACAGGTTTTCTGACAGGAAAAAAGAACAGTTATTATGATTTTACGAACGTTGGTAATTCTGAAGTCACAAGGGTAATTCATCACCATGTTTCTTGCTTAATGCTAACATATCGTACTCAATTAATTGTTAACTAACCTATAAATATGATTTATCTTGTATTTTATAATCATACTGCACCCATAAGCGAATTTGCCTAATTTAATTCACAATTAAATTGAATATTTCGCATATGAGATACCACAGTGAGGCTGTGAAACTAGCAGTCACAAAGGAACTTTCTGGCGCCAGCCTGACGGCGAGGAGAATCCATGAAACTCTTCTCTAAGCACGACCAACTTGTAAACCATCCTTAGGGTTCCTTCCAATAAATTTTATGACACCGCCTAGGAGGGGCGACTTGCTGTTCGTTCTCACGAGAAAAGCACGCGTTGAAGCCTGACCTACTTGGCTAGGACAATAGGGGACAACGACAATAACCGCCAATCCTTGGGAGGAAATGGAAGCAGCCACGTTTGGAAGAGCGCGAAAGTCTCAGCCAATCAGAAAATTCTAAATTTGAATGAACTGTCATACCGGGAAATCTACAGTCAGTATTCCGCGATCTGAAGCCCGGTGTGGTAGTGAAAAACAGTGTCCTGACTTCTTTATAATATTTGGTGAATTATCAGTGCGAATCTGTGGTAAATTAGTGCCTAATTGATAAAATTTAACTTCACACGGAGGAGTAATAGGACCCGGAAGGAGGAGCTGTCATGGCAGGATGAAGCCATCCACCGGAAGAAAATAACACCAGTGACGCGCGCCGTCGTGTGGATTATCCTGTGATCATTTCCCGCGGCGCAATATCACATGTGAGTCAGACAAAATTTAGGAAGTTTTGCATATGAATTTTGAAAACCATAACCTACGGATGTACGAGAAAGCGCTCCCGAGGACTAGATCATTACGCCACATCCCTTCCACGGAACTATTTTCCAGGTGGTGGGAGGAATCTTTACAAAAACCAGCGACCAGAGGGTCGAATTCTCAGTCATTCCAAGTTCTCAGTCGTTCTCAGTGTCTTCAGATTTCTCAGTTGTTTTGAGTATCCTCAGTGTCTTCAGAGTTCTCAGTTTTTTCTGTTGAGTCTTGGCAGTGATTCTGTAAGTCTCAGTGTTTCTGAATTCTCAGTTGTTGGCTTGAGTATTGACAGTGTGTTTTGACTAATTCGCAGTAATTCTGTAATAATCTCAGTGTATCTACGTTTGACAGAGTGACAGAGTGTGTCAGCTAATTTTATTAGTCAGATTTGCTTTTGGCTGGTAAGAAAGCGATTAGACACTGGTAGGCATTTTTGAAAGCCTTGTGTTATTTATTTGGGAGAGTAGCATTTCAGAAAATGAACACTTTAACAGAGTTTTACTGTAAATGCAGGGGGAGTAGGCAAGAACTATACTTTCAACATAAATGAACTCACATTACGAGTCGAGAGGAACAAATCCATGTTTTCAGCATATTTACATAAAAACATTCCTAACCAGCGGGTAGTTTCACATGTGTTATCAGCATAAAATTTTCTCCACAACATAAACTGTATTTTTAGCTTGCTTCTACCATTCTATAAACTGTTTTGGCAAGCGAGATATTTACGGGCAGAAACTAGTAAAAACAAACAGGAAGGAGATTGACTTTCTTCAATGAAGGCCGCAATAGTAAACCTTGAGGAAACAGTTATGTCCCAGTGGGGTTAATGTTCTGTAAGCTGGCAGTGTAAACAAAGCTGAGAGAGGCGAGCAGACCAACAGGTGATTTCCAGGTAGATAGCGAGGCGACCGTCCAGCTTCACAACAGGAGTCTGCAGGGGCATCTTCTAACTTTCACTGGAGTGAGAGAAATGCGAGTGTTTTGTGCTAATATAAACGTGTGTCACGGCATGGCAAAAATGTGTCAAATTTGCGTGTGTAAAAATCTGGAATACCACATCAGCTTGAAGATGGAATTCTAATTTCCACCATGACCGGGGCCGGAGGGTGAGTTGACCTGCCTCCACCACACAGGTATGAGCATCATTAAATAATGTAAATAAACATGTAGGACCGTGGCAAATCGATGATCAATGTAGTTTAGAGTACAAGGTAGGGTTGTAAATAATTCACAGTTTTATAATACTGCTAATAATAATAATAATAATAATAATAATAATAATAATAATAATATAATAATAATAATAATAATAATAATAATAATAATGTTTATGTTGCACTTTCAGCTAGGATTATTTGTGCATTTTGTTAGGTAGATGTTGTTTGCGTGTTGTATGGTTTATTTTTGTAGTATGTCACTTTGACAGTTAGGCAGCTGTGATATTCGATCTACGAGTGTAATGCCAGTTTATTATTATTTTTCATCATGTTTTTAGATCGTAGTTTTTTTTTCTTTGAGTCACTTTTGTTGGAATTTTGATCTTATAGACGCCGTCGCGATGTTTTCAATGTTTATTTGCTATTTTGCGCATTTCAGCTTGTTTTATTTGTGGATCATCCTTCAGATGACCGGTTTTGATTGTACTGATCCCGCGTATTGTTGCGACGATTTTGGGTAGACGCGAGTATTCATTTCTGTGTAGTTTGCGGTTACGCATGTTTCAACATCTGTGTTTTGAGAGGCAATCTCGTCATTTTTTTTATATTAGAAACAGTGAGCGCCATTGATGAGTCAGCTCTGAGATTTTTGTGATACGTTAAGCAGTGAATGATCGAGAGATCGAGCTAGATGATTAATATCCCTGATGATCTACGTTGACAATGGAAATATGATATTTGGACCATGTCTTGAATTGTCGTAAGAAGTCGTAATGTGCACGACAGATATTTTTTGCCCGCCGGATACGAGCGAGGCTGTATTGTGAGAATAATGAATAGTAATGACGTCGAGAATTAATGAGTAAATAGAATTGTGAAATGAAGAATTTAACCACGAGTGTTAAATGTGTTACGACATGGGTTATGATACTACAGGCAGGAGCCTGTATTTGTTTAAATAATTCCAGGGAGAGTAGATGCTCGAAAGATAATGCTAGCCAGTGTACAATGTGAACAGAGCGACGAGACAATGTGTTTTGAATAATTATGTAGAATCACGGATGACGTGAAATAACAGTAATTTGTTCATCAAGGTTAAATAGTATCATGTCCAGACATTTATAGTCTGAAGGTTTGAGATTGCCGTCAAATTTACTGTAAATGCAGGGGGAGTAGGCAAGAACCAACGCTTTTCACTCCTCACTCCGGCCCCTGTGCCCTTTTCAAGGCAAAAACTGCGGTGATCTCTTCTTTCCTCTGTGCGCCGGCTGCTCCTGTAATAAAAGACATGTAAATAATACTCACCGCTGCATGTAGACTCTTCTTTCTCAGTCGTGCCCGTCCGTTATCCCCGGAGAGGCCACCCGCTGATCAAGGAGTGAGGAAATGAAAAGAGGGGGTAAACTAACTAAAATGACGGTACCCAAGACATGAATTAAAATTAAAATAAAAGACTGATTTATTAAATAAAATGCAAATGCTAAAAGTGAACGTAAACTGAACTAGTGAAAATGTAAAACAAAATGAAATAAATAACTGAGACTAATAAAATTAAGATTGAGGATCTGCCTTACAAAACAAACATGAACTGCCTAAATAACTGACTGAAGGTCAGAACACCTTAATTACAATAATTCCAGATTCTCTTGACATAGTCTTCAAGTTAATAAAATGACTCAGTTTAAAACGCTGGTCAGAAAGACCACCTTCTTGAAATACAGAATTACATTATGGAGAAAAATCTCTCAAAATAAATTTAAGTAGTTAAATCACAATAAAGTAAATTAAATTTGTTATGTCATCAAACCACTGACTTATAGGAGTTATCAAATGTTTATCACATGTGGCTCATTTGGTAAAACACCCAAATTTAAATAATCATGGACTGCACTAAGCAAGTGTATCACTTAAGGAATAATTCGAAGAGAACAGAACAGCCATGAACATCACACTTCATTTCCGACATAACCATTGTCTTATTCAAACACCTCATGGTTAAACAAAAGTAATTATCGAAACATCACTCTGAGTGTATCCAACCACTCATCTAAATTTTAACTTCATTTGCATGTCTGTGATAGACTGGACTTCTCAAGAATAAACCAAAAATTTAGGCCAAGTGCCTGATGTTAACATTATCGAATGATAGCGATCCTTGTACATTAAAATTTCTATTGACTTTGCCGCTAACTGCATTTCATTATCAACTCATAGATTTTGTGGTACCACCACTAGATGGAGGCAGACACTATCTTGTTTACCATTCATTGCGGCAGTTTTATACAATTGGTTTATTTAAAGATCGCTTCATTTCTAAATAAAATGTAGTGGATTTTAAAAGAAAGTTTGGTAATTACTTAAATGCCTGGTATGAGCATACCACCACTATTTCGACTGTGACATAATCGACGATCCATAAACCTAACATCTGAAATGGTATTTACATTATTACATCAATTAACGGAGAAACACTGCTCCGACAAAGAAACTACAGAAATCAAAACAAACTAGCCTATCTACTCCTATCTATTTACAACAAATCAAATATAAATAATTCACATACGCTTGCGTACTACAAATAAACGGTAAGAAAATACAATCAGAAAGGAAAACTAATAAGCAAACTAGATCCCACCATCGCGGCCTACTGGAAATTAACAAGGGTGAAATGCGCAAAATAAAATCGGAGTCCCTGAAAAATATACCCTGCTGCGAGTAGCAAAAATAAATATTGTGAATTTGACGGCAATCTCAAACCTTCAGACTATAAATGTCTGGACATGATACTATTTAACCTTGATGAACAAATTACTGTTATTTCACGTCATCCGTGATTCTACATAATTATTCAAAACACATTGTCTCGTCGCTCTGTTCACATTGTACACTGGCTAGCATTATCTTTCGAGCATCTACTCTCCCTGGAATTATTTAAACAAATACAGGCTCCTGCCTGTAGTATCATAACCCATGTCGTAACACATTTAACACTCGTGGTTAAATTCTTCATTTCACAATTCTATTTACTCATTAATTCTCGACGTCATTACTATTCATTATTCTCACAATACAGCCTCGCTCGTATCCGGCGGGCAAAAAATATCTGTCGTGCACATTACGACTTCTTACGACAATTCAAGACATGGTCCAAATATCATATTTCCATTGTCAACGTAGATCATCAGGGATATTAATCATCTAGCTCGATCTCTCGATCATTCACTGCTTAACGTATCACAAAAATCTCAGAGCTGACTCATCAATGGCGCTCACTGTTTCTAATATAAAAAAAAATGACGAGATTGCCTCTCAAAACACAGATGTTGAAACATGCGTAACCGCAAACTACACAGAAATGAATACTCGCGTCTACCCAAAATCGTCGCAACAATACGCGGGATCAGTACAATCAAAACCGGTCATCTGAAGGATGATCCACAAATAAAACAAGCTGAAATGCGCAAAATAGCAAATAAACATTGAAAACATCGCGACGGCGTCTATAAGATCAAAATTCCAACAAAAGTGACTCAAAGAAAAAAACTACGATCTAAAAACATGATGAAAAATAATAATAAACTGGCATTACACTCGTAGATCGAATATCACAGCTGCCTAACTGTCAAAGTGACATACTACAAAAATAAACCATACAACACGCAAACAACATCTACCTAACAAAATGCACAAATAATCCTAGCTGAAAGTGCAACATAAACATTATTATTATTATTATTATTATTATTATTATTATTATTATTATTATTATATTATTATTATTATTATTATTATTATTATTATTATTATTATTATTATTATTATTATTATTATTATTATTATTAGCAGTATTATAAAACTGTGAATTATTTACAACCCTACCTTGTACTCTAAACTACATTGATCATCGATTTGCCACGGTCCTACATGTTTATTTACATTATTTAATGATGCTCATACCTGTGTGGTGGAGGCAGGTCAACTCACCCTCCGGCCCCGGTCATGGTGGAAATTAGAATTCCATCTTCAAGCTGATGTGGTATTCCAGATTTTTACACACGCAAATTTGACACATTTTTGCCATGCCGTGACACACGTTTATATTAGCACAAAACACTCGCATTTCTCTCACTCCAGTGAAAGTTAGAAGATGCCCCTGCAGACTCCTGTTGTGAAGCTGGACGGTCGCCTCGCTATCTACCTGGAAATCACCTGTTGGTCTGCTCGCCTCTCTCAGCTTTGTTTACACTGCCAGCTTACAGAACATTAACCCCACTGGGACATAACTGTTTCCTCAAGGTTTACTATTGCGGCCTTCATTGAAGAAAGTCAATCTCCTTCCTGTTTGTTTTTACTAGTTTCTGCCCGTAAATATCTCGCTTGCCAAAACAGTTTATAGAATGGTAGAAGCAAGCTAAAAATACAGTTTATGTTGTGGAGAAAATTTTATGCTGATAACACATGTGAAACTACCCGCTGGTTAGGAATGTTTTTATGTAAATATGCTGAAAACATGGATTTGTTCCTCTCGACTCGTAATGTGAGTTCATTTATGTTGAAAGTATAGTTCTTGCCTACTCCCCCTGCATTTACAGTAAAACTCTGTTAAAGTGTTCATTTTCTGAAATGCTACTCTCCCAAATAAATAACACAAGGCTTTCAAAAATGCCTACCAGTGTCTAATCGCTTTCTTACCAGCCAAAAGCAAATCTGACTAATAAAATTAGCTGACACACTCTGTCACTCTGTCAAACGTAGATACACTGAGATTATTACAGAATTACTGCGAATTAGTCAAAACACACTGTCAATACTCAAGCCAACAACTGAGAATTCAGAAACACTGAGACTTACAGAATCACTGCCAAGACTCAACAGAAAAAACTGAGAACTCTGAAGACACTGAGGATACTCAAAACAACTGAGAAATCTGAAGACACTGAGAACGACTGAGAACTTGGAATGACTGAGAATTCGACCCTCTGGTCGCTGGTTTTTGTAAAGATTCCTCCCACAACCTGGAAAATAGTTCCGTGGAAGGGATGTGGCGTAATGATCTAGTCCTCGGGAGCGCTTTCTCGTACATCCGTAGGTTATGGTTTTCAAAATTCATATGCAAAACTTCCTAAATTTTGTCTGACTCACATGTGATATTGCGCCGCGGGAAATGATCACAGGATAATCCACACGACGGCGCGCGTCACTGGTGTTATTTTCTTCCGGTGGATGGCTTCATCCTGCCATGACAGCTCCTCCTTCCGGGTCCTATTACTCCTCCGTGTGAAGTTAAATTTTATCAATTAGGCACTAATTTACCACAGATTCGCACTGATAATTCACCAAATATTATAAAGAAGTCAGGACACTGTTTTTCACTACCACACCGGGCTTCAGATCGCGGAATACTGACTGTAGATTTCCCGGTATGACAGTTCATTCAAATTTAGAATTTTCTGATTGGCTGAGACTTTCGCGCTCTTCCAAACGTGGCTGCTTCCATTTCCTCCCAAGGATTGGCGGTTATTGTCGTTGTCCCCTATTGTCCTAGCCAAGTAGGTCAGGCTTCAACGCGTGCTTTTCTCGTGAGAACGAACAGCAAGTCGCCCCTCCTAGGCGGTGTCATAAAATTTATTGGAAGGAACCCTAAGGATGGTTTACAAGTTGGTCGTGCTTAGAGAAGAGTTTCATGGATTCTCCTCGCCGTCAGGCTGGCGCCAGAAAGTTCCTTTGTGACTGCTAGTTTCACAGCCTCACTGTGGTATCTCATATGCGAAATATTCAATTTAATTGTGAATTAAATTAGGCAAATTCGCTTATGGGTGCAATACATTATTCAGATGACTATCTCAGTAACAATGCTCTAGTGATCTATCCACTGAAATGTTACAGGTTAAAACGAATGGGTGTGGAGGAAGCTATCGTGGGAGATTCAATCTCTTTTCCTCATAACATTGACTCTACACTGAATAGAAGTTGATAGTTCTCTGATATGTGTGATCTGTCTGTCTGTTAGGTCATCAGCCCAGAGGCTGGTTGGATCCTCAAATAGCACCACCAAAGGCTATACGGTTATAGGAAATCCACAAAAACCTATGGCAGAGCCCAAATGAGGCGTACTATGCAAGATGAGTAGTGAGGTAGTTTGCCATTGCTTTCCTCACTGAACCAGAAGGTGCCACTGCAGCACGACTGATCCTATGAGCAACACCATTCATAACACTCGGACACTATTTGTGCTCCAAATGTCATTACTCAGCACCACCCATACCCCAGCAGCTTCCATATTGTCCCAGCCATAGATCAGACTGGGACTTCGGTGGAAGCTACACTTTGCTCTGGCCTGTGCTAAAGAGCGGATACAAAAGCACTGCATCCATCAAGAAATGGCAACAGGCACAATATGTGTGATATCCAGATTTATTTCTGTCATACTTCACCATAAATTTAACTTTAAAATAGTTAACAAATATACTGAACAAGATTAATATTTTGCATTGCTTTCGACTGAATCCCTAATACGAGCTTATGAATGTTTGCTTGTTCGTCCAACTCTGTCCCATTTCTCTACGGGGTCGGATATCAGGTGGGATGAGTCTGTCGTGGCGGGTTTTTATGACCGGATGCCCTTCCTGCGGTCAACCTCATGAAAGGAGTTAATGAGATGAAATGAATACATAATATATCATAGTAGGAAGGGAGAGGGTGAAATTCGGTGCCGGCACATAGCTCACTCCTGTCGAATCCATCCGAGAGACGAATCACCATCAACAGCATCATATGCCTTCACTCCATATGCATACTGCGGAGAGGTTTGAAATTTAAACCAGGCCTTTGGCACACAATCTAGTGACTGGAAATTGTATACCACAACCTCCCCTACCCTGCCGGCTAACATTCTGATAGTGAAATATTTTTCGAAGAACGGGGCTCGAACTGGCTAACCACGGTGTCAGACGGTTTAGACTTCAATCAGGTCACCAGGTGGACTAATACGAGCTTATGGTTACTGCTCAATTTCCAGTGCCTTATACCACAATATGTCTTTGTTGCCCCAACAAAAAAATATGATTTATAGCCACAAGTGAGGTATGGGCAATAACTTGCTGAGTTCCCCTTTTCTTTGCCTTTTTATAGGTTCACTATCAGAACGTATCGATAGTACTTGGCAATGTCACACTTGCTTGACGTGTCATTTTTAACCAGAAACCTTCGCACACTTTGGTATCTAGTCTGAATTAGCAAGACCTACCAAGAACCGGCCAAATACCCAGCCGAAAAGAACTCGGCCGCCGAGTGTTCTGGAACGCGTGCTTTAATACATAAAAGCCGAATTTCCTGTAGAACCATTGGAGTTACAAAGGAAGTGCATATGTCCTGTTTAGTGAAATTTCAAGAACACATGCTGGGCCCTGTTTGGTCATAAGACTAACTACACCTGTCAATTATTTAGGTTTTTGATCGGGTTAAACATGCGCAAGTTCAGTAAATACTCACGTTTCTATTTAGAAACGATTAGTTATTGAAAAATTAGAAAAGGCTTTTACTTTAAATGAATGGAGAAGGTATAAAAGACGAAAATAAATAAATAAATAAATAAATAAATAAATAAATAAATAAATAAATAAATAAATAAATAAATAAATAAATAAATAAATAAATAAATAAATAAATAAATAAATAAATAAATAAATAAATAAATAAGTAAATAAGTAAATAAATAAATAAATAAATAAATAAATAAATAAATAAATAAATAAATAAATAAATAAATAAATAAATAAAGTTGTAGGGGGTCCGCTGTGTGTAATTTCATTTGTTTTGGCCCATGATTACACACCGCAATGTATTTTCTGGCATTTGCTATAATTTTTGCTGTATTTCTCCTCTACTTCTGTTTTCCGCTTTCATTTCTTGCCTCCGTCTTGCCTCTTTAGCCTTAAGTAATAACACCATAAGTCATCTTCTTATCTGTTTACCTAAGAATCTCTACGCCTAAATTTCTCCTCTGTTACTGCTTTCTTATATCCGTAACTCACCATCACAATTTCGTGAGGGACATTTCATTACAATACATCCACTTGGTATTTACATACAGTATTTGTCCTATCCGGCTTTCCTCATTTATAATGCTATTTTCTATTAATTTCATCTTTCTTAACTGTAATACCTTCTTCCTTAATTACTCAATATGTATGCGAGTGCTAATCCAAAAAACCTGTACCCTCTCTCCTTTGAGGAAAAATCCCAAGCTGTTCAAATGTATAACTGTTTGGGCCCTTAAAATATCGGCATATGGAGATAATTTCAGTGACGGTGCAGACCTTCGTTTCGGGGTAATTAGCGGCTAAACGATAAGTCGTATCTCAAAACAGATTGCACAATCGCAGTTTCAATTTGGAGAGATTTACAACTTTGGTCCTATGACATATATGTTAGATAGAGCTACAGTACATTTCTCAATTTGTAGTTAATTTTGTACTTTTTACACGTAGGCTTATATCTTATCGTTTGACCCACTTATAGTCCGACTCGTTGGCTGAATGGTCAGCGTACTGGCCTTCGGTTCACAGGGTCCCGGGTTCGATTCCCGGCAGGGTCGGGGATTTTAACCTTCATTGGTTAATTCCAGTGGCCCGGGGGCTGGATGTTTGTGCTGTCCCCAACATCCCTGCAACTCACACACCACACATAACACTATCCTCCACCACAATAACACGCAGTTACCTACATATGGCAGATGCCGCCCACCCTCATTGGAGGGCCTGCCTTACAAGGGCTGCACTCGGCTACAAATAGCCACACGAAATTAAACCCACTTATAGAAAGGAAGAATCGTCAAATTCGGTACGTAGGTTGACACGGCCAGTGATCATATGTTAGCCAAATTTTGTGATCCCAGCTGCTACAGAAGTATCCGGGGGGAAAAAAAATATGTGAAAACTTTACCAAATTTTACCTTTTTTAATGATTCTATCTCAATCTAACGCATAAATATAGGAGATACGAGAAAATGTCATGGGACCAACCATGAAGAACACTAAAGGAGGCGTCTTATGGTGGAATCCGTTTGTTGATATGACGTACCATTTAAAAGCGGTAGATCTCGAAATGAAGGTCTGCACTTATAAACGTTCCCATGCTTACCTAAATAATTAAAGTTGTAGGGGGTACGCTGTCTGTAATTTAGTTTGTGTTGCTAATTTTTCAGATATTTATTCGTTTTAGGTCAACTCAAGGCCATATCAGTGGTTTTTAGTTTTTGTGTCTGTTTGTCGATCTGTTCCATGATCATGGCGAAACGGCTGGGTAGATCTCGAAAACACTTCATATGTAGAGTATGCGCACAAAGGGGAATGTTTAAATAAGCATATGATTTAAAAATCACTAAATAGACTGCGGGTATATAAGGAAACCGCATCAGTTTTCTTCCACTTTCTCCTTTACTATCGGTTTTCTGTAAAATACGTGGACTATATATGAAAAGTCGCTTCATATAGAACAACCTTTGTTATGAACATAATTTCGCTTGGTCACTGGACACTCTTCCCTTTGAGGGAAATTTCCAATATGTTCAGATTTCTTGCTCCGGAAAATATCGAAATATGGAGGCAATTTCAATGACGGTGTAGAGCTTCGTTTCGTGGTAACTGCTTTCTAAATTGGGAAGTCATTTCACAAAGCATTATTACAATCGCTGCTCAATCTGGTGAGATCTTCAATTTTGGTCCTATGCGTTATTGTCGTATCTCGATTCTTTATACTTTAGATAGCGCTGTATTTCTCGATTATAATCAAATCTCTCCAACTCTGCTTTGACTGGCATTAGGAAATGAGGCCTGTCATTATAATGAAAACTATCCATCTCTATTGTGAATGGCAGTTGGCATGTGAGCTTGCCGTTGTTGTAGAAACTCCTGAACTCGATTGTGAATGGCAGTAGGAAATGTGCCCTGCTATTATCATCAAAATTTCTTCAACGTGGACCCTACATCAGAACAAAGTATCGGGTCCTCCCTGTTTTGTTTCTCGGATAGCGCTAAGGGACATGCAAATTAATATAACCTCACTGACTGCGTGTACAGTAATTTATGTAGAACTCCGTATACAAGGTGGACTACCGTAGCGAAGCACGGGTACATTTGCTAGTAAATAAATAAATAAATAAATAAATAAATAAATAAATAAATAAATAAATAAATAAATAAATAAGTTCAATAAATAAATCCAAAACAAAAGTAATGGTGTGCAGTCGAACGATGTCAAGTGATGGAGGATATAATAGATTTTGAAATGAAGTCTTAAAGGAAGTAGATGCGTATTGTTACTTGGGTAATAGAATAACTAACAGTGGTAGAAGTAAGGGGAGCATAGAAAGCTGATATGCACAAGCAAGGAAGTCCTTTCTTAAGAAAGGAGATTTACTCACTTTGAACATTGTTATATGAATTAGAAAGATGATTTTGAAGACTTTACTCTAGAGTGTGGCGTTATATGGAAGTGATCACGGACAATAACTAGCACAGAAATAAAAAGAGTAAAAGCTTTCGCAACGTGGTTATATAAAATAATGCTGAAGATGAGATGAGTAGACCGAAAGACGAGTTATGATATACTGAATCTGGTAATTTCACGACTGAAGACGTGAGGAGCTTAAATGCTTTTAACATTTGCAATCGATAAAATTAAATTATGGAAACCTAAATTTTGATACTGAATGCAGTTATCTTACCCTCCAAGGCCCAGTAAATCGCATGATACCATCGCCGAAGCCAACTGACGTACAGTTTCATCTATCGAGTCCTTTATATTTTCATTTCGAGTAGCATCCCTCCATGCTTCCCAACTGATTGCACGAGCAATCACTGCTGCTACTTTTAAGTCTGTTACTACACGATGAAAAAGAACAAGGAAAACGGTTGCTCCAAGCAATGCGATTACAGGATAAGTTGAAATATGCAGAAGAACCTGGTGTGCTCTCTTTATTCTTGTCGATGAAAAAAGTTTCAATCAGTATTCAAAGTTGAACAGAACAAGTGGCATTCCAAGTGACGATTATTCTTTCCAGAATCTCTGATGGTTATAGGGTTAAGGAGTATCGAAGGATATACTGTATCATACCATTCCACTCCTTTCCGAATGGCCTTCGGGTGCTGGAGACAGTCGTGAAGTCCTGGATAGACCATGCATTCAATGTAAGACTGTATGTATTTTACGATGATTCTGTACTTCAGCGTAAAGCTGTGGACAACTCAAAATTGGGCGGCAGCCAATCTGCACGACCACATCACACGAAACATGTGAGCACGTAGCTCGTAAGAACTAAGTCCCTGAGATGATGTTATGTAGGGCGTTGTTGAACGGGAGACTAACCAATATTCTCACATTAGGACTGATCCCCTAACAGCCGCCATTGCCCGAGTAATGTCGAACATCAATACGGGCAATGTAGTTCGTGCATGTCAACGCTTCCGCTCCCGCATTGGAGCCGGCATTACGGTTACAGGCAGTTACATCCAATAAATCTATACTCCAGCCGTTACTACATCTAGTGTATGTACTGAGCATCTCGTTATTAGTCAGATAATTATAATATCATTTTATATTACGTCCAACTGACTACTTTTACGGTTTTCGGAGACGCCGGGGTGCCGGAATTTTGTCCCGCAGGAGTTCTTTTATGTGCCAATAAATCTACAGACAAGAGGCTGATGTAATTGAACACCTACAAATACTATCGGACTGAGCCAGGATCGAACCTGCCAAGTTGGGGTCAGAAGGTGAGCGCCTCAGCCGTCTGAGACACTCAGCCTGGCTACGTCAGATATACTTGTTTATGGTTTTACTTCAGTGTATCCTCAATTACCGGACGCACTTTGTTTATTGCAAGCAGCTTCAGATGTGTCTCTTTTGTGGGCATGTTACAATGATATGTAAATGAATTCTATGAATACATTACAGGACACTGTAACTGGACAATGAACAAAGGTCTTCGAAATTGAGGCTGTATTTTATGGATTGTAATAATAATTATTTAGATAATATAACTCAGCTACAAGATACGCCACTACATTTACCACTCATATTGTCTGTGCACTAAAGCTAAATAACTTGAATATATTTCGATACATGTAGTGAATAAAATCTTTTGAACAGTAACTGCATTCCTGGACATGTACGAATTTGACGAAATATTTCACAACTTAATAGAATTATTCTTTCTGACTCTGAATATGATTGCTTGACAGACGAAACCGCTATCATCCCTTTTCTTAATATATGTTGTTAGCGAGCCCCGTGGTATAAACGTTGTGCACCTGCGACTTACACGGAGGCACCGTGTTCGGTTCTCGGAGAATCCAGGAATTTTAATTCAAGACTAAAAGGTAGAATGGGGTTTACTCAGCGTCACTGCACCAACGTACGAGCTGTTAGCTACGACAGACAATGGACCGATCAAGAAGCCAAGCGATGTGACTAAGAATCCTATCTTAACATTGACCATGCAGCACTGCAGTATTAAATACTGATCTACTACTTAGTACAAAATTCTGTTGATATTGGTAAATTACTTTAAAAGCATTTCCGCCTATTCTAGCCTCACTTTTGGGAAGTAGCGAGCATACCTTTTACTCGGTTCGATCAAGGATAATTTTACCTGGACCTGAGGGCTAATTTGAGGTCCTCTCAGCCCAGGTGGGAACAATTGAGGAGCTATCCGATGCTGAGAAAGGCCGAGAAAATTCACCACTTTGTTGGACAACGCCCATTGGTATATAGCGCCGTGAGGTTTGATTTGCTTTGAATTTCCGTATACGAAATCAACCAGAACTTACCATACAACAATACTCATACATTTCCGAATACACTAGACTAATCTGAGTTTACCTGGCGAGTTGGCCGTGCGCGTTGAGGCGCGCGGCTGTGAGCTTGCATCCGGGAGATAGTAGGTTCGAATCCCACTATCGGCAGTCCTGAAAATGGTTTTCCGTGGTTTCCCATTTTCACACCAGGCAAATGCTGGGGCTGTACCTTAATTAAGGCCACGGCCGCTTCCTTCCAACTCCTAGGCCTTTCCTATCCCATCGTCGCCATAAGACCTATCTGTGTCGGCGCGACGTAAAGCCCCTAGAAAAAAAATCTGAGTTTAACAGGTATTTAAGGCTATTTGGAAATTGAAGGACATAATCACTGATTCCTCAGGGCGTGATATCTAAGTACAGTTCTCACAAAGGTGGCCGTGGTTAGAATCTCGGATAATGAATGTCGAATTTTTTGAATTTCCAGGTGTACGCAAAAGTCTTTTCCGGTTTCACTAATAGATGGCGCAAGAGAACAGGACGCAGCGTACGAATTTGACACATTACGTCAGTTTGGTCGTCTAACATTAACCTACCAATACACAGAAGTTCAGTCCGCCAAACAATAGCGTCTGTATTGTATCGTTCAGTGATCATGTCGACGTTTGTGGCTGAAAACAATACATTTGCGGCACGCAGTGCTTTCCTTATTTAATCAAACGACAAATACTCTATAAAGTAATCGTTTGCTGGTAGAAACATATGGCGAGCACGTCCCATCGATTAGAACATGTGAGACATGGTTTCAACAATTTAAACGTGGTGATTTCAATGTGAAAGACAGTGCGCGCTCTGGTAGACCACAAACGTGCGAAGACGAGGAATTTCTCTTGAAGCCAGGCGAAATGGTGTTGTGATTAGTGTGATTGGCTGCCACCCCCGAAGGCCCGGATTCTATTCCCAAATCTGCCACGAAATTTTAAAAGTGGTACGAGGGCTGGAGCGGGGTCCACTCAGCCTCGGGCGGTCACCTGAGTAGAGGGAGTTTCGATTCCCACCTCCGCCACCCTGGAAGTGGTTTTCCGTGGTTTCCCCACTTCTCCAGGAAAATGCTGGGATGGTACCTAACTTAAGACCACGGCCGCTTCACTCCCTCTTCCTTGTCTATCCATTCCAATCTTCCTGTCCCTCCCACAAGGCTCTTATTCAGAATAGTTGGTGAGGCCGCCTGGGTGAGGCACTGGTCTTCCACCCCAGTTGTGTCTCCCCGACCCAAAGTCTCACGCTCCAACACACTGCCCTTGAGGCGGTAGAGGCAGGATCTTTCGCTGAGTCGTAGGGAAAAACCAACCCCAGCAGATAGACGGAATAAGAAAGAAAGAAAGAAAGAAAGAAAGTAAACCTTAAGGTTGCTCGTTTCTCATGAATGTGGCTGCGCTCTCGAATCGTTACCAGTCCTTGTGAGATTTATGAAATTAAATGTTTAGCCTTTGTGATTCGGATTCCACATAACACAAGAGGTACCATAATGGATCTGAACA
Organism: Anabrus simplex; assembly: GCF_040414725.1. NCBI lineage: Eukaryota > Metazoa > Arthropoda > Insecta > Orthoptera > Tettigoniidae > Anabrus > Anabrus simplex. The sequence goes on from NC_090265.1 coordinate 905,359,657, forward strand.
CAATAGCAATATTCGCGTGGAATTTGAAGTTTTCTTGACTTTTGTAGAACTAGTGTTCGACTTTATTTCAGTAAGTAGGATTACATTTTCTGCTACAGACTATGAAACAAAACTCATACATACATTACGAGGACGTAATGAAAAGCATTGTGTGAATGTATGAATACAATTGACTGTTCTCTGTGTTTTTCCCAGGCACAAGCTTTTAACACTTCGTTTTGCAGTATTAAGGTCACGAGGTCCAAGTCGTGGAGACCAATCCGCTTAAAATATTCCTACCTAGATGTCAAGCACGACATAACAGGCATAGGACACAACGGAGCGCACCGGAGATGGCTGTCACGATACAATTCCACCGATTCTGGAAAATTTCAATCTAGGAAATGCAATAGGGCTTGTTAGCACAGATGCATACCTGTAGTCCTTAAGGGAACACATAAAATGAAATGGCGTATGGCTATTATTGCCGGAAATGTCCGAGGACAAGTTCGGCTCACCAGATGCAGGTCTTTTAAATTGACGCCCGTAGGCGACCTGATGAAATGATGATGAAGACGACTCATATACCCAGCCCCCGTGTCAGAGAAATTAACCAATTATGGTTAAAATTCCCGACCATGCCGGGAATCGAACCCCGGGACCCCTGCAACCAAAGGCCAGCACGGTAACCATTTAGCCATGGAGCCGGACAAGGGAACATATATTTAGAAATGGTACAGCTTTTATATACACTGATGAAATATAATTCATACAATGAAAGCAGTGACATTTTCGTACTCTTACTGTAATTTATTAAATCTTTAATCTCTCTATCTTTATGCCGAAAAAATTGGCTGCGCGGTTTGGGTCACATAGCTGTCAGTTTGCATTCGGGGTATCGTGGGTTCTAACCCCACTGTCGGCAGGCCTGAAGATAGTTTTCCGTGGTTTCCCATTTTAACACCAGGCAATTCTGAGGCTGTACCTTAATTAAGGCTATAGTCGCTTCCTTACAACCCCTATCCCATCGTCACCGTGTTAGTGCGACGTAAAGCAAATCTGTAAAAAATATAATTGTATGTGCGGTAATTCAGGTGAATCATCTCTTACTGGGGACAGCAATCGCTTCTCTACGATTGTTGAGAATTATCTGTCACTCTAATTCACTTATATGAAGTAACAGTGATTGGGAGTTACAAGTGGGCAAGGGTGGGGGGGGGGGGCACAAACAATTATAGACAGCAAAAAGTGCCCGCGTTTAAGGGATATAGCAGAGGGTGGGCGGGAAAGGGAGGGCACAAATATTGAACCAAAAAAAAAAAAAAAAGAAAGCTACAAAATGGTTATGTTTTTTAAATGTAGTCTGAGCGAATTTGGATATAGACGCAATGGTTGAGGACTCTACCAAATTTAGTGAGGTAATCATGGTACTATTCAACAAAACTTTCACCAAAGTGCAATAATTACACACGTATTACATTTACACAGAAATTCGGCGTGATTATACAATTGAAATGTCATGCAGTATTTGACTACACATTAACAAAGTAACAGACACTAGACAGAACTGCACAGACACATTTACAGTCAGACTGCCATACTGACGAATAAACGCGGTAAGCGGGGTGAATCATACCCCAGTGTCCATGACCTTCGAAAAACTACAGTATACTCTTGCTACTCTTCCTCACAGCAGATACTACAAGCTGCTGTGCTGTAAGAATCGGTTAGCTGCAGCGAAAGACATTTTATGCGTATTTCCGCTAAGTATTCTTTTAATAATTAAAAAAGGAACAATTAGCTGAAAAACAATAGGGATTATACAAATAATTGCTTTCTTATAATTTTTACTTTCGGGTGATTTTTTAATAACTCTTAAGTTTGTCAGTTTGTCTAAGAATTGGGAGAAAGGAGACGAGCTGCTCGACTAAGTGGTATGTTTCGAGCTGTCATCGGAGAGATGGCGTGCAATGACATTAGTAGACGAATAAGTTTGAGTGGCGTCTTTAAAGGTAGGAAAGATCACAATGTGAAGATAAAGTTGGAATTCAAGAGGACAAATTGAGAGAGGGGAGTTAGGGATTGGAATAACATACCAAGGGCAATGTTCAATAAATTTCCAATTTCTTTGAAATCATTTAAGAAAAGGCTAGGAAAACAACAGATAGGGAATCTGCCACCTGGGCGACTGCCCTAAGTGCAGATCAGTATTGACTGAACTTAAAAAAAAGTTAGGTGGCTAAAATGGAGTGCGAAGTATTATTTTTTCCACAAGGTGGGGGTGGGGTGGGGGTGGGGGGAAGTCGCTCTTCCACCTCGCCTGCCCCCAATTGCTGATAGTCCTTACATGTTTAATGTCTCCATTTATTTCCACCTGTTTCCTTGCAGCTTGGCACGTCAATAATTCATTTTCCGCCCTCGGTACTTTCAGTTGAAGTAAGGAGATATGAAAGGCTTCCTCAAGAATATCAGATTTGCACTTGCTTTAAATAGATAGTAAACGTGACCAGTGATTAAAATAGTATCTGCGATAGAATTTCATTCTCTGACTATAAATGAATGTCGCCATCTCTAGAAGACAGTGGATACCTGATATCAGCTTTGCTGTTATAAATGGCAGTGACTAAGCTGGATAACGGAAACAGAGCTTTAAGAAGGCAGCTATCTATGCTGCTCAGTGCAGCGGAGAGGATATTGAGAACAATAGAACATGCTGATTAGTCCAGATTCAGCTTCGAGGGTTATTTTCTGACAAATGCCTCATCTTCAGAGAACAAGGATTAGAAATTCTTTCTCACAACAAGTAAGAAAGTGATCAATATCGTGGTGGTTTCGTTATTGTGCTGGGATTATTCATCACCAGAATCACAACGCCTATCTCAGGATTTATTTGTACCAAGCTCACGAGCTAGTAAGACTAAACAACAACACAGGCCATGCAATGACCTTTCACAGCTGTTGGTCTTTATATTCATAATCCGTGACTTATGTCCTTACACTTACTTTGGACTTTTGAGACACCGTATTTCTTAAGTTGGCTGTTAAAGTAAAGGGGATATTAATCCAGTTCTTTTTTGTCTTGAAAGAATAATTACCTCTAGATGGATTCAAGGAGAACTACCTCCATTTTTCCCTAATATGTAACGTCATTAGAGCCTTGACATTCTATGATAACAGATTGTGAAGCTGTTGGGGATTCAACCACCCTTCGGGCTGAGAACACAACATGTATACAGCTATATTCACCAGGACCTGGAAAACATATACACTTAAGAAATATATCTTAATTATATAAGGGAGGAGATACACTTTTCTGCAGCTTAAATTTAGTCAAATTTCATTTAAAATTCAGCGGCTCTAAAGACGGATAAAATATGATACCCTTAACGTACATTCATTTTCGTTAGTGAAATAATCCTCAGATTTTTAAAACCCAGTAAATATTGTATTTAAAAGAACACATTTTCATATTAAATTTTCACAGCTGCATGTAAATACTAGGCTACAAGTGATTGAATATTTACAAGACTGTTTTTTTGAAGTGATTTAAAGACTTACATCAGCAACATAATATTTTTCGAGAATATTTTAAAATGATTTCCTTTCATATCAATATTTCTAATTTTTCACTACTATAGTATAACGCCGACTTTTCAGACTCCGATTATTCGAGGTGCCTTATTATTCGAGCCTAATCTGCAAGTCTAAAGCACTAAATCACTCTTTAATGCCATAATTACGAATCCTGTGTCACGCTTGTATATTTCTGCGACAACGAAATGAACCGTCACCATGAAATAAAACACTCGGAACATTTTTCAGAAAATTTTAAGTACGAAATATTAAAAAGTGATTAGCTTTTGTTATCTTCTTTATTGTAAATTCAGTGTAGGTAGATCTATTGTAAGAGTTATAATTGTTAATCAAATATATAACAATACTGTACATAATAACATCTATTTTATTACAGAATTTTTATCAATCGTTGGTATTATCTACATGTTCATTATTGGCTGTAAAAGTAAACATATATACGTTTATCTCCGTTTTAATAAAAAAATCACTAAAATGTGAAAGAAGGTGAGTGCAATACACGCTATTTATTGATTTTCTTATGCTCGTGAGGCCGTACGTATTATCCAAGTTTTCACTTATCCAACGTGGTCTACTTACACATTTCCGAGGATATGCGGTGTTATGCTGCAATTATTTCCTCATGGTTAAATGACACGTGTTTGTATAGGTGGAATGCACTAGCATGCAGATGTCCATGCTCATATCTGCAATGGTTTTCAAATGTTGATGAAAACCATGTATAAGAAATAAAATTTACGAGAAGTATTCAACGAATTTATGATATAGTGGAGCGTATTAAATTATATACATTTACACTCATAAATGTGCATTTCAAAGTAGTGGAGATAATTAAAATTTTTCATGAGTTTAAGAGGGAAAGTATATATATTGCTATTTGTTTTACGTCGCACCGACACAGAAATGCCTTATGGCGACGATGGGATAGGAAAGGCCTAGGAAATGGAAGGAAGCGGCCGTGACCTTAATTAAGGTACAGTCCCAGCATTTTCCTGGTGTGAAAATGGGAAACCACGGAAAACCATCTTCAGGGCTGCCGATAGTTGGATTCGAACCTACTATCTCCTGGATGCAAGCTCACAGCCGCGCGCCTCTACGCGCACGGCCAACTCGCCCGGTATGTTTTCAATTAGCGGCATGTAAGTTATCAGGAGAGTTCTGCTATCTGTTGAATATATTAAGAAGCTCGAGAAGGTCAGAGAATCAAAGAGTGTATAGCACAGAATAATATTCTTCCAAGATCAGAGGAAGTGTATACTCTCTGGTTTGACAGGTAGTAATCAAACGTGGCTGCATGCAACGATATTACTAAGGACGATATTAACATAATTAGATCAGAATATTAATGAAAGTGTTAGTCGCTTAGCAACCTGATAAGTACAGAATGTATTGCGGGTTAGGGTAAGCCTTCGCCTGCAATTATTGGAGAGATCATTTAATCAGTTAATTTTATGATCACTCAAAGTTGGACCTATCAGTTTCTCACGATTCACCGACAGGCAATTCCGGATAGAATAACACAAAAATGAAGCAAATCGGTCCGGTAGAACAGACAGACGGATTTGCCAAAGCTGCTTTTAGTAAATTGTTCTAATATATGGATTTATTAATATTTTTTTTTGCTGCTGCTTTCGGAGTACTATCATTCTTTGTCATGTAAGGCAACCTTAACATTGTGAGGAAGAATAATTAAATTCAAAATATAGACCATCTTTAACAACGTCATCTATATAAATAAAGTTGTAGGGGGTCCGCTGTCTGTAATTTCGTTTGTTTTGCCAATTCTTCAGATATTTATCCTTTTTAGGTCAACCCAACACCGAATTGGTGGTTTTTATTTTTCTTGTCTGTTTGTTCCACCAATACGGTGAATCGGCTGGATATATCTTGACCAAACGTCAAATTTAGAGTATACTCATCCCAGGGAAGGTTGTGATATGCATATTATTTAAAAAGCTTCGAATAGACGGGGGTTTACAGGGCTAGGGGCGCGCAGCTGTGAGCTTGCATTCGGAAGATAGTGGGCTTGAACCCTACTGTCAACAGCCCTGAAGATGGTTTTCCGTGGTTTCCCATTTTCAAACCAGGAAAATGCTGGGGTTGTACCTTAATTAAGGCCACGGCAGCTTTCTTCCCATTCCTACGCCTTTCTTATCCCATCGTCACCATAAGACCTATCTGTGATGGTGCGACGTAAAGTAAATAGCAAAAAAATCTATGTTTGCAGCTGTCACATACAGTACAGTAAGTATCCGAAAAGTAATGCACTGTGTGAAAACCTTACCCAAATTTCACCTTATTAAACGTTTATAAATCAATCTTACCTTAAATAGATTAGATACGAGAAAATACCATAGGACCAACCATTTAGACCGCTAAATGAGGCCAGAGGCGTCTTATCGTACAATCCGTTCATCGATGTGATGCACCATTTAGCAGCAGTTATTCAGTTAATGAAGGTAAACATGCATATACTTTCATATGTCGATCTATATTTATCCAATGAAATTGATTTGTAGCGATCTAAAAAGGGTGTGTCTGCCATTGTATTTAATACTTGTAATAGTGTCTGTCAGCAGGAGGGCGTCTGCTATTGTAATCAGTACTCCCCACATCGACTTTAACTGGCAGTAGGAATGTGGTCCTCCTCCTACTCCTGTGTACCATTTTAATTAATAATAATTCACTTCTTGATATGACTGGCAGAAGGCAAGGGACGTGCAATTTTTTCAAAACTCCTTTACCCGATTCTGTTTGTCAGTAGGCAATCGTGCCCCACATAATGAACAACTTTACCCATATAAAAAGTGACTGACGTTAGGCATAGTGGGCTGCTATGATAATGGAAACTCACCAACTCGGTGTGATTGGCAGTAAGCTGACTGGCATTAGGTAAAGGGGTCTGTCATTATAATGATAAAAACACAACACAATTCTGACTGAAAGTAGGTAAGGTGCCTGCCATTATAATAAAAATTTCTCAACTCTTATCTGTCTGGAAGTAGGAAATGGGGTCTGCCATTGTAACGAAAACTCCCCAGATCGATTTTGGCCGCGCAGTAAGCAATGCGGCCTGCCATTAAATGAAAATTCCCAACTCCATTCTGAATGGCAGCAGACAAGTGGATCTGCCGTTATCATCACAACCACGCAATTCGCGCTTTACATTGGAAACAACGTCTGTGGACTTCCCTATGCTGTTTCTCGGATAACGCTAAGAGACATGCAATTTAAACAAATCTTATTCACTGCATGTACATCGATATCCATATACAGTGCAGAAAACCGTAGCAAAGCACGAGTACATTCGCTAGTAGGAAAATAAGGTATTGTGATAGAATGAAACGTCTTCATTGCTGCTAATTTTGGCCGTTGCTTTTAAGAGAGCTGCTGATTGAGCAGTACATCAGATTATGTTAGGTATGATTTTCCTTAGATGAAGATAAGTTTCTAAAACGACTTTTTAATGCGTACTAATGACGATAACCCTGATGGTTATTGTTTAAAGGCGCCGAAAAATAGGTCATTGCCCTCACCGCAGATACTCCTTACTGTGTTATCACTAGAGCTGGGATTTTTATGTAGTATCAAGTAGCATAATATGTACATAAATATGTAACAAACAGCACCAAAATATGTAGCAAAATATGTACAATGGGCAAAATATGTAATATCATATAATTAATATAAACTTACCATTTAGTCAGTTACAACACACTAAACACGCGTTATATTACATTTTGTAGTACAGTGAAAAATTAAGTAGTTTACAATGTTCTTTGGAGTCATATTATATGAATATATCACACACATATTCAATAGAAACTTATTATTTTCAACACTCAAAGCACGTTTATTCCTTAAATGATGTAGCACAGTGAACTATTATTTTTCGATGTTCTCTGGGGTCAAGGAAAGGCGTTTGTCACTTAGGATGTTCTTATATGCAGAGAAAGATAATTCAAAATCACATGATGTAACTGGTGCAAATTTCAGGAGAGGAATTTTCACTGGAGAAATGTCCTCGGGGGATCAACGTCATCTCCATTTAGAATTCGCCACACACTGTGAAATGTTGAATAACCAGGATTTCTCTTCAACACTTTTTGCAATTTACTCAATACATTTGCACCAGTTTTCCCATGCACAGCACTTAGTTTTTCAATAGCATCCTCTATGATGGCAATAGAATTTTGCAGTGGCAGTCCTGATGTTTCTAGACGTTTGATGCTTTCTGGAAGCCAGCAGAAGTTGCCCCTGATGTAGGTGATTGAGGAGACCACTTTGGAGTCACTAAAGGCAGTTTGTAATTCACTAATAGATACAGCATTTTCAGAATCAAAGGAATCTCCCACAGTCTTTATAGCATCTAGATGCTCGTTATAGAAGTTAACTGCTTCTATCCATGTCCCCCACCTCGTTAACACTGGTTCCGGCGGCAGTGGTATCTCTGGCAATTGCTGTTTGTAAGATAGCACTCGTGGAGCTTTTAGAAAAAAATTTTGTTGCTGAAATTAATCTATTCACTTGTGGAAACTTAGCTCTAATATCTTCGGCAACACGTAGCAGTCCATGAGCCAAGCATGTAAAATGGAGCATATTGGGATAAAATAACTTCAAAGCACTTGTAGCCTTAAGCATATATGCTGCAGCATCAGAATACATCACTAATACCTTTCCCTCTTTCATCTCAGTCAGCCACAGAGCTCTTAATCTATCATTCACAAATCTCACAATAGTTGAGTGATTTGTATTACAGTAGATCAAACAGGGTTTTAAGGTGCTGTCAGGTTGTAGCTTCCCCACCACAAGATTTGCAATAAATCTACCCTTAGCATCTGTTGTTTCATCAACAGCAACCCATATGAAAGAATTTCCTATATGCTGTCTTATGTTGTGCATTACCTCGTCGTAGCAGACTTGAAGATAGTTCTTGCGTAGTGTTGATTGCTTAGGAACATGTTGCTTGCAGTATTTTTTTTCAGAAAAGATGTGAATTCAGGCACGTCAAGTTTATACCATGGAACATTGGCTGCAATCATTGCACTGCATAAGTCTTTATAAAAAGGGTTACTTGAAGGTGAAGGCTGCACCTGTGTTAAAAGGATTTGCTTTTTTTGTAGACCTAACTGTTGGCTTTTTCTATGCAGAGCACTTCGTGCATGTTGCTCAAACTGGGATTTCATGGAAAATGCGATATGTTTGTTGCATGCTTGGCAAATCACTAATTTGCCACCAGATGCAAAGGACTCGTCAACTGCAATCCATGATTTCAACTTTGAAGCCAGCGAGGACGCTACTGGTGCCATATTGACTCTAGAGAAAACTGATATTCATGAACTATGTTCTTCAGCTGTTCAAAAGAAACTAAAACCTAATGGAGGCATTTCAAAGGAAGACAGCTCTAAGAATAGATTTGGAAATTCCTAAATACAAAACAAAGAGGTCATAGAATTGCGTTCAGAAAAATATTCCTGGAAACTCCAACATAAAAGTGGCTAGTTGTAAAGCAATTAACTCTAAAAGGGATGAAATATTTAAGACTGGCAGATGTAAAATAACAGTTTTCCTGCAGCTAATTGGATCCTTTAGAAAAACCTATTTTGCAAGGGTCTCTACCTGCACCTATCAACCTCTCAGTTACCTGTCACTCATAATTACCTTAATCCTTCCTGTTGAATGGACAGACAACAGCCCCACATTAAGTGTGAAACTTCAATTCAGCAAAATATGTAATTTTATGTAATATCACTAAAAATATGTAGAATACCGGCAAATATAAAAAGATATGTAAAATGAAATTCGGTAATAATAACCCTAACATAGTGTTTTGTGAACATATGACTTTTCCCAGCACCTAAATAACAAAGAAAAAAATATGTAATGTTGCGGTACATTGGTATAATTAAATATGAGTATGTATTTCCAAGTACTTGCAGCAATAGCTTGGCAAATATCAACGAAAGTTCGATATGAAGGAAGCGAAAGACCCCCAGTAATATGTGCTGGTATACCGCACAGAGAACTTAACAAAGCAGAGCGCAGGGAAACGTGTAGAATGGAGTAGTGGCACTATTCAAATGTCGTACTTCAAATAACCACAATCAGTGCAGAACATATCCTAAGTCATGTGCCGATTACAATTATGGGCCTTTTCCCAAGGGGAATTTCCGCGGTAGGTACATACTAAGGAAAACGAAAGAGAACACAGAAATAAGGACTCCCAAAGCACAGGTTTAGAAAAGATGAACATATATATTGAAACAACTTCAAAAGAAATAACAAATGTTTTCACAACAGAGAGTAAAATTGGAGCATTTGATACACCATAGAAAAAGGAAATCATACAAGTTATTGACAGGTCTTATTTTGGTTCATACAGGCACTAAAAGGAGTAACCACACAAATCACAATAAATCTTTGGTATACTCAGGTACGAGATAAGGGCTATATGGAATAAATTAATGTTCTCATTACATTCAAGTTCCAACATGACAACGTTCACATGAATGCCGCGCAAAAAACAGCAAGAAATTTTGAAAAGGAACAAGTAAAAATTATGCAAGTTAAAGGGAACTTTCCAGTACCTAAAATGGTACGCTATAAAACGACATCATATCCCCCAAAATCTAACCCACACTTGTTTAAGACAGGAAGATACTAGAACATACGAAATGTAAACAGCAGACGCAGTGCGAAATTAGCAGAGCACAATGTTACCCAATTCCATTAGCAAATTATGAGAAAATACGAATGGGAAACGAAAAGGAGAACGGAAAGAGGAACAGGAAAAGAAAACTAGGAAACAAACAGCAGGGAAAGGGGAATGATCAGGCTGTCAAGTCCCACTTCAAAACGAGGGAAGGCAAAGTTCATGCACAACACTTTAGAAGTTGAAGGTCACCATAATATCGCTAGTCCAGTACACTTCTTCCTTCACATTTCCACCACAAGTCTAAAGCCAATAGATTGGCACAGCGTAATTTCGTAGAGTCCTGAAGGGACTAGAGTTCGAAATGCAAGCATTAGCCAAGCCCATATGGAGAAAGAGAGGGCAAAAATTGAATAGATGACAATAATAATAATAAAAGTCTGCTCACCCAGTACGTAAAGAAGAATGAAGTAAAACTGAAATGCACACGGTCCAGCCGTGTACACTGCTCAAGCTCTCACTGCCGATTACAACATATCATTCACACCTGATCGCCGGACAAGAGAAAGCGGCGAGTATATATACGGAAGCGAAGCGAGCTCGAGAAAACACTGGAACCGGGTGACGTCACGGTGATTGCGCGTGGAGGGGGAACAGTCCAAGCAGTGGTGAGACAGACTAGTAAGCTGAAAGTTCGTGAAGCAGCGCAATATAATGTGCACTAAATCGGAGCGGAGAAGTATGCACAAGGTAAGCGAAGTTGAGCTCGTAACATACTCCCACCACCAGAAGAAATCGAAGGATCGGTGTCCAAAGTTGACGAGACGGCACGATGACAGCTGAGAGTGGTGAAAGCAGTACAGGTGATCCAAAGCGATGCGGACGAAAATGAAGAGTGGCGGAGATCCGACGACGGTAGAAACGACGACAGCCGAAGAACCAGAACTGACGAAACGTAAAGATGAAGACAGGAAAAGCGGCAGGTCCCACGAAGTCCCAAGGAGGCGCCATCTCAGGGACAGGCAGGATGATGCAGCATAATAGGAAAGAAAAAAATATAAAGAGAATAAGTAACAAGAAAGAATAAGGGAAGAAAAGGGGGAAAAGGACGGGGGGAAGGAGAGGGCAAGGGAACGAACCGGATAATCTTAGTAATAAAACATGATTACCTAGTGCTCTGCATGAGAATTTGACAAAAGAAATTTTACAATATTTATCAATAATATATCCCGAAGGGATAACAAACAAACAAAAAAAAAAGTTATAAGAGGGGGAGGATCAGGCATGAAAATTTAGGCAGTGAGAGGTGAGCTGGGTGAGCAGAGGCAAAAGAAAAAAGCAAACAAGAAATATGAAGGAAGGAAAGTGATAGACAGCAAAATAATACCGTAGAGCCAAGGAGATAAAAAAAGTGATAACAGAGCTGATCAATCTCCCGCCCTACCAAAAAGAAAAGAGGGAAAATAGGGATCAGGTATGGAACGGCTTTAGTCGAGAGAAATGAGCCTTTCGGAGGTCAGTAGGGGATTCCACAGACTGGAGCTGAGCGGTATTAGGCGAGGGAAAAGAAAGAATACGGAAGGGACCCATCCAACGAGGGGAGAGTTTAGCAGAAATATTCTGAGGTGTAGAGCTGAGGGGGTGATTTTTAAGAAGAACTAAATCAAACAATTTAAATTTAGAAGGTAAGACACGAGAATTACACAGTTTCGTATGAACTTTGCTGGCCTGAAGAAGCTTTTGATAAGCGGAATAAAATTGGGAATGATTAAGACGATCGGAGGGGGCGTCCAAAAGCGAGGGTAGATCCCACGTTAGAGCAAGAGGGGTATTCAACTCACGGCCGAGAAAGAGTTTAGCCGGAGTACAACCAGTAGAGGAATTAATGGTGGAGTTGAGGGCCAGAACAAAAGAAGGAAGTTCGGTGTCCCATGATTTCTGGTTGTGGGAGTGGAAAATAGATAGAAACGTTTTCAGGTTACGGTGGTAGCGCTCAACGGTATTTGCCTGAGGGTGATACGGGGAAGTGCAAACTTTTTTTATGCCGAGAGAAAAACAAAAATTATAAAACTGTCTAGAGGTGAAAATCGAAGCATTATCAGAAATGAGAACTTTAGGGAGACCAGTGATAGGAAAGACGTAATTAAACAAAAGATTGATAACAATTTGTGAAGAAATATTTCTCAAAGGACGAACAATAAGAAATTTAGAAAAACCATCTAACAGAGTGAAAATATATGAATTGGATTTAGAGGATTTGACAATAGGCCCAACAATGTCAATGTAATACTTTTCAGACGAGTAAGTAGCAGGAGAGGCGGCATAGGAGCCGTATGGAAGGTGATTTAACGGTTTATGTTTCTGAGAAGAAGGGCAAGATCGAACCCACGAAAAAATGTCTTTACGCATTTGCGGCCAAAAAAATTGGGAGGCAAGACGAGCGTAGGTCTTAGCTCTCCCAAAGTGGCCGCCCATAGGCGAATCATGAAAATATTGAAATACCATAGATCGGAGAGTGGAAGGAAGAACCAGGCGAGGAGTAGCTTTAGGGGTAGGTTTAAAAAGAAGGAGTTGGTGATGGACCCGAAATGGGCCAGAATAATTAGGAGAAGTAATTTCTTGAGAAATTTGTTGACAGTACGGGTCAAGCTGTTGATGGTGCAAGCAAGATTGAAAAGAGAGGGGAAAGTTAGTTAAAGAAGAGACGGAAATAACAGAGTTAATGGGAAGGGAGTCAAGTTCGGAGGGTTGAAGCTGGTGGTCATCAAAGAGACGGGAAAGAGCATCGGCGACAGAATTATTATAACCGGAAACGAATTTTAAGGAGAATTTGAAACGAGACAGGCGGAGTAACCAACGACCAGTACGACCAATTTTTGGGGCATTATGTAGTAGCCAGGAAAGAGCCTGGTTATCAGTGCTAACAATGAATTCACGATGGTCGAGGTATTCAGAAAAATGTTCTATTGAGAGAATAAGAGCCAGGGCTTCTTTTTCGTAAGTAGAATACTTTTGTTCAACAGGGGATAACAGGTGACTAAAATAGGCAACAGGAAGCGTACGGTCATTAACAGTTTGTTGAAGGACAGCGCCAATGGCAATGTCCGAGGCATCAGTGGATAGTTCAAAGGTAAGATTAAAGTCCGGAATTTGTAAGAGGGGAGCATGGGATAATTTCGATTTAAGAAGATCAAAGGCCATTTGTTGCTGAGGGGACCAGTGACATTTCACCCCTTTCCTTTTGAGTTTATTCAATGGATTAGCAATGGATGAAAAATTAGGGATGTACTTGGCGTAGAAGCCGACCATGCCCAAAAAGGATCGTAAATGTTTCAAGTTAGTAGGAGGGGGTATCTTATTAATGGCGGAGACACGGTCAGGATCAACAGCAATACCATCAGCGCTCAATATGTGGCCGAGAAATTTAATCGAGGTTTGGGCGATCAAAACTTTAGAGGGATTAACGGTGAGACCGACATTGCGAAGACGAGTAAGGACTTCGCGTACATGAGACAAATGCGATTCAAAATCAGGAGAAAAACTAAGATATCATCAACGAAAGGAAAAAGATACTTATACTTATTGTCCGCAAAAAGGGAGTCCACAAAACGCTGCATATTTGGGAGCCTAGATTAAGGCCAAAAGGAACTTTTTTAAATTGATAGAGCCCATTAGGAGTAATGAACGCCGTATACCGAGAACTGAGGTCATCTAAGGGAAGCTGATTGTAGGCAGAACTGAGGTCGAAAATTGAGAAAAATTTGGAACCGGAAAAATGTTGGAATGCCGAATTTAATTTAGGCATCGGATAGGCGTCGTAGACGATTTTCTCATTGAGCTTCCTGTAATCAACAATAAACCTCGCAGAACCATCAGGCTTATCCACCACAAAGGCGGGTGAGGCATAATCGGAAGATGATGGAATAATAGTATTGTCTTTAAGCATTGTCTGAATCAACTGATTTAAAGCGTTCATCCGAGGAGGGATAAGGAAATAAGGAGAAGAGCGGACAGGAGTAGAATCCACTAGATCGATATGTGCAAAAAAATTCTTAACCGTACCCAAATTAGGGGTAATAACGTCAGAAAACTCAGTGAGCAAAGCTTGAACCTGGTCGGAATGAATAGAGTTAATAGCAGGAAGTAGGGAATGTGAACGAAAAGGAAAATCAGAGATGTTAATCAACGGAACAAACTTGTCCGAAAAGGAAAAAAAAAACTTTAGACTGGGCGGAATCGAGAAGAAGACCAGTATGCGAAAAAAAATCATATCCTAAGATAACCGGGAATGACAAGTCCTCAACAATCTGAAAAGTGAAAGGCCAAGAAAGGTGCTGTAGTTAAATATGTAACAAGATACTACCCAAAATTTGCAAGGGTTGATTAGAAACTGAAAGACATCGAAGGGGAGATGGAAGATATTTCAAATGAGGATTATTGTGAAGTAAATCTTTATAAAATCGGGAACTAATAAGTGACACTGCCGCCCCAGAATCGAGGAGCGCAACAGAAGGAAGGTTATTAACAGTTAGCAAAACATGACAACTCGGGGGTAAAAGAGAAATAGAATTATGAATGGATTGGGAAGATGCGGATACGGAGGTAAGCTGCGAGGAATGAGGCAGATTTTCCCTATGTGAACGCCTACTGCCTAAGGACGCGGGTGAAGGGCGTTTCCCGAAGGCAAATTAGTACATTGACGGGCAATATGGCCTGGTAATTTACAGCGATAGCAGGTTATGGGAGGACGAACACTAAGGGGGGGTACTGCAGACAAAAGGGAACGTAAGGGAGGAGCAGTAATAGGTGGGGGAGAGACGGAAGCATAGTAGGAACGATCCCCTAAAGAATGTATGGTATGTTGTTGAGCAAGATTGTAGAGTTGAAAGAGGGAAACAGGGGGGGCAAGAACATTAAAAAGCATGCGGAATGATGGGGCGGCATAAAACTGAATGATAGATATCGGTTCGGAAGTATTATATGAAATATTTAAAACATCACTATAAGTGATAATAGAGTCCAAATAGTCGTGCGCAGGTTCGTTGGGTAGCTGCTGGCGTCTGATGAACTCGGTACTTAATTTGTGACGGACTTCTAGGGGTAAGAAATAATTGTGTATCGCATGTCTCAATTCATACCAATTTGTAAAATTTGACATATTGTCCAACCAAAAAGTGGAAAAAACCCGTAGTTTTGGTGGACAGGAGGCCAATTAATTGGGGAAAAGAGGCAACTTTTATGTTTAAGAACTTGCGAACCGAAAACAGCCAAATGGTAAGATTTCGAGGATCTATTGCTAATAGTTGGGGTACTTGTAATAACGACTGCTTAATGATTTGTACATTAAGTGCACTATCAACAGAGGGGGTAGTAGGTACTGGGGGTTGAGAATAAGGAGGAGGGGGTGGGGCCATGTGATGTAGTAAAACGGAAGGTTTAGCATCATCAGATTGAAAATCAGGTGTGTGGTTGGATGAAGACGGGTATAGGGAGGGGGAAGACGAAGCAGAAGAAAAGGAAATTAAATTCGGTACAGGAGGGTTGGGCAATGATAAATTTGGTGGTAGCGGAGAAGATAATAATGAAGAGTCTTCCCCTAAAGGGAAGTTATCGGAAAAGCAAGCCATGAATGAAAGCACACAAGAGAATAAGGGCAGTCAAAATAGGAAGTAATCTGCTACCATGTGTTGCGGTACATTGGTATAATTAAATATGAGTATGTATTTCCAAGTACTTGCAGCAATAGCTTTCAAATATCAACGAAAGTTCGATATGAAGGAAGCGAAAGACTCCCAGTAATATGTGCTGGTATACCGCACAGAGAACTTAACAAAGCAGAGCGCAGGGAAACGTGTAGAATGGAGTAGTGGCACTATTCAAATGTCGTACTTCAAATAACCACAATCAGTGCAGAACATATCCTAAGTCATGTGCCGATTACAATTATGGGCCTTTTCCCAAGGGGAATTTCCGCGGTAGGTACATACTAAGGAAAACGAAAGAGAACACAGAAATAAGGACTCCCAAAGCACAGGTTTAGAAAAGATGAACATATATATTGAAACAACTTCAAAAGAAATAACAAATGTTTTCACAACAGAGAGTAAAATTGGAGCATTTGATACACCATAGAAAAAGGAAATCATACAAGTTATTGACAGGTCTTATTTTGGTTCATACAGGCACTAAAAGGAGTAACCACACAAATCACAATAAATCTTTGGTATACTCAGGTACGAGATAAGGGCTATATGGAATAAATTAATGTTCTCATTACATTCAAGTTCCAACATGACAACGTTCACATGAATGCCGCGCAAAAGACAGCAAGAAATTTTGAAAAGGAACAAGTAAAAATTATGCAAGTTAAAGGGAACTTTCCAGTACCTAAAATGGTACGCTATAAAACGACATCATATCCCCCAAAAATCTAACACACACTTGTTTAAGACAGGAAGATACTAGAACATTCGAAATGTAAACAGCAGACGCAGTGCGAAATTAGCAGAGCACAATGTTACCCAATTCCATTAGCAAATTATGAGAAAATACGAATGGGAAACGAAAAGGAGAACGGAAAGAGGAACAGGAAAAGAAAACTAGGAAACAAACAGCAGGGAAAGGGGAATGATCAGGCTGTCAAGTCCCACTTCAAAACGAGGGAAGGCAAAGTTCATGCACAACACTTTAGAAGTTGAAGGTCACCATAATATCGCTAGTCCAGTACACTTCTTCCTTCACATTTCCACCACAAGTCTAAAGCCAATAGATTGGCACAGCGTAATTTCGTAGAGTCCTGAAGGGACTAGAGTTCGAAATGCAAGCATTAGCCAAGCCCATATGGAGAAAGAGAGGGCAAAAATTGAATAGATGACAATAATAATAATAAAAGTCTGCTCACCCAGTACGTAAAGAAGAATGAAGTAAAATTGAAATGCACACGGACCAGCCGTGAACACTGCTCAAGCTCTCACTGCCGATTACAACATATCAATCACACCTGATCGCCGGACAAGAGAAAGCGGCGAGTATATATACGGAAGCGAAGCGAGCTCGAGAAAACACTGGAACCGGGTGACGTCACGGTGATTGTGCGTGGAGGGGGAACAGTCCAAGCAGTGGTGAGACAGACTAGTAAGCTGAAAGTTCGTGAAGCAGCGCAATATAATGTGCACTAAATCGGAGCGGAGAAGTATGCATAAGGTAAGCGAAGTTGAGCTCGTAACAGTAATTATATAGAAATCCCAGCTCTAGTTATCACTCATAAAGAACGTAGCATCTTCATTCTTTAGCCATTTCAGAAATAAAATTAATTGTATCTGATCAAGAATAAAATATGGACGCACTCTGAAGAATACTCCATCCAATAAAATGGCGCAGTATCCAACGTCTGCGATGTTTTCAATCCAGACTCTGTCCAGTGGCATTTTAAGGTGTTCAAATAAGACAGTCTCGTGCCAGTATACAACATTTTTAAAATGTAAAATAAATTAATAGAATAAAAAATATTGGCTTTGAAATTTACTTGAGCACAGACATACAGCAGGCCTAAATTTGTGTTTGTGACAATGATGAAGAAACTCACATTATCTTATTTACTTGTAGATTAAATGGACACGAGTTAATTAAATATTTAAAACGAGCACAAAACGCGGTCGCCGATCCAGAGGAATTAACAAGACGCAGTTAAAATAATCCGTCCTTTGGTGAATCGAACCAAGGGCTCCCCGAACTGAAGGCCGCCGCTTATGCTGACAATTCATCCAAAGAGCTGGACTGCCGAAGGTTTTAGTGGGACGAAGGGTAACTCCCGGTGAACTAATTTTGGCCCCTTTGCGTCTCAAAATCCGTAAAGATAGTCAGTATGACATACACCCAATAAAAGTATAATAATAATAATAATAATAATAATAATAATAATAATAATAATAATAATAATAATAATAATAATAATAATAATAATAATAATAATAATAATAATAATAATATAATCATTTGTTTATTTTACGATGCGCCAACACGACACGGAAAGGTCTTATGGCAGTGACGTGATAAGAAAGGGCTAGAACAATGAATGAAGTGACCCTGGCCTTAATTAAGGTGTGAAAACAAGAAACCACAGAAAACCATTTTCGAGTATGCCGACAGTGGGATTTGAACCCACTGTCTCCCGAATGCACGCTCGTAGCTGCATGATACTAAACGTACGGCCAACTTGCTCGGTATTAATAAAATAGCAATGGTTTGCAAATGTGATACATGAAAATAATATAAATGACAACAAATCTTCGTAAGTTTAGTAACCTGCAACAACAACATTAAACAAGAAATATACAATTTTTTCTATTCTATTGAAATAACTTGTTTAAAGATCCACTTAGTCAATACTTGTCAATTACTATTATATAGCTAAAACGTACATGTTTCTATCTATCTTTAGGCCATCGTTTGCTGCTACACCAAAAATTAATTCAGCCAAACTCTTATTAAAAGTGATTTATATATATTGCCAATACGGAACCAGTATGACATTTGTAAGTTGTAATTCAACAAGAGGGAAAAAGACGTGGTGGACTGCACAAAATACAGCTGCTAGGGTTATGAACGTAATGTACGTGAAATGTCTCTCGAGTATTGTAATTAGAAATGATAAGCATGTTGAAATTTGACATCGTTTTCCTTATTTATATTTTCATTTGTCAGTTTCTTAATCAATTGTAATAATTGATTGAACAATGGTGAATGGTGTGACAAGCAAATTTGTATAATATCGTTTTTTGGCTACTTGTTTAAGGTCGCACTAACACTTAGAATGCTTGCAGTGACGGAAGGATGGGAAAGGGCTAGGATTGGGAAGGTAGCAGCCGTGGCACTAAGTAAGGTACAGCTCCAGCATTTGCGTGGTGTGAAATTGGGAAACCATGGAAAACCATCTTCAGGGCTGTCGACGGTGGGATTTGAACCCACAAGTTCACAGCTGTAAGACCATAACCGCACGGCCAATCTGCTCGGTACGATATAGTTATCGTTTATTTTTACAAATAGACTTACTGTATTAGTCATCTTATTTTTTTAGTGTGTACAAATCTCATGTTTGTATACTTGGATATTTTCAGTCAAAATTCTCCTATATATTTTTATTTAGGCCGCATATGAATTTTTCTACTGTTTTCTGAAAGGCATCGTCAGGATAAAACAAATGATACATTACTAGACTGTGTGTGTCATGTACACTCCAATCGAAACTGCGTGGTACGTGACTTTCAATTGCCTAAAACATAGCTTGATTTGGCGGCCAACTTGTGATGGCATCACGCATATTAAGTCAGCTACAGTGGTCACATCTTGCGTATTCATCCTTCTACTTTAAAAATAATACATATACTGTACCATTATATTGAGCTGCGAGAATGGATATTTAACGCAGTAAAAATTTTGCAGTAGGACGCCGCTTGTGAGGGCGTGATGCTATACAGAGCGCGGGAATCGAGAAGGTGATTTCCCGAGGCAAGGTGTGGTCATGTGTGACGAAGAAAGAATATGTGAGGAAGAGAGAAAGAGAGATGGGATTTTGTCTGGGGGAGAGACCTGCCATCTTAACAGAGATTTTTAGCGGGAGCAGACAGGCCCACCACATTACGGAAATTGGGTCGTAATTCCCGTAATTGAAGGTTTCTCAGGTAAATAAAAAGATGGAAATGATTGCTAGAATTTTACGAAGCTGTAGATATCTTTAGGTTTATTAACATATGATTAGATCAATAAATATGTACCAAGCAGAACCACCGTGGGAAGCTCTGTAGTGGCCACATTCCAGACTCAAGTTGTTTCTCGGGGCTTTCCTGGGCGTCCTTTGGTGTGTTGCCTCATATACAAGCTGAGTGATATGGGGGGTGATCATCTAGTTGACTATCATATTGCTGCCGGCACGCGTCGCACGTCTGCCTAGATTGCGCCAGAAACCCTTTGTTTAGAACAAAGACAGTGTGTAATTATTACAGTACGATATCTTTGAGCCAGTGGATAGGTGACTTATAGAGTTACAGGTGGTGGATTTGTAAGTGGCGCGATGTTCAGATACCTATCAATGAGATCGTGTGTACTTAGTGGTATCAGTAACAATAGAAAGCCGTACTTGTAGACTCGGATAAATAGCGGTGGGGGCGAAGCTCCCGAGGTGCCGAGGAAGTGTGGACAATAGGTTAAGGAGGTCTATATCTATCCTCTGATAGACTGTTGAATCCAAGTTAAGCGGGCATAAAAACACAATAACCGAGTGGATAGTCTCTAGAGCAGAAAATAGTTTGTGGTACAATGCACAAGTTAACAAGTATGCAGTTATACGAGAATGGAGGACGAGGAGTGTGGATTGCAAAGTGTTAGCGCTGTGTGCTAGCTCAACCTAAATAAAACTCCAGAATGTTGCGTTGTATTTAAAGTGAATATTTCATTGTAGTAAGAAGTCGAGATATTCCGAGGGGAGTGAGCGGCAAGAACTTCAGAACGTGGCTTTGAAGACGCTACCTTGAACGAGGCATCCCTCAAGAAGAAGACGGCACCATGAACCAGCGGGGCAGGAAGACCGGACTCCAACAATCGAACCTGGCTGAGACTTCTACCGTGATGGGCTAAATCATGCTAGCCTACCCGGAGGGAGAGAGGAGGAGATCGATCAAAAATGAGATAAGTGGACCATGAATTACTAGACATATGGTAGAGTTAAGGTGTCACGCAGAGATAGTAGAATTAAACGTGTAAATATTAATATAGGATTTGATTCTGGCCCATCAGGCTGCATATTAAGATTGTTTGATATATCTGAGAGTAAGAGTAGTTAGATTTGTTTAATTTTCATCTTCATGTGAAGCAGACAATGAGGTAATTTCGTTATCGCGGCAAGAGGTAGTGTGCCTAGTGATACGTATTTGTTTGAGTACGATAGACCGGATATTTTCATTTGGGTCGGTCGTTAAATACATTTTACTTGTAGGATTAGGATCACTATGTGTAATTCCCATTATATTCCAAGGGAAGGGCAGACATATCTGCGTGATGTTAGGGGTGCATGCTAATCGTATTTCGATTATAGGCATGGCTCTATTTATGCTACTTAGATGAACGTGATCTGTAACGCTGGTGGAGACATTAGTATTATTGGACTCTGTGCGACTCTGCCAGACAGGGCTTGAACCACAGACCTTAGGTGACTGTGACCTCGTCGTAAATTTGACGATATTTGATTTATCGGGGTGTAGTACGATCGTAGACTTTTGATGTTATAATTGGGGCCCGTGCTTGTTTGTCAGTGAAATCGGATACATAGTGTAAGATGTATTTCCTCACTTATTTTTGTGGCTATTTTGCTTTGTCAAGCGTAGATAAATAAAAGACCCTGTGTGAAGTTAGCTCTGGGAGCTCGAGAACCGTGATACTGGGTCACAGCCTGTCGGTGTGTTTACAAATTTTTTGCTTAGGGCGAGTCCCTCATGGCTAGACGAAGCAGGTCAATGCTCGGCCCGCACTCTGGGGGTAGCACAGCCATCTTAGTGTAGCCCGCGGGAAGGTCATCTTTCCTTTGAAACAGATGTTTTCTGGGGACACTGTTACCTCATTCATTCGAACGTTTATCTCCTTTCCTTTATTTTGTTGTTGTTTCTGCATTTCTTATGGTCGCATATTTACCCTTAAGTTATCTCGCACGATATAATTATTGTAAGAGTCCATCTGTTGACACAAAGTTATGCCTGGTGGACGTGGGTTCACGTCCGTGTAAATAGGAGATTGAGGGCGCTAGAGTAGGTTATCTGAGATTATTTTTATTACTTATTGTGCTGATAATTTTTGTGTATATAAATATCCCGGTATGGGAGGAAACTTCATAATAGCGGTAATCTCTGCGGGTATCCTTAATTCTACCATTATATCATTTTATGTCGCAGGCATAGGGATGTGGTCTCCATGTGGGGACACATCCGTTCTTTCCTGGTTCACAGATCGACAAACTTCAGCATTACGTCATCATCCAGATTGTATTTTCTTTGTCTTCCTTTTAATTTGTAGATGTGAGCCTTTGGCGCACTTATTTTGGCACTACAGGTGCAATCCTTGTAATTAACTTGTGTTGTGAATACAAACTTATGCTCAAAATACTGATCACAGCGAAAGTGTTCCTCATTTCGTAGTTTAATGTAGTATATGAGTTCCCCATGATCCTCTCGTCATAAGAACCCAAATTATCGACCATTTCTGCCGACTGCAGCTGAGCTGGTGCCCGTATGCAAGAACAGAAGAACAGGTAGGTATCATCCTGCAGTATTAATGTGCCCTGTAGGGTATTCCCGTATATAATAATGTTTGAGTTATAACCTTTCTTTTTTTGGCTTTCCAAGGAATGCGTTACATCGTTATTCCACCGGAAACCCCCCGACCCCCAATTTCAAAACTCACATCAAAAGGAAATAATTAAAAAAAACAGAGAGAACACAGTGAACAGTTTAAACTTCATTTCACTTTACCAATCATCATTCAGGAGGTACTCATTTATTATAATCATTACGAAATCATCGTTGAAATGATAAATCACCACATATTAATACACAGTTCAAAAATTAGGGGAACAAGTTTTTGAAAGCACGCCATGTTTCACAAAACAATACCTCACACCCAGGTATATTACCAACCTTAATTCTTTACCGTTGAAGTATACAAAAGAACATCGATGGATTCGATGGATTCGCGTTCATTTTCAGAATATAAGTGGAAGTGTCCAAGTAGGGGCGAAAACAAGGTGATAATAGTCCTCCTGGGTGGATTTTTATCACAGTTAGAGAGCTTGAGTATGGTGTGTGTCCTCCACGAGCATTTATCACAGCTTGGCACCTACGTGGCATGCTCCGTATAAGTCGCGGAGGTCACGTTGCGGTATCAGGTCCCCTTCTTCAATGACAGCCTGTTCGAGGTTTGGAGAGTGTGTGGTGGAACAGGACGCCCACGAACACTTCTGTCAAGTCTATCCCATACATGCTGGATGGGATTAAGGTCGGGACACACTGATGGTCATGCCATCGCTTGAATGTCCGATTCTCGCAAGACAGCTCTGGTGATGCGCGCCACATGAGACCTGGCATTCTCGTGCATGAGTACGAATTCAGGGCCAACACCGTATGCAGCAACCAACACATGCTGTATCAGTATCTGCTCTATGTACCCGGCAACGGAAAAATTACCACGGACGACGACAAGATCCGTACGGCCATCAAGAGGGACACCACCCCACACCATCACAGAACCTTGTCCGAATCAGTCGCTTCCTGGGCTACATTTGGCATGTACAGCTCACCACGGCGTCTCCATACACGTTGACTTCCATCACGCTGCGTCAGGGAAAATCTGGACTCGTCTGTGAACAACACAGGTCTCCATTGGCGAAGTTGCCACTTTACGTGGGTGCGGGCAAACAGAAGGCGAGCTGCACGATGTTGCTCCGTTAAATGGGGCACTCGAACAGGACGTCTGGGTCGTAAGGAGACTTCCCATAATCTGTTCCTTATTGTATGTTCAGACACCGTGACTCCATTGACCCTCATGTGGTCTTGTTGTAGTTCCCCGGCAGTTGCTGAACGAAGGCGCAACGCACAGATGGTCAGATATCTGTCATCCGGTGGGGTTGTCATGCGTCCACTACCTTGTCCAATCCTCCTTGTGAACTGGCTTGTCTCACTGTAGCGATTCCACAAGCGGTAAATAACTAACGGAGACCGAGCTCGATAGCTGCAGTCGCTTAAGTGCGGCCAGTATCCAGTATTCGGGAGATAGTAGGTTCGAACCCCACTGTCAGCAGCCCTGAAAATGGTTTTCCGTGGTTTCCCATTTTCACACCAGGCAAATGCTGGGGCTGTACCTTAATTAAGGTCACGGCCGCTTCCTTCCCACTCCTAACCCTTTCCTGTCCCATCGTCGCCGTAAGACCTATCTGTGTCGGTGGGACGTAAAACAAATAGCAAAAACAAAACTAACGGAGAGACATTGCGATCCGCAGCAATACGACGAAAAATCCATCCTTCCTGGTCAAAGTGACGACCCTTGCGACTTGAACCTCGTTCAGATGTCTCATGGGATGTGCTGGTTGATGTACAACGTGCTCAAATGACCGCAGTATTCTGTGTACCTCACAACGACACATGGACGCAGCGCTATTCACTTTGTTTTGAGGGGTCACCCGACAGTTTAATGCATGGCTACGCCTACAGAGGGAGTACAACTTCGATTTTACTTACCCTGAGTAGCTAAGTTCTCAAGGTGTGCTGTACGACCATTGGAATCGCATCTTCCAAATTAATGTTCACATACCAGACGTTACAAAACATGTTCCCCTAATTTTTTGAACTGTGTAGAATTACGTACCTACCGTTGTTACGTTGACTATACACCTCTACCATTATGAATATGCTAAAGGCCACAGAACCTCAGGGAGTCATTCCCACATCGCCGCTGTAATACACTACCTCTCCCGAGCTTGTTATCTTTCATAAATCGTTCGTCAAGTGCAGATTTTGAGTCGGATTTTCAGTGAGGAGAAATGCTCTGTTATCAACGAGGACAGAGATGAGAATTAAAAGCACTCTTCCTTTTCTTTTGTTATGTCCTTGTGCGATAATTGGTTATTGCATATACTCCTCAGCGATGTACTGAACAGGGTGATCTAAAAGTCCCACGAGGTAATACTTCACACGGAATATTGGAGGTAGAGTCTTAATAATTGACACACGTGATTGGCATTACACCAAAGTAAAGTAGATAAAGGTTCACTAACAGTGCCTTTTCTGGTAACGTCAACATGCCGCGATTGCTGGCGCATCTGACGCCCTCTCTTATGACAGATCCTTTTACACCGTACATGGATCTCATGCGGCATCACTAACATGTTGCTGTCCAGCGCCATCTATTGTTCTGTTTGAACACTCGTCGTTGGTGTCAATAAAACCCCATGTCATATCAAGCATGTGTGGACATTTGTACCCGATGTGTTGCTGTCCAGTGCCATCTATTGGTCATAGTTATGTAAACACTTTGAAAAACAATTAATTCAGTCTAAAGTTGATTCATGAACTGAGAACTGCAAAACACACTGACTGACAGAGCAAATGCAACACCAAGAAGGAGTAGTTCGAAAGGGATGAAAGTTGGGGAAAAAACAGAGACGGCACGGACGAATAATTGATGTTTATTTCAAACCGATATGCAGGTTACACAATGCGCACGGCATCGACTCAGTAGGATGTAGGACCACCGCGAGCGGCGATGCACGCAGAAACACGTCGATGTACAGAGTCAATAAGAGTGCGGATGGTGTCCTGAGGGATGGTTCTCCATTCTCTGTCAACCATTTGCCACAGTTGGTCGTCCGTACGAGGCTGGGGCAGAGTTTGCAAACGGCGTCCAATGAGATCCCACACGTGTTCGATTGGTGAGAGATCCGGAGAGTACGCTGGCCACGGAAACATCTGTACACCTCGTAGAGCCTGTTGGGAGATGCGAGCAGTGTGTGGGCGGGCATTATCCTGCTGAAACAGAGCATTGGGCAGCCCCTGAAGGTACGGGAGTGCCACCGGCCGCAGCACATGCTGCACGTAGCGGTGGGCATTTAACGTGCCTTGAATACGCACTAGAGGTGACGTGGAATCATACGCAATTGCGCCCCAAACCATGATGCCGCGTTGTCTAGCGGTAGGGCGCTCCACAGTTACTGCCGGATTTGACCTTTCTCCACGCCGACGCCACACTCGTCTGCGGTGACTATCACTGACAGAACAGAAGCGTGACTCATCGGAGAACACGACGTTCCGCCATTCCCTCATCCAAGTCGCTCTAGCCCGGCACCATGCCAGGCGTGCACGTCTATGCTGTGGAGTCAATGGTAGTCGTCTGAGCGGACGCCGGGAGTGCAGGCCTCCTTCAACCAATCGACGGGAAATTGTTCTGGTCGATATTGGAACAGCCAGGGTGTCTTGCACATGCTGAAGAATGGCGGTTGACGTGGCGTGCGGGGCTGCCACCGCTTGGCGGCGGATGCGCCGATCCTCGCGTGCTGACGTCACTCGGGCTGCGCCTGGACCCCTCGCACGTGCCACATGTCCCTGCGCCAACCATCTTCGCCACAGGCGCTGCACCGTGGACACATCCCTATGGGTATCGGCTGCGATTTGACGAAGCGACCAACCTGCCCTTCTCAGCCCGATCACCATACCCCTCGTAAAGTCGTCTGTCTGCTGGAAATGCCTCCGTTGACGGCGGCCTGGCATTCTTAGCTATACACGTGTCCTGTGGCACACGACAACACGTTCTACAATGACTGTCGGCTGAGAAATCACGGTACGAAGTGGGCCATTCGCCAACGCCGTGTCCCATTTATCGTTCGCTACGTGCGCAGCACAGCGGCGCATTTCACATCATGAGCATACCTCAGTGACGTCAGTCTACCCTGCAATTGGCATAAAGTTCTGACCACTCCTTCTTGGTGTTGCATTTGCTCTGTCAGTCAGTGTACTTACATGATGCGGAGGATAGAATAAATCAATTACTCCTCCTTGTCATATTGGTGGTATAAATTGGAAAACGTAGAAAAGTGGTTATATTTTATGACCCACGAAAAACAGCACGTACAATATAAGCCATTGAGTGTTAGGGCCTTCACCGTTTCGATTCTCGTCAAGCGATGCTCCTCATCCTTAGCTGTACATTATTGCTGTATATAAGGCTACAATCTCTTTAATACTCTTGTTTGATGTAAAACATAAAGTCAAGTGAGTCTAAATGGAATCACGTATGCGATGCAGTTACAACCCAGTAAACGGAACATTTATATTCTAGACTACTATTGGAGATTGCTATATGAAATGGGAGTTAGATGTGTTCTCCCAGAAGAACACACATTCCATTTTGAAATTGTGTCTGGCTGAAATGCATATTGAAGCGAAATTTAATAGCTTGAGAAGTAATGGAGGTATTTATTGAAAGTCTGTTTGTGCACGTGAAGAAACTCAATCTTTCTTTGACTGTGTTCGCATGGTGGCTGTTTCTGCTTGCACTTGCACGAAGATTCTGGAACTGAAGTCCGACTCGTTGGCTGAACGGTCAGCGTACTGGTCTTCGGTTCAGAGGGTCCCGGGTTCGATTCTTGGCCGGGTCGGGGATTTTAACCTTAATTGGTTAATTCCAATGGCACGGGGGCTGGGTGTATGTGTTGTCTTCATCATCATTTGACCCTCATCACGACGCGCAGGTTGCCTACGGGCGTCCAATAGAAAGACCTGCACCTGGCGAGCCGAACCCGACCTGGGATATTCCGGCACCAAAAGCCATACGCCATTTCATTTCTGGAACTGAAGTATTTCTTGCTAGCCTACATTTAGTTTCTGTACATTTCTTTTTGAAGTACTGAATTGATATACCTATTTATTGCGGTACATATTATAATCAAAATTCGTATTATTACTTGCTTATTGTATGACTGACTGTCCTCGTTCATGAAGCTGCTGTTGTCGCAGCCTGTTCTGTCGGCGGTTCACTCTTTACTGACTCACTTTTCTGCTTTGCAAATATGTCTTCCTCCTTTCATAATTATATATTTTTCTCATTGGTTTAATCTTTCATTCTTTCTTAATCCAGTTACCCTCCAGGATTGGTTTGTCTCTCGGACTCAGCGAGGGATCCCACCCCTACCGCCTCAAGGGCAGTGTCCTTGAGCGTGAGACTTCAAGTCGGGGAATACAACTGGTGTGGTGGACCATACCACGCCAAGCGGCTTCACCTACTATGCTGAACAGGGGACTTGCGGGGGGATGGGAAGGTTTGAAGGGATAGACTAGGAAGAGTTAAGGAAGCAGTCGTGGCCTTTAGTTAGGTACCACCCCGGCATTTACCTGGAGGAGAATTGGAAAACCACAGAAAACCCACTTCGCGGATGACTGAGGTGGAAATCGACCCCCCTCCCCAATTACTCAGTCGAACTGCGGAGGATGAGTGGTCCCCGTTCCAGTCCTCATGCCTCTTTTTGAGATTCGTGGCAGAGCCAGGAATCGAACCCGAGCCTCTGGGGGTGACAGCTAATGACACTGACCACTACACCACAGAGGTTTACTCTTACCGCGCCATACTGTCTACGTTTTCGGCAACTTCATTCGCTATTGTTACCGGAGGACGTCATGTATCCTTGCGCGGCGCTTTTTCTTCACCTTCTGTTCCCTGATTGGCTATACTGTTCAATAATATTTACGTTCTTTCCTATGATCATTTATTTAATTATTTCTAACGATATTCTCTTAAGGCCTATATCTGTTTTTATGTTTATCCTTACTTCTGTTAGATAATATTAGTTTTTGGTTTATTTCAGCTCTACTTTTTCGTAAATACTTCACCTTGCCCGTTCCGAATAAAAGGGTTAGTTTCCTACAG
Organism: Anabrus simplex; assembly: GCF_040414725.1. Taxonomy (NCBI): domain Eukaryota; kingdom Metazoa; phylum Arthropoda; class Insecta; order Orthoptera; family Tettigoniidae; genus Anabrus; species Anabrus simplex. Next base: position 905,388,335 of record NC_090265.1, read on the forward strand.
CATGTAACACACCGCAGTGTCTTGCACAGAGGCCCGGCCTATGGGCTGCTTCGGTAATAGGCAGCAATTGTCTTTGAAAGGCTCGAACATACGAAGACCGTGATGTCGTCGCATGGGCCGGCTGGGCAGTGTTATGTCGTTCGTACGCGGTGAGCCAAGGACGGCGCTGTGGTAGTGCTATGGTCTATGGACTACTACAATGTGTACATTGTACTGCGTGTCGGTGGAGTGAGTTGCATTACGGTCGTGTAGAGACCATCAGGTTTGCTGTCGTTTTCTGTTTGACTTCCTCCGTTTATCCTGTTATCGGAAATGAATGCGGACTGTGCTTCCAAAAGAAAAGAAACCGTGGCAAAAAGTCGTGAAGTAGAAAGAAACTTAAAAACCGCACAATACAAGACTTCTGAACCGGATTCTAACCTTAAAAGTCGTTCTTGGTCGGTACTCGAGCTTGTATTTGTCGGTGATTAGGAAGACGTTAATTTTGTGTGCTTTACGATCTGCGGTGAACTTTATGCACGTCTCACATTTCCCGTCATCCGTGCGTATCTAACAACAAATCATCTCCCGTAAAAGAAAATCGGCTTCCTAAATCTGCTCAGGACGTGACTGTTGTTAAGTGTATTAGTATGTGTGTTCGAGACTTAAGGTCATATGAGACAGTTGAAGGTGATGGTTTTCTGGATCTCGCTCAGACATTGGTTGAAGATAGATCGATGCATGGAAAGGTATCCGCAACAGACATCATACCTCACCCAACAACCGTGTCACGACACATAGGTGGTAATTATTGTTCTAAGAGGAAGTACAACTGGACAACCATTCTCTATATAACACTAATCCGAGAGAAAAATTGGAAGGGATCCAAAACTTCGAAAATGAAGGTATCAGCCAAAGAAAGACAAGGGCCATGAAGGAAAATGAGGAGTGAGGTAGTTTCCCGTAGCTTTCCTCACTGAGCCAGAAGTTGCTATTACATATCAGTCTGCCAAGCTCACTGAAATGGTGCATGAACCAACCGACCATATCAACGATATTTTCACACCATTCATAAAAGGGACTGGCTGCATAAGGAACGGTATTACTAGAATCGCTCATACCTCGGTCACTTTCATATTGTCAAAGCCAAGGATGAGACTGAGACAGGTCAATGAAAGTAATAAATTTATTCTAGCCCATACCAGAAGATATAGTGCATTGTAAACACTACATCTCGTCATTAATACTGAAAACCTTAGAGGAGAATAGTATAACGATACAGACTTTAAGAGACGCCAGGGTGTCAATTTTGTTCCACAATAGTTCATTCACGTGTAATAATAATAATAATAATAATAATAATAATAATAATAATAATGTATGTTGACCAAGGGAGGTATATTAAATGGTGTAACAGACATTGAGCCCATATTCGATCTATATCAACTGAACGGTTCGAATGCTCAGAAATGAATACGATTCTACCATAGATTATAAAATTATTGGAATTACGTATACTAATAATAATAATAATAATAATAATAATAATAATAATAATAATAATAATAATAATCGTATGGCCTCAGCTACCGTGTGCAGACATTTCAATTTGACGCCATCTGGCTGTCTGCTCGTCAATTTCGACATTCCGCTTCACTCTAGGCCCACTAGATGGCAGACAGAGTAAACCGGATCCCTCTTGGGCGTCTGTGGCTGAGATTTTAATGAATTTTGTCGGGTAAACACCAAATGTATCACCAGAGATCTTTTACATGCCGACATCGTACGACATGGAGTGTCGAATGGACTTTTTTCCGCCCTTCAAAAATCCGACTACCTCTGCCGGGTTTGAACCCGCTATCTTGGGATCCGGAGACCGACACTCTACCACTGATCCACAGAGGCAGCTTACGTGTACTAATAACATTGTTATATTGTGCGTGCTTGGTGCGACCTCTGAACATGCGCTGTTGTCTATCAACGGACGTTTATGTATCTTTTTTGGACCTATGTCTTTCATAATCTTGAGATAATAGTTTCGTTCCAGGGAAGTTTCCCTATCTCTCTGCAAAGACTGGTTTGCCCATTTAGTCTCGAAACGGTCTTCTTTCTCATCATAACTGTCATTATTGCGCAGTGCCCGTTGTCTTTTAGTGTTTTCCGTGTTGTATCATATATTAGCACGTCGTCGAGGTATGATGAAATTGCAAAGGATACAAAACGGACGACTTTATTACACTCTATATTATTGCACAACTCGATCATTCACTGTGAGAGACAAAACTATACGACTTACTTGACATAAAGCGTGACTTTTAGCCTCTAAACGGTCTTCTATTTCATCATAACTTTCATTCCTGTATTAGCACAGTCAAAAGGAAACAAAATCAACGACCTTATCACAATCGACATTATATTGGTCACCACGGCCATTCACTGCAAAATGCAAAACTCCTATGATGAGATCTCGTCTAAATTATACGTCTTGCTTGCTTGAGATAAACCGCGACTTTCAGTCTTATAGGCAGCACCCGCGGAAGTATCCTAGGCAACACCATGCAGGAAAATCGCATTACCCATCTTAAAGACGGCCTAGGCAACGCCGTGAATAGAAAGTAGAGTGCACATCATCTTCGTGGTTTCCATAGTAGTTTTGGACACATTAATATTAATTAATTCATAAATATATTTCAGTTGACTTTTCAGGAAATGCAAGATTTTCCTGTACTATTAAGACGATTTGGAAGGTTTGGTATAAAACACATCTTTTAACTCCCTCTGGTTTAAGAGCTTGAGTTTAGTGAAACATACCCGTTAGCGTTTTAATAGATCTTTAAGCCGGACACACTGTACACTGATGAGCGTTTATGTAGGATTTATTCTTGCGTGACTGTTTGCCTAACCTTCAACATTGAAGATTTCCAGAGTTATTTGAATCTTACAGACATTTTTACAATGTCGTTGGATTTGATGCTATTCCAGTCTCCACCATTCAGTGCGTGATCGTGCAGACTTGTATGTGTGTTGGGGAAGAAGGTGTTATGTTGTACCGAGCGTTTCTTCGTCATATTCCAAGGCATCTTAAGTGGAAGAGCGGTAAGAAGGCCTATGTTGCCTTCCGTAATGTTACACTTAGGCTTCGATCACATTGAAGGCACGCTTGTAAGTAATTTGGTGGCGCGCGCGTGCACAAGCGTGCAGATATAAACAAAATCTGCAGAAGAGCGACAGAAACAAGTGGTGTCCATCGCCGCTCACACTGCCCGCCACAAGCAAGTGTACGATTACGCAAGCTTGATCCGACCCAACTTGGAAACAAAAATATTTGTTTTGTAGTTGCAAGCGTACATAATCTCAGTCGATTTCTGACCATCGAAGCAGTGACAGTGTAGAGTTTTGGAGCTCTTCAGGTGATCCACACTTTCGGAAATTAGATTGCCTCATTATTCTAGGTGTGATTTTGTCCAGTATATAGTAGAAAGTGTCTGGTATCATTCTGAAATATTCAAAAAACTTATCAGGCTATCTCAGCAAATCGTTGAATATTCGTGCATACTCTTCTTCCTCTCTGTCCAGAAAATACTCGCTCACCAAAACTTCCTTGATTTCCTGCTCATCAAAAAATAAAAACTTTAAAACACCATTTTCCAAAACAATGTCCTCATCGTCTGACATCTCCATTTCGACTGACCTGTTCATAATAATTAACTTGCACCTGCTTGCATTTAGTGTGAGCACATTGCTGTTCACGCCAGCTTGCGTACGCGCGCGCCACCAAATTACTTGCACAAGCGTGCCTCCAATGTGATCGAAGCCTTAGAATAAACGTGTGTTTTGGATGGCAGTTGAGATTGCAGAAAGAACAGTGTATTATTTGGCTCGTTATGTACTTCTTCCATGGACTTGACGAACAATCATATAATAAGCTTATTCATATCTGCCACTGTTTAAAAGGCGATCTACCGGGCAAGTGACCGTACGGTTAAGGTCACGTACCTATTAGCTTGCAGTCGAACCCCACTATCGGCAGCCCTGAAGATGGTTTTCCGTAGTTTCCCCATGTTTATACCAGGCAAATGCTGGGGCTGTACCTTAATTAAGGTCACGGTCACTTCCTTCCCCCACCTGGCGAGTTGGCCGTGCGGTTAGGAGCGCGCAGCTGTGAGCTCGCATCCGGGAGATAGTGGGTTCGAACCCCACTGTCGGCAGCCCTGAAGATGGTTTCCCGTCGTTTACCATTTTCACACCATCCACATGCTGGGGCTGTACTTTAATTAAGGCCATGGACGCCTCCTTACCATTCCTAGGCCTTTCCTATCCCATCGTCGCCATAAGTCCTATCTGTGTCGGTGAGACGTAAATAAAATTGTATTTTAAAAACCGATCTCAATTGGACAGCCAGTTAGTCACACTTCTTGTGTTCCTAAGTTTCTGGGTTCGATCCTGACCGAGGCCGTGGTATTTGAGTGTATATAAATGTGAGTACTCTGTATCATTGTCTTTAAGTACGTGGATTAGTGGTAGAATGTCGGCTTCCGAGTCCCAATATTGTGTGTTCAAACGCCGCAGAGGCAGTCGGAATTTTTAACGGTGGAGCAAAATCTACTCGACAAACCAAGTCGTACGATGGCGGCATGTAAAAGATCTCTGGTGACACATTTGGTGTTCATTCGATTACATTAATTAAAAATTAGTCATAGAAGTCCAATCAGATTCAGTTTACTCTACTAGGCCTAGAGTAAAATTAAACGTCGAAATTTACGAACAAGTCGTCAAATATGACAAAGGAAAATGCCTCCGCATGGTAGCTGAAGTAATACCGTTATTATTATTATTATTATTATTATTATTATTATTATTATTATTATTATTATTATTATTATTATTACATGTAAATGAACTATTGTGGGACAAAATTGACACCCGAGCGTCTCTTCAAGTCTTTATCATTAAAGGTGCGTGAAACAAGTGACGTTATACTATTCTCACTCTAAGGCTTCTAGTATTAAGTGAAACATTTTGACCGAACAAATGGCTGTACGTTTTGGGTCACGTAGCTATCCCCTTGCATTCGGGAGACAGTGGGTTCGAGACCCACTGTCGGCAGGCCTGAAGATGGTTTTCCGTGGTTTTCGATTTTAATACCAGGCAAACGCTGGGGCTGTACCTTAATTAAGGCCACGGCCGCTTCTTTCCTACTCCTACCCCTTTCCTATCTATGTCGGTGCGACGTAAACAATTGTAAAAATTTAATGAAACACATTGCATCAATATGACTGACGTTAAAAAGTTATTTTATGATTAATAGGGAGTGTTTTAGATCCGATCAAGCAGTTCCAGGTGCTGTGGAAGAGTGGTTCGTCCTACAACCAGGGTTCTTGTGGGAGGGTATAGAGAAACGATTTTAACGTTGAGACATATGCCTAAACGGTGGATGTGATTGTGTATAGATTCTCTCAAACTATCGTTAGTATGTACGAAACACTACCTAACAAGCTGAAAGTTGTTTATTTCATTTATCGTCAGGACGCTGTCGTTCTGATATAATGAAATTTTTCCAATAATTACATAGTGTAAGTTCCTACTTTTCAATACAACAACAGCAACAAAAGTAAAAATAAAAATTACAACAAATCTTGTAATATCCTTTTCTTGTTGATGAGGAAGGGTTCAGAAAAATACTCCCAATTTCTCTGGTATACATATTCATTGACACCCAGACTTTGTATGAGAGCTGGTGGTGGAACTGTTGACAATGATGACATCTTACGTTGAAAACACAACATACTGTATATGTAAGAATATAATACCGCACTAACAAATATATTTTATGTACCTTGAAATAATGAACATGAAAAAGATTGCCCCTTTAAATAGGAACTTTGCTAGTGGCTATACGTTGCACCGACACAGATACTGTAGGTCTTATGGCGACGATGGGATAGGAAAAGCCTAGATGTTGGAAGGAAACAGCCGTGGCTTTAATTAAGTTACAGCCCCAGCATTTGCCTGGTGTGAAAATGAGAAACCACGGAAAACCATTTTCAGGGCTGCCGACAGTGGGATTCGAACCTACTATCTCCCGGATACATGCTCTGCCGCACGCCTCTAACCGCACGGCCAACTCGCCTGGTTAAAATAGGAAGAAATTTGAAACTAATGTTATTGAATGAATCTCTTTAAAGTGGTCAATTAAAAATATATTACTCTCAGTGGAAGCTCTCACATAAATAAATATTGCGACGAAAGGAAGTAAGTGGAAATATCCAATAAGTAAAAAAGAGATTATGGAAATATAATTTTACTAACGAGAATCTCCGTGGTACAGGCGGCAGCGCGCTGTCCTCTCACCGCTGGGTGTCGTGATTCAAATTGCGGTCACTCCTTGTGCGATTTATGCTGGAAAAAGCGGAGACGGCACAGGTTTTCCTCCAGGTACTCCGGTTTTCACTGTAATATTTAATTCCAGCAACACTCTCCAATGCCATTTCATCTGGCAGTTAATCATTGCTCTAGAGTTGTGCAACAGGCTTCGGCAGCCGGCATAGTTCGTATCCTCGCCGTCTCATCCTGACACGGTTGGAACTGAAAACAGAGCATGGATTTTCATTTTCGTTTTCAAATTTTACTAACGCACATTCCAAGGCTGAATTTTGTTCCCAAATTACACGGGCCTTCAAATCGAATCCGCTAAATTCTAATGGCCAGGTTAAGTTCGAACAAGTTCGCGTTATCAGAGCACTATGGAAGTAGTAAACATGAACCCGTACATTAGCTTAGATGTTATAATGTAGACAATTTCCTTGCAAACCGAGTCATACGTTTCCTTCATCTAATTAGTACGTTCGGCTGACTTTTCGCTTTATGTAACCATCACAATAAAAGAAACTGATCTGTTTAATTAACGACATTTGTATATTCTCTTCATAATACTATTACAGGTTGTGTGGTTTTGAACGTATTAGTGGTAAACAACTTTGCACGATGTCCTCTTTAACAGAATTAGACACTTTATGCATTAAATGGATGAACAGCGTGTTCAATTTACGTGATTAGAATGATAACGAAGATAATATCACGTAAGCACCATTATATTAGTGGCTGGGAGGAGTTACTTGTGGAGTGTTGACTGGAGCACCGCCGCAGCTGAGTCATGTAATTTGAAATGTGTTTGTTTTAACGTAGCATATAGCAGGGATGCTAATCTCGGGCAGAATCTCTGGACCTCCTACGAAGTTAGGCTTTTAATAAATGGCTATATCAACTGTATATTTCAATAAATTTTTCTTAAGGTATTGAGGCACTTTACACCTTTTCAATCATTGGATTTAAAAAGTCTGAAGAGCTACAGAATTTTTATATTCGCAATTGGTAAAATCTATATTACCGTACTGTAGAAATGCATATATTCGTGAAGTATTTACGCAGTCCTACAGTGGAATGCATTTAAGATTCATTTTCCTTTACACGTTAGTACAGGAAAATGAACATAAAGAACGATGTTCTGATGGACTGCGTATCTATGAATGGCTGGGAGGCGTGACCAGTCTTATGGAGGACAATAGATCGGAAGATAACTGTGGGGTACGAGTTATTGCTCGCGCACCGTTGATATGTAGCAACGGATTATGCGGATTTGTAGATTCAGACTGAGTTTTGACCTTAAAAAGTTTTTCTTCATGTTAATGAATTGTTTCCTGACCTTCTCAGTTAGAAATTTTTTCTCTCATTTGGACGTTCATCATGGTGCCCAAGTTTTTGAAGGAGGGCACTTGGTCAACTATATTGCCTTTTATTGTGAGATTTGCTCGTATTGTCTGTTTAGATAACACCATCATTTTCGTTTTGAAAGGCTTAACATATAAGCCAAACTCTTCGTTATGCTGAACTAAGCGGTTTATCATATACTGAAGGGTGGGCAAATCACCTGCTATGACAACAGTGTCATCCATACACCTGATTTGTTAATAAGTTCCCCATTTGTCTTGATCCCACCGTATTCGGTCAGTGTTTCCTTAAAGATTGACTCATAATAAATGTTAAACTAAACAGGTGACAATACACAGCGCTGACCGACACCTTTCCTGATTATTGCTGTTTCTGAAGACCCTTATTCGGTTTTGACATCTGCAGGCTGATTCCAGTATAGGTCACTGATTAAGCGAATTTCTTTACGGTCATTGAACAATGATCTCGGAATCCTCTGACACAACCTATTGCTTTTCTTTTAAATCTATAAAACACGAATAGAAATCAACATTCAAGTCCCGGCATCTCTTCGTCAGTGTTCAATTTACGTGATTAGAAAGATAACGAAGATAATATCACGTAAGCACCATTATATTAGTGGCTGGGAGGAGTTACTTGTGGAGTGTTGACTGGAGCACCACCGCAGCTGAGTCATGTAATTTGAAATGTGTTTGTTTTAACGTAGCATATAGCAGTTTTGCCTCCCTTGTACGAACACTAATTCGGAAACCAAACGAATTCTGTTCCATGTGAGATTCACATTTCTGACATAATCGAGTTTGAATGATTCACAAGGATATTTTAAGTACATGAGACATAAAACTAATCATACAATGACGATCGCATTGAGAAGATTTGGCGTTCTTCGGGAATGGTTTGAATGTTAATTTCAGTCAGATTGTATCGCTCTTGAGATATATATTTTATTGAATAAGGATGTTAATACATCGAGGCCAGCAGATTCCTATTCTATCATTGCTTTGAGAACTTCAGCTTAAACTCTATCTGAACTCGTGGCTTTACCATTCTTTTGAAGCTTTACAACGTGCACAATTTTTTTTTGTTATTTCAAGACAAGTCAGATTTATTCTCTCATCTGGTGAAAGAGGATTATTTCATTGTATTCATTCCATCGTTTAAGCTTCCCTTTCACACCCAATATGATTTCATTGTTGGTATTCCTCAGAATTTGACCATATCCTTTCCGCTGCAAACGACTAAGTTCTTTCACTTTCTTATGAAGATTGAAATAGTCGTGTTTCTCTTGAAGAGACCCAATCTCTGTATATTTCTCATGCATTCAAATTTCTCTGACTGTTAAAATCCCCGAGAAGGTCGGCAATATAACCCAGGGGTCTATAAATAGAAGGACAGTACGCTGAAGATACATCCAAGGAGCCGGACGTCTGAGAAAATGGACTGTATCTGTGTATTATGGAATTGTATTTATGCTGAACACGTGCACAGTCTTCTTGTAATGGAGAATACTCTTCTCTTCCAATCAGGGATGTCCAGCATCTAGGTAGTGAGTATTGTAATTAATAGTGATGCAAATATTCGTTTATACGAAGAGGAGTTAGGGATTGGAATAATTTACCACCGGGGGTGTTTAATAAATTTCAAACACCCTATTTAAGACTAGCTGTAGTACCCGGCGTTGCCCGGATAGTTTCTGAATGTTTACCTTTAAGATTTGTATTACCAGTTAGTTATATGTGAAGTGAAGTTTTATAGAATTCCTTTTTGACTTGAAGATTGATATGTTACGATCTATTATGTAGTTTTGGAATTATTTAGATGTGTTTGATTTCAAGTTTTATATTATTTAATTTTCGAGTAAAACTTTGTCCTTATGGAAGCTAGAATCGACTGGCAAGTATTTAATCCTGTCAAAAATTAGTAAGTGATAACTATATGTATTTAGCCGTCGCACTATAGATAAGTTGTACAGGATTTCAACTGTCAATGAGACTGTCCCCATCTCGCCCCCCACCCGTAAGAGATAAAGAAATCAGGATTGTCACTATTCATCTCAGTGACCCCCAAACTGTAGATTAGACACTATTTTCGATTGTTTCTATATCTCGCTCCCCCCTAACACACCCCCCAAAAGGGTGATGAACATAAAAAAAATCGGAGTGTCACTATTCATTTCAGCGACCACGACAACTATGGATTCGATACTATTCTAGATTATTTGTATAGCTTACCCCCTCTCCCCTGCCCGTAAGGGTGCTAGGGGTGTCTTACCCCCACGCGGTTTGTCTCCTGATACTAAGTCATAAGTGTACCAAATTTGGTTGAAAATGCTCCATTTGTTTAGGAGCAGATGTAATACCTACATACAAACAATGACATATATATATATTATGTTTATAATTCATCCCCTTTCCATCCCCGCCCAAAGGAGTCCTATGAGTGTCTTACACGACAGTATATTTTTTCCAGATAGTAAGTCGTATGTGTACCAATTTTAGTTGGCAGCTCTGCCTAAACGTACGTGCATAATCTCGCTGCTGTAGAATCCTGGAGCTGACGTTGCCATGGTTACGGCCGTTTGTTTCTTTATCCGATTCCTAGAACAGAGGTAGTGTGGTTCCAATATCTCCAAAATGGTTGGTTTTAGGGCCCGTAGGGCTTACCGAGTTTTGTTATTTGCGCCAAGGGGCTTAAAATGAGCTTTGCCTCGTCCTTGTACGACAAATTCGATTTTGCCTATATTAGTCTATTATTTTTATATTCTTATATCTCCCTCCGTCGCCCTCCCCCCTCGAATTGTTTTGAAAATAAAATACAGCCCATGTTATTGGCAATGTAGCTTTGTATAGGTGAAGTAATTTTTCAAATCGGTTCAGTAGTTTTTGGGTTTATCCGTTACAAACAAATATACAAATTTTTCCTCTTTATAATATTAGTATAGAAAAGACTAGGTAAACGAATGATTGGGAATCTGGCATCTGGACGACTGCCACAAATGCAGGTCAGTGTTTATTGATGGATTGGATTGCATTGGATTGGATTGGATTGGATTGAATTGGATTGGATTGGATTGCGTACAGATTTCCACTGGCATTAAAAATACATCAGTATATCATCAGAAATTTCGAAGAGGACTTTTCCTCTTGGTGAAACCTACAACTTGACTTTTCATCTCATTTACCTTCATATCACTATCCGCTCTCCATCTTACAACATTGCCTAGGCCCCCTGCAGCCACTCACATTCTTGTAACTCATTCATTACTCTATATAGTATAACATTGTCCGCAAATAGCCTTATCTGTGATTGCAGTTCTTTACTCATATCATTTATATACACCAAGTGGGCCGCCAATGCGGTACTTTATACTTATAAGTGTCCCGCATGCAGTAATGATCCATTACTGTCATTGTGTGGTGATAGTACATAATCGGGAACACTGTAAGTACTTAGGTGTAAATACAAGGAATGATCTTCCTTGGGGTAATCATATTCACGATGGTAGATAAACAATGGACAGTGAATCTGCCTCCTGGGTCATAGCTGTAAACGCAGATTATTGATTGAATTTTTGTTTTATGGGAAATAAATATCCTAAAACTATCTTATAGCAAACATCAGTAGCTTATAGTTGTATTCTTACTCCTTAGACGGTGCAGGGGGTTTCTTTGATAGAAAACTTCGCAATTTACTTTCTGCGAACGGAAGAACTCCCCCTTCCAACTCCATTCACGTGACTGTCCACTGCCCGATTTCTCAGCGCAACGCAGCAGTAGGCTAGTAGCAGCGTAATGACTAGATCTCGGAATTTTAGGCAGTAATAGGTAAGAATGCAAATTAATTTGATTATTAGGAGGTGTCGTTTACGCGCTCTACCGTCCTGATCGGCCGTACCCCTAAGGTTTATGCAATACACATAGCTTAGCCGTTGTCCGGATTAAACTAACTTGTTACAATCATTATGTCCGCCTTGGTAGCATAACGGTTAGTGTTATTAGCTGCCGTCCTCGGGGGAACGGGTTCGATTCCCGGTACTCCCAGAAATTTGCTGTAAGTATGGCAGGAGGGCTGGTACGTGGTTGAAATGGTACATGCATCTCACCTCCTTTGGGGGTGTGCCTAAACATGGATGCATCACCTCGGTATGAGGACACGAGTTCTCTGTCCAGCTAAATGGTTAGCGTGCTGGCCTTTGGTCTAGAGAGTCCCGGGTTCGACTCCCGGTGGGGTCTGAGATTTTAACCTTCATTGGTTAATTCCGATGGCTCGGGGGCTGGGTGTGTGTGACGTCTTCAGCATTAGAATTCATCATAGGAAGGGCCCCATTCTCACAGACGCGCTGCTCACCTATACGGTGTCAACTCGTAAGAACTGCACCAGGCCTCTTCGGAGGCCACGCGACATTAATATTATTATTGTTACAGTTTTATGACACATAATTTTCAGGAAGAGTGACTATGACATGTACTACAATATTTTTAAAATTATATATACAATCTGCTTTACTTCGCACCGACACAGATAGGTCATATGGCGAATATGGGACAGGAAAGTTAGGAGTGGAAAGGAAGCGACCGTAGCCGCAATTAAAGTACAGGTCCATTATTTGCCTGGTATGGAAATTGGAAACCACGAAAAAACATCTTTAGCACTGCTGACAATGGGGTTCGAATCCACTATCTCCCGAATGCAAGCTAACAGCTACGAAACCCGAACCACACAGCCACTTGCTTGGTATCCTAGTTAATATTAAGTATGTACCACTTTTAAGTTTCATGCTGTACACAGATTAATAAATTCTTATTTATCCCCAAATGTGCTCCAGTTGGAATGGGAAGTTGTTCCTTTGAACGCCTCATTTCAGTATCGCTTTATCGTTAACCGACGACCAAAACTGTTACACCATTCGGTCACAAGATCAAAATGTCTCAATATAAAATGTCCCTATCCCATAAATGCTCGATTGGATTAATATTGGTGGATCTAGAGGGCCAATCGATGGTCGTAATTTCATTGGAGTTATCCTCCGACCACCTGCGTGCCACGACAGACCGGTGACCTTGCGCATTGTCCTGTTGAAACATGGCATCTCCGTCAGGGTACTCTAGGGCTAGAAAGGGATTCACATTGTTTGAAAGAATGTCCACATAACGTTCACCTGTCAGCGCTCCCTGCAGCCGATTAATGCGGCCTAATCGCCACCATGAGAACGATACCCAGACCAGAACTGAGCCACCTCCCGCCTGGACACAACCTTGTTGACACTCAGGATCCATAGCTTCATGGGGCATACGCCACACTCTCACGCGCCCGTCAGCTCGATACAACTAGAACCGGGATTCATCGGACCATACCACACGCCGCCACTGTTCCATGGTCCACTGCCGATGTTTGCGGGCCCATGCACGTCGTTTAGCTCTGTGTCGCGGTGTCAGCAAAGGGACAAGGTTGGTCGTCGGCTGGTGAAGCTTATGCGGTCCAGTTGCCTCCTTACAGTCCTGGTAGTAATTGGTTCCTGGCTTCCAACATTCAACTGGGCGGTGATCTGACTCACAGTAGCCCGTCGAGCGCCCAATAAGGTTCTGCCCAGGCGACGTGATGTTCGTTCGTTAAACAGCTGTTATCTTCTCGTGCGGTGGTTTACGCGGGTGGTAACATTCTCACTGCGGTATTGAAGATCTATTCTCGACACTGTTGACCTCGGAAACCAGAAATCGCGTGTGATCTCCGCAATGTTATGTCCCATGCGTCGTGCGCCGATGATCATCCCACGTTCAAAGTCGGTTAACTCGCGTCGTGTTGCCATCTTCACGACACTGGTGTCTGTGACAGACTGCTCAGCTACGCCGCAGCTAGCCGCAACGCTCAGGGGTCATACACGGCACATTTTCTAATGGATCATCCCTTCCTGTGACTTTTGTCACCTCAGTGTATATCACCGCAGGAACACTAGGTAGAAAATACACATAGTATATAATACCTATATATATTTATCAGTTAGTTATTAGTAATGGTAGTGTATGAGATATTTGTCCTGTTAGCACACTGACATGACACTACCAATCGTCACCTTCCTACAGTGTCAATGAAGTCGGTCTACATCCCTAGGACACTGAAAATACACCTTTTAATTAATTGATTCTTCGACTAAAGAAACGCATTTATTAAAATTTGAAATTATCTCTAATAAGTAAGGAATTGATTGGATACCTCATAGATACATATGTTTACAAGTAAGTGTTCGAGGTTTTCTTTTCTTCATGCCTATGAATTTACTGGCACTTATGGGCGGAATAACAACATTTTTAATTACTGTTATTACCGAGCTCGATAGCTGCAGTCGCTTAAGTGCAGCCAGTATCCAGTATTCGGAAGATAGTGGGTTCGAGCCCCACTGTCGGCAGCCCTGAAGATGGTTTTCCGTGGTTTCCCATTTCCATACCAAGCAAATGCTGGGGCTGTACCTTAATTAAGGCCACGGCCGGTTCCTTCCCAGTCCTAGCCCCTTCCTGTCCCATAGTCGCCGTAAGACCTATCTGTGTCGGTGCGACGTAAAGCCAATAGGAAAAAAATACTGTTATTGAGGAGAATTCGGTTCGAAGGGACTTCGAAGACACTGACATTAACCAGCACTGTGATTTGTAAAACATTTGAACGTGCTTCTACAAGTTTCTAGAACCACTTCGATCTTGGGTGCATTGCTGGTGATAGTAACTTCAGAACTAAATTGAAATGATTAATAAGGACTCTTTCCGTTGTCTAATGCTGACAATAAAGGCTCGGGGTTCGATTTATATCTCTTAGTACAGTTTAGTGAAAGGTTTACCAGTCTCGAGAGGACAAACTGAAACTAGTTTAATACTTCGTGGGACAGAGGAGTGGGAAACGCTCAGTACGTCGATACTATATCAGTTAAGACCCATGAATGGGGGAGAATAATGTAACGTTCTGCTCCGAGTGGGCGATAATAACGTAATGGGTACTTATAATGTGTGTACATTAGGTAACGTTGCATAAAGTGTGAGTAATAATCATACGCATTACATATAGCCTACCAGCCGTACATGGATGATAGTTATTGTTGTAACCAAGGTTGAAATTTACAAACACAACTTTTATTTGCTTCACTTTATGATATTTACATAAATAACTGAAATTTATTTTGAAGCAAAAAGGAATATTGAATCTTGAGAAAAGTCTGTCTTTATACAATATGTACAGGTTTACAGTCTTTATATACACTTCTATCTTGAAAAGATAGTCTTTGTGAATTGACACGTTGATAGTCGAGAACTATCTGGCACACTAACATGAATGTCTTTGAGAGTCCTTGTTTGTTGAAGTGCCTGAATTCCTAAAAAGCAAGTTCAATTGATTGAAGAAATTCCACCTAGCGAAACTAAGGGAGCTTGCATAAATTAGGGAATGAGAATGGCTTGTAAAAGAATTACGGAACATAGGCAGAGGAAACAGGAAAGGGAGCGGTGACCAGAGGTGAGACCTCGTACTGCCAGAAATTCAGTCCACCTGGTCGAAGCACATTTTCAAGAGGAGTAGCCTCCGTGCTCGACGTAGGGTGTATTCTGGAGCTGGACACCGGGGCAAGTGGGCGATTGAGCAGGCAGGGAGCTCCTATTTATAGTACACTCGATGGTCAGGCACGCGCACTGAGGGCTGCGCGTCGAAGCTAGCAGAATGATACACAGGCGCGCGTGGAGCTGGCTGGCGGAGGCGAGAAGAGAGCGCCGGACATACAACACCCTCCCCTCCTAAATACGCCGGTATGGCGTGAAACGGCGGCGGCGCTGGCGGCGACTGCGATGCTGGGGCGGAGCTGCTGATTTCTCTGTTGTATTGTCCGGAGCTGGAACTGGGCGGAGTGGCGCTGTCTCGTCCTGAAAGGAACCCATTGTTATTAAATGATCTAAAGCGCGTTCAGCAATAGATTTATCAGGTTTAGCAATAGCATCAATAGCTGGACAGGGGCGGTAGCGCAGACGTATCTGATCTTGATGGCGGCAGATACGTTTCTCCATAGTCTGTATCTCGTATAGACGATGACCCAAAGATCTGCAGATGACTCCAGGTATCCAGAGTGGGTTGGATTTGAATGTCCTGGTGTAGACCTTGTCGTTGAGGGAGAACTTCGTTGGTGATGTCTTATGCTGGGCCGGAAGAGGCTGTAACAGAGAAAGTAAAGTTCTGTGAGGTCGTCCATGGAGCTTCTGTGCAGGAGTGATATTATCAGCGCCGGGTAGAGTTCTGTAGTTGTTTAAGAGTTGGAGCAAGGCTTGGTCTTTATTTAAGCCTGAAGAGACAGCTTTCTTCATACTTCTTTTAAATGTTTGTACGAAGCGTTCAGCTTCACCATTAGATTGAGGGTGAAAAGGTGGTGCTAGGATATGACGAATGCCATTATGTGTACAAAAGTTCTGAAAAGCAGTAGCTGTAAATTGAGGTCCGTTGTCCGAAATGAGTACTTGTGGTAAACCTTCTGTAGTAAAGATTTTCTGGAGAGCACGAATGGTAGCTTCGGTTGTAGTAGTCGAATGCATATCCACGACATATGGAAAGTTTGACAGGGAATCGATGACTATTAACCACATGGAATTGAGGAAAGGACCTGCGAAATCGATGTGAACTCGTTCCCATGGAGTAGTAGCAGGAGGCCATGAAGCAAGATCAGAAGACGGGGCGTTCTGATTCGTTTGACATTGCTCACAATGACGTATTAGCTTTTCGATGGCAGCATCAATACCGGGCCAGTAGCAGTGTTGACGGGCGAGTTGCTTTGTTCTGGAGATACCCCAATGGCTTTGGTGTAATAATGCGAGAACTTGTTTCTGTAGGCTAAGTGGGATAACCACTCGGAAGATGGTGCCTGCTTCTAGTAATACAACTCCGGCACGAGTCGTGAGAAGATGCTGCATACGATGATAAGGTGCCAGGTGGGCAGGAAGTGTGCTCTGAAGAGGCCAACCGTTGCGGATGTAAGTACGTACAGTAGCAAGTGTACTGTCCTTATCCGTAGCTTTAGCTATGCAGGTAGCATCTATAGGAAAACTGGATACAGTATCTTCAAGTTCTATGTCCAACTGAAGACATTCAGATTCTTGAGAATCGAAGGCAGTATCAGGACCAACGGGTAAGCGGGAGAGGGCATCAGCATTACAATGCTGGGATGTGGCTCGATATACAATCTGATAGGAATAATCAGAAAGGAACATGGACCATCTTTGAAGCTTTCTGAGGGAATTCTCTGGGATCTTATTACCAGGATGGAATAAGTGTACGAGAGGCTTATGATCGGTAATGATCAGGAAATGGTTGCCATAGAGATATTCATTGAAACGGCGAATACCAAAGATGATGGCTAAAGCTTCTTTATCTGTGAGTATCGACGTTGATGGTCATTAAGTGTTTTCGAAGCGAAGGCGATGGGGCGTTCTTGTCCATGACGATCCTTCTGGGAGAGAACGGCACCGACACCGTAGTCTGAAGCGTCAGTAGCTAGCGTGATGATCTTGTCGGGCTGAAAATGAGTGAGTTGTATAGCTTGAATTAAGGCGTTGTTGATTGTTTTCCATGCCTGTTGGCATTGCGGAGTCCACTGAAACTTAACACCTTTTTTACGTAGAGCGTTTAATGGAGCTGCCACTGTAGCGAAGCGTGGAATGAACTTATTATAATAGTTCGCTTTGCCTATGAAGGACTGAAGCTGCTTGAGGTTCTGAGGTGCTGGCATGTTTACTATCGCTGAGACATTCTGTGTACTAGGACGAATTCCATTCTTATCAAGTATATGTCCTAAGTAGTGAACTTGAGGCTGAAAGAAGGTACATTTAGTGAGATTCGCTCGTAGGCCATTGTCTTTCAATTTCTGGAGAAGGAGGCGTAGATTGGTTAGATGTTCCTGATGATCTTTTCCAGTAACAATAATATCATCCAGGTAGTTAGCACAACCGGGAATGGAGGCGGTGAGTTGAGCCAAATAGCGCTGAAAAATAGCCGCTGAGGATGAAACACCGAATGGGAGCCGCTGGAGCTGGAGCAGTCCGAGAGGAGTGTTGAGTGTGAGAAATTTCTTAGATTCTTCGTCTAAAAGTAGCTGGAGATATGCTTCTTTAAGATCAACTCGAGAGAAGAATTGTCCTCCAGAGAGACGACGGAATAAGTCTTCTGGACGTGGAATAGGAAAGATATCTGTGTCGAGTTGTGCGTTGACTGTAGATCGAAAATCGCCACAAAGTCGAACATTACCATCAGGTTTCTTGATTACCACGAGTGGAGTAGCCCATTGACTAGAAGTAACTGGTACAACAATTCCAGTTTGTATCCATCTTTCTAATTCTTTCGTGACCTGGTCTTGAAGTGCTAGGGGTACTGGACGTGCTTTGAGGAAGCGAGGCTTAGCTCCGGATTTCAGCTGTATGTGAGCTGTATAGTCTTTTGCTGTTCCGAGCTGAGAGTCGAAGACTTCAGGAAACTGCGCTAGGAGAGCGGTAACGTCAGAAGTAGGATGCAATGTAGATACGACGTTAATGTTGTCATGTATCTGGAAACCAAATAAGTTAAATAGATCCATGCCCATAATGTTTGATGCAGTGTAGTTGTTAACTACGAGAAGAGGAATGGCCTTCTGAATTCCTTTATAACTAGCCTGAAGCTTGATTTGACCTTTGATGTCAATTTTCTTCTTGTTAAATGTCACGAGCTGGATGTCAGCTGGAGAGCATGAAGGTGAACCTAAGTCGTGGTAGGTAGTCAGGTTAATAATAGAGACAGGTGATCCAGTGTCTAATTGAAAATCGACAGATCGATCAGAGAATGAGAGAGGAATGATGATTTTGTGAGAATCCTTTGTGGGAAGAATAAGATTGATCTGGTCAACTTCCATGTCTTGGCGGGGCTGGATATGCTTCCGGCGTGCTGCAGTAGTCTTAGCAGGGCGGAGCGAACTTTGACAGACAGTCTTAATGTGTCCAAGTTTATTGCATCGTTCACAAGTAGCTTTGAAAAAACGACAGTCACGACGTTCATGATGCTTGAAACAACCTCGGCAGGAAGGCAGGAGTTTCGAGGTGCTTTTAGAATTGGGCTTCCGTGTAGCATTACGAGAGGGAACCTGGCGAGAATGCTTGGTGGAGAGCGCCTTATCCGTACGGTTCACTGTAGCAGAGGACTTGCGGGCCTGAGGCGAGACTTGTGCAACTTCGTGTGGAGAAGCTATGGCTGCGGCAGTCTTGGTAGTAAGCTCATAAACCGTAGCAATACGCTGGACGTCTTCTAAAGAAGGGTTACTCTGCTTGACAGCGTCAAAACGTATTTTGTCTTCAGGAGTATGTAAAATTATCATGTCCCGAATGAGAGAATCAGTGTAGGATGAACCACAACCGTCCTTGGAGCAGATGAACTGGCAGGGTTTAGCTAGACCACGCAATTCAGTAATCCATTCAGTATGTGTCTGATGGGGTTGCTTTCTGCACTGAAAAAATTTATAGCGAGCAGCCACTATGTGAGGAGCTTTGGCATAGTGTTCCGTGAGACGGGCCAAGAGCTGCGTGAAGGGTACCTCAGATAAGTGTTCTTCCGGACTTAATTTACGTAGTAATTCACACGTAGCATTGCCAACCGAACGAAGAAATAGTGCGCGGCGGCGGTGATCATCAGGGACAGAATGGCAGATGAAATGCTGTTGTAAACGGGCTAAATAAACTGACCATTCTTCCTTAGCCGGATCAAAAGCAGAGAACGGAGGAATAGCTGATGGCTGTGTAGAGACAGAAATAGCTTGAATAGCCTGAAGTAATGCTGCCTGTTGTTGTTGCATAAACTGTTGTTGTTGCTGCTGTAAGGCTTGGAAGACCGTAGCTAGTTGTTCCGCAGTAGCCATTGCGAGATGCGTGCAAGAAAGAGTAAGGTAAGCTGTGTGTCAGAACTGGTTGGAGTGTCGTTGTTGTTGAGCACTTCGCCGTAGAGTTGACAACTGGGCCTGTTGAATTGTAGTGTCGTGTTTACCTCGTCGCTATAGAGTTGGCGATTGGGGCTGATGACGTGTAGTTTGTGGCTATTTTACTTCGTCGCCATAGAGTTGGCAACTGGGGTCGAAGAATTGTAGGTTGTTGCGTTTTTACCTCGTCGCCATAGAGTTGGCAACTAGGGTCGAAGAATTATAGAGTTGCTTTTACCTCGTCGCCATAGAGTTGTGTTGTAACCAAGGTTGAAATTTACAAACACAACTTTTATTTGCTTCACTTTATGATATTTACATAAATAACTGAAATTTATTTTGAAGCAAAAAGGAATATTGAATCTTGAGAAAAGTCTGTCTTTATACAATATGTACAGGTTTACAGTCTTTATATACACTTCTATCTTGAAAAGATAGTCTTTGTGAATTGACACGTTGATAGTCGAGAACTATCTGGCACACTAACATGAATGTCTTTGAGAGTCCTTGTTTGTTGAAGTGCCTGAATTCCTAAAAAGCAAGTTCAATTGATTGAAGAAATTCCACCTAGCGAAACTAAGGGAGCTTGCATAAATTAGGGAATGAGAATGGCTTGTAAAAGAATTACGGAACATAGGCAGAGGAAACAGGAAAGGGAGCGGTGACCAGAGGTGAGACCTCGTACTGCCAGAAATTCAGTCCACCTGGTCGAAGCACATTTTCAAGAGGAGTAGCCTCCGTGCTCGACGTAGGGTGTATTCTGGAGCTGGACACCGGGGCAAGTGGGCGATTGAGCAGGCAGGGAGCTCCTATTTATAGTACACTCGATGGTCAGGCACGCGCACTGAGGGCTGCGCGTCGAAGCTAGCAGAATGATACACAGGCGCGCGTGGAGCTGGCTGGCGGAGGCGAGAAGAGAGCGCCGGACATACAACAGTTATCATAGCCAGGATGATTTCGACAAATGTGTTGTGATATAACAATAACAGTCTCATATATAAAGTAACGAATGTTTGCCTCATAAGGACGATGTACATTAATGTGTGTATATCATTATCACATCACCTTAATACAGATTAATTATGAATTATGCACATAATAAATAGCTATCGGTATCGAATTTTTCCTCGACGGCTGCAGCTAGTCCGATGACTCTTATCTCCTGGTAATGTAGGTCCTACGACGACTAGCATTTCCTAATCTTATGCCTGAGGCAGACCAGCGTGTCGTGCAATGGCAAGATATAATATATTCTAATTTATATGAGAGGATCAGAAAATATAATAGCTATAAATGTTACCAATCATTGAATAAACGAAATCTAGATGGCTGATTTAATAAATAGTTGGAGGAAATACAATCGTTGAACATTCCTTTCGACTATCTTGAGATTACCTCTGTAACCATGACGTACCTTCCTGTATCCTATTCTTCCAATCTCGTATAACAATGGATAGTTTCAAGTTCAAATCAAACCATAGAGAGACTGAGTCTCGTAATATACATATTTAAATTACAGAATTGACAATTAAATAAGTTAGTTCACGTCTTTCCGATAAACTAAATTCAATGTAAATGTATTAAATGACAGTTCAAAACCATCCGAAAATTTATATAGAAAATTGGAATTGGAATTTCTGACTGGGTTGGTAGATATTATCCATTCACCTTTTCCCCCGTGCAGTTTCATGAATAAGTCACGCAAGGGATGAGCTAGCCTTTCTTTCACGAATGAAATATAAAATTAAAATATATACACGATAGCAGCATGAAGAAATTCACCAAAATGTGAAAGGGATTTCCAATAGCCTCGTTGGCAAGGTTACGGATCAACACACATTAAATTAACCAAAAGGAATTCCGTAATCTCATAAATATAGATCTTTTCAAAATAACATAAATGCAGAAATAACCATATCAACAAGGACAACAAAACTGCATACCATAGGTATGCCTGCAGAATACAATCAAACCAAGTGGCATGAACCAACATTCTCCTAGAATTGGTAAAATGACATCCCAGAACTATCATATTCAACTCAAAAGCCACATTCCAAATATCGGGAAACCTCAGGATCGTTCCTTCGTTTCAAGCTGAAATTGCCAATACTACCATGCACTAATCTACGCACATAGACACACAACTCCGTTTATCTCGGAATCTCTGGATCAAGCAGTCACAAAACATAAGTATGTGTAATTCACAAACAAGAAAGCTCGGGCAGAACATCAACACGTCGTTTCCTGCACTATCTCATGTGGTTTATATCGAAGATTTAATCCATTATTATCTAACATTCCTATTTGTCATTAATATAACGGCCTGTAACTTCTCATTTACGAAGAACCTGTTCTCAGTATTTCTCTGTTTGCACATTCATATTACCATCAATTACGAACACTCTACATTATCAACTCACATCTCCGTGATATCACGAAGATCTGAACCTCATCTCAACCTTCATAACACTATTCCATAGAAACATTCGTACGCTTTATGAAATTAATGTAGATAACAGACAATTACATACATATGACTATTAGTCTAATTAAAATGACTCTTTGACCCGAGGTTGCCTTATAAACGATCCCGAAACTAATGTTCCGTCTTCCAAAGTAAATACCTGTGTTAAGTAAAACGGCATAACATAGCTGCTCAATTGACCTGATGAACGTAATAAATAATCCCGAACTGAATATGATAATATAATATGTAAATCCTGAAATAATTACTTTTAAAAGATACTCATGACTTGTGGTTGAAGATTATCATCCCTCTGTAACTGTTATCATTCTGGATGAACCTATTGTCTCATTCACATTCCATAAAATTGCATTATGTTCACACTAAAATGAAACACATACTCACATTGCTATACTATATCCTGAAAGAAAAACTAGCTAGAAATAAGATTAATTTATGACTTATCGTTCCTCCATTCCTCCACCAGGGTTGGGTGTAGAATAACGTCCCCTCATCGTGGCGGCCTGCTCCTCGGAAATGTACTCTATATTGATAGTTTTGGACGTATTATACACCACTGGTAGCCCTTGAAATCCTATTCTGGTGCACTGTATATGAATAACAGGTATTACCAACATGTTCGCACTGTTCAAAAGACGACTATCACTATTTCACTCCACAAGTAATTTATACTTCCCTCACACGATGTTCAGATATCTATTAGACCGTAATTTTTAAAACAACACTGTTCTGATTGTACATTCACTAAAGGTGAAGGAGCCGAGGTTAGGAATACTGGAAACCTTTATCTTCTACTCCTCCAAGGCCTGCCATGGGCTGTGCGAAGGTGTGGCTTTACTTTGTAAGCAGATCTTAAGTACGGAACAAAAGTGGCCAACAGAACACTGGAATTCCACCGGAGTCCAGTTAGCCATTTTAGTTCCGTATTGGACATCTCTTTAGAATGTACTTTACATGTTCTAATAAGCTGGAAGTCTATTTCAATTACATTGCGATTGTGAAGGCTAAATATTCAGCGAAAGAATATGTGATTGAGTCGGAGAAAAATGTACACACGGGACTCCTAAAAGTGAATGCTAAACATTCGGTCCTGTTAAAATACAGATCCCGAGTATACTTCGAATTTAATTCACAACAAACAAAAATAACATAATTGTCGTGTATTGTATGAATATCTTATTCGATAAAAACCAAAAGAACATTTATAACAAAAGTATAATGAGAACCAAACCAAACCCCATGGCGCAACAGCCTCGAAAAGCCTGGTCCTACAAAGCGACCGCTGCAGATACGAGGTGTTGTGTGGTCAGCATGACGAATTCTCACGGCCGTTATTCTTGACTTTCTAGATCGAGGCCAGCCTCTCACCGTCAGATAGTTCCTCAACTGTAGTCACGTAGGCTGAGTGATCACGAACCAGCCCTGAGATCCAGGTAAAAGTCCCTGACCTGGCCGGGCCGGGAATCGAACTCGGGACCTCCGGGTACGAGGCAGGCACGCTACCCCTAAATCGCAGGACCGGCACAGTAACAGGATTGTGTATTAAAATTCCTAAGACAATTAGTCATCAATGAGCTGAATTTATGGCTGTTACCCAAGTGGCAAATTCGATATTAGTTGTTTACCTAGCCTTCCCTTAAAATATTTCAAAGAGCTTAGAAAATTTTCGATACATTATTCCAATCCCTTATTCATGTAAGGGTGTTCATATGCATTTTCTTTGGACTAGAACGAATTCAGTACGGCCAGCTAAGTGTATGCCGAGGAAACGTCTAACGACATTATCTCAGAGCTCAATTATAATGCCTACAGCGAAAGTGCAAAATGTGTTTCGTTCTTTGTGGTACTACCAAATTTGGAGGAATTAATGCATCTGGATTAAATTTCACACACAATTAGAGTATGACTTGGAATAACATGTAGGCTACTTATTACCACGATGTCTCTTAGTGAAAGAATATCTTATGATGCAAGTCGGAGGAAAATATACACTTGGAGCGAATGCGCTGCCTAAACGTTTTCTCCTAGTCGAACATAGAGAGCACAACGTGTACTTAGAATTCAGTTTCCTAGAAGAGAGTTCATATATATATTTACTACCTAACTCAGCCTGTTTTCCTGGAAAATATCCTTGTATATGTCTTGGATGATATTTTCTCTCACTAAACAGAAATAATGCACAAACTGTTTGTCTTATCAAAAGGGATTAATTTCAGAGACCGTAATTTTTAAAACAACACTGTTCTGATTGTACATTCACTAAAGATGAAGGAGCCGAGGTTAGGAATACTGGAAACCTTTATCTTCTACTCCTCCAAGGCCTGCCATGGGCTGTGCGAAGGTGTGGCTTTACTTTGTAAGCAGATCTTAAGTACGGAACAAAAGTGGCCAACAGAACACTGGAATTCCACCGGAGTCCAGTTAGCCATTCTCACCTAGGTATACTAATCACGGGTACTGGAAACCCACAGTGAACCACTCTCTTCTGCTACTAATCACAAACCTATAGTGTACCTAATATAGTGGTACTAATCGCAAGTAAGGGCTACTCACGGTGTTCACCGGGTGATGGTACTGATCACAAGTAGTTTCATGGTTCTATTACAATCATCCCTTGGTCGCCCCTTTTAGTCTTCTCTTACGACAGGCAGGGGATACCGTGGATGTATTCTTCGTCTGCGTCCCCCACCCACAGCGAGTGACAATGAATGAATGAATTGATAGACGTTCGTAAATTTTAGTTTAGTAAATTTGGATATTATAATTATGATATAAGTTATTCATATTGCTATATCACATCAAAATTGAATGGGACTGCTGTGCATTTTGAGCCAGTGCTGTTTATGCGGATGAATTGTTACTGCGCACAATTTTCTCATCACATGCATTTTGTGTATGGTTGTTATAATCCAGAATTATTCGGATTTTCCTATAATGGAATTGAGAGTTTAATGAAAAACCAGCGACATAAAGCAACTTGCAAAAGAAAAATGCAGAAAAAAACACTCAAAATGAAAGTAATACGCCTGCGGAGGACACCCAGTGATCGAAAAGAAAAGTATTTGAATGCCTGCCCTGCATGGCATCAACGCATTTTATTTCTCAGTTCCATCGTGTTGGTGTTTGGGTGCGAAGTTTCGTTCTTCCGGTGCTCTCATACGGTTCAAAGTCTCCTTTATGAAACTCCACCCCACTACCCACCTGTAATTCCCATAATATTGCCATGCTATGTAAAGCGGCTTTTACGTTATCTCAAACTACTCTGTCCACTTATTTTCCACACGTTCGAAGTCATATTTTTGTAGTCTTTGGTCGTGTCACGGAAAATCAATAACCCAGCGCATGCGCTCTGCGCCTGTTCAGTAAACTCATCTGTGAAGCGACATATCGACAGAAATTTATGAAAATTGAAAAAATAGAGTTCAATTGTCATCGAGCATAAACAGTCGTATATTCTAAGACGAAAACCCTCGACAATGAAAGACGATGGTGGTGATGATGCTTGTTGTTTAAAAGGCCTAACATATAGATCATCGGCCCTAATGGTATGACATTTCATGACAATTTATAAGTTCAAAATCATCCACTGACCAGAATAAAAATGTGATGAAGAATGTATGGAGATTATAAAACAAACTAGTGTCTTAATTATTACTATTATAGGCTCGTTGTGATATTATGTGCGAAATTATAACTGCGCTGGTGAAGCCGTTGGTAGAAGTTAGTCGGAAATATATGCTGATAAAAACGGGACATTATTCTACTATGTCTGAGTACTAAGGATATAATATTGTCTTCGTTGTAAAACTAACTACATACACTGGAACATACAACATCCTCAAGAATTGTGGTCAGTAGCACCAGGGTATAATATGTGCATACTGAAGAGTTGTTGTGTTAATGATTAATGTGTCACGGACATCGGCGATCAGATGGCACTCAGAA
Source organism: Anabrus simplex (assembly GCF_040414725.1). NCBI lineage: Eukaryota > Metazoa > Arthropoda > Insecta > Orthoptera > Tettigoniidae > Anabrus > Anabrus simplex. The sequence goes on from NC_090265.1 coordinate 905,414,422, forward strand.
GGCCTGTCCGTGCGCGCTCTGTTTTGACTCTGCAGGCAATAACTGTGCTGAGGTTAGGTGAACAGTGTTTGCAACATTCATTCTTTACAGTCATGCCCCGCCGTCGAATACGTGCTCCTAATGAACAACTGCAGCCTTTTGAATGATGTCACATTGTGGGCCTGCGGGAATCTTGATGGATATATCGGCGAATTGCAGCACATTGGGAATGTATCGGTGGTGTGTCTCCGATTTCACCATTGGTCTGTGAAAAATTCCTACAAGGCTTCGGATGTCCGCGTATTATATACGCACGTCAAGATCGACGCCTTGTGCGAGTAGCGGTGGCCGACCGAACATCATCCAGGAACGGAATCTCGTCATATGTTGCACCTGCTGTGTCAGCGAGGACCATAGGGAACCGTCTGCTTGCAGCAAGATTACGACTACGCGTGCCTCCGACCAGTTTACTGCTGACACCACGACACCGCCAAGCACGGCTGCTCTGGTGTCGTGTAAGAGTCGACTGAAGAGGGTTGTTGTCTTCAGTGATGCGAGTAGGTTCTGTTTGTATGCAAATGATGACGTACACATGTACGGCGTAACATGATGAGCGACCTATTCCAAGTGCGTTCGCCCACGGCACCCAAGTCCCACTCCAGGCTTCACTCTGTGGGGGGCCATCAGTTAGAACTCGCGGTCACAGTTGGTGTTTCTGCAGGGTAACGGAACCAGTGCCCCGTCCTACTGCAATTCCTTCGACAGGAAAGTAATGTGATTTTTGAGAAGGGTAGTGCACGGCCACATACAGCTGATGCGACACTACGTGCTCTGTGTGGTATGATACAACCGTCAAGATCAACGGATCTCTCGCCAGTTGAACACGTATGGGAAATGATGAAGCGGGAACTTATGCGTTTTCCATAGCCTGGAAGAACCATTGCCGAATTGCATCAAAAGGTGCATGCGCGAATACATTACTGCGTTGACAGCAGAGGGGGTGCACTGTGTATTGATGCGACTGTTTGGGTACCTTTTACTGTGACATGAGTGTTCCATTTGGCCTGAATTTGTAATCATAGCTGCCTCTGTGGATCAGTGGTAGAGTGTCGGCCTCCGGATCCCAAGATAGCGGGTTCAAACCCGGCAGAGGTCGTCGGATTTTTGAAGGGCGGAAAAAAGTCCATTCGACACTCCATGCCGTACGATGTTGGCATGTAAAAGATCTCTGGTGACACATTTGGTGTTTACCCGACAAACATCATTAAATATCAGCCATAGACGCCCAAGAGAGTTTCGGTTTCCTCGGTCTGCCATCTAGTGGGCCTAGAGTAAATCGGAACGTCGAAATTGAAGAGCAGACAGCCAGATGGCGTCAAATTGAAATGTTTGCACACGGTAGCTGAGGCCATACGATTATTATTATTATTATTATTATTATTATTATTATTATTATTATTATTATTATTATTATTATTATTTGTAATCACATACTAATGCAACGACGAACTACCTGTCACATCGCTTGTGAATAATATGACCTTGTCCCTGAGGATGTTTCATGCTTTTGGCAGTGTAGTTACTATGAAATTAGTTTTTGTAATGATCCTACCCTCCACATAGAAAGACATACGTAGTGGAAACTTATTTCCCATTCAGTAGATATCAGTAGGGAATCGGCGTTGGTGAACGACAGATAATTATTTTATCATACAAATTATCAGCAAGATCTATTCAACAGTCTGAATATATAGTATAGGCTGTGGAATATCTGGTAACTCCATTACTGAGCAATGTTCAGAGGAGTTAACTCCTTTTCCAAACTCTTTAGTTTGAAAACATTTTCTTGAGGTTTAGAGTTTACGATTCAAGTAACTTTTGAAACGTGACCAGACGCCGTAAAGATTCTTAGGACATTTCCCAGTCGTGATGCATAAAGTAACTTGTTCTAGTCAAGCGAGGAGAGGATAATGGAGCTATTTGTAAAGAACTTTTGCAGTGAAAAATTTAAAGAATGAACCTTTCATAACTGCTCGATGTATACTCTTTCAAGGAATTAGTTTACACATGGAATAAAGGAGTGCTCAATAAGTGACTTCGTTATGTAGACGGTCAGGACCTTGCCTCCTGAGAGTCAGACTGCCAGAGTTAGTTGATGTTTGGGAGTAGATTTACTTGAAGCTTGAGTAACTTTTAGGGGTCCACCTCCGTAGAGTAACGGTTATCGCTAGTAGCTGTCGTCCTCGGAGACCTGGGTTAGATTCCCGGTATTGACAAAGATTTAAGAATGGGAGAAGGCTGGTATGTGGTTGAAGAAGGGTACACGCAATTCACTTCCATTCGGGGGTGTTCCTTTATATAGCTGCACCACCTCGGTGTGAGGACACGAGTTTACAAACTTTTGGGAGGAAATTGCGACCCTCCGGTAATCAAGTACGATTAGTTCGAGGGATGTATAGACAAAATACTAGTAAATGTGGCAAATGACTCACTCAGTCCTTTCTTATATAAGATTTTAAAACAGTTCAATAGAAATTATCATTTGGATTACAGGCGTCATAACTTTCACATGTGGTGTACGCACGTTTCCTTCAAGATTACTACTATTAAGATATGCATGCGTATTAATGGCTCACTAGCTTTCTCATTACCGAACGAGTTGGTCGAGCGCGCAGCTGTGAGCTTGTATTCGGGAGATAGTGGGTTCAAGCAAGAATACATTTATTTATAGCCTAGATTGTAGTGCATCACTCCTCGACTTTACGTACCGATTTTCATCAAATTCTCTTCAGCCATTTTCTCGTGATTCCCGTACATACATACATACATACATACATACATACATACATACATACATACATACATACATACATACATACATACATACATAAATGATGGAGAAAATAGTGCATAAGTTCCCGCTTCATCATTTCCCATACCCGTCCAATTGGCGAGGGATGCGGTGATCTTGCTGGCCAGGGCGTTTGTTGCATACCACGTAGAGCACGTAACGTCACACCAGCTCTATGTGGAGGTGCACTGCCCTTCTGAAAAAAATGATATTACCTACCCGTGAAAGGAATTGCAGTAGCACGGAGACAACAACCTGTGCAATGTAGCTGGCACTGGTTCCGTTACCCTGCAGAATGTGCAAGATGAGTGAGACAACGTATTGCAGGATGCCATTTGGCACCTTTATGATCATTTGCATGCGCGAATACACGCCTGCGTTGCCGCCATGGGGGGTGCACTGTGTGTTGATGCGACAGTTTGGCCACCCTTTACTGTGACATGTGTTTTTCATTTGGCCCGAATTTGTAATCATATAGGCCTACTCCCGTAATGATGAACGACGGATACACAAATACCATTCTTTTTAAATTCTGAGCAGTGTACAGACAAAACTTTTATTTTATATATATTCTGCCCGTTTAAGACACGACTAACACATTAGAGACACGAGACACCCTCAGGGGTGCTCAGTAATGGATTGACATGTTCCATAAAAGAAATGGTGTGTATCAAGGAGATGGGCAGATATCAGTAAATAATGAACCATCGAAATACAAATCAATGGTGGATGATTTATTACAAAATAATTCCGTCCTTCTAAGAATTATGATTGTGTGAGATGATCACTAAAAATTTTAATTTTACGTTAATTCTTGCTGTACATCCAAAAAATTAAAGCAAATGGGATGGTACATGTTAATGAATTCTTATTAATTCTGACAAAATTTGTTTTCATAAAATCATATTTATCGAATATTATTTTGAATGTTAAATTTGATTTTTGCTTAGAGAACGATGCTCGTACGCATGTCAAATCATGCTGGAAAATCTGGAACAAGATTATAATGCTTATGTTACATGACTGGTCAAAAAGATGAAAATGCAAACAAACAAAAAAAATAATAAATTTCCTCTTTTAAACTTAATTTCACTAGCTAATTATTTCTCCAATTTAGCTGGACCTTTCAGTGATTATCTGTTCAGCGTAACCTCAGAATACGCGTGACTTTACGTGATAAAATTAAGCAAGAAAGAAAAATATTTTAATTAAATTAAATCTTTAACCATGTGTCGTGACCTTAACACAACGCCGAAACTCAGAACAACGGTGGTAGCACACACATCAATAATTCACAATAAAAATAAAATCACTCAACCATTGGAAATAACAAAATAAAAATGCACGTACTAAGTCTCCCGTTACCATCATCCACCAAGGAAAGAATTGTAACCAACTACATCTAAGGATACTATTTTACAAATATACACACACGTCCACACGTTATCCGTCCATTTCATGGAAATGGAAGACTCCAATAAATAATGGTTTGCACCTATAAGTAATCCATCTAGTACAAGTAGTCTGGGTAATGGTGACTAATAATATCGTCGATATCTGCATCGAACTCAGGACATCACCAAAATTTGTCAAATGTCGAGGAATTGAGTAATATTATACAGCTACGATTTTGATATTATTGCGATGACGCTCATCCAGTATGACAGAAAGGCTCTAACCATCTCATACACTCAATTTTATTTTGTAGGAAGACATGTGGTTTACCTCGTGGTTTAATATTCTATGAAGACGCTCTCGCCTATGGTTCTCTCACGAAAACAACTACTCGTAAATACATCAAAATGACGATAAATTATTCCTAAATATCCATTCATTATTGCACACAACATCGCAGAAAATAGGTTACATGTGCTTCTGTTCATAGGGACGCGAAGTTTCGCCCCCAAATAGCACATAAAATCACCATAATCCATGCAACATTTCTCCACATGGCACAACGTGAGAGGTACAATATCGAAAATAATTCGCCACATCCGTCCAACATATCACGAGAAAATCCTCGAAAATGACTGGAACCACACGTAAATATAATAATCAGACAATGTTCTCGCTTAAAAGTATGAAATTGAATCCAAAAGAAAGCTACCCGTATCGTTAGCGTAACACTAATATGTCAGATGAGCCTGCTCTCTATGAAAAATGTAGCAAACACTTTGGGTAAAATATAGGAGAAATACATTCCGAAGAATAAAAATATCACGCGCGCATAATCCTCAATATTATAGTAATTGAATGGAAACGTAATATTCTTTAAGGATTAGCCGATGGCTGACATTTAAACCAGATACTTGTCTGATGACATGACTTATTGAAACCCGCTTGGTCGATGATGTTGACATACCGTCATCACACACTTTAAGATCGTGTAGTAGGATAAAATACAAATTCAAAGTCGTATAACACAAGAAAATAGCATGGTAAAGATACTAGAAATCTACTCAAACTACTGCTCAATCAATAATCCCTTCAAGAAGAAAGTTAATTAATTACCGCTACATAGAACAGATAATACCCAGTATAAATGAAATGTCGACTTAACTTGGATGTCTTGATGACCCTGGTCTCCTTCTAGGCTGGATTCATGGCATTAGGACGCTGTAGGCATTGGTCCTATCTTTTAGTACTGCATCCTGAAGTGGGCGATGACTCCGGGCCACACGAATTTCTTTAGGTCTGCATTGCCTTGGCCGGTATCGAACTGGTACTGCTTGATGTGCACTGAAACTTTCACAAAAATGTTAGTACAAATTCACAACTGACATGTAATGATACGTACTTTCTTTCTAGACACTATTGACGTTTGCTATGACTGTAGATGGTCCGTTAAACTGCCAAGAAATGACACTGTTCTCCTCGTGGTGCAAGTACCAGCTGCCCAGGTCTATAAAAGACCTCCCTGCGTAGTGAGCTTCTGAGCAACTCGTGTAACCAGCAGATAAGCAAGAGTAAGAAATTCTAGTTCGGTTTGCCACCTATATTCTGAGCTCTGACGTCATACTTCGTGATTCGATTGACATCCTGAATTCCTCGACATTGTAATTAACATGTCCCCTAATTTCTTGTTAATTAGTTAGTTAATTAAGTGCACAATTAATTTAATTTCCAAATATTATTATTTATACCTTCCTGAAATGTGATTATCAAAGCTTTTATGCACACTCGTTGGAGAATGTTTATTAAGACGTCGAATCTGAAGTTGTAATATGACGAAAGATTTTGAATGTAATACTTCTCGTGGCTGGAGAGTTCAGCAGTATTAAAAATTTCCCCGTCTTCTCTTGCGGTAATAACATTGTCTTTCACCCCTCAACAGGTTATACAAAAATTAAAAAAAAAGAAAGTCATCCCTTTGGATTCCGCTGCTGACACTCTGCGCGGAACACATGGCGTACAGTCCGGTCACATACAATTCACTGCCAATTTCAATAGACCTAAAATGTCACAATATATAGATGAGGAAACGAGAATAAGGATGTCCCTCACACAACACAGCAGGCGCACAATAAATACAGCCCATTAGGACTGCATAGCCATATGGTCTGTGAATATTGGAGTATTGGATGGTGAGCAGAATGATATGCTTTCTTGACTGGGTCCGCTGACTTTCGTATCAGTCATCTCCTTAGTTCGTCTCGCGATACCGAATGAATCTCGTTTCAGCTTTCAGTCCAAATGTAAAATATCTAGCTGTCTGGAGATTGAAGCATCGGCCTCCGAGTCAGAGATTGACACGTTACTCCTGCACCACGAGTTTGGATCTAGCTACAGTAATAATACGAGTCAACATCACTGTGAAGAAATAGTTTGTCGTTTTATGACGCTGTTTTTTTAACAATTGGCTTAACTTAACGTCGCACCGACACGATAGATCTTATGGCGACGATGGGATAGGAAAGGACTAGGAGTGAGAAGGAAGCGGATGTGGCCTCAATTAAGGTACAGCAACAGCATTTTCCTATCGGGAAAATCGGAAACCATGGAAAACCATCTTCATAGCTGGCGACAGTGAGGATCGTGCCTCTAACTGCACGTCCAGCTCGCCTGGTATTTGAGGCTCTTGATGTGATTACATCCACGGGTCCTCCAGTATTATATATAATCCAATCTACAGAGATATCACTTTTCTTTTCAGGAATCTGACGGGCATTGGCCAGTAGTGAAATTGTGGTCGCCTGGGTAAGAAGCCAGCGCAGATGCCACTCACCTCTCGCGCACCACATTCACACGAAATATACGGGATATTTTTTGCTTTATTCAAAATTATCCCTCAGCTTTAAGGTATGTCCGGAGTGCTTTACTCTTGACTATGAGAAACGACTCCTGACGCAGAGTGCAATTCAAGCACATACTGCGATGTCCCTTTCAAAGATGGCTTCAATCTCCATCTAAACTTTTGCTGCAACGTGCTCTGTAGCAAAGACGAATACTAGACATTCCGAACTTTCGATGCCAAGCTTCAAAGTTCTAACTTTTAATTTAATTTCTTATTACATGAGGGAAGTCTGAAAGTTTTCGTATTTAGAGAAGAATTTGAATACTTTTCAATGTTCGAAGATTCTTCAAAGCACTACTGCTGCCGATTCATATTTTGTGAAGACTAAGGAGAACATAGAGGACATAGTTTTAAGACTTTAGACTTTATTAATAACTCTCTCTAGAATGACATTACTAAGGAGAACTGCGGGCAATAATGATGAACATCGCATTCATTCTTTACTAACCTTTTGTCACTGTTTTAGTACGTAAATAGTACGCACATTTCTACAGTAGATGATTATTTAGTTCAATCTTGTGGCCTCTTTGACTGAACTGCCCAAGGCTCCATATTAAGGTAAAACAGTGGCTTCCTCTCCTGCACCTTTCTTACCTTCATACTACGTGAGTATAGTTCTCAGACTTTATTTCCTATGTTTCACTGTAACTCTACGACGGGGTCCATTAATGTCGTAAGAAAAATAATCTGCACCGTTTCTTTTGTGGGATATCACATTTTTCCTAGGTGTTCTGTGTTATGCTTGGGTCGATGGCCTAGACGTTAGGGCCCTTTAAACAACAACAACAACAACAACAACATCAATAACAACAATAATAATAATAACAATAATAATAATAATAATAATCATCATCATCATCTACGTAGGTCGAGTCATAAGACATGGCAACAATTTTTTTTTTTCGCGAACTGGAGACAACACGGAAAATCTAAGATATGAATTTTAAAACGTACGGTATGTACTTGCGTATGATGCCACTAGATGGTGTATGTAAATAACAGTGTGGGTCTAAGCATGCCCCCAATTTCAGTGTGTGAGTGAGAGCATCATAAAATTGAAGTCAACAAGCAGGAGCAACGAACGAACGTACGTTCTTCCACACCCGCCTTCTTCGCCTGATCTGAGCCCATGTGACTATGATCTAATCCCCAAACGAAGAGGACATCGTAACAGTATTTCCGAGGGAGGTGTCACACGTTAACGATACACATGCAGCGAATGGTAATTTGCACGGTGGAAAACTTGGGTGATTGTTTCGAAGGTCTGTAACCAGTGGAGATCTGTCCTTTGTACATAGTCTTGTGTATTTGCTGTCTATACCATAATAAAACAATGTTACCAATGGCCTGTGTTCTGTCACTTTCCTACGAGAATCTCCGTAAATCAGAATTTGTTTTCAGAAACTATGCATAAGTACATGCCCTATATTTCCAAATGCATATCTTAGATTTTCCGTGCTGTCTCCTGTTTGCGAGAAAAGAAAATAGTTGCCATGACTTATGACTCGACCCTCGTATATATTATGCTTTTTATAGATCTAGAGAACGCAACTATTAATTTATATTACAAAGTTAGATACTTGGATACATAGTATTTTGTCCTGATGAGCTCTTCCCAGTCCTAAAATTAACTGGTTTTCATTCATTTGTTTGATCATGACCAAACACTCTTTCTTACAATCTGTATACTCACTGTAGCAGCAACCAAACGAGTTAGACGTGATTTCTGATTTCATTATATCATCAAGTAACTTCACTGGCCATCATATTCAACATTTGCATTTTGCCGGACTGAGTGGCTCAGATGGTTGAGGCGCTGGCCTTCTGATCACAACTTGGTAAGTTCGATCCTGTTTCCTGTTAATTGAAGATGCTCAAATACGTCAGCCTCGGGTCACTAGATGTACAGGCACTTAAAATAACTCCTCTATTGAATATCTTCCAGCACTTCGGCGTCTCCAAAAACTGTAAAAGTAGTTGATGGGACGTAGAACAAATAGCATTATTCGTTCGTTCGTAATCTGTTTACCCTCCAAAGTCGGTTTTTCCCTCGGACTCACCGAGGGATACCACTTCTACCGACTCAAGGGCAGTGTCCTGGAGCTGCAGACTCTGGGTCGGGGATACAACTGGGGAGGATGACCAGTACGTCGCCCAGGTGGCCTCACCTGCTATGCTGAACAGGGGCCTTGTGGAGGATGGGAAGTTTGGAAGGGATATACTCGTACAAGCAAGAGGGAAGGGAGCGGCCGTGGTCTTAAGTTAGGTACCATCCCGGCATTTGCCTGGAGGAGAAGTGGGAAACCACGGAAAACCACTTCCAGGATGACTGAGGGCCCCCTCTACTCAGTTGACCTCCCGAGGCTGAGTGGACCCCGTTCCAGCCCTCGTACCACTTTTTCAAATTTCGTGGCATAGCCGGGAATCGAACCCGGGCCTCCGGGGGTGGCAGCTAATCACACTAACCACTACACCACAGAGGCGGACAATAGCATTATTATTATTATTATTATTATTATTATTATTATTATTATTATTATTATATACTCCTCATTTATGTCCTAATTTAATCCAAACTATTTTCTGGCTGATGTGTGATGTATTTGATTTCCTCAGCAAATAATGTCGTTTCTATACCCCCCCCCCCACTAAAAGTGCATAAACGGAAAAAGTTGGCTGCATGTAGTTGTAAAGTCGGTTAGAGATGGTAAACTCAAACCAACTGTCGCAAGCCCTGAAGATTGTTTTCCGTGGTTTTCCATCTTCACAACTGGCTGTACCTTAGCTAAGGTGACCTCTCTGAGTCGGTACAAACAGTAGCAAAGGAAACGACATAATACGTTCCGCCTTCTTTAATATGCAATATGCAGGTGAACATGTAATACGTATACGAAAAAAAGTAATAGTGAAATTCTGGAGGCACTATCTAGGCCTAATGGAGGTGGGCATACGTATATAACCAGATCGACTGATAACTCCGCCATATACGATATTGTGGGTACAAGTGAAACTGTCAACAGTTGAACAGTAATTCAGCCCTAGTATTCGCCGTTACAAATGACGTATTCTACGTAAAACACTTTCTCGAAATATGCTGGAAGCTTGCAAGTGACAAGTATGTAATATTCGAGGAAATATTTTAACGGTTGTTCAAATGAACCTGGATGTTCGGGTATACATTCTTGAAAACGACGTATTTAATAAGGTTCCTGATCCTTGAGAGTGTAAACTGGTAGTATACCTCAATCTTAAAAACCGACTTCTATGGCATAAGTCAATATCGTGTGAGAGGGGAAAATATGGGCCACAAACATGACCACCGGGCGAGTTGGCCGTGCGGTTAGGGGCGCGCAGCTGTGAGCTCGCATACGGGAGATAGTGGGTTACAATCCCACTATCGGAAGCCCTGAAAATTATTTTCCGTAGTTTCCCATTTTCATACCAGGCAAATGCTGGGGCTGTACCTTAAATAAGGCCACGGTCGCTTTCTTCCCATTCCTAGGCCTTTCCTGTCCTATCGACGCCATAAGACCTGTCTGTGTCAGTGCGACCTAAAGCAAAATAGCAAGGAAAAACATGACCATGTCTTTGTACGGAATTGGATCCACTGATTATTTTAAATTCATAATCATTTTCTTCATTATCATTTTAAAAAATCCTAGTCAGGGGGTATATTTTAATTTTTTGTTAGTATTATTTAGTTTCATCTCGTGCCATCAGGGGCCGATGATATATATACACTGAGGAAAATGGAAATTGCAACACCAGAAGGAGTGGTGCTACATTGCTGCAATTGAACATGCAGGATGAGTGTTCGGTTGTGATTCGATTATTACACTTTCAGGTCCCTCTGACCCCAAGTTTGGACAACAATCAATACAGGATGTGCCTACCACGAGCTGCAATACATTGATGAATTCGTCGAGGCATGGAGTCAATAACGCCCTGGATCGCTTCCTGAGGAATTTCGGCCCATGCTTGCAGCACTGCACGGGTCAGTTGTTCCAGAGTTGTGGGTGACTGAGGACGATTGACCAGTTGTCGACCCATCATGTCTCACACATGCTCAATAGGACTGAGGCCCGGGGATCTGGCGGGCCATTCTAAGGTTGTGATGTGGAGAGCTTCTCTGGAGATGCGTGCAGTGTGAACCCGGGCAATGTCCTCCTGAAACATCCCATTAGCAATGTTCGCTATCATAGGGACAACCACTGGATTGAGTATCCTATCAACGTACTGTCGAGCAGTCATAGTGCCCTCAACAAGCACTCATTGTGATTTCGCATTAAAGCCAATAGCTCCTCAGACCATAATGCTTGGTGTTGGCCCTGTGTGCCTCTCGCCAATAAGATCTGGGCGGCCCCTCTCCCCGGTACGTCGGCGCACACAATTCCGGCGATCACTGCGGGCAAGACAGAAGCGCGATTCATCACTAAAGACGACCCTATGCCATTCGTCGACCCACGTCGATCTTTCTCGACACCAGGCCAGCCTTACACGTCGCTGTTGTGGGGTCAATAGAACACCTTCTGCAGGGACTCGGGCTCGTAAGCCAGCTGCATGCAGGCGATTACCAACTGTTTGTTGTGTAACGTGGGGTGCCACAGCTGCTCGAATTTGCGCTGCTGTTGCATGGGGTTCCATCCGGGCCATCCGAATGATGCGGCGATCCTCTCTCACAGTTGTCTGTCGCGCTGGGTCTGTGCCAGGTCTACGAGTGTGGTACCGTCATTTGCCCACTGCTGCCATACACGTTGTACCGTAGATGCCTGTCGGCCAACACGTGAAGCGACAGTTCTTAGCGATAATCCAGCCTCACACAGCCCAATTATCCGAGCCCCCTCAAACGGTGACAGTTGTTGATAGCGTGCTCTTCTCTGTCGTCGAGGCATGTTTGACGGGGAACACTTCATTGCACAGACTGCAAGTCAACTACGCTACACTAGAGTCCGTATACTGGAGTTGATTCCTCCGCTACCAATCACGTGGGGTGACCTGTAGCAACAATCCAACTTTGATCGTTTACATACCTACATGGCATCGTTCCATATCTTGAAAATCAACACAAACGACCAATGCCTTCATGGTGTTGCAATTTCCATTTTCTTAAGTGTATTAGGCCTCTTTAAACAACAAGCTGTACCTTAATTAATGCCGCGGTCGCTGCCTTCCCATTCCTAACTATTTCCTATCGCATCGCCGTCATAATACCTAAGTGTATTGGTGCGACGTAAAGTAAAATTGTTAAAGAAAACCCGAGAGATTTTCAAAATTTTAATTCTGTCGTTTTCATTGAACTTACGTTAAATTCACCTGGTTTGAACTACCCTGTTGATTCACCTTTTTCCTTTATATTTAAGATTGATTAAGTTACGGTATTTTAAAAAAACTGCACAAAGATTGTAGGAAAGAACTCCTTTGATTACGGTACTGCTATCGATAATGCGTTTAAAGAGATTAAATGAAGGAGAAAACGATCAACCGAGCGGTTAGGGTCGCGTAAATCTGAGCTTACATTCGGAAAATTGTGGGTTCGAATTCTACCATCGGCAGCCCTGAAAATGGTTTTTCGTGCTTTCCCATTTTACACCAAGCATATGCTGGGACTGTACCTCAATTAAAAAGGCCACGGCCGTCACCATTCCAATCCTACCACCTTCCCATCCTTGCTTCACAACGGTAAGCTGCAAGCAGAAATAAAATCAAGTAAACATGAAAGCAAAGTGGTGTAAGGCTGCAAAAGAACTTTCAGCCCCAGCATTTGCCTGGTGTGAAAATGGGAAACCACGGAAAACCATCTTCAGGGCTGCCGGCAGTGGAATTCAAGCCCACTATCTCCCGGATGCGAGCTTACAGCTGCGCGCCACTAACCGCACGGCCAGCTCACCCGGCCAATGAGTATTAGCTAAATACATATACTGAATAACAATTCACCCATTAATTTCTTTTGGACTCGGCAACACATTTCATATAAAATATTTCCTTCCTCAATACAGTATTCATATTATACAGAGTGACACAAAAATCCATCAACATTCGACGAGGCAATACTTCTCGGTAGTGATGGGTAGCTCGTGAATGAGTCGTTCATAATGAACGCTTCACTCGTATGAAGTGTGAACTAACCATTCAATTTCAGTGAACTGGTAGTTCAAACACTTCACAGTTATCACACTTCATATCATTCCAAGTTCTCAAACTTCATATCATTCACAACTCATTCGATTTGTCTGTCGCTCGCTCACTCTCTCTCTTCCCTCCTCTGACTAGTTACGTCATTCATTTCGTCCTTTACTCCCAGTCCCATCCTACCTGTCAATTGTGTTATTACACCATTAATGTTTCAATGTTTACATAGAACAGGCAGTAAAGGAAATCAAAGAGGAATTTGGAAAGGGAATCACAATCCAAGGAGAGGAAATCTAAACCTTGAGGTTTGCCGATGATATTGTTATGTTATCTGAGACTGCAGAAGATCTCGAGAAGCTGCTGAATGGTATGGACGAAGTCTTGGGTAAGGAGTACAAGATGAAAATAAATAAGTCCAAAACAAAAGTAATGGAGTGCAGTCGAATGAAGGCAGGTGATGCAGGAAATATTAAATTAGGAAATGAAGTCTTAAAGGAAGTAGATGAATATTGTTACTTGGGTAGTAAAATAACTAACGATGGCAGAAGTAAGGAGGACATAAAATGCAGATTAGCACAAGCAAGGAAGGGATTTCTTAAGAAAAGAAATTTGCTCACTTCAAACATTGATATAGGAATTAGAAAGATGTTTTTGAAGACTTTCGTGAGGAGCGTGGCATTGTATGGAAGTGAAACATGGACGGTAACTAACTCAGAAAGAAAGAGAATAGAAGCTTTTGAAATGAGGTGTTACAGAAGAATGCTGAAGGTGCGATGGATAGATCGAATCACGAATGATGAGATACTGAATCGAATTGGGGAGAGGAGATCGATTTGGCTAAATTTGACGAGAAGAAGAGATAGAATGATAGGACACATCTTAAGACACCCAGGACTTGCTCAGTTGGTTTTGGAAGGAAGTGTAGGTGGTAAGAACGGTAGGGGTAGACCCAGGTATGAATATGACAAGCAGATTAGAGCAGATGTAGGATGCAGTAGTTACGTAGAAATGAAAAGGTTAGCACAGGATAGGGTGGCATGGAGGGCTGCAACAAACCAGTCTATGGATTGATGACTCAAACAACAACAACGAAGACACTGACAACCCGACAGAGTGAGCACAGCAGACATGAAAATAAAATGCTTGCCTTGTGAATCTGGAAGCAAAACGTGCCGAAAGAGTATCTTCCTTGCAGGAGTGTTCATCTCATACACAACACTTGGTTAATTAAACAAAACTATACTTGGGGAATAAACTAATTAAATAAAAAATCAAAATGAACGGACTTTACATCATTTTTAAAGACCTGAAGCTAGAATCGTCTCTCCTAGAGTGCATTAAGTACGACGATTTAGCTCTTCCACCAGCTTCTCGGCCATCTGTTTCACATCACCACGAATTTCAGAGTTATTGGCAAATCTGCTACACCATCTTTTCATCTTGTATTGACAATGGATGTGTGGACTTCAATTAAAAATGAGAGCTACTTGTTAGTGACAGCACACTATATGAAAGGTGGTGGTGGTGGTGGTGGTTGTGGTGATTATTGTTTTAAGAGGAGGTACAACTAGGCAACCATCCTCTATTAAAACTAACATACATACATACATACATACATACATACATACATACATACATACATACATACATACATACATACATACATACATACATACATACATACGGTACATTATCATTTTAGACTGTTATGCCTTTCAGCGTTCAGTCTGCAAGCCTCTGTGAATTTACTAAACGTCGCCACAATCCTCGATTTGCAACTAGTGTTGCGGCCTCATTTAGTTCTATACCTCCTATCTTTAAATCGTTAGAAACCGAGTCTAAACATCGTCGTCTTGGTCTACCTCTACTTCTCTTACCCTCCATAGCAGAGTCCATTATTCTTCTAGGTAACCTATCCTCCTCCATTCGCCTCACACGACACCACCACCGAAGCCGGTTTATGCGTACAGCTTCATCCATCGAGTTCATTCCTAACTTAGCCATTATCTCCTCGTTCCGAGTACCTTCCTGCCATTGTTCCCACCTGTTTGTATCAGCAATCATTCTTGCTACTTTCATGTCAGTTACTTCTAACTTATGAATAGGATATCCTGAGTCCACCCAGCTTTCGCTCCCGTAAAGCAAAGTTGGTCTGAAAACAGACCGATGTAAAGATAGTTTCATCTGGTTGCTGACTTACTTCTTACAGAATACTGTTGATCGCAACTGCGAGCTCACTTCATTAGCTTTACGACACCTTGATTCAATCTCACCTACTATATTACCATCCTGGGAGAACACACAACCTAAATACTTGAAAGTATCGACCTGTTCTAGCTTTGTATCACCAATCTGACATTCAGTTCTGTTGAATTTCTTACCTACTGACATCAATTTAGCCTTCGAGAGGCTAATTTTCATACCATACTAATTGTACCTATTTTCAAGTTGCAAGATATTAGACTGCAGGCTTTCGGCACAATCTGCCATTAAGACCAAGTCGTCAGCATAGGCCAGACTGCTTACTACATTTCCACCTAACTGAATCCCTCCCTGCCATTTTATACCTTTCAGCAGATGATCCATGTAAACTACGAACAGCAAAGGTGAAAGATTACAGCCTTGTCTAACCCCTGTAAGTACCCTGAACCAAGAACTTATTCTACCATCAATTCTCACTGAAGCCCAATTGTCAACATAAATGCCTTTGATTGCTTGTAATAATCTACCTTTAACTCCTTAGTCCCCCAGTATGGCGAACATCTTTTCCCTCGGTACCCTGTCATATGCTTTCTCTAGATCTACGAAACATAAACACAATCAGAGAGAAAAAACTGAAGGGATCCGACACTTCGAAAAATTAAGGTAACGGCCAAAGGAAGACAAAGGCCACGAAGGGCGTGAAATGAAGGACTCCCTAGGCCTCGAGTGCTCTAATAACATCGCGGTCGTAAAAGAGCACGAGTTGACCAAGGTAGGTCGGATAGGGTATATGAAAGTGAGGAGCCTGGCACAAGTAAGTGGAAGCAATGCCAGGACTCAGCTAAGGGCCCCGTAGTCGCCAACCCACGCTACAATGTTCAGAGCCCTTGGGGTCCCTTCTAGTCGCCTCTTGCGACAGGCAGGCGGATACCGTGGGTGTTATTCTACCGCCCCCGCTCACAGGAGGATAACTATATGAAAGATTCATCAAGGTAGATAAATAGATATTTGTGGCAGTGGTAGTCATATTCATTCTATTTCGGATTGAATTTTAAGAGGAAAAAATATGATGATAATGATGAATAACGTTGGTAACCCTGGTGTTTTCTGCCAGAGTACAGCTAAAACAGGTATCACGTGGCAGATAAAGACACTGTTGAGTGCATCATGCGAATAAGACGGCCCCAGATTAAATGTATTTCCTTCGTTATATCTTTATATCTTTATCTTTTCCCTGTTTCTATCAACCATCACCTAGATGCTGTAAGCGGGTAAGCCATTTGGTCCATAATTACATAGCTCTGCCATCTGTTGGTACTATTATTGAACTTTATTGAGTGAGTGAGATACTGTGAAAGAAGTCGCTGCTGAACGACATACTCAGCAGCTTCATCGGGCTTGATTACTTCATGAACTACTTCATGAACGAACTACTTCATTTGAACGGTTTACAGTAAAGCGTGTGAATGAGTGAAGTAGTTCATAGGAATGAACTGGTTCGACCCATCGCTACTTCTCGGAATGCTGCAGGTAGAGAGGTAATAATTGACACACATGATTGGCTTGACATGAAGTCTTATTGACACCAAAATAAAGCATACAAAATGACCAACAGGTGATGCTTAATACGATACACGAGCAATAATTAGCTTATTCAGCAATTTAATCAGCATATTTAGCAATTTACATAAGCAAAGACAATGTTCTTCATTACATATGCTCAACATGTCGGCCGTCATTCATGAGTGACACCTGTAGTCGAGGAACAATGTTGTGATTAGCAATGTACAGCATATCCGTAGGTATGGTGAGAGGTTGCAGTCGGATATTGTCTTTTAGCATCCCTAATGAGGCCGGACGATCGCGGTAGACTTGCGACTTCAGGTAAACCCACAACTAATTATCACGCGCATTGAGGCCAAGCACGACATGCCGCGATTGCAGGCGCATCTGACTCCCACTCTCACGACAGCTCCTTTTGTACCGCACACGGGTCTCATGCGGCATCACGGACGTGTTGCTGTCCAACGCCATCCGTCTGCCCGTTTGTGCACTCGTTGTTGGTGTCAACAGAATCCCATGCCATGTTAAGCATATGTGGCCATTTGTACCTGACGCGTTGCTGTCCAGCGCCATCTGTTGGTCATTCTGTGTACTTTATTTTGGTGTCAATAAAACTCCATGTCATGCCAATCATATGTGTCAATTATGACCTCTCTCTACCTCCAATATTCCATGAAGTATTGCCTTGTCAAATGTTAAGGGACTTTTAGAACCCCCTGTATAACGGTAAAAGGTTCAAAACATTAAGCAAAGTAGTAATTCTAACCTATCGTGTTATTGGTCTAGTAGGCATATGCTCGCAGATGTAGTTGTGAGTTTTATCCTTGTCAAATGAATGCGGAATTGCTGACCCCGTATTAGTACAAAAACGCCCAATACAATTCCTATTTCCGTTGGTTTCCATATGTTCCTCGCAGTAATGCCCAGCGCAGTCAATATGAAGCAATAACTTTATGGACTGCCCGAATTCGGGCTGAGTTTACGCTAATTAAATCAGAGCATATTATAAGCCCTTGTGCACTTCAAAGAAACTGATATTCCGTAATATAACAGAAGGATTACAGTAATAAATCTAATTTAATGCAGAACCTGTAGCGACTCCAAATAAGATTAAACTGATCATCGACAGAGGTTTGGGCGTTTCTCCCTTCGTCCGATTACGATTCTCTTTGTGAGATTATGAGCATGAGTATATTGCATTCGCACCGCAGATGTTCCTTTGTAAGTGTCTGACGAACACACTGGACAGGGTTTGATTCCATTACACGTTCCTTGCCGCATGGTATATTTACCATTTTGCCTAAAACGAAAACTATGTCTTGGGCAAACTCATGGCTACTGAGAGCTCTAATGTCACTGAATGATGTGGATGAATATTTGGACATTTTTCGCTCAATTAGAATTAAATTAAAATTAGACGGGTCTTAACAATCACAAGAACGGAATGTCATCTCTATATAAAATGCCTCTAGTTTTAATTTAACCATGGTAGTCATATGAGGAGTTTCGCTTATACACCGCCTGACAAAAAGAAGTTAAGCTCCAGAAAGAGTGGTTGAAAGTGAATAAACCTTCAAATGCTGAAATACCATGTGCCTTTATTGAACTGATTACAATATGCCGTTGGCAGTTACATGTGGAGTGTTGGCGCCAGTTCAATAGGGTGTTGCTGCCACGCTCGCTGGAATGCATGCCCATATGTGTTTCGGAATGGTGTCAGACAGCCTTTGGATCCTCTCCTGACGCAAGTTCGTCCACAGTTGTTGCAACTGTCCCTCCACATCCTGCAGGTTGGTACTGGAACGGAGTTCCCTTCCAATGTCATCCCACACGTGTTCAATGATGGAGAGGTCCGGGTATCTTGTTGGTCACGGGAGGACCCCAACATGCTCTAGGCAGTCCATAGACACACGTGATGT
This sequence comes from Anabrus simplex, assembly GCF_040414725.1. Lineage (NCBI taxonomy): Eukaryota > Metazoa > Arthropoda > Insecta > Orthoptera > Tettigoniidae > Anabrus > Anabrus simplex. Next base: position 905,433,359 of record NC_090265.1, read on the forward strand.
GTGTGGATGTTCATTATCTTGTTGGGTGCTGTGCCATAAGGGGTAGGATGTGCGGACGCAGAATATCTCTGACGTATCCTTGTGCCGATAAAGACCGCCGAAGTACTATTAGAGGTGACCTGAACGCATATCCTATGGCTCCCCACACCATGATGCCGGGGATTACGCTTGTGTGTCTTTCCAGAATATGGGCAGGATCTGCCCTCTGCCCTCGATGCCACCAAACCTTCACATTATGGTCATCGGAGGTTATGGAGAAGCGGGACTCACCACTGAACATGATGCGACTCCGATCGCCCTCTGTCCATGCCTCCCGGGCAAGGAACCACTCCAAACGCAGGCGTTGGTGTTCTAGTGTCAATGGCAATCGACGCGTGGGGCGGCAGAATCCAAATTCGGCGGATGCGAGTCGTCGAGACACTGTGCGGGAACTCGCATGATCTTGTAAAGTCTCCAGTACATTTTCGCGGATGGCGGGTGCCGATGTTATGGGATCCCGCAACCCATGGCGCATTATACGACGGTCCTTCCTCGTTGTGGTTTTTTCTGGTCAACATGAACCGGCACGACGTGATTGGGTGCCCTCATGTACCCACTGAATCCAACATCGGGCCACTGTGACATCTGAATGGCCCACATGCCTGGCAAGTTTTGTACAATACGACCAAACAGCCTCATGTAGTCCCTCAATGCTTTCTCTGTCAAATGCTGCCAGTTGGTCGACAGGCTGTATAACGCGTCTGCGAGGCATCACGGGTGTTTCGTACTGTATGTAGTCCTCTCTGCACGTCTAGTTTAACTGTCTGACTCACAGCAGTTCAACAACAGGACGGTGCCATCACGAGTGCACTCTGGTGGGCGTTCTACACATTGCAGATCCTCGTAAATCTAATCATTTACTTACACATCAATGGTATGCATGTATAGCGAAATGGGATAATATTGGACCACTCCTTCCGGGTGCTTAACGTTTTTAGTCAGGCAGTGTATTTATTTAAGGTACAATTATGTGTTGTATATAGTGTTTTATTGAATCATCTGTATATGTGAGAATTTCCAGTTGATGATAAATATATCTATCTACCTGTAAATTATAGCATTTGCACTCATATTGTACAAAAATTTAAATTTTAACACATTTTCCCGACACAATCCTGCCCCTACTTCGAATCATGCACAACACGCTTTGACTAAAAACTTTTTTCAGTTTATCCTAGTTATTTCTGGGGCCGCTGGAGTCACCCAGGCTCATTTCGGTTTTGGTCACGTGATTCTTGAAGTGAAAATCTCGACCTAGGATTGATCGGGATTCGAGCCTCAGGCATCAGAGTGGGAAACCAGCAGCTAATCCCTACAGCATCATTGCTTTCTCTTAGCAATCATTGATGCATCATGTTTCCGTTTTCTCCTGATGATGAGAGGCAAGGTATCATTTCAGTCGCGCGTTGAGTGAGTTGATATATTTTAATTACACGGCATAATCCCAAAAATATTACATCATGGATAGTTACACGGGCCGTAACAGTCTAAATGATAACATTAACTTGATTTAAAATGCACTGTTTACTGTGTATTTATTTACAGAAATGAGACACGTCCACTTTTATGTTAAATACCACGATCTATTTTGAGTATAGGTGATACAGTTGTTTAAAAGTTTGCGCATTTCACATAATACTGTGCATACGATGTTACTGTTCGTAGGCGATGTCCCGAGTTGGTATGTGTTTGTTTCTAACTGCTGTTTATGACACTGAGTTGAATTTGTAGCTTTAATATTAGGAGGATCTGTTCGTTTTCGATCACATTTCAGCTGAAAGACAGATTAAGACAATACGGCTGATGGTAGAGGTGGCTATTATTGTTCTAAGAGGATACACAACTGGACAATCATTCCCTAGAAACGATACTATTGTATAGAAACAAATGCTTACGTACACTTTTGAATTCATTTGACAAGTTTGGTTATTACTGGAAGATCCACATTATATTGGCTAAGTCATTATTCAATGAACTCATTTTATTACTAACAAAATTTTGTCATTCTTATAGCGGGGTAGGAAGAAGTTGTTTACAATAAAAGAAATGATTTCTGTTTGTGTAAGTACAGTCGAAACCGTTTATTGGACATCGCTTTTAACGATGTATCTACATAAATGAAATCGTAACGATCGTGTGTCTGTACATTGAATATTTTGGCGAAATTTTCATTCAGTTAACCGTTTCAGGTATATTAATGACAATCTACATATTTTTTAGCTTTGGTGTCTGTCTGTTGGTCTGTTTTCCTGAGTTATTATAACTTGAAATCTACCAGATATATTTGTACCAAACTTCATATTTAAGAATACACCTGGCCTTGGGTAGGTTTTAGGGCCAATATTGTTTCTAAATCCGTGAACTGACTGGGGGTTTATACGAAAGAGAAACCGTCATTTTGCACTCCCAAAAATTATAAACAACCAAACTTAATGGAAATCTACCTGCCTTAATGGAAATCAATTTCTGAACCTTTTTTTCTTATGTGCATCATTTTGATACGAGTATTAATAAGGGAGATATCATTAATGGACCGTTTTTCAGTACAAGTCCCGTCGAACTTAACTCAAAAGCCGGTGCGTGTAAAGCGTATTTCTTATAACTTGAAAAATACTGAAGGTATTTGAACCAAACTTCATACTTTGCATCCACATCTCCAAAGGTAGGTTTTAGATCCATATCATGTCAAATTCCCGGAAAGGACTGGGGGTTTATGGGGAACCGAAACAGTGATTTTACTCTCACAGAATATATACAAGGCCAACTTGACTGAAAATTGGCCAACCTTGATAGAAATTCATTTCTAAAACTTTTTCCTCATGTGCATTTTTTCGATAGGAGGATTAATAAGGGAGATAATCATGAACGCTTGGTGTTGCAGGCCGTACGTTGTACGTTGAGCAGATTACTTATCTATATAAATAAAATCCTAACGACCGTGTGTCTGTACTATGACTATTTTGGCGAAATGTTCAACAGTCTGCGTATTTGTTATATTTAGTTTCCTGAAATTCCTCATCTTACACATCCCTTCCCCCAAAGCAGGATTGCGGCACAATATGCCAGACGAACTAGAACATTGAAATTTGGCAAAATTATATGTCTTAGCCTTTAATCGATGGAAAGCTTTCCCTTTTTCACCCCAGAAAAATATCGAAATATTGAGGCAATTTTAATGTCCAGGCAGACCTTCGTTTCGAGGTACGTGGGTAAACGGTAAATCGTATCGCAAAACGGACGGCACAATATCCGTTCAATTTGGAGTGATCTACAACTTTGGTCCTACGAAGTTTTGTCGTATCCCTATTCCTTATACGCTAGATTTGTCTCTATTTGTCGATTGTACGTACATTTTGCACTTTGTACACGTATGATTCATAGTTTGAATCACTTATGCGAAAGACAGAATCATATAATTCTACACGAATATTGGTCCACCAAGTATCCATATGTGAGCCAAATTCTATGTTTATAGCTGTCACATAAATGTCCAAAAGTAACGCACTGTTAGAACACCTTTCCCACATTCCACCCTATTCAACGTTTCTAACTCGGCCTTACCCATAAATAGGTGATTTAGGAGAAAATATCATAAGGCCAGCAATTTAGTCTGCTAAATGAGGTGTCTTACGGTGCAATCCGTTTGTCGATATGACGTATCGTTTAGCAGCAGCTAATCTGTTAATGACGGCTTGCAATATTTTAATCATGCATATACTTCGTATGTCGATCCGTATACATTCATTGAAGTCTATTTTTTGCGATGTAGAAAGAGTGCGCCTGGCCATTATAATTAATATTTTAAAAATCGACAGTGAGTTTCAGCAGGAGGGCGTCTGCTATTGTAATCATTACTCTCCTCATCGACTTTGAGTGGCAGTAGGACTGGGATCCTTCTCCAATCCTGTGTAAGAGGCATTAGTAAGGAGGTGCTGTCATTGTAATGAATAATTCCCTTTTCGATTTGACTGGCTAAGTCAAGGGAGCATGCAATTTTGTTCAAAACTCCCCCAACTGATTGTGCTTGGGAGTGGGCAAGTGTGCCTGCCATTATAAACAAATTTACCCATCTAAAATGTGACTGGTATTAGGCATAGTGGCCTGCTATTATAATGGAAACTCACCAACTCGGTGTGACTGACATTAAGAAAAGGGGCCTGTCTTTATAATGATAACAGCACAACTCAGTTTTGACTGGCAGTAGGGAAGGTACCTGCCATTATAATTATAAACTCCTCAACTGTAATCTGTCCGGAAGTAGGAAATAAGGCCTGCCATTGTAACAAAATCTCCCCAAACCGATTATGAGCGCGCTGTGGGTAATGGGCCTGCCATTATAATGGAAACTTACTTACTCGATTGTGAGTGGCAGTAGGAGTGTGAGCCTGCCATTATCATCACAACTCCGCAACTCGTACTTTACATTAGAAGCAACGTATGGGATCCTCCCCCTGGTGTTTCTGGATAACGCTAAGAGACACGTAATATAAAAATGTCACTGCAGTTACAGCAATTTACTTAGATATCCGTGTACAATGTAGAATACCGTAGCGAAGCACGGTACATTTCCTAGTTGATATAAAACCGATCGAGCTCGATAGCTGCAGTTGCTTAAGTGTGGCCAGTATCCAGTAACCGGGAGATAGAGGGTTCGAGCCCCACTGTCGGCAGCCCTGAAGATGGTTTTCCGTGGTTTCCCATTTTCACACCAGGCAAATGCCGGGGCTGTACCTTAATTAAGGCCACGGCCGATTCCTTCTACTTCCTAGGCCTTTCCTATCCCATCGTCGCCATAAGACCTATGTGTGTCGGTGCGACGTAAAACAAATAGCAAAAAAATATATAAAACCGAAATATAAGGGCACCTTCTAAATCTTATAAAAATACTGTATTTAAAAATTCGCATAGTTCAACATCGCTTATTACGACAGATCGTACAAAAAGGCGTATTTCTATCACATATTGAGAGAAATGTTTCTACTATGATGTCCAATGTTGATTGCTGTTTGTTATGCGTTTGGGAATTGCTGACAGCAATGTAAAACTTATTTTCAAGTCAGTCTGTCTATTAATTAGTTAAGTCGAGCATCGCTGTGATGTCGTAGAAGAAAGGGAAAATGTTCAATATTGAGCAAACGTCAGAAATAATATGGCGGTTACAAAATTGGTAAACAAACGTCTGCGTCGCAAAGGAGTTGGGAGTATGACACTCAACGATTTTTACAATTTAGAAGGACAGAGGAAATATGTAATTTATTAGCCAAGACCGTGTGTGACATATCTGATCAATTTAAATTGTTGCTACTCCTTTTCCTCACTTATTATTTTATATTTTTCTCACGTATTATTTCTATACGTACTGTGTAAACATTACGAAATATTCCTCTCAGTCCTGCACAAATACAGTACGGTACTTATTTCACTTATATTTTTGAAGTTTTAACTTTATTTTGATAATTAACCATGTAAGCGTGCAGCCTAAAACTTATAGAAATGACTTTTTAACAACAAAAATATACTGGTTTGTGCGACTATTGCCTATAACGACCGTTGATTGGCAGCCCCTTCGGAGTCGTTATAACCGGTTTCCACTGTATTCTGAATATTGATCTTTTATCTTATTCCTGGTGGTAATAAATACATCGACCAGATGAAAACAAATTTGTTTTCGAAAGCAAACGAAAGAGCAAAGAAAGACCGGCCGCTAAGAGAATTAGCTGAGCAAGTGGCGCGGAAAGGGCGTCCATCAGCCACGGTCGGCTGGCCGAGGAGACGGCCGGTTAAAGGAGATCTACTCACCGAATGTACATTCTTATAAAGCACAAATCGCAGCGGATTACTTTCTGTAGGGACATTTATGATCTGATACGCAGAATAAAGGGGAGTACGATTCTTACTTCAGTCATTCTCGAAGTGGTTTTACTGTGATTTCCAACTTCTTCTCCAGACAAATGCCGGGATGGTACCTAACTTAAGGCCACGACCGCTTCCTTCCCTCTTCTTTATCTGTTCTTTCCAATCTTACCATCCCCCGCAAGGCCCCTGTGAGGCCGTCTAGACGAGTTACTTGTCCTCCTCCTCAGTCGTATCCCCAACCAAATGTCCTTGTAGCGGTATAGGCTCTGGTTGTGTTCGGGGGGGGGGGATACAACCCTGGACGTTAAACAGATGTTGAAATGAAATGAGTTCAATATACTGACACTAAATCGTGAGGCAACAGGGTAGTTCTAAATGCTGGACCAAAATGTTACGTCTCCAATCACAATTTGTGGACGTTGCAATAGCATTAATATAATTTTTAAAGGAAGACGGAATCAGAGAAGAATACGTACAGAAGAATGAAGCACAAAGTGTTCTAATAGCCTACCACAAGTCTTGTTGCTTAGTTAGTTACTTAGTAAGTAATGTTTTAATTTTACCTGGCACGATTTCTCGTTGATATTTATCATAAAAGATACTGTACTATTCAATGAAGATATAACATATTTCACTTCTCTTCGATAAGCACAGCTAAAACTATGTACTTTTTGGTAACAAAACTGTAAGTCACATAACTTAGGCCTGTATTTTTCAACAATTTCTTTAACAGTCGTTCCTCGAAGTTCTGTATCTTTCAGCTTAGAATCTCACAACTCCTATGTCTGAAGGGTTATTCCATTTCGTGTCTATCTGCCTGTCTGTTTATCTGTGTGTTAGTTCCTAAAACTGACGAACTGTGGGATATATTTCAATCAAACCTCGTATTTGGAATTTACCCATTCAGGATTGTGTTATCAAGTGCATATGGCGTCAAGGTCATAACACGAAGTCGGGGTTTATATGAAGATATTTCTTAAGTACCTTCGTTAATATAATGTATATCAAAAATTTCATATAACAAACCTTCGTCATTTCCGTTCGTATATATCATATTCGCATTTATCTACGACGGATGATAACGGAGATTCATACAAAAATTGGTTTTCTAGTCCAAGTCACATGGGGCACTTGATGCATGTAACTTCAAGGTGGTTTTACGGTCAGAGCAAAAGAGATTTTACTCTTTCTGACAGAGCAGATAATATGGGAGGTACCATGAACAATGGCATTCGAGAGTCCTCAATCACAGAGCGACGCAAGTGGCCAGAGAAACAACAATGGAGAACTTCGTACGACTTCGGACCAGGAACTGAGCCGTACTACAAATTCGGAGAAGTCCTCATTCTGTCTCAACTTTGTTCAGTTTTGTCGTAATCGAAATTGATAGGAAACAGACTTATGCCTTCCAGGGTTCAGTTTAAAAGTCTCTCTGAATAAAATGCATTCGCAGTCTTCTTGACCTTGAAGAATTAAAAGAAAATGGTCAGATACCCTTCAGCCATAATCTGTGCGGTAATATTGCGCTGGAGAATTTTAGGTCTTCGTTGCTATTTCCAATAGCTAAACATCTTAAAGTCACAATTAATGTTTGTACCACCGAGCGAGTTAGCCGCAAGGATAGTGTCGCGTCGGTGTGAACTTACATTCGGGAGATGGTGGGTGAAAAAGAATGTTCAAAATGACCAATATTATGGATGTATGTGTATCACTAACAATATTGCAAACATACTGTGGGGTAAGGCACCACTAGCAGCCCTAGGGGTGGGGGTGGAACGGGTTGAATTGTAAAAATAATAGAAGACGATCCTTATTAATCCATAGTTGTTAGGGTCACTGAGATGAATTGTAACACTGCGGATGTCGTTTTCGTCCAGGTTCAACTCCCATTGGCATGGGGTGTGGGAACGGACGAAAATTAAAATGTACAAAATTATTGAGATTATGAATGTATGCTTGTATGTTCCAGCATAGCATTCAAGAATACTTGGTACACATATGACTTACTGATCTGGAATACATACTGTAGGGGTAAGACATACCTAGCACTCCAACGGGAGGGCATGCCATGTAAAAATAAACCAAAACGACCAATATTAGTGTCGAATCCATATTTTCAGGGTCGCCGAGATGAAATGTGGTGGCACTCTGGATGCCGTTTAAGTCAAAATTTAGCCTCCATCGGTACGAGCGTTCAGAGGGTGTGAAAAAGAAAATGTAGAAGATGAGAGAAGGGAGAAGAATGTTGATTCCATGGTTTTCGGGGTGCCTAAGCTGATTGGTGACAGTCCCAGTATAGCTGGAATCATGTACTTCATAACTATAGCGCGAAGAGTAGGTACAAAAAGTTATAACTTATTTTATTAGTTGCTTGAAAGGATCAACTACTTCCCAGAATATCAGATGTGTCACATGGAAATAAATACCTTAACGCGAAACTAAATAATCTCCAATTAAAACTTAAAATTATACACAAAACTTTATTTCTAAATCTAAAAAAGAGTTCGTAAACTATCAGTCAACGTTACAATAAAGACATCTACACAAAATCACTTCAAAAAGGTAATACAAATCCTAAAAGTAATCGTACAAAAGTACCCGAACAGAGCTGGCTACTACAGCTATACTAGACTTAACTAAAGTTGGCGTCTGACAGGTAAGGTTGGAGGGACGAGCACTGCACGTGCCATTTCACGATGTTGCCACATTCCAGCATTCCTTTCTACATGCTCTTACCCCTCGCTTCCGGCTCACTTGTTCCCTCCTTCATTCTGACCGCTGTGATCTGTTGTGGCCAGGCGGTGTCGTCCCATTTGCGATCACTCTTATACAAACAATCAGGTTGTTATCGGTGACAGTGACAGGTTTGGCAACTCCCAGCAAGACGAGCTGCCCTGAAGTTTTATCTCCGTGGCAACCGCAGTCTCCCCACCCTCGTTTCCATCGCAACCACACAGCCACTCCCTTTATCCCGCCTCGGCAGGCAGTAAACGGACCTCCCTCTAAGAAATGTCAGACACCAACTCTTATTATTAGCAGTATAGTATACATATAAGTATGCAAATAATATTCATGGCGGTGTCATAGACTAGTCACATTTTTCGATATGCACGTATCACCTTCCAGAAATACTGAGTTAATTATTTTCTTACATATACCCATTGCAATCCAGGCATTTACCCCATTCATGGCGCTTGTTTTAGCATGTTGATGAATAATGTTTGACTTAGAGTAGTACGGTGAGTTTCCTCTGTGGTTCAGTGATTGCAAGCCTCTGGATCCGAAGATCAAAACCAGCTAACGTTGCCGGATTTTTGAAGGGTGAAAGAAGGTTCATATTATATAATGTCGACATATACAAGATCGCAGGTGACACACTTGGTATTCACATGATAAAATTAATTAAAACTCTGACAAAAGTCACTTAACAGATAGCCTATCCGGTATCTCTTCTATCTGGTAAAGTATTATTTCACTTCGAAATCGGTATGCAGGCAGTCTGAATGACATCATAAGGAAACTCGTACACAATACCTGAAGTCATGTGTTTATCAGTAGTATAGTAAATGCTTTCTAAATGTAACATGCAATAGTTTCAAACAATGACCTGCAGCTGACACCAATTTTAACTTAAAATATTAATACGAATTTTTTATTCGATCTGACCCAAACAGGCCTTGTCCAAGGACATACAATAATGATATATATTTATGTTTACATATTTAGTTGATAATGCATATTCTAGCCTACAAACGATGGTTCGGAATCTCTGGTGACGAGTTTGAAAGTCACTGGCGGCGCTGTTATCAACATGAGCACGTCAAAACGGGGAGTGATTATTCACGTCTGTACTGAGAACGTGTGTGTAGAGTTTCGTGACATTAGCTGCAACGATGCCATAGCGGATTGACCCTTGCACTGAAGGGTACATAACAGCCTTTTCCGATGCTAAATATAGTTATTCTGAAATCCAAGGAATGATTTCGTGACATCAAGAAACAGGATCAGTGCTGTATGTAAGGAAAAAACCAAATACCGACTGGGCTTAATTCCACAGGGGAAAAAAATGTAGGCAAATCAACGACCACACACCAGCCGTACACCAGAAGTGGTGAGGAAAGTGAAGGTCTTTGTCTCAGGTGGTAAACCTGCCCCAGAACGACCATCTCGCGAAAGTTGGGGATGTCTCTTTCTAGAGTTAGTACCATAATCAGCAAGGACCTGCAATTAGAAAAGTGGCATAAGCGCCGAGTTAACAAGCTGTTTCCTCGTTTCGTAACGTCGCAGTAACACAAGAAAGGGCTGGGTGTATGTGTTGTCCTCATCATCATTTCCACGAACCTGCTACGCAGGCGTAGCAGGGGGAGAGGTGATACTCCCACGTGGCGCGTCCCAGGTGGCGGATAGGGGGGTCCTAACCGGCTTGCCGGCGGACTTGAGGGAAATAAAATACCTCTCGCGGACCAAACACACTACCCCCTGCGGGTGGGGGACGCACATGTAGAATACACCCGCGGTATCCCCTGCCTGTCGTAAGAGGCGACTAAAAGGGGCGACCAAGGGCTGACTGAATTAGAACCATGAAACTAATTTTGAATCGTACCATCACGCGGGGAACACCATAGGTTGCCTGTACTTGCGAGTAGTACCACTAAATTCGGTACGAAATAGGTTTGTGATTAGTAGCAGTAAAAGCCTGGCCTGGTGGATTCCAGTACCCGTGCGTCGTACCCATGTGTGCAACACCGCGGGTCTGGGCGTAGCCTGTGAGTTGTACCACTATATGAGCAGCACCGTGGGTCTGCGTTGCCTGTGATTAGTACCCACTATGTGAGGAACACCACGGGAATACCGGCGCCCGTGTTTAGTACACCTAGGTGGGGAACCTTCTCGGTTTGCGTTGACTCTGAGTTGGGCCATTGTGTGAGACACACCATAGGTCTGCGTTACTTGTACGTATTGCAATACTTGTGAGTAGTACCATCTTTTGTGGAACACCGTGAGTCTTCGCTACTTCTGATTAATACCCCAACATGACACATACCATGGTTCTATTTTACTCGCGACATGTACCATTCTGTGGGGCCTTAGACGTGGATTTTGCACCCCCTTTAGACACCAAGCATCATTGTGCTTTATAAGTGGTTCCTTGGTCGGTAATAATGTTATTTTCGATATGTATTGAGTCCGATCCACTGGTTTTTGTTTGTTTGTTTTGTGTTTTGTTGAGTTCCTGTCCATCCATTCATTCTTCATGCCATATTTTATTTTTATTTTGGTCAGTGGATGCCTTTGCAATTTTTGTTCTTTCATTTCGTACCATTAGGGGCCGATGACCTTCGATGTTAGGCCCCTTAAAACAACAAGCATCATCATCATTTCATCCTCATCACGACGCGCAGGTCGCCTACGGGAGTCGAATAGAAAGACCTGCACCTGGCGAGCCGAACCCGTCCTGGGATATCCCGGCACTAAAAGCCATACGATATTTAATTTCAACACAAGAAGGCTGTGTGAGGGCTATCTGGCAGGGGACAGATGGAAAACTGTGGTGACTTTAGACAAAGCATATGTGTACCTTAGTGAATGTAACAAAATCCACTCGATTTACTACCGCTCTTGAGACGAAAAGATTATCGAATTAATATATATAAAATAAGAGTTTTGTCTGTACATTGTTCAGAATTTGAAAAGAATGGTATTTCTGTATCGGTCATGTCCACAGTAACAAGGAAATGCATTTTTTACTTTTCCGTAATGTCTGTCTGTCTGTCTGTACACGCATCACGAGGAAACGGCTGAAGAGAATTTAATGAAAATCGGTATGTAAAGTCGGGTGATGAACCACTACAATCTAGGCTATAAATTATTTTATTCACGCTGAGTGAAATGGTAGTTTAGGGGAAGGCCAGAAATTTAATTCTCAAATATTTGTGTTATTAGTGGTCTTTTTTTTTTTTTTTTTTTTTTTTGCTATTTGCTTTACGTCGCACTGACACAGATAGGTCTTATGGCGACGATGGGATAGGAAAGGCCTAGGAGTTGAAAGGAAGCGGCCGTGGCTTTAATTATGGTACAGCCCCGGCATTTGCCTGGTGTGAAAATGGGAAACCACGGAAAACCATCTTCAAGGCTGCCGACAGTGGGACTCGAACCCACTATCTCCCGATTACTGGATACTGGCCGCACTTAAGCGACTGCAGCTATCGAGCTCGGTATTAGTGGTCGTGTCTTAATGAAAATCGGTATGCAAAGTCGCGGTAATAAGTCGATATAATCTAGGCCATGAATAATTGTATTCACATCATCATCATCATCATCATCATCATCATCTGTTTACCCTCCAGGGTCGGCTTTTCCCTCGGACACAGAGAGGGATCCCACCTCTACCACCTCAAGGGCAGTGTCCTGGAGCTTCAGACTCTTGGTCGGGGATACAACTGGGGAGAATGACCAGTACTTCGCCCAGGCGGCCTCACCTGCTATGCTGAACAGGGGCCTTGTGGAGGGATGGGAAGATTGGAAGGGATAGGCAAGGAAGAGGGAAGGAAGCGGCCGTGGCCTTATGTTAGGTACCATCCCGGCATTCGCCTGGAGGAGAAGTGGGAAACCACGGAAAACCACTTCCAGGATGGCTGAGGTGGGAATCAAACCCACCTCTACTCAGTTGACCTCCCGGGGCTGAGTGGACCCCGTTCCAGCCCTCATACCACTTTTCAAATTTCGTGGCAGAGCCGGGAATCGAACCCGGGCCTCCGGGGGTGGCAGCTAATCACGCTAACCACTACACCACAGAGGCGGACTAATTGTATTCACGCTGAGTGAAATGGCAGTTTAGGGGAATGCATAAAATTTAATTTTCAAATATTTATGTTATTAGTGGTCGTATCTTAATGGAAATCGGTAGACAAAGACGGACAATAAGTCGCTACGATATAGGCTATACATAATTGTATTCATGCTGAAAAAAATGGTAGTTTAGGGGAAGGCCTAAAGTTTAATTCTCAAATATTTATTATGTTAGTGGTCGTATCTTCAGGAAAATTGACCATTGTTTGTTGTGATGTGCTTTTTGTCTTGTGTTTCCACTGCATTACTGCATCGTACCGAGGTTTTTTAAAATTTGCTTTACGTCGCACCGACACAGGTAGGTCTTATGGCGACGATGGGATAGGAAAGGAATAGGGGTGTGAAGGAAGCGGCCTTGGCTTTAATTAAGGTGCAGCCTGGTGTGACTGGTGTGAAAATGGGAAACCTCGGAATACCATATTCAGGGGTGCCGGCAGTGGGGTTCGAATCCACTATCTCCCGGATGCAAGCTCACAGCTGCGCGCCCCTAACCACACGGCCAACTCGCCTGGTCGTACCGAGTGTAACAGGCTGCCTGTATATTGGCGGGAAGTAGCTGGGGAGTTAGATAACTTTCTTCTTTAGCATGCCATTCCTCTGGTTCATATATTTTCTGATATTACTGGTACGTAACACACTGGTTCATCATAGCATTCGAGCTATTCAATCCCTACTCTGAGGCACTGATTGGAATGAGTAGTGTGCATATTTAACAGAATAATGACAGAGGAGTGTTCACGGCAGTCTGCGACCTGGTTATTCCAGCTCTGGAACTTTGGACTGTTAGATCGGCACCGTAGTACTGTTCGTTGAATGTGAGAAAGTGTGCGGTTTTTCATTTGATCGAGTATATTGTATGATAACATTGCTTTCAATCGCTACATTCCTACTGACGTTTTTGTAATGACCTATGCTGAATTCAGTTAGGAAAACCACCAAGTCAGTCTTTCTGAGAATCCCGTAGCGGAGCACGGGTACATCAGCAAGTATTGTATAAAGAATATCAGGAAAGTTTTCCAAGGGGTTTCATGGTCATCGCTTGATACTGCTACAATGGCAAGTTAACCATTCGCCATATCGCTAATAATGTTAAGGTGAACTCTACATACTATCAGCAAGAGGTTTTAACTCCCATGTACAACACAGATATCCCAGCACTGTATGGGAGGGTGAAAAATCAGTTGTGGATATATCAAGGTAAAGCACCCAGCAACACCTCTCATTCCACTCGTCTGTTCTTAGAGAGGAATGGAGATGGAAACCTAAATTCGTGCAATTCCTTTTAATGAAGGCACCCAATGGGTCTGTACGTTTGGACTCCTAGAAACGGCCTCAGGAAATAGATGTCCACGCACTAGCAATAGCCTCTGGAAAGCATGTCAGGAGGAGTGGGATGAGACATGCTATGCGAAAAAGTTTGCTGCAATTGAAATTACGTCGTCAGGCTACGGCTAGAAATACTGACTTTCCGACTGAGCATGATCGTTGGTGGAGACATGGCTTTTCATCTGCTAACTATCCTTTAAGCATCGTCCCCAGAGTTCCCGAACGACCTTCTTTATCTGTCATGACGTAATCCATAGAAATGAGTTCGATGAATTGCTACTGAATACTTAAATATATTAGTTGCAATATTTTCTTGAACTTGAACTTTTCTTGAATTTGTAGTATCCGCACCACTGGACGATTGCTCTTCTCGACCCAGAAATGTATCACTCACTTTAAGTTTATATTTATTTAAGAAGTAGGAATAGTTCGCTCATAGTATTCCTTCTTCTCTTTGTCAACTTCTTCTGGTTGTGCGCCATAAGTCACAAACAAATGGTAGGATCGATAATTACAATTATGATGACGATTAACAGATTCAAAATATCATGTTGGAAATGGTAACAGGTGAGTTCTACAATATGAGCTAATATTATTTTAAATAACAGCAGCTACTCCCACATGGCACAAAACATGCATACTATTTATAGTATAATTTACAGTACAGTAAAAATACAATTAACCTAACAGAGTTGTTGCGAAATTGTGCGCCGTGTTGCCCTGGATAGCCGTGTTCCGCATTGGTTCTCATGGAGATGGTCAATATCCAATATGATGCTTTATGCTTCTTGTTTAAAGGGGCTTAACATCAATTTAATGGTGTTCTGTTTAAATGCGTTGCAACGTCAAGGTTTCTTAAAGCTATTTGTTGTTGTATCAAGAACGGACTGGGTTTCATTGAAAAGTAATATTGTCGTGAGAGTGAAATAAGGAGAGAGCACTGTCAGCCACTCTGCATAGTGTGCAGAAGTGTAATATAAATATAATTAGTTTCTTATTTTTTATACATCGATAATACATTTTCTAGCGAATTCAGTCATTTTTACAACTACTTTTCTTGTGCGGATCTGGATTTTTTTCGGTCGCTGTGTTAAAAAGTAAAACAGCATGAAATCAAGCAAGCGAAGCCATTTTCATAGAGCCCATTAAGGTCTTGGACGAGGATTCTGCTATTCGTACCCTCGGCGATAACTGGATGGAGTTGTTAGCTCTATGTCCAACCATCTATGCCACCAGCAATTGACCTGGTACAAATTTTTGGTAAAAAATAAAAATAAGTGTCGAGTAAACATCAGTGTGTAGAAGAACATGAGAATGGCTATTTTAGATTTGATTCCTAGATTTTTGAGAAACTGGGCAGTGATGAAGAGGCTCAACTGTCCTACAAATTATGGTTTGTGAAATTTGTAGCGCAATTGTTCATGCATGTTTATTGCAGTTTTTATTGCATGGAAAACGTGTTTCAATTATTTATATCTAAGTTAGGTAAGCAATCGCACTAGCAAGGAGTAATTATCAGGTATGTTTTGATCTAGGGTGCAACGCGAGTAGGCCTACATTTACAGTAGGCTATTTACCAAGGACTCCGTCTAGGGGCCAATGACCTAGATGTTACGCCCCTTTAAACAACAAGCATCACCATCATCATCATCATCATCATCATCATCATCATCATCATCACCATCATCATCAAAGACTCCGTGAACTGAAAACGTTCTGAAACATTGGGTTAATACCGTATAATAATTACACCACCACTAATTCTCTCCTGTACATATTTACAGCCCATCGTCGTTGCCGGGACAAAACCTCCTATGTGATAATATTTTTGGAGATATACTGACCCGCAGCACATACATTATGAAGAGCGAGAATACCTTGACAATATTCACACAATATTGCACCTTAGATGACAGAACTTTACCGGCAAAAGTTCTAAGCTAAAATATTTCACATAGGAGGTTTTGTACCGGCAGCGACGACATGCATTCTCTATATTGTTTGATATGAGCTCACACACATCTACTAGTCAAACATACACCTACATCTACACTAACGATAGTCGTGAATTTCTTTTGGATTACCTGCTGGCTATTTTTATACTTTTAAGAGTGGATGTCACGGCTTGTGAATGTTTCAGGTACACACGTTCCGCTACAGCATTGCTCGTGTATAGAGTGTTCCTTTCCTTGCTGAATATATATTTTACATCCGTAGATTTCTTCCCTTCTATATTTCTCTCAAAAACCAACGGGACGGATGCTGGGTGCCTAATGATGTGTCCTCTCTCTCTAACCCCAACTTGACAGGTTCGATCCTGGCTCAGTCCGGTGGTATTTGAAGGTGCTCAAATACGACAGCCTCGTGTCGGTATATTTACTGGCACGTAAAAGAACTCCTGCAGGACTAAGTGAACGCAGCTCAACCCGAAATCCTGCAGACAACGAGGTGTCATGTGGTCGTTACGATGAATCCTCTCGGTCGTTATTCTTGGCTTTCTAGACCGGGGCCGCTGTCTCACCGCCAGATAGCTCCTCACTATAATCACGTAGGCTGAGTGGACCTCGGGCTAGCCCTCATGTCCAGGTAAAAATCACTGACCTAGCTGGGAATCGAACTCGGGTTGCCAATGTATCACGAGAGGTTGTATAGGTTGAGATGTGATACATCTACTCATCAAAGGCAAAGGTGGTTTCAATAATTCCTTGAGATGGAATTCAAATTGGTTGAGAAATTTGTGTCAGAAGTGAATAATCACGAAAAAAATTCATGGTGATCAGCAAACAGAACTTCACGAACCTTGTTCTCACCATGTATGGACACACCACCAAAGGTTGTCACATTTCAATTACCTATGCTACTGTTAGGAAATAGTTGATATCCAGATGCAGATATCAAAACATGAATTTCCATTGCAAGAAGGGTGGTGCTGAAATCAAAACATCTTGCTTTGCAACTGGGACCTTCGATTTGAAACTCGTTGATGTGTTGTGAAGTGTTAGGTGTTAGCGGTGATTCCTTACGGTCACGTCTTCAGAAAGGATATATACGGCCTGATACAAGTGTTCATAAAAGAGAAATGTGGATGTGGTCGAAGAAGGTTATCCTGGATGCGGAACCACAGACAGTGGCTCGACATCGACAATACGGTAACACTGATACGGGAAAGTAGGAAAACTCACTTCATGATGGTAGTAGCCATCTTTCTCTTAGGAGGCGGCACAAGAATGATAATAAGAAGAAATGAATAGTTTAATGATTTGGGATGTAATACCTCTTCCCTAACTAAAATCTGTCATTTTTACTATTTTATTTATAAGTTGTTATCGTCGCACCGACACAGATAAGTCTTATGGCGATGATGGGATAGGAAATGGCTAGGAGTGGGAAGAAAGTGAACGTCACTTCAATTAAGGGTACCACATCATTTGCCTGGTGTGAATATGGGAAAGCACGGAAAGCCATCTTCAGATCTGCCGACGGTGGTCTTCAAACACACTATCTCCCGGATGCAATCTCACAGCTGCGCGCTCCTAACCATATGGCAAACTCGACCAGTAACAAGAATTTCAATAGTAAATGAGTAAGAAAAGAAAATGGATTTCTTATTATTTCTTTAATATGAGTGAAACTCGTTATAATTCCACGTGCATAGGATAATGTTATCTCAAATCTAGATTTTGTTGCTTCCCGCGCAATCCTTCCCTTAAGTAATTAAAAATACACCCACGACTGAAGATGCCATTCGCTGTGTTACCCAGATGGATGAGACACAAGAATGGTGGCTACTAGGCCCTTGATGGCAAGATTAATAGCGGTATTAAAACTGGTAGCTTGTTTGTTTTCTTTCCAGTGTGCCTAGGCGTTATTAACGAGGTATATTAGAGAAATTAGTAGTGAGTTGGTTTCGTATTGCCTTCCTTACAGGGCCATACGGTGACGTATCAGTCTGTCAATGTCACTGAAATGTATGCCCAAACTGTTCCTGTGAGAAATACTTTGCCAGTTCTTCAGAGATATTAGTTATAGATTGAATGGTATTTTAGCGTCTCATATACCTCCGCTACATTCATATTCTGAAAGTTAAAGATGAAAGTCAGATCAATGAAAGTATTTGTTTCTACCCCATTGCTCACTCATCGTGCACTGTAAACACTATGTTTCACTGGAGATGAATCTGGGCTACACCTTCCTCGTGTAGAAGTACGTAATGAACCTGCTTGATTTTTGAAATATTGAAAGGAGAATGCCACCATTGTAACCATACAAAATGTAAAATACATGCTCGGCACCAGTGTATAGAATTCGAAATAAATATGGAATCCAATTCCGACGGTAGATCTTACCGCACTCACACTCAAGAAACATGCTTTTGAGGGTGGGTGAACTGTAAATTACGCAGGTGAAGACAATAGAAATATTATATTCCGTAAATTATAAACAAACTAACGTTAAAAATACACTGTAATTTCATGAAATTGACTAATATGCCACTAGGATAAGTCGTGGCCCAATTATAACATATACAAAACATTTCCAGTTAATGCAGTCAGCCATTAGCACATTCATAGGATATCTCCTTTTGAAGAAACGAATATTGAGAGTTCCAATAGAATTGGACCTTGACTTATAGGTTGATTATCCTTCCTCCACTTGACGATCTAATTGTTCATATGTTGAATTTTACGTTTGACATACCTTGTTATAGCACACGCACAGCTTGCAAATGGATTTATTCAGCACACGATAATTTTCAGAAATATTTTCTCGTACTTCAAATGAGAAACGAAGTAATCATTCTCGCGGCAGACGACTTGGTTGCTCTACTTGCTTCGGGTTTCCCATATAAGGAACCGAAGGTTACAGGACTATGCAGTGCGATTACTATCTGGCAGCACAAAACTGCGCGAAGCCATGAGCTTGGAGGGGAAGTAAGGGAAGGAAGGTAGTGCAGGGTGATAACTCCTGCTGTGCTACTGGGAGGGAAATAACCTTGTCACAGTAACGTAGACGCCAGCTGGTCTAGTGACAGCAGAAGGAGAAGCGCGAACTAAGGCATTCAGTTAGCAGGAGCCGATGTGAACGCTTCCGAAGCAACTAGTGAAGTGAACGTTCCTCGTTTCTCACTCACTCTGCAGCGTATGGAATTCGTCTGCACACAAAACTCATTTTGTGCGCAACTAAGGTTTTGCGTATCAGATAGTAATCACGCTCTACTGTAGTCAAGTAACTAGAGCAGGGCGACACACAGTGCATACCACCATGCAGTTCACTGTGAAGTATGCAAAGTGCTAGCGTCAGAAATGGAACTTCTGCCACACTATGCCTCCCTCGTCCTCTCCCTCCCATCTCATTCTGCGCAAGCTGTGAGACAACACACGTTGCCTGGCTGAAGCTAATTGAACAAACGTCTGACATGTTTTCAGTGGTTGAAAAGAACCTATAGTGCAAAATTAAAGACGGATAGCCAAAAGCTTACAGGATTAATGATCACAGAGTGCTAATAAATCGATTTCACCTATGTTGCGGCGCATCACGATCAGCTGATTGTAGGGTAATTCGAAAAGGAAAAGGAGAATCGTCATACGGTGGCATACGCACAGGCCACGTAGTCGGAACCCTGCTTGGCTGTTGTGTTAACCACAACAATAAATTACAATGAAAACCGTGGACATGAATGAGCATTTATGACGGAAATCCTTAAAACAAAAAGGACCTACGATAGGTTAGAACCCCAATCTGATCACATTAAACGTATTACATCCCAACGATTACCGCTGTAATTGTATATTGTAATTATTTATGCTTGGTGTACGTTTGACTGAGATAGGCATACATCAAACCAAAGTCCAAGTACAAGATACAGTTTGTCTGTATACACAGGTCTGGTCGTACAGACTTGAAGTCAGGGGTCATTCACCAACAGGAGACTTTAATCCTATTGTTAATGCTGGGAAATTAGCTCAACAATTGCGCGTTCATTACTGTTGTCCCATCGAAGCTGACAGGTTGAAATTTGTCCGTAATCAACAGACACAACTAGGAGTAGACACATACGCCGGTTTAGATGATGCACTGCATGTAAGGCTGTAAACAGAATTTCAAGGGTTGGGTGATCATTACGGTGCTAAGTGTTGGACAGAGTGTTTGAATTCCTAGAATTTATTTTACACTATCCGACACAAATTTTCCATTTCATTTTAAAAATACGCCAGTTTACTATTCATATTGCATTCTGTATGACGATTAACGAAGCACAATGGCAGACTTTAGACTGTGTTGGTGTATATTTACCCCAGCCTGTATTTAGCCATGGTCAGCTGTACGTAGCAAATTCCTGAGTTCGATCATTTGACAGTTTGAAAGTATAAATAGTGCCAGCGAGCCATAGGACAATAAATAAAGGCAGTGTTTAAGGAAGAGCTCTAAGAGTACTACATTTCGGAGACAATGGACCTAAATTTCTCTTCGAATGTGTACTACACACTCAGTCTATAATTCTTGGAGCCTCTATTTAGTCACGGCAAACTAAGTATAGCAAATGCTGTCATACAACAGTGTTTCGTGTGCCAGAAAAATACACTTTACCTAACCAAAAACCTAGTATTCCGTTGAATTTCAACGGGTTCAACATCGTTTCACCTTGCTTTCTGACATGGCAAAAGCCCAAAAACTTATCATTAGATACATAATCTAACATGGCAGTTTCTTCCTTATCCTCCTCCTCCTCCTTCTCCTCGTTATTTTCACGTGCGAATGGTAATAACAATAATTCCGTATGGCTATTTGTAGCCAAGTGCAGCCCTTGTATGGCAGACCCTCCGATGAGGGTGGGCGGCATCTGCACGTGCGAATGGTGATGTTACATGAAGGCACAAACTCTTTTTCTATTATTTTTTGCACAGTACGAGTGCAGAATCTATCGTAACAACACTTGAAACACTGAAGTCACTTTTCAGTGCTTGCATTATGGATTGTCATAAATTTGAATTCGTGTCTGGAATGTGTTTAGGTATGTTGTGCATTTCTCAATATCAGAGGGACGTCTAAAGCTGACACCAGGCGGCTTTGTGCTTAGGGAGTGGGCTGGAAATGATTGCACACGTGTTGAAATGTGTTCCACTTGTCCAAGTCTGTCTGGCTGCTAGCTAGCCAGTTAACTTTTCTCGCCCCAGTGAAGGCTGCCGGCAGTAATCGAGATATCGCTGCTATCGACCAGCCAGAAGGGGAGAGCATGGTCGATGTAATATGTGGTCCGTACTTCGGCTGAAGGAGAAGTGCCTCCTCCGCTTCTAAACGTGTTCCGAACACCGAGCAGACGTAAAGGCTCAGAAGCTTGGTCCTTATATCGTACCCTATGCTGCCCAAAAATTGCACTTCAGTTTTATACTAATCGATAATAAATTTTAGATACCTAAACGAACCAGATTTTGCATTTTGTAGACTTGCTATCCTTTTCCTACATTGTATCATTTTTATCCTTATCATTTTTATTTGTGGAAGTGACATCAAATAGAGGATTTGTAGAATCTAAAATAATAATGATTGAAAACATGAGTAAGAGACTGCTATTGGTTGTTACTGAGGGGAAGCGTCCGTGGCCTAAATTAAAGTAAAGACTGAGCATTTGTCTGGGGTGAAAATGGGAAACAACGGAAAACCATCTTCAGGGTTGTCGACACTGGGGTTCGAACCTACTATCCCCCAAATACAAGCTTACAGTTAGTTCACTCGCTCGATATGTTAGGATGTATTCAATAATAATAATAATAATAATAATAATAATAATAATAATAATAATAATAATAATAATACCGAGCTCGATAGCTGCAGTCGCTTGAGTGCGGCCAGTATCCAGTAATCGGGAGATAGTAGGTTCGAGCCCCACTGTTGGCAGCGCTGAAGATGGTTTTCCGTGGTTTCCTATTTTCACACCAGACAAATGCCGGGGCTGTACCTTAATTAAGGCCACGGCCGCTTCTTTCCACTTCCTAGGCCTTTCTATCCCATCGTCGCCATAAGACATATCTGTGTCGGTGCGACGTAAAGCAAATAGCAGCAAAATAATAATAATAATAATAATAATAATAATAATAATAATAATAATAATAATAATAATAATAATAATCGTATGGCCTCAGCTACCGTGTGCAGACATTTCGATTTGACGCCATCTGGCTGTCTGCTCGTCAATTTCGACGTTTCGTTTTACTCTAGGTCCGCTAGATGGCAGACAGAGTAAACCGGATCTCTCTTGGGCGTCTATGGCTGAGATTTAATTAATTTTGTCGGGTAAATACCAAATGTATCACCAGAGATCTTTTACATGCCGACATCGTACGACATGGAGTATCGAATGGACTTTTCTCCGCCCTTCAAAAATCCGACTACCTCTGCCGGGTTTGAACCCGCTATCTTGGGATCCGGAGGCCGACACTCTACCACGGAGCCACAGAGGCTAGTATAATAATAATAATAATAATAATAATAATAATAATAATAATAATAATAATAATAATAATAATAATAATAATAATAATAATAATAGAGCCTTAGATTAAGTCCAAGTTGTTGGGTTCGATCCCAGTCCAGTCCGATGGTATTCGAAGGTGATGAAATAGACTGTCGTCGATAGATTTAGCGGCACGTATAAACTCTTGCGGCACACATTTCCAACTTAGCGAAGAAATTTAATTGAGGTTAGTGGCGCGTTAAAACAATTACAAACTTTTAATCTTGTTTTTCCACCACTTTTCCCATACTTGCGGGGGCGCGGGTGCGAACCGTATCGCACATGTGGTTTTTGGCCCTCCTTTACGACCGGATGCCCTTCCTGACACCAACCCCGTATGGAGGGATGTAATCACTATTGCGTGTTCCTATGGTGGTTGGTAGTGTAGTGTGTTGTCTAAATATGAAGAGGAAAGTGTTGGGACAAACACAAATACCCAGTCTCCGGGTAAAAACAATTAATCAGAGACGATTAAAATCCCCGACGTGGCCGGGAATCGAACACGGGATCCTGTGAACCGAAGGCCTCAACGGTGACCATTCAGCCAAGGAGTCGGACAATTAAACACTTTTAATAATAATAATAATAATAATAATAATAATAATAATAATAATAATAATAATAATGGCAATGTTCTGCGTTTATATCCCACTAACTATTTGCATTTCTGGGACGCCAAGTTGCCGGATATTTTCTCTTGCTGAAGTTCTTTCGGCGTGCCGGCAAATCTACGGGCACTAGACGACCATCCTATGAAATATCACTGATTTGAGTGAGGATCGGATCTGCCAGTATGGGCTCAAAATTCACACTTCTACCACCTAGTCAACTCAACCCGGTCCAAGAGGTTTAATAATAGTATTGAAGTTGGTGATGGCCGCTGTCTATTGTCTTTTATAAGGGAGGGTGACCAGATTACCTACAAGCGTGAAAATACGGAACAGTTTCACTGCCGTTCATTATTAGGCCCTACTTAAGATTATAATTTCGTAAAACGAGCCACAGATCTCACAAAGTACTATTTATTTGTAGAAAATTTATTATTATTATTATTATTATTATTATTATTATTATTATTATTATAGAACTGGCCCAATTTCATTATATAAAGTGTTGCAAAAAGGAACATTTCCCCTTGCGAAAAGCTAATGAGCATGATCATGAATATGTCTTTCAATAAATGAAACTCAAATATTGACAACGAACGATTTATTTGCGTCATTTCACTGAACATCTCTGGAAAACAAGGCCTACGGTAACGACTAATGTGGCGTCTCTTCCATCACACATTTTGACACGTTACACAAATTTTCGGATGATCGCCAGCCATAAGACATATTCATGTCAAAAATAGTTCGCTCTGGCGGATTATAGGTTGCTATTTTTACATTTTATCCTACGTCTGCCTCACTGGTTTGTTACATTTACAGCCAGCCAAACAAACTGAAATTACTTTACACGATGAGATACATCAGAGCTTTGTGAAAGTAAAGTTTAAACACGGTATTTTAAAACAAACGGGACGGTTCACGGAAAAAGAGACAATATGGGTTCCGTATATTTTTTGAAGGGACTACGGGATGCTTGAGATAAATAAGGGACAATCCCGTAATTTTTTACAAGTTGTTATACGTCGCACCGACACAGATAGGTCTTATGCCGACGATGGGACAGGAACGAGCTAGGAATGAATTCCGTAAAATAAGGGACGTCTGGTGACCATATTATAAGGGAATAGCAGGTATGGTGATAGTCCCCATTCAGCTAACCAAGTTCCTTGTAGGCAGGTGTAACATGTCATATTAACGTAGGTTACATATATAACGAATGCATGCGTTTTGCATGTGGTGTAATTTACACGTTCAGCACCACAGGGGACACCAGTAGCTACTTTTGGATTTCCTGCTAGGGTATGGCGGACACGGATGTCCGTTTGTATAGTGTAAAAGTGAAGTGTCGTCCCATATCTATCTATCTATATATATATAAAAGTCATTGTATGTATGTGGGTGGGTGGGTGGGTTTGTACCACATCTCCTCCCAAACCATTGGAGCGATTTCAACCAAATTTGATACACTTATGACTTGGTATCAGGAAACAAACCGCGTGGGGGTAAGACATCCTAAACACCCCTGGGGGCGGGGGGGCGAGGGGGTCATATATCAAAATAAATGAAAATAGTGTCGAATCCATACTTTTCAGGGTAGCTGAGATGAATAGTGACACTCCAATTTTTTTAAAGTCCAAGTTCAGCCCCCTTTGGGGTGGGGGCGAGGGGGGAGTGATAAATACAGATAATCGAAAATAATGTCGAATACATAGTTTTCGGGGTCGCCAAAGTGAATAGCGACACTCCGGATTTTCAGTATCAGGAGACAAACCACGTGGGGGTAAGACACCCCAGGAACCCTTAGGGGCGGGGGGGCGAGGGGGTCATAAATAAAAATAAACAAAAATAGTGTCGAATCCACACTTTTCGGGGTCGCTGAGATGAATAGTAACACTCCGATTTTTTTAAAAGTCCAAGTTCAGCCCCCTTTGGGGTGGGGGCGAGGGGGGATCGATATATACAAATAATAGAAAATAGTGTCAAATACATAGTTTTCGGGGTCGCCAAAGTAAATAGCGACACTCTGAATTTTTTGTATCAGGAGACAAACCACGTGGGGGTAAGACACCCCCAGGAACCCTTAGGGGCGGGGGGCGAGGGGGGTCATATATAAAAAATAAACAAAAATAGTGTCGAATCCATACTTTTCTGGCTCGCTGAGATGAATAGTGACACTCCAATTTTTTTAAAGTCCAAGTTCAGCCCCCTTTGGGGTGGGGGCGAGGGGGGAGTGATAAATACAGATAATCGAAAATAATGTCGAATACATAGTTTTCGGGGTCGCCAAAGGGAATAGCGACACTCCGGATTTTCAGTATCAGGAGACAAACCACGTGGGGGTAAGACACCCCAGGAACCCTTAGGGGCGGGGGGCGAGGGGGGTCATAAATAAAAAAAAACGAAAATAGTGTCGAATCCACACTTTTCGGGGTCGCTGAGATGAATAGTGACACTCCGATTTTTTTAAAAGTCCAGGTTCAGCCCCCTTTGGGGTGGGGGCGAGGGGGGAGTGATATATACAAATAATAGAAAATAATGTCAAATACATAGTGTTCGGGGTCGCCAAAGTGAATAGCGACACTCTGAATTTTTTGTATCAGGAGACAAACCACGTGGGGGTAAGACACCCCCAGGAACCCTTAGGGGCGGGGGGCGAGGGGGGTCATATATAAAAAAACGAAAATAGTGTCGAATCCATACTTTTCGGGGTCGCTGAGATGAATAGTGACACTCCAAATTCTTTTTAAGTCCAAGTTCAACCCCTCTGGGGTGGGGGCGAGGGGGGAGTGATATATATAAATAACCGAAAATAATGTCGAATACATATTTTTTGGGGTCGCCAAAGTGAATAGCGACACTCAGGATTTTTGGTATCAGGAGACAAACCACGTGGGGGTAAGACACCCCAGGAACCCTTAGGGGCGTGGGGCGAGAGGGGTCATATATAAAAATAAACAAAAATAGTGTCGAATCCATACTTTTCTGGCTCGCTGAGATGAATAGTGACACTCCAATTTTTTAAAGTCCAAGTTCAGCCCCCTTTGGGGCGGGGGCGAGGGGGGAGTGATATATACAAATAATCGAAAATAATGTCGAATACATAGTTTTCGGGGTCGCCAAAGTGAATAGCGACACTCCGGATTTTCAGTGTCAGGAGACAAACCACGTGGGGGTAAGACACCCCAGGAACCCTTAAGGGCGGGGGGCGAGGGGGTCACAAATAAAAATAAACGAAAATGGTGTCGAATCCACACTTTTCGGGGTCGCTGAAATGAATAGTGACACTCCGATTTTTTTTAAAGTCCAAGTTCAGCCCCCTTTGGGGTGGGGGCGAGGGGGGAGTGATATATACAAATAATCGAAAATAATGTCGAATACATATTTTTTGGGGTCGCCAAAGTGAATAGCGACACTCAGGATTTTTGGTATCAGGAGACAAACCACGTGGGGGTAAGACACCCCAGGAACCCTTAGGGGCGGGGGGCGAGGGGGTCATATATAAAAATAAACGAAATTAATGTCGAATCCACACTTTTTGGGGTCGCTGAGATGAATAGTGACACACCAATTTTTTTTAAAGTCCAAGTTCAACCCCTTTGGGTCGGGGCGAGGGGGGAGTGATATATATAAATAACCGAAAATAATGTCGAATACATATTTTTTGGGGTCGCCAAAATGAATAGCGACACTCCGGATTTTTGGTATCAGGAGACAAACCACGTGGGGGTAAGACACCCCAGGAACCCTTAGTGGCGGGGGGCGAGGGGTTCATATATAAAAATAAACGAAATTAGTGTCGAATCGACACTTTTTGGGGTCGCTGAGATGAATAGTTACACTCCGAATTTTTTAAAATTTCAAGTTCAGCCCCCTTTGGGGTGGGGGCGAGGAGGGAGTGATATATATAGAAATAATGGAAAATAGTGTCGAATACATAGTTTTCGGGGTCGCCAAAGTGAATAGCGACACTCCGGATTTTTAGTATCAAGAGACAAAACACGTGGAGGTAAGACACCCCATAAAAATAACGAAAATCGTGTCTAATCCATACTTTTCTGGGTCGCTGAGATGGATAGTGACACTCGGAATATTTTTAAGTCCAAGTTCAGCCCCCTTTGGGGTGGGGGGCGAGGGGGGAGTGATATATATACATAATCGAAAATAGTGTCGAGTCCATACTTTTCGTGGTCGCTTAAGTGAATAGGGACATCCCGGGAATTTTTAAATTCCAAGTTCAGCCCCCTTTAGGGTGGGGGACAAGGGGGGAGTGATATATAAATATAATCGAAAAGAATGTCGAGTACTCTTCGGGGTCGCTGAGATGAATACTGATACACCGGATTTTTACTATCAGGAGACAAACCACATGGGGGTAGGGCACCCCAGGAACCCATAGGGGCGGGGGGCGAAGGGGTGAGATATAAAAATCATCGAAAGTAGTGTCGAAGGCATACTTTCGGGGTCGCTTAGATGAATGGTGACACCCCGGGATTTTTTAAGTCAAAGTTCATCCCCCTTTGGGGCGGGGAGCAAGGGGGTGAGATATAAAAATAATCGTACTTAGTGTCAGATATACAGTTTTCGGGGTCGCCGAGGTGAATAATAACACTCCGAAATTTTAATATCGGGAGACAAACCACGTGGGGTAGGGCACCGCAGGAACCATTAGGGGTGGGGGGCAAGGGGGGTCATATATAAAAATAACCGAGAATAGTGTCGAATCCATACTTTTCGGTGTCGCTGAGATGAACTGTAACACTCTGGATGCCGTTTAAGATAAAGCTCAGTCCTACTCGGCGGGCGGATGAGAACTGGCAAAAAATTGAAAACGTCCAAAGGGACAGAGTTTAAGTATGTATGTGTGTATGGTCTAGCAAATCTTTCAATCAAACTTGGTGAACACATGACTAACTATGTAGAAAACATTACTGTGGGGTCAGATGCACCTAGCCTCCACTGGTGTTGGGTAATGAGAGAGGCTGACGTGCACAAATAAGGATAATAACCAATATTAATGTCGAAATCCATTGTTTATATGTCGCTGATACGAGCTGTGACGCTGTGGATAGCGTTTAAGTCCACGTTCAGCCTCCATCGAGGCAGGAGCTAAGAAGGGCTTAAAAGTAAATAGTATAAAATGACTGAGATTAGTGTTTACTCGATAATTAAATAATCTAAAACTTGAAGTCAGATACTTCCAAATAACTCTAAAACTACATGATAAGTCGTAATATCAACATCTCAAAAAGAATTCTATAAGCATTCACTTCACACTTAACTAACTGGTAATACAAATATTAAAGGTAAACATTCAAAAACTCTCCGGGCAACGCCGGGTACTACAGCTAGTATATATATAAAAGTCATTGTATGTATGTGGGTGGGTGGGTTTGTACCACATCTCCTCCCAAACCATTGGACACACTTATGACTTGGTATCAGGAGACAAACCGCGTGGGGGTAAGACATTCCAAACACCCCTGGGGGCGGGGGGGGCGAGGGGGTCATATATAAAAATAAATGAAAATAGTGTCGAATCCATACTTTTCGGGGTCGCTGAGATGAATAGTGACACTCCAATTTTTTTGAAGTCCAAGTTCAGCCCCCCTTTGGGGTGGGGGCGAGGGGGGAGTGATATATACAAATAATCGAAAATAATGTCGAATACATAGTTTTCGGGGTCGCCAAAGTGAATAGCGACACTCCGGATTTTCAGTATCATGAGACAAACCACGTTGGGGTAAGACACGCCAGGAATCCTTAGGGGCGGGGGGCGAGGGGGTCATAAATAAAAATAAACGAAAATAGTGTGGAATCCACACTTTTCGGGGTCGCTGAGATGAATAGTGACATTCCGATATTTTTAAAAGTCCAAGTTCAGCCCCCTTTGGGGTGGGGGCGAGGGGGGAGTGATATATACAAATAATCGAAAATAGTGTCAAATACATAGTTTTCGGGGTCGCCAAAGTGAATAGCGACACTCTAGATTTTTGGTATCAGGAGACAAATCACGTGGGGGTAAGACACCCCAGGAACCCTTAGCGGCGGGGGGCGAGGGGGGTCATATATAAAAGTAAATGAAAATAGTGTCGAATCCATACTTTTCGGGGTCGCTGAGATCAATAGTGACACTCCAATTTTTTTAAAGTCCATGTTCAGCCCCCTTTGAGGTGGGGCGAGGGGGGAGTGATATATACAAATAATCGAAAATAATGTCGAATACATAGTTTTCGGGGTCGCCAAAGTGAATAGCGACACTCCGGATTTTCAGTATCAGGAGACAAACCACGTGGGGGTAAGACACGCCAGGAACCCTTAGGGGCGGGGGGCGAGGGGGGTCATAAATAAAAATAAACGAAAATAGTGTCCAATCCACACTTTTCGGGGTCGCTGAGATGAATAGTGACACTCCGAATTTTTTTAAAAGTCTAGTTCAGCCCCCTTTGGGGTGGGGGCGAGGGAGGAGTGATATATACACATAATCGAAAATAATGTCGAGTCCATACTTTTCGTGGTCACTTAGGTGAATAGTGACATCCCGGGAATTTTTAAATTCCAAGTTCAACCCCCTTTAGGGTGGGGGACAAGGGGGGAGTGATATATAAATATAATCGAAAAGAATGTCGAGTACTCTTCGGGGTCGCTGAGATGAATACTGATACACCGGACTTTTACTATCAGGAGACAAACCAAATGGGGGTAGGGCACCCCAGGAACCCATAGGGGCGGGGGGCGAAGGGGTGAGATATAAAAATCATCGAAAGTAGTGTCGAAGGCATACTTTCGGGGTCGCTTAGATGAATGGTGATACCCCGGGATTTTTTAAGTCAAAGTTTATCCCCCTTTGGGGCGGGGAGCAAGGGGGTGAGATATAAAAATAATCGTATTTAGTGTCAAATATACAGTTTTCGGGGTCGCCGAGGTGAATAATAACACTCCGAAATTTTAATATCGGGAGACAAACCACGTGGGGTAGGGCACCGCAGGAACCATTAGGGGTGGGGGGCAAGGGGGGTCATATATAAAAATAACCGAGAATAGTGTCGAATCCATACTTTTCGGTGTCGCTGAGATGAACTGTAACACTCTGGATGCCGTTTAAGATAAAGCTCAGTCCTACTCGGCGGGCGGATGAGAACTGGCAAAAAATTGAAAACGTCCAAAGGGACAGAGTTTAAGTATGTATGTGTGTATGGTCTAGCAAATCTTTCAATCAAACTTGGTGAACACATGACTAACTATGTAGAAAACATTACTGTGGGGTCAGATGCACCTAGCCTCCACTGGTGTTGGGTAATGAGAGAGGCTGACGTGCATAAATAAGGATAATAACCAATATTAATGTCGAAATCCATTGTTTATATGTCGCTGATACGAGCTGTGACGCTGTGGATAGCGTTTAAGTCCACGTTCAGCCTCCATCGAGGCAGGAGCTAAGAAGGGCTTAAAAGTAAATAGTATAAAATGACTGAGATTAGTGTTTACTCGATAATTAAATAATCTAAAACTTGAAGTCAGATACATCCAAATAACTCTAAAACTACATGATAAGTCGTAAAATCAACATCTCAAAAAGAATTCTATAAGCATTCACTTCACACTTAACTAACTGGTAATACAAATATTAAAGGTAAACATTCAAAAACTCTCCGGGCAACGCCGGGTACTACAGCTAGTATATATATAAAAGTCATTGTATGTATGTGGGTGGGTGGGTTTGTACCACATCTCCTCCCAAACCATTGGATACACTTATGACTTGGTATCAGGAGACAAACCGCGTGGGGGTAAGACATTCCAAACACCCCTGGGGGCGGGGGGGGGGCGAGGGGGTCATATATAAAAATAAATGAAAATAGTGTCGAATCCATACTTTTCGGGGTCGCTGAGATGAATAGTGACACTCCAATTTTTTTGAAGTCCAAGTTCAGCCCCCCTTTGGGGTGGGGGCGAGGGGGGAGTGATATATACAAATAATCGAAAATAGTGTCAAATACATAGTTTTCGGGGTCGCCAAAGTGAATAGCGACACTCTAGATTTTTGGTATCAGGAGACAAATCACGTGGGGGTAAGACACCCCAGGAACCCTTAGCGGCGGGGGGCGAGGGGGGTCATATATAAAAGTAAATGAAAATAGTGTCGAATCCATACTTTTCGGGGTCGCTGAGATCAATAGTGACACTCCAATTTTTTTAAAGTCCATGTTCAGCCCCCTTTGAGGTGGGGCGAGGGGGGAGTGATATATACAAATAATCGAAAATAATGTCGAATACATAGTTTTCGGGGTCGCCAAAGTGAATAGCGACACTCCGGATTTTCAGTATCAGGAGACAAACCACGTGGGGGTAAGACACGCCAGGAACCCTTAGGGGCGGGGGGCGAGGGGGGTCATAAATAAAAATAAACGAAAATAGTGTCCAATCCACACTTTTCGGGGTCGCTGAGATGAATAGTGACACTCCGAATTTTTTTAAAAGTCTAGTTCAGCCCCCTTTGGGGTGGGGGCGAGGGAGGAGTGATATATACACATAATCGAAAATAATGTCGAGTCCATACTTTTCGTGGTCACTTAGGTGAATAGTGACATCCCGGGAATTTTTAAATTCCAATTTCAACCCCCTTTAGGGTGGGGGACAAGGGGGGAGTGATGTATAAAAATAATCGAAAAGAATGTCAAGTACTCTTCGGGGTCGCTGAGATGAATACTGACACTCCGGATTTTTACTATCAGGAGACAAACCACGTGGGGTTAGGGCACCCCTGGAACCCATAGGGGCGGGGGGCGAAGGGGTGCGATATAAAAATCATCGAAAGTAGTGTCGAATGCATCCTTTTGGGGTCGGTTAGATGAATAGTGACACCCCGGGATTTTTTAAAGTCCAAGTTCATCCCCCTTTGGGGCGGGGAGCAAGGGGGTGAGATATAAAAATAACAGTATTTAGTGTCAAATATACAGTTTTGGGGTCGCCGAGGTGAATAGTAACACTCCGGAATTTTAATATCGGGAGACAAACCACGTGGGAATAAGACACCCCAGGAACCATTAGGGGTGGGGGCGGGGGGCTTGAGATATGAAAATCATCAAAGTAGTGTGGAATACATACTTTTTGGGGTTGCTGAGATGAATAGTGACACTCCAATTTTTTAAAGTCCAAGTTCAGTCCCTTTGGCGTTGGGGCGAGGGGGAAGTGATATATACATGTAAACGAAAATTGTGTCGAATACGTAGTTTTCGGGGTCGCCAAAGTGAATAGCGACACTCCGGATTTTTAGTATCAGGAGACAAACCACGTGGGGATAAGACACCCCAGGAACCATTATTGGCAAGGGGGGTCATATATAAAAATAAACGAAAATAGAGTCGAATCCATACTTTTCAGGGTCGCTTAGATGAACAGTGACATCCCGGGAAATTCCTAATTTCTAGTTCAGCCCCCTTTAGGGTGGGGGGCAAGGGGGGTGATATATAAAAATAATCGTAATTAGTGTCGAATCCACAGTTTGTAGGGTCGCTGAGGTGAATAGTGGCACTCTGGACTTTTAAAGTCCAAATTAAGGCCCCTTTTGTAGTGAATGGTTAGGAAGGGAGTTAAATATAAAATAATCGAAAATAATGTCACATCCATGGTTTTAGGTGTCGATTAAATGAGGAGTGACACTCCGGTTGTCGTTTAAGTCCAAGTTGATCCCCAATTGCCAGGCGGGTGAGAAGGAGTCAAGAACAGAAAATATCCAAATGACCGAGATTAAGGATGTTTTTGTACGTTCCAGTATAACTGTCAGCAGAACTTAATGCAAATATTACCTAATACCTGAAAAAATACTAAGGGGGAAAGACACCCCTTGAAGCCTTAGATAAGGGTACGAAATGTAATTAAGACTGAAAATGCCCGATATTAGTGTTGAATCCATACGTTTCGGGACTACGGGAACAATTTCAAACAAACTTGGTCACTTATGACTTATTATCAGGAGACAAAGTGCGTGGAGGTATGACAACCCTAGCACACCTACGACGGGATGAGATGTAGAAATAATCGAAAATAGTGTCGAATCCATTCTTTTCGGGGTCGCTGAGATGAATAGTAACGCTCCAATTATTTTAGAAGTCAAAATTCTGCTTCCTTTCGCATAGCGGTGAGAAAATGTGAAAAACAAAATTTCGAAAATGACCGAGAGAATGGACGCATGTGTGTATACTGGACCTACTGTCTGGAGAAATATACGCTAGGGGTAAGAGACTCCTAGCCTCTAAAGTAGGGGCGAAATGTAAATATTAACCAAAATGACCGAAATTTGTGTCTAATCCATAGTTTTCGGGGTCGCTGAGATGAACTGTAACACTCTGGATGCCGTTTAAGATAAAGCTCAGTCCTACTCGGCGGGCGGATGAGAACTGGCAAGAAATTGAAAACGTCCAAAGGGACAGAGTTTAAGGATGTGTGTATGTTTTAGCATATCTCTCAATCAAACTTGGTATACACATGACTTACTATATAGAAAACATTACTGTGAAGGTCAGATACACTTAGCCCCCGCTGGTGTTGGGGAATGAGAGGGGCTGACGTGCAAAAATAAGGAAAATAACCAATATTAATGTCGAAATCCATTGTTTATGTGTCGCTGATACGACCTGTGACGCTGTGGATAGCGTTTAAGTCCACGTTCAGCCTCCATCGAGGCAGGAGCTGAGAAGGGCTTAAAAGTAATTAGTATAAAATGACCGAGATTAGTGTTTACTTGATAATTAAATAATCTAAAACTTGAAGTCAGATACATCTAAATAACTATAAAACTATATGATAAGTCGTAAAATCAACATCTCAAAAAGAATTCTATAAGCATTCACTTCACACTCAACTAACTGGTAATACAAATATTAAAAGTAAACATTCAAAAACTATCCGGGCAACGCCGGGTACTACAGCTAGTAGCAAAATAAAAGTTAAAAAATGTACTGGCGCCCAACGTGTTAAGAATAGCAAGCAGGTAATCAAACAAGGTATCACAGCAGTCGAAATGGGGTAATACCAAATGCAAATGAGTTGTTTTTTTAATACCCGAGGGAATTTGTGGAATTTGCTAAGTGAATTACACGCCGCGAATTTGCTTTACGCTGATTATGTGCTACTTCCATGAAATATGTTAGTCTTTGATAATAAGAGTATTTTTTTTAAAGAAGGAAGCAAGTTTGATGATGATGACAATGATGATAATGCTTGTTGTTTAAAGCGGCCTAGCATCTGAGCAGCTGGCCTTCTGACCCCAACTTGGCAGGTTCGATCCTAGCTCAGTCTGGTGATATTTGGAGGTGATCAAAATATGTCAGCCTTGTGTCAGTAGATTTACTGGCATATAAAAGAACTCCTGCTTGACAAAATTCCGGCACCTCGGTGTCTCCGAAAACAGCAAAAGTACTTAGTGGGACGTAAAGCAAATAACATTATTGATGATGATGATGATGATGATGATGATGATGATGATGATTGTTGTTTAAAGGAGCTGAACGTCTAGGTCATCGTCACCGACTAATACTCATTTATAATGAGAGAATTTCGGGTCGGGAAGATTTTTCAAGGGATGTGTTCGATAAATTTCTAACTTCTTTGAAAACATTTAAGAAAAGACTAGGTAAATTACGGTTTTCGAATCTGCCACCTGGGTGACAGTCCTAAATGCACATCAGTGGTGATTGAAGTTGATTGAAGAATACAATAATCAGGACAATGAAGATCGAATTAGTTACATAGTTATGAAATTAATTGGCGTATGGCTCTTAGTGCCGGGAGTGTCCGAGGACATGTTCGGCTCGCCAGGTGCAGGTCGTTCGATTTGACGCTCGTAGGTGACCTGCGCGTCATGATGAGGATGAAATGATGATGAAGACGACACATACACCCAGCCCCCGTGCCAGAGATATTAACCAATGGTGATTAAAATTCCAGACCCTGCCGGGAATCGAATCCGGGACCCCTCTGACCAAAGGCCAGCACGCTAACCATTCAGCCATGGAGCCGGACACATAGATATAAAGATGCAGGAAAAGATGTGAGGAAGGTAGAGGTTTGGTACGGAAAGAAAGTTATTGAACATTCGAATAACATAATGGTTTATCATATAACGTACTTCCACTCGGCGCATATGTAATTTTACGTTTCGGAATATATTGTAACCCCCACTTCTGCCGATATACACATAACATAAATTATGGCCTAGGTTTTAAGTGGGCAATTACTTGATTTAAATTTTAAATTGCTCTGAAATGTTTTCAACCATTTTCACACAATGTGCAAACGACATAAAAGGAACCGAATTAATGGCTTTTCTTGCTCTCATTCGATGCAAAACGCATGGTAAAAATATTTTTTATTGAAATAAAAGTAATGAACGAATGTTAATATTATTTAAACAGTGTAGAGATACAATTGATAGCGCAGAACTACATGCTATCGCTCTTTTGATATTTTACTTAGTGAACCAGTTAATTACGGTTTATATTATGAGTTCTACTTTCCATTCTAGTTGATAATAATGCTTGTATTTTTGAAATAGACCTGCCACACCTGAAATGTAGCAGCTCAAATATTCGTTATAAAGTTTTGTACAGAAAATTAAGCCACGTTAAACATTATTTCAGTGAATTCAAATTATATAAATCATGATGTTCATATGATGTGACCGAGTGAGTTGGCCGCGCCGTTAGTGGCGCACTGTTATGAGCTTGCATTCGGGAGATAGTGGGTTCTAACCCTACTGTCAGCAGCCCTGAAGATGATTTTCTTTTCCCATAATCACACCACGCAAATGCTGGAGCTTTACCTTATTTAAGGTGACGACTACTTCCTTCCCACTCCTAGCACTTCCCTATCCCATCATCACCATAAGATCTGTGGCGGTGCGGCGTAAAACAACTTTAAAAAAATACGAATTGGAAGTGGATGCCAATTATTTCTCTTATAGCACCACAATTGACTGAATATGGTTGGAATAGGCTTATATTGATTATTGTTTCGAAGGGAAATTGAACGATTATTATTTTAAGAGAAAATAGAAGCAGGCACGCTCATAACACTAAATCAGATGGCAAATGGAAGGAAGCGGACATTTCAAAGAATGAAAGTACCGTATGGCTAAAGAAAGAAAAAGACCATAAAGGGCGTGACAAAGAAAGACTCCCTAGGTCTCACAGATCTAATATCTCATAGTTTCGATAGAACTAGAGTTGAATACGCAATGTAGAAAAACGAAGGAATATGACAGAAGTAAAACATTTATTGACTCAGCTAAGTGACTCGTCTTCGGCAAGCCACGCTCCTAAGACGAGAGTTTCTGGAGAGTCCCTTTTTAGTCGCCTCTTATAAAAGTGAGGAGTTACTGTGGATGCCTCAGCCATAAAGGGATGCAACGAGATTTTCGTTGAATTTTAACTCTTATTATTGGAAGGATAGGGCGGAGTTTGACCCTACTATGAGTAATGGTTTCGACAAACAAACAAGAAAGGCCACGAAAGATGAGACTGTTTAGTTCTCGCAGCCTAATACCGTTGAAGTCGAAAGAAAGTAGCAATTTATCAAGGGAAATACGATTAAGTGGAAGGAACACCAGACGCAGCTTATTTATTATTTATTTATTTATTTTATGCCTTTGTATGTGGCGAAGTTAGGGCTCACGGCCCTCTCTTACACTTAACCACTACGTACAGTACATAATCATATACTTTGGTAAAATAACATTAGCAGACCCTAGGAGCTACCTAAATTTATGGAGTAATATTATAACAGATTATAATTGTTATTTTTAATGATTAATATTATCTAGCCTATCTACATCTACATCACCTAACAATAGTTCTAAATCACGCTTGCAATCATACACACTAACATTCATACAAGCTGGTCACGTATTTAAGAGGAAATCTCGACGAGACCGTTTAAATGAGACTGTTGAAGTGCTATTACGTATACTGACAGGGAGTGTGTTCCATAGCCTTGCCCCAGACACTTGGAAAGAGTGACTGTATACAGATGAATGATTAACCAGTATCATAAGGGTAGAAGTCGATCTGGTATTATGTCCATGGAAAGATGAGATGAAGTTAAAATGTGAGGATAGGTATTCAGGTGTAGATTCGTTCAGAAGTCGAAAAATTAGTGTCGCAGTATGTAAATTCCTTAGTTGATCAATTTTCAGCCAGGATAGCTTCTCATAATAAGGGTAAATATGTGTCCTAAAGTTCAAAGAAAATATAAATCGTATGCAAGAGTTCATTGCCCTTTGAAGTTTCATAGTTTGTTCTGCAGTTGCATCGGTTAATACGACATCACAGTAATAAATTATTGGGAAAATGAGGGTTTGAAAAAGTTTTATTTTCATGCTGTGTGGAAGAATGAATTGTTTCATTTTTAGGGGGTGAAGAGATGCATATACTTTTCTGCAGACACTTGTTATATGGTCATTCCAGTTTAATGTGTCATTCATGACAACTCCTAGGTTTTTTACAGACTTCTGAAAAGGTATAGCTTCTCCACAGAGCATGAGGTTAGGCTGTTGTAGGATGTTTAGCGTATTTAAAAGTCTAGATTGTCCTATAATGATTGCTTGCGTTTTCTTCGGGTTAATTAATAGGCAGTTCTCTTTAGCATACGAGCTAATTGAATTTAAAGTCGAGTTCATATGGTGGATTGATTTGTCAACGTCGGGGACCTTAAAGTGTGAGTATATCTGAAGATCGTCGGCATAAAGATGATAGTTGCAGTCGTTCAGATGAGAAGAAATGTCATTAATATAGATTAAGAATAACAGAGGTCCAAGAACAGACCCTTGGGGAACGCCAGATAGCTTAGTCCTCCATTCTGTAGTCTTCATGTTTGATACAACTCGCTATCGTCTGTTTTGAGGTATGAGCCCAAGAGCTGAATAGCAGAATGAGCCATGTGAAGTTTTTGTAACTTAGCTAACAATATGTCTATATTTACAGTGTCAAACGCACTGCTAAAGTCTAGAAGGATAAGTATAGTCAGTTTTCGTTCGTCCATAGCCCGTCTAATGTCATCCGTGATTTTGATTAGTGTAGTTACAGTACTGTGTCCTTTCTTAAAACCAGACTGTAAGGGATCAAGTACAGAATGTTTTTCCAAGTATTTAACAATTTGTTTATGCATTATCTTCTCCAGAACCTTAGAAAGTGCTGTGAAGACGCAGACAGGTCGGTAGTCAGATGTATTGCTTGCAGGAGAGATTTTTGGGACAGGGACAATGAGTGCATTTTTCCATTTAATTGAGATTTTGCCTGAAGTAAGACAGGTATTAAGTAAATGCGTAAAAATGGGCAGTATTATGTCGATTATGTAAGTCACAAATGAAATGGGAATTTCATCAGCTCCTGTTGCGTGAGATTTTATTGAATTAACTTCCCTTCTTACTTCATGTTCTGTAACGGTATCAAATTCAAATACAGGACGGACTGGGGATTGTTGCATTAATATATTGTCAATGGTGTTTTGTACTGTCATTGTGTCAGGAGTGAGACGTTCCGTGGAGAAATATGTATTTAACTCATCAAGGGACACCTCGGGATCAGTATGCTTCGCAAGTGGTTTGCCAACACCCAGTGACCGAAGTTGTCGCCATGTGGAACCAGTGTTAATGTTTTTGTTTAAATGCTGGAAATAAATAAATTTCTTATTACGAATTACAAGCTTAATTCGGTTTCGAAGAACACGGTACTGCTCATGTACGTCAGCTAGTTGAGTCTGCTTATAGCGTCGGTGTAGTGCGTCTCGTTCTTTCATCATTGTCTTAACATCAGCAGTCAGCCAAGGGCAGGGTGGACGTGTTACTCTCACAGAACGCTTTGGTGCATGTTTGTTGTACAATTCATGTAAAAGGGAATTAAATATTTCCACTTTCTCGTCAATGTCGCTCTTCATAATTATGTCATACCAGGGGCAGAGTTGTGCATCTTGTCTCAGTTGTATTAAATTCATCCTTTTAAAGTCTCTAAACGTTACATATTTCGGTCGGTACTTCGGCACGCGAAGAGAGTATGCTAAGTATATGAGGTCATGTTTAGATATGTCAGGAACAGATACTTGACCGTGGTGAAGGACTTTTTGAGGGTTATTTGTTATTACTAGGTCTATGAATGTATCAGCGGAAATA
This sequence comes from Anabrus simplex, assembly GCF_040414725.1. Classification (NCBI taxonomy): domain Eukaryota; kingdom Metazoa; phylum Arthropoda; class Insecta; order Orthoptera; family Tettigoniidae; genus Anabrus; species Anabrus simplex. The sequence continues at coordinate 905,472,714 of NC_090265.1, forward strand.
GTGGAAGTATGGACGTGGTGGGTGGATTTAAGGGGTAATATAGTCATGTCACAGGATTTTAAAAAATTTATAGTCGTGAGGCGTCGTTGTTCATAATAAATTGGTGTTAAAGTCTCCAAAAAGTATCACGTGCTCGTATGATGGTAGCAGTCTCAGTAAGCTGTCTTCTAAGTCATGGAAATCTCGCACTGCGTCAGGAGGCCTATATACTACACCTAGAAGTACTTTAACAGAATTGGCAAGCACCTCTACAAACATATATTCAGGAGCCGTTTTTACAGCAGGAGTAGACGTGTGAACAACTTTGCTCTTGAGCACTGATTTACAATATAGGGCGACCCCACCACCTCGTCTGTTCGTCCGATCATGTCTGTGAATATCATAGCCCGATATGTCAACCATGCTTTCGGGAATCGAACTACGGAGCCAACTCTCGCTTACAGCAACGATATGAATAGGACTGTCTTCAAATATCATCTTCAGTTCGTCGAGGTGAGCAACGATGGATTGGCTGTTGACATACGCACACAACAGGGCGCGATTAGGGCCTCATGATCGTCATTTCACTCTTCCATGTTGAGAGTCCGTAGGAGAACCATTTGACAAACCACTAATATGTGGGCAGTGATCATTGCACACAACGTTCAGTAAATGATATACAGTCATAGTAGATATTTCCCACGGGCTACGATATATTGTTTTCTAGTTCTTTTTTTCTTTTCTTGCTATTTACTTTACGTCGCACCGACACAGATAGGTCTTATGGCGACGATGGGATAGGAAAGGCCAAGGAAAGGGAAGGAAGCAGCCATGGCCTTAATTAAGGTACAGCCTCAGCACTTGTCTTCAAGGCTGCCGATATTGGGATTCAAACCGACTATCTCCCGGATGCAAACTCACAGCTGTGCGCTACTAGCCGCACGGTCAACTCGCCCGGTGTGATCTAGTTCTTACCATAGTTTATAATTTATTTAATTCTAGGATTGAATTTCTCATACCCCACTGTCTCTTAGTTGAAAATAAACACCAGGTATTTTCCAATAAATGCATTGATATTGATAGAATGGGAAGGGATAGAATCTCAAATCAGGTCTTACAATACCAGCCGAAAGGAAGACGTTCTGTTGGACGCCCAGCCAAAAGATGGATTGGGACCGTAACAGGCCACTTGGCCTTAGACCTGTTTAAATGATGATGATGGTGCGTTGACGTTGACACAACAACATGCAAGGCAGGCAGACCTTACTCGTACAATAAATATAGGGTGTTGACCAAAATATGGCTTCCGATTGAGATAGCTAGAAATAAAACTCAGGAAACTCAATCGTCAAAAGTTACCAGTGTTTCGCCTAGAGTGCGGCATGGGCTCATCAGTTGGATACCGCACCTTTCCCAAGACACTGGCCGGCTAGCACGCCGGTAGCGACACTACTGTAAGCCATAGGCCTACATGTGATAGCCTAAGCACAATGCAGTGCCGACGTACTAGGGGAGAATTGCATCTCCACTTGCTATATTGCCCTCCCGGGCTAGCATGACCAAAATATGGCTTTTGATTGAGATAGCTAGAAATAAAATTCAGGAAACTCAATCGTCAAAAGTTACCAGTGTTTCGCCCAGAGTGCGGCATGGGCTCATCAATTGGATACCGCACCTTTCCCACTGGCCGGTTAGCACGCCGGTAGCGACACGACTGCAAGCCATACATGTGATAAGCACAATGCAGTGCCGACGTACTAGGGGAGAATTGCATCTCCACTTGCTATATTGCCCTCCCGGGCTAGCATGACCAAAATATGGCTTCTGATTGAGATAGCTAGAAATAAAATTCATCTGATGAGACCATGCCGCACTCTGGGCGAACCACTGGTAACTTTTGACGATTGAGTTTCCTGAAATTTATTTCTTACTAGCAAATGTACCCGTGCTTCGCTACAATATTCTACCTTGTATTCGAATATCGAAGTAAATACTGTACATACAGTAAATAAGATTGTTTTAAAATGGCATGTCTCTTAGCGTTATCCGAGAAACAGCATAGGGAGGTTCCCAATACGGTGTTTCCAATGTAAAGTGCTTGTTACGGATTTGTGATGATAACGACAAGCTCACTTCCCTACTGCCATTCACAATCGAGTTGGGAAGTTTTCATTATAATTGCAGGCCCCATCGCCTACTGCGCGGTCACAATCGATTTGGGAGTTTTCGTTACAATGGCAGGCCCCCTTCCCTACTTCCAGACAGATTACAGTTTTCATTAGAATGTCTGGCAACTTCCCTACTACCAGTCGAAATTGAGTTGTGCAGTTATAATTATAATGACAGGCTACTTTTCCTTCACCAGTCAGCAGGCCACTGTGCCTAATACCAGTCACATTTTTGATGGATACATTTGTTTATGAGGGCGGGTACCCTTGCCTAAGCCAAACACAATCGGGTAGGGGACTTCTAAACAACAATGCATGCTCCCTTGCCTTCTGCAAGTCAAATCGATAAGTGAATTATTCACTACAATGGTAGGCCTTCCTTACTAATGCCAGTTGCACATGTGTTGGAGAAGGACTCCATTCCTACTGCCAGTCAAAGTCGGTGTGGGGAGTACTGATTACAATAGCAGACACACTCTTTCTCGATCGCCACAACACGACATCAGTGAATATATATAGATCGACATACGAAAGTAAATGCATGCTTAAAATATTGCAGACCTTCATTTACAGATTGACTGCTGCAAAACGGTACGTCATATCGAGAAAGGATTGTACCATAAGACGTCAGATTTAGCGGCCTAAATGGCTGGTCGTATGATATGTGATCTATTCATGGGTCAGATTGAGTTTGAAACGTTGAATAGGGTAAACGTTTTATAAGATTATCTCTCATTGCATTACTTTTCAGATAATTATGTGACAGCTACATACATAGCATTTGGCTCACATATGGCTACAGGGTGGGCCAATTTTCGTGTAGTGTTTGATGATTCTATCTTTCTTATAAGTGATTGAAAGTATGAGTTATGCATGTGAAAAGTCCAAATTTACTTAACATCGAGAAATAGACAAAAATCAAACGTAAAAGGGATACAGATACAACAAAAAGTCATAAGACCAAGGTTGTAGGTCACTCCAAATTGAACGGAGATTGTGCCTTCCCTTATGTGTTAGGGCTTCGCGAAGATCTGCACCATCATTAAAATTGCCTCCATATTTCGATATTCTTCGGGGAAAAAAAGTGAAAAATTTAAAGCTGTTGGAAATGTTCTGTCCGTTACAGGCTAAAACGTATAATTTTGCCAAATTTTTGTTTTCTTGTTCGTCTGGCAGATTATGCCGCAATGTGGATTTTGGGCAAGGAGGGTTAAAATTAGGACTTTCAGGAAACTAAACCAAAAAAATGTGCAGATGGTTGTTATTATTACCCCTTAAACGCGTAGCCGTGCGAACATTTCGCCAAAATAGTCAATGTACAAGCACACAGTCGTTAGGATTTTATATAGATAGATAAGGAATCTGCTCCACGTACAACACCTTTTGGTCTATGTCTGCTGGACTTACCCTGCAAAACCGACCATTCATGGTATCTCCCTTGTTAATCTTTCTGTCGAAAAAATACACATGAAGAAAAGTTTTAGACTTGGATTTCCAACAAATTTGGTCGATTTCCAGTCAGGTTGGTCATGTAATGTATATATTGTGGAAGAGTAAATTCACCATTTTCGTTCCCTATAAACCGCCAGTCCATTCCAAGAACAGGAAATGTCATTGAACTTTAAAATCTACCTTTGGAAAGATGGATGCTAAATATAAAGTTTGGTTCAAATATCTTCAATAGTTTTCAAGTTGAAAGAAATACGCTCAACACGTGCGCGTTCTTAAGTCCGGTTAATGATATCTCCCTTATAAATCCTCTTACCGATGTACATGAGAAAAAAGGTTTAAGAATTAATTTCCATTAAGGCAGGTAGATTTCTATTAAGTTTGGTTGTGTATATTTTATGGGAGTGTAAATTCACGGTTTCGGTTTCGTATAAACCCCCCAGTCATTTCATGGATTTAGAAACAATATTTGCCCTGAAACCTACCCAAGGACAGGTGGATTCTAAATATGAATTTTGGTGGAAATATATCCAGTAGTTTCCAAGTTATAGACAAACACACAAACAGAAAAACAGACACCAAAGCTAAAAATAAGCAGATGGTCATTATTACACCTGAAACGGATAACTGTACAGAAATGTCGCCAAAATAGTCAATGCACAGACAAACTCTAGAAGTGCAGACCTTTATTTCGAGAGTTACTGCTTTGAAACTCTGCGACATATCTGCAAACGGACCTCACCATCAGACGCCTCTTTCAGTGTTCTACATGGTTGGTCCCATGACATCTTCTCGTATCTCCTATATTTATGAGTTAGATTGAGTTAGAATCATTGGGTGTGAAATTTTGTACAGTTTTCGCATACTACTTTATATTTGTGATACTCATGTGACAGATAGAATCATAAAATTTGGCTATCACATTGCCACCGTTCATGCCAATGTGCGTGCTGAATGTCATGATTCTATCTTTCCTATAAGTGTGCCAAATTAATGTTAACATATACGAGTGAAAGTACAAACTTGAAATCGAGAAATACAGCTCTATTTAACGTATAAGGAATAGAAATATGATAAAAAATCATAGGACCAAAGTTGTAGATCTCTCCAAAATGAAAGGCGATTGTGCTTTCTGATTTTTGATAAGACTTACAGATTAGCCACCAATTTTCCCGAAACGAAGGTGTGCACCGTCGTTAAAATTGCATCCATATTTCGATATTTTCCGGGGCCGAAAGTTATACATTTGCATAGCATAGACTATTTCCTCAAAGGAAAGAGTGTCAAGCTTTCGGGATTAGCACTCGCATACTTACAGTGTAATTAAGGAAGAAAAATAATTCAGTAAAGAAAGTTGAAATTAATAGAAAATGGTTTAAAACTGAGGACAGCCGGATGACGACAAATGTGTAAATACCAAGTGAATGTATTGGAAAATCAAATGCCCCTCAATAAATTATCCTGGTGTGAGTTATGGATATAAGAAAGAGGTAACAGAGGAGAAATTTAGGCGCAGGCATTCTTAGGTCAACAGGTAAGATGACTAATGGTGTTATTACTTAAGCTATTCGAGGACGGTTATAAACTCCAACGATATTCCGCCAATATCCCGCAGAATGGCCGATTGACGCCCTCTCTTGCCTTTTACCCAAGGAACAACCATGAATTTAAAGGTATGATGAGGAAAATGGCAATACGTTACTTCCCTGCTGGCAAGCAGTCAGAGACGTTGCCATGGTAACCTGTAGGTTCGTTGTCGGTCTGTCGGTCACACACGCAGACCATGATACCCGCACAAAATAGTAAATTTCTCCGTCATTTGAATAGTAAGGTAAATTATGAACATAACCAGTTGTTTATAATGAAGAGACGTTTCACATACGGTCCACGGAGTTTACAGGAAATCAATAGTATAAGAGGAAATGGAGGAAAACCTTTCTGGTTGTCCTATAAATCCCCGTCTAATCAAAGATTTTAAAATGAAATGCATATAGAAACCTTCCTCGGGGTGAGTATACTCCAAATATGAAGTTTGGTTGAAATCTATCCAGCCGTTTTGCCGTGATGGTGGAACAAACAAACAAACAAACAAACAAACAAACAAACAAACAAACAAACAAACAAACAAACAAACAGACACGAAAAGTAAAAACCACCGATTCGGTCTTGACTTGACCTAAAACGGATAAATATCTGAAAAATTGGGAAAACGAACACAATTACAGACAGCGGACCCCTACAACTTTATTTATAAGAAGATATAGGGTGTTGGTGAAACAGAAGGTCAAGAAAAAAAGAATGACGTCAATAATCACTTTATAATATGTGTATAATGAGAAGTCGATAAAAATAAATAAAAATTGATGAGATGTTTCATGCGAATTGTGAGCAGACAGGAGAAATTTGGATGGATGTTATATTAAAATACTTTGCCCCACTCGTAACTGCTGCGTTATTCTACTGAGCTCACTTAGTATTTTAGAGGGCGGGGGTTTGGAGTTCACCAGTGGAGTTGTCTGAGGGAATTGAAGTGTGCAGAGCCTTACCACAGTTTAATGCAAGACTCTCCACATAGCAGAGCGATCAAAGAAGTAGACGTACAGTGGAGGAGCCTTCCTTTGTGCATCCCAGTTCTCTTGAGTGCCCGGACTCTCAAGGCATTATCTACTTTGTGTACAGTCCGCGGTGACAGTTGAATGTAGGACAGTAACTGGCGCATATTAGAAATGAAGGTAGCTCATGCTTGAAACGCAGCTTCATCGCGAGCACGCTACCATCTCTTGAGGATGATTTAATTTAAAGTTGCCTTATATTTCATAATGCAATTTCTCTTATGCCCTCTTGCATCTATTCTTACAACATCCTCTCAAACTGCAGACCGAAGTATTCATATTTCAATACCGTGAGACAGTGAGTAATGATGTTTTTGCTAAAGTGGAAAATGTGAATTATTAACAACAGTTTGGATTAGTTCTTCAGCACGTTAAGGACGACAACATTCGATATTCTAGCTAGCTGCTTTACGTCGCACCGACACAGATAGGTCTTATGGCGACGGTGGGACAGGAAAAGCTAGGAGAGGGAAGGAAGCGGCCGTGGCCTTAATTAAGGTACAGACCCAGCATTTGCCTGATGTGGAAATGGAAAACCACGTAAAACCATCTTCAGGGCTGCCCACAGTGGGGTTCGAACCTACTATCTCTCAAATACTGGATACTGGCCACACTTAAGCGACTGCAGTTATCGAGCTCGGTCATTCGATATTCAGTAAGATACGTTAAGACTATTACGTTAAATTAACGGAGTAGAACACTTCGTACTCCCCGATGATCGGTTATGTTGATATTGAAATGATTTGTGTTGATGAAGTGCTTCAATACACATTTTCTTCAAGGATTTCTAAACTGTTAACATTGATTATTCACCAAGATCTATGCTGGTCTAAAATGGATGATTCAAGTAAGTGGAATTATTAAAACAAAGACCATAAATCTTTCTTCCTTAATCCGTTTACCCACCGTAGTTTGCTTTACCCATGATCGCAGCGAGGGATCTTACCTCTACCGCCTCAGGGCGTGAGCCTGAGACATTGGGTGAGGGCCAGGCGGCCTCACCTACTGTGCTGAATGGTGTTGGCTACTGAATGCATGATTCGAAGCAGTATATCGATTAATTGAAGTGTCCGAGTGAATCGATTCACAGGAACGGCGAGCTCACGGCACACGATTCAGCTTACTCCCAGCGGACAGTGCTGAGTGGCTCACTCGCTGGACGTTGACGGGGAGCCGAGCTTCCGCTGCAGCGAGACAGTGAATCATGGCACATCGAAAGTCGTGAACGAGCGCGGCTCAGTGAGACACACGATACACACGGCTCCTTATCGGTTCACTGGACACGCGGAGAGCCGAGCTTCCGCTGCAGCGAGACATACAGTGAGCCATGGCACACCGAAAGAATCGTGAACGAGCACGGCTCAGTGAGACACAAGATACGCACGGCTCCTTATCGGCTCACTGCAGCGAGACATACAGTGAGCCATGCTACACTGAAAGAATCGTATGCTATAATGGACTCTCAAGCTCAGCTCATTTGAAAATAATACCCATTTGCATTCACTGTCCTCTTCTTACAGGGAGGTTTAAATAATATTTGCAGTGTTAAAAAGGTAGTCACAACATAATTCTGAAGTAGCTAGTAAGTAGGTAGGCTATTAGGTTATACTATTTATTAGTTTAATGAATCTTAGTATTGTAACTTAGTTGACATTTGACAATTAAACTCGACTCTAGCCTGCCCTATGACTAAGAGACATGCTCATGACCTTTCAAAAGTACCTGTTTTATATTGGGAAGAACGGCTCAGTATTCTCTCAGTTCATATGTCACATCGTTGCACAAGACTTCAATCATATGTGGACAGATGCAATAACAGTATGTTGAATCAGAAAACCAGCGGGCTACTGTACATCTCGGGTAGCCTATACAAAATATGACGATTAAAAAAATCCTCAGCTGATAGAAAAATACATATTTTCAAAAATGACTGAGCGAGTTGTCGTGCGGTTAATATCGCGTGGCTATGCGCTTGCATTCGGGGGATGGTGGGTTCGAATCCCACCGTCGGCAGCCGTTAAGATGTTTTCCGTAGTTTCCCCATTTTCACACCAGGAAATGCTGGGACTGTACCTTAATTCAGACCATGGCTGCTACCTTCCTAATCCTAACCTTTTCCACCCTGCGTCGCCGGAAACCTTCGATGTATTAGAGTAACTAGCATTTTTTCTAAGAAAGGAGTTCATAGTATGAAGACCAGATGGCAGCTGCGAGCACTGAATGCTGTTGCTGCTGTCTTACCAGCACATACTACGCAGATGCAGTAGGAGCGGTGACCAATGAGCCGTGAATCGGATCACTGTATCGATTCAGTATCGTGAACGGAATCAAATGAATCGATTCAGTAAAATGAATCGAATGTCCCATCACTAGTGCTGAACAGGGGCCTTTTGGGGGATGGGAAGATTGGAAGAGAGAGGCAGGGAAGAGGCTGAGTGAACCCTGTTACAGTCCTCGAACTATGTTTCAAATTGAATTCAAGAGAAGGGGAACGAACCCGGGCCTCCATGGGTGGCAGTTAATGACACTAACCACTACACCACAGAGGCGGACAAAGACCTTAAATACCAAAGCAATTCTAAGCATACATATAGGAATAAATCAACAAATCTCAAATAACGACTCCTCGTCTCCAGATATTGCTCAGAGTGGCTTGTTGTCAGAGGATAGATAGATAGATAGATAGATAGATAGATAGATAGATTGTTAACAACTACATGGTAGTTGGGAGATATACCGGCGATGAAATTAAATGACAAGTTCGACTCCCTGGCTAAATTGCCAGCGTTTAAGCCTTCAGTTCAGAGGACCCCGGGTTCAATTCCCGGCCAGGTCGGGGATTTTAATCGAGTCTGATTAATTCTTCCGTCTCGGGGACTGGGTGTTTGTGTTTGTTCCAACACTTCCCTCGCCATGTTCAGATAACACAGAAATTACATGTAAATTAAGCATAAATCACGAGTTGTGTGACATGATAATCACTATGAATCACCTAAGAATTTACACAGAATTTACTCAATGTAACTTCAAGTACTCCATTATAAGTAGCATACATAATGAGTATAACACCGTCTCATGGAATTCACATTTAACTTAAATCATTCCAATATCTTATCACAAGGATTTATAGGAGAAATACGATTTCGAGTGTACCGGATGAATCAGCTGAACTTACACTATCTGATAGGAATTGAGTGTCTCTTAGTCGTATCATACGCAACATCTTAAAGCAATTTTATATACACATAGCCGCATATACTGCAAGCCTTTACTCATACAATGAAAACTATCGTACAATAGACAGTAAATGAGATCTATCGTAAATTAAAAAGTAACAAAGTGCACTGCACCTTTTTATGTAGTGTGGAGTCCACTTCTCTAACCATTTATATGAAACTCTACTGTAATTTACGAACTATATTCACCTTATTGCTGTCACTTTAAAATTGCATATCTGATTGGTCCAAGAGATCATTTGAGTTTGAGAGAAAATGGCGGAGGCAGTATAATAAAAGATGTGATTATGGACAATTGTAGGCATATGAATTCATCACATACTCGTGCACTCTCATCACATCAAAACTGATATACAATTTGTTTCAAATTATGGCACGTGGATGACACACACCAGATATGATAAACTTACGTCACCTAAGTACTATTGCTACAGCGTTCAATAAAGGCTTAAATCGGCCCATAACGCTTTAATGGACAACGAAATACATATTTATGACGTACATAGTTGCATGCTTCAAGAAACTGCTTCTCAGGATAATGAGAGTTCAAACGCTCCTCACTTATGACTTCTTTCTTTCTTTCTTTTTCTTTCTTTCTTTCTTTCTTTCTTTCTTTCTTTCTTTCTTTCTTTCTTTTTTTCTTCCTTTCTTTCTTTCTTAATCTGGTTGCCCTCCAGGGTTGGTTTTACCCTCGGACTCAGCGAGGGATCCCACCTCTACCACCTCAAGGGCAGTGTCCTGGAGCGTGAGCATTGGGTCGGCGGATACAACTAGGGAGGATGACCAGTACCTCGCCCAGGCGGCCTCACCTGCTATGCTGAATAGGGGCCTTGCTGGGGGATGGGAATATTGGAAGGTATAGACAAGGAAGAGGGGAGGAAGCGGCCGTGGCCTTAAGTTAGGTACCATCCCGGCATTTGCCTGGAGGAGAAGTGGGAAACCACGGAAAACCACTTCCAGGATGGCTGAGGTGGGAATCGAACCCACCTCTACTCAGTTGGCCTCCCGAGGTTGAGTGGACCCCGTTCCAGCCCTCGTACCACTTTTCAAATTTCGTGGCAGGGCCGGGAATCGAACCCCGGCCTCCGGGAATGGCAGCTAATCACACTAACCACTACACCAAAAAGGTGGACTATGACTTTTTTATTTTGTGTTAAGGTAGGCAACCTTCATGGAGAATCTCAGATACCTTTGTAAGGAATTTGTAGTTTTAATAAATAAAGTAGAAATAATAAATATCATCACAAAACACAGATTACGGACAAACACACCGTGTATATCTTTGTCAAAGTTATGCTGGACCCAGTCAGCCAAGGTACAGCCTCCACTCGCTGGGATTGGTTGAAATTGTTTGGGTTTAAGTGATGCATGATTCATCAACACACTGTGCTTTTGCACCAAGGAAAATCTGTGTGCATATTCAGGTCATACTACAGAGAAACAATATGTATGCAAGGCAAGCACGACGCTTATACCAAGAACGATTTCTTGGGCGAAGACTACCAGCTATAGATGGGGAGATTCTGAACGAGTGATTCATAATGAACGAATCATTGCACTGAACGATTGAATCAGGATTCAGTGTACGAAATGAATCAACTCGTTTGTGAATGGAAAGCTGAATCGAGAGATGGCAGCCGCAACTCGTTCCTTGGTTCCTCGTTCGTTCTGATTTATATCTCCGATTCGAGTATCCACCATTTTTGAATCAATGACCACTTTTGAAGAACGACTCTGTCATTTTTTATTTAACCTGAACATGTCAAATAATCCTAACCTAACCTTGCAGGAAAAATATATATTTTGTAAATAGGAAACTATCTCGTTGTTTCAAGTTACACACTTCACGGAACTGTAATATACACTCAACATCCAGCTCGTTGCGAAATGTTAGATAAAGTTTACTTCAAGGTTCCCGTTCTCGTGACCCTCTGTGAACTAATGTGTGGAACATGGAAGCTTCCCCGTTCTGGTTCTCAGCTTTTAGTAAGAATCGATTTAAGTGATTTCTTTTCTTGGCATGACATGAAGTTTATATGCGAGTGGAAGTGAAATAGCTAACCATGATTTCTTTGTAGTACATAGGCAATACAAGAATATTAACGTACATTACTTATAGGATTTTCCTCATGATGAGGAAGGGGGCAAATAAAGTATGGCATAAATCCTCCAAGTGATAGAATCTTGTGAATGTAAGGCCTACACTAGTTACTATCTGACACATAACCTCCGTTATTTATTAAGCATTTTCGTAAATTGTTCCATACTTCCCCATTTAGCGTTCGCCTTTCTGGTTTCTATGGTTACTCTGAGGAGCGGCAGTGCTAAAAAAAATACAAGTCACTGAGCGAGTGGCTGCGCGGTTTAATTCACGTAGCTGTCAGCTTGTACTCGGGAGGTGGTGGGTTATAACTCCACTGTCGGCAGCCTCGCTTCCATCCTACTCCTAGCCGTTTCCTATCCCACCGTCGCCATAAGACCTGTATTGGTGCGACGTACAGAAAACTGTATTTTTTTTTAAAACAGTCAGTTGCTTTACTTCGATAACGCAATGTCTTATTGGCGGTAATGCACTATTTAATGTGATATTCTACCGAGCTCGATAGCTGCAGTCGCTTAAGTGCGGGCAGTATCCAGTAATCGGGAGATAGTGGGTTCGAGCCCCACTGTCGGCAGCCCTGAAGATGGTTTTCCGTGGTTTCCCATTTTCACACCAGGCAAATGCCGGGGCTGTACCTTAATTAACGCCACGGCCGCTTCCTTCCACTTCCTAGGCCTTTCCTATCCCATCGTCGCCAAAGACCTATCTGTGTCGGTGCGACGTAAAAAAAATAGCAAAAAAAAAATAATGTGATATTCATAATAATGGCCTTGCCCCATGTCATTTCCACTCTCTGGGCATTATTAAATATATTTCTCACTGTGAAGTGAGCTTCACCAAATTATTCCAAAATTCGTATTTAATTACGTCGCTAATGACAGTGCCGAAATCTCTCCCAGTAGGGGTTGTATGTATGTTGGGTATTCAGCCCGAAGGCTGGTTGGATCCTCAACAGGTCCACCATTGGCTGTCATAGATTGCCTAGGTGTCACTGAAGATGCGTACTAGGGAAATGAGGAGTGAGGTAGTTTCCCCTTGCTTTCCTCACTGGGCTAGAAATTGCTATTACATATCCGTCTGCCAAGCCCACTGAAATGCGTGCACCAACCAACCCTATGAACGACATTTTCACACCATTCATAGCAGGGACTGGCTACATAAGGATTGGCATTACTAGCATCACTCATACCTCAGCCACTTTCATATTGTCAAAGGATAAGACTGAGACAGGTCAATGAAAGTAACATATTTATTCTAGCCCATACCAGAAGACATAGTGCACTGTACACATTACATCTTGCCAGCAAATTAGCCAAAATGTTATTATCAATTTCCCGAGGTCTTCCAGAATACTCCGTTCTTGCTCGATATTTTCGGTGACCTCCTGCTGTGAGTAACAAGGAAGAAATATCAGGCTTAGCTATTTACAAAAATGGATGCGCGTTTTCCCCTCTCGCAGCTGGCCCGATCTAGCCGTGCGGCGGTTCTTCTGCAATTTAGAATTATGGGCACAATATGTAGTCAAGTAATTTAAAGGATATATGATTAGACTTTGGAATCCAGTTGAGTAGCATATTCCGACCTATCTCGACACAATCATGAACGGCCCATTTGCATGGAACAAGTCAATGTGCATTTGCAGTTTCATGACTTGACTATACTTCACCAGTCAAGTATTTGGTACTTCTCGTTGACACAAATTTAACTTTTAAGGAATCTGTTGGTATGAATGATTAAAATAAATATTATATCTGGATTAATGTCGCTTTCTATTAACGAGTTTATAAGCTTGTTCTTTGTAGAGAAGCTGCATTAATTCTGAAATACTAAGTTTGTTATTGGTAGAACAAGGTTTTTTTTATTATTGAATGTCTAAAGGTCCGAATTATCGTAGTAGAATATTACGATAAACTGGTGATGTATTGTTTGTAAAACCTATGGTCCACAGGTCTTGGTCGTGCTCTGTCATGATCTGAAGATTACTATCTGGTACGAAATTTGTCTGAGTGCAAAATGTTCGAATATAATTTAGGCGGAGGTGAAAACAGAACTTCGAATTATGAAGTATTGTTGCAACAATGATAGCTACTTCTCATGCTTTCTATGATTTGTTCTTTATTTATTTAAAGAATGATTAGCCAATATTTTGACCAACAAGATAATAGTTTAAATACCTAAACATTTATATTAAAAAATACCAAAGAATAAATATTGATACCACAAGTACAGACTATGTCAAAGACAAAGACACCTCCGTACAGGCCATGGAGGCCCTTGGAGGAGTGGAAGGTAACGGGTTCCACCATTGTTAACCTCGGCACGTCATGGGGTAGAGTGTTTAGCACTACGCCCGGCCGACTTTGCCCCCAGGGATTAACGTGGTACTCATTTTTGGTATAGGCTGAGTGAACCTCAGGGCCATATGTACCTCCGGAAGTGGAAATCTCGTTTCTTAAATTTTACGACTGCCTGACGGGGATTCGAACCCACGTCCTTCCGGGCGAATCGAGCACGCCCTTACCGCCTCGGCCAGGCAGCCCCTAAGTATAGACTATGTGGAGGTTATAAGTTTCACTGAGACCCATCAACAATTAGTAAAAGAACGCTAAAAATGCTTCGGAAGTCACCTACTTTTGAGAACTTCGAATTTTGATAAAATGGCTAGCAAGTTTTGTTTTGTTGTTACTGAAGATGTCCTATTTATGATATGGACGAAACAAATATGTGTGGTATTGAAAATGAAAATCCACAGCCTGCTTCCAGTCATTCGACCGGGTCAGGAATGAAATGAATGGAGCCCCCATCTAGCGGCGAGGATAGGAGCTGTGCCGGCTGCCGAAATCTGTCACGCTCCTCTGGGGAAGTGATTAATGGCTGACAGATGAAATGATAATGTAGAGTGTTGCTGGAATGAAAGATGACAGGGAAAATGCGAGTATCTGGAGAAAATCCTGTCCCTACTCCGCTTTCTCTAGCACAAATCTCAAATGGAGTGACCGGGATTTGAACCACGGAACCGAGTGGTGAGAAGCCAGCGCGCTATCACCTTTATACTAAGAAATACATTATTTTAAAACAGGACGGGAGAAGTTAATTACACATACTTGGTCAGGTGCTAATTACAAGTGAAGGTTTAGCCTAAAATGAACGGTATATCGTCGCGTAAGAAACAGTCCCGCGTATCTGACAGTGCTGTTCCTATCCATTATTGTCATTCAGACTGGTCACGCCTCCCAGGCACATGTGGATTATACAGTCCATCAGCACAAGTTTCATTGTGTTCTGTACGTGCTAAGGAAAATGAACCTCACTGTAGTGTTATGTAGGAAAGTATGTTTGCATGACGTATTTACGCACACCTAGAATATAATGTGTTTAAGGTTTATTTTCTTTTACACCCAAGCAAATGAAAATGAACACAGCGAAAATAGTTCTCATGGAATACATATCCATACGTGGCCTGGAGGCGTGACCAATATTAAGAAAATAATGGATAGGAAGAGGATAGGACGATATAATATGGGATGCCATGGTGTACAGTGAACACAAGGACAATTTTGGAAGAATATTTAACTTTTTTCTTTATCAATTCCTCCTAAAGGATTATTCCAGCTGAAGAAAGAGCGAATTAAATACTATTACCTCAGACGCAGTGTCCATTTTCACACAGAATCTTGTGTAGACGTTCCATTTAAAATAAGCCCCTTGGAGTTACCAGTAAAGTCTGTATTTGGTGATAAATGATTTATACAGTATACAAGGCGTGTTCATAAAGAAACAAATATTTTGACATAGTGCGCCAACGGGCAGAAGGAGCACGCTGCGGCTACTGAGCGCACACAGCGGCAGGTTGAGGCAATAAACTGCCTTTTGCCGCGTTTCGCTCTGACCAGTAGTTGGCGAGCTACAGATGCTGAAGTGAGGAAGTGTACAAGCTCTTCGTCGGATTAGTGCCGAAGTGACAATAGCAGAGCGCGTGCGTGTGCGTGTGTGTGTGTGAAACTGTACTGCAAATTTGGCAAAACTTTCACGGAGACATATCAATCAAATTCTGAGTGACAAACGTGAGATGTGTCTTGTCAGTGAAAGATTCGTACCGCGTTTGCTGACTGACGAACAGAACCAGACACGTGTTGAAATTATACAGGAACTGCTTGTCACTACCAACGACAATGAAAACTTCCTTAAGGCGACACTGCGAAGATAAAAATATATTTTTACCTAAAGCATGGATTTTCACGAAACTTTGTGGGAATATCACCTATATAAAAGTAGAGACATCACGAACATTTCTTTCATATATATATATATATATATATTTTTGCTACGGGCTTTACGTCGCACCGACACAGATAGGTCTTATGGCGACGATGGGATAGGAAAGGCCTAGGAGTTGGAAGGAAGCGTCCGTGGCCTTAATTAAGGTACAGCCCCAGCATTTGCCTGGTGTGAAAATGGGAAACCACGGAAAACCATTTTCAGGGCTGCCGATAGTGGGATTCGAACCTACTATCTCCCGGATGCAAGCTCACAGCCGCGCGCCTCTACGCGCACGGCCAACTCGCCCGGTCATATAAAATTAATAGTTTTCCAAAATAATTTCTTTTAAATTTGTAATTCCATTTTTTCACGAATTTTAATTAACATGTTAATGTGAATTCGTAATTAGGTAGATAATACTTCTTTTAAAAGCATTACGTATAGATTTTTTTCTACATAGAGGAGATATATCGTACTAAATTTTGTGTAATTTTTAAGTACTAAAATTTTGGAATTAAAAATCCCTCATATTTGAAAAGATTCTACAATTAGAAATTCCATACGCAAGTTGCTTAATATAGCTGTGATACATATACCATATACATTTTGTTACATTTGGCAGAATATTATGGGAGAAAATGGGATTTAAATGTAAAATTACAATTGGCAAACAAACATTATTACAGTGATAAATTGTTTGAATTCAGCGGAATAACTTCGTGACAAGAAGAAGGAAACTCAATCCTTTCATTTCAGTCATAAAAAGATTTCACCAAAATGACCAAAATATCGATTTTTATCTCTGGAGTGTCGCATTAAGAACATTATAACAGGAGATGAGACGTGGGTTTATGGCTATGATATTGAAAGCAAACCATATAGGAGATTCAGGACAATGCGACAAGAGACCTGCGCGCCATCCCAGAAAATGCGTTCCAGGAGGATTTCCAAAAAATGAAAGAAAAGATGGTAACTGCTTATTGCCAGTAAAGGGGACTACTTTGAGGAGGACAGTGCGTAAAATGTTGTATAATAAAGATGTTATAGCAAAAGTTCGGTTTCTTAGTGAACACCCTCCGTGTATTTTGATTAAATCTGGTGAAGAAAGAAAGATATTTACTACAAGTCGAATGGTCTGAGGCACTTACCTGTCGGATGAGATAGACTACTGCGACTACTACATAGCCAACGATGCATCTAAACGTAAGTGTTATTAAAACCGTCATTCTCCTCCCAGTGCTTGTGGTCTCAGCTTGGACACCAGAAAGATTTAGCAGGCCGTTTGAAACTGCTTGAAGTGGAGCTTCAAATAATTTGTCAGCGGTGTTATATACACCATACCTTCATCGCATTAAAGTGATTCCTTAAAGAAACTTCTGCTTGCTTGCTTGTTTTTTTTAAGGGGCCTAACATCGCAGGTCATCGGCCCTAAATAAACTTCAAGAGCTGTACGAAAATGATTCGTTTCGGACTCATATGATGTTGAGTTGCAGTCAAAGTCAAAGTCATCTCCATAGAGGCTCTTGGAGGAATGAAATTTAAAGGATTCGACTTCAAGTTCCCAAAAAAATTAACACTATACCTAGAGTTGTTAACCCTATGTCTGACCACCTTTGCCTCAGGAATTAACCTGGTACTCCTTTCTGGTGAGCAGCAAGTTCGCTGACCACGAGGTTGTTTGCCTCTCCAGAAACTGAAGACTCGTTTCTGAACTTTTCAATTCCTGAAGAGATATCGAACCCTTGTCCTTCCCCATGAACCATCACGTTTATGGAACCTCCTTAAAAATGCACTATCTACGGATATTAGTACTTATCAATGCTCCTCACGTACATGAATGTAGAGAAGAAAATATTCACGTCCGATTCTTCTAGTTCTATATTTCCCAAAATGTGAAGCATCGGGGTCACGCAGCTGTGAGCTTGCATTCGGGGGATAGTAGGTCCGAACCCCACTGTCGGCAGCCCTGAAGATGGGGCTGTACCATAATTAAGGCCACGGCCGCCTCCTTCCCACTCCTAGGCCTTTCCTATCCCATAGTCGCCACAGGCCCTGCCTGTGTCGGTGCGACGTAAAGCAAATTATATGAAAAGTATCTGGTTAATGTGTTAGGTAACAGAAGAGTCTGTGAACTGGTGATATTACCCAGAGTAGCTTCATTAAGACAATTGACGTCTGAGATACTGCTGGAATTTAATTTTCCCTACGTTTATACCATCTGCAAATCGTTCAACACGTCTAATTTCATTAAATATAAATATTATTTTGATAACAATAGTTTCAAGCTGTTGATCTTTCTTTCACCTCTCGAGTCATCTGGAGCATAGAAGTTCCATTTCAGATTAGATTAGTATCTAGATATCAAGTTATACTGTTTTGAGGTACCTGCTGTGATGGTCTATAATCGAAGGAAGGGTAAATTTGTGTCCCATACTCAGAATGGTTTTCGGTGATTTCACATTTCGCCTCCCGGAAAATTCTGGAAGAAGATCTAAATGTACAAATACGTACATTCCGCAGTAAACATCTCAAAATTCAGAGAGGACTCTTCAGCAAGGTGTTCAAATTCTCTTGAAAATGGTGCATTCAAGGGTATTTTAAGTTTAGACGGCAGATGGTCGGTTAAAGAGGGAAACCCTCATATTCTTCACTCGTGCTTTCGTTACTGTGTTCAGTGGCACACTAGTTCATGTTTATAAATGTAATATTAGTGTGTTGAAGTCCTAAGTTCCAAAAGTCTTAGGTGTATGGTAAAACATACCTAGAGCATGGCTGGGATGTTTATTGCCACACCTTCCGTAGAGAAATTTGTGATCCTAGACCTGTTTTACAAGTTTTAGAACATCCCTTACAATTATTGTCCAGTGGTTGACAGGGTACTGAAAATACAAACGTATATGCTGAGAGAGGAAAAGGCTAGACAATTCTGAATTCACCTCAAGTTTGTAATTTAATTTGGCATTAGAAGCTAATTAGCTGAAGAGGGTAACAATTAGAAGATCTAATTATGATATTCTTCTCGCGATAATAATCCAATAAACTGGCCGCGAATCGAAATTAGAACTCAGAATTCCGAAGGTCATGTCAGCCGAATTGTTGATACATAATAGTATGGACCAAAACTGGTCTGTTACAATCATCGACCTGCTCTAAGCTGATCCTTGTCACAAGTGATTGAGTTGACAGTGATAGGCAAATAGTACTATAACATCATTCTTTTTTCATCCAGTTCCTGAAATGACTCATACAAAAGTAGGCTCGAGTGGTGTAGGTATTTAGATGGATGTAGATATATATAGATAGATATAGATAGATATTTAATAAACATAACAGGCGAATTTGCCCCGATACATATTCACATGGACAGCTCACATCAAAAAGAAAAGAAAAGAAAAGAGATACCGGATTTTCTGAGCATGCCATGGGGTACACTGGATACTCCGGAAACGTGACACTCCCAAGATAGAATCACCACGGTAGCCATCCTCAGTCCCCTATGCCACGTCCATCGTCTTCACTTAATATTCAGACACGAAATAAAATGAACAATAAAGGATAATAAAATAACGCAAGAAGTAATAATAATAATAATAATAATAATAATAATAATAATAGTAATAATAATAATAATAATAATAAACAACACAAATCTACCTCAAAACAACTAATCTGGCCCTACCCTGACCTTGCATTCACCACATGACTGTACACTCCACATGACCTTCACAACAGATTATGCTGCAAGAACCGCTGACTGTACATTACAACAGTTTCGGCTCACTCCCTTGTAATCACTAATGCTTATTCCGCATTCTTTGTTCCATTACCTAATTCCTCTGGATTCAAGTAAACCAAATGACAACAATTGCGTACAATTCTCAATATCGCAATCGGTAAGGCATCTGCATTCCAAGATACCAAAAGCATTTACTCACTCACTACCTTGCCACCTCAACAATCTTTGTTATCACTTGGTCTTACTTAGCCTCCAGGCTTGAATTCAAACTACTTCACTACATCCACATCACCCACACTTCACTAGCTTCTAAATTTTCCAACAAACTCCAACGACTGAATATCCTCATACTCTTAACCACTTCTCCCTTACATTCTGACATATCGTCCTATGCCCCTTCATCTGCCATTTTTTTCACACACGAATTTTTCACCGCACATAAATACCTGATCAGTTCTCCTCCGTTTTCCCATTCCTTAATAATCCACCTTATAATACCCTGCTCATCCTCTTTACCTAAAATTTTCCGATGTTTGGCACTCAGTAAACTATTTCTAATCTTATTTGTTTCTTCACACTTACCTAATAAGTGAAAATTATCGTTCTCCGCCCCACAAAGTATACATACAGCCTTATCTCTACCTTTTAGCTACCCCATATTTTTATGTAGTCCCAGCAACCACTATACCAACCCTCTGCTTCTCAACCTATCAACGTATCTAATATTTATCCCCGTTACTTCCTCAACTTTATTAAAAACACTAAGGGAACTTCTTAATCTACTTTCGGCCAATAATTTCTGCCTACCGAGATCTTTAATCCTCCTTACCAGTACCTTCATCCATCTAGCTTCTGTCTTCGTCCACACCTCTTCCCACATGTACCCCAGGCCTATCATCTCCAAGTATCCCTTAATTTTATCTAGCCAGCTTCCCTTATACATTCTTCCGTTGTTGTTCGTACGCGGCCTGTAATACCCTCCCTCCTTCCTGTATTTTCAAATTCATCCAATATCTAACTATTTTCACACACTCAGATTCCAAATCCTCCCCACACATTAATTCCACCCCTGTATTGGCTGTGCACATCGGGAGCCCCATCACCATCTTACCGAATTTAGTAATAATTCATCTTCACTCAACTCTTTTGTCATCCAACCCCCAAATTTCAGCGCCATACAATACCCTCCCAAAAATCACCGATCTTAGAACTATCCTCAGGGTTTTATAATTGATACACGGATATTTTGCTAGCAGGTTTTTGACTGAGACTAGGGCGGCCCACCCTCTGTTCCTCGCCCTCCTAATATGATCATTCCAGGTGCCTCTACTATTAATAATGACTCCTATATATTCTAACTTGCTTACCAGTTCCAACCTTTCTCCCTGTACAACCCTTTTCCCGTCAACCCTTCTTCCTTTGTGTGCCTGGGCTATTAGCATTTTAGATTTATTCCCATTAATTTTCAAGGCCGATTTCTTCGCAAAATCCGACACTGCATTTAAAGCCTTCTGCATCCCTCCTGGGGTTAGAGTCATCAAAATCACATCATCAGCAAAAATCAATCCTGGGACATCCACCCCATTAAATACCGGCACTGCCCAATTGCTTGCCCCATGCCCCTCCAAGATATCGTTAATAAATAAAACAAACAAAATTGGCGATAATTTGCACCCCTACTTTAATACCTTGGACTCTAATGGACTGCTCAACCTATCGTCTCCCAATTTTACACAGAACCTGACTACCCTATATATCTCCTCTACTGACCCCATCATCTTTCCCGAAACCCCCAACCTTCCCAGTTTCTCTAATAGAGCTTTCCTATCCACCTTATCAAACGCCTTTTCAAAATCGATTGCCACCACATACACCTTCCTTATTGACAGGCTCCTATACTTTTCCAGAATTGTTATCATTTTCATTATATTATCCACTGTTCATTTCTTTCTTCTAAATCCTCCTTGGAGATCAGACAATACTTCATTCTTTTCTGCCCATTCACTCAGCCTGTTCGCCAACACCCCTGTGTAAATCTTACTTAAGGAATCTAACAGAGATATTCCTCTATAATTATTCAAACTGTTTATATTACCCTTCACCTTATATATTGGACATACAATTCCTGTTTCCCATTCCTTCTGGTACTTCCCCTGATCAAAGATCTTATTAAATAGTTACACTATGAGCTCTACGATTGTCTCATTTTTGCTAATTCCTTTCCAAAAATTATTGATCCTATTACAACCCCCTGCCGACATACCCCTGTTTTTATCACTCTTAAGGTTTCCTCCCTCGTAATTTCCTTGACCAGATCGTAATTTGCCACTCTTCTATTTCTCCAAATTACCTCATCCCCCGCCTTCCTCCAGCATTCTTCCTCCTTACCCCCGAGTAATTCACCAAAGTAGCTCACCCACTGTACGTCTTCAATGCTCTTTACCTCTAGACTCCTTCCACCCTTTATTATTCTGTTAATCCTTTCTCAAACTTTTCAATGCTGTTAGGCTTACATTCTTTATTTATGGCTTGAGTTTGTTCCTCTAACCACGCCGTTTTTTACCTCACAAATTTCCTTTTTATACTCCTTCCTCAACTTACAGAAGACTTCCCTTTCTGACCTCCCACCTTTCTTTCTATACTCTTGTAACGCACCCAGCACCCTCCTTCGCATTCTTTCACACTCTCTATTAAACCATTCTTCACCCTCTTTTTTTTCTTCCTTCTACATTTTACCTTCTGTGCTATCTTTATTGGATGTAGCATCAATTCCAAGGCTTTATCAATATTATTCTCCTCTAACGCACCTTCCCAACCATATTTCAGAAATTGTAATTCCTCTGTTACTACCCTATCCCAATCCCGTCCCACTTTCTCTGACCATTTGTACTTGTTATATCCACTCCCTAATTTATCCTTCATCTCAACTTTCCTCGTTATATGCGTCTCTTCCCCCCTTTTCAACATAACCCACACTGCTAAATAGTGTGTTTCAATCCAGTCGCCTACTTCCATCCTTACAATATCCTCCAACACTCCTTCCCAGCTTAAAACCATATCTATCACACTACTTCCTTTCGGGGTAACATAGGTCAATTTCCCCGTACTGTCACCCTCCATCCATCCATCCATCCATCCATCCATCCATCCATCCATCCATCCATCCATCCATCCATCCATCCATCCATCCATCCATCCATCCATCCATCCATCCATCCATCCATCCATCCATCCATCCATCCAGAATATACAAATTTCCCGCAGCGCACATCTCTAGGAGTTTCTCCCCATAGCTGTCGATAATTTTATCCTCACTACTTCTACTTTTCAACATACGCCTTCCATCCTCCCTACTATATACTGGGCTCTGTTCCCCTATTCTAGCGTTCCAGTCTCCGAATAACAACATATCCTCTTCTCCTGCAAACTTCTCTCTTATCCTACTAATATCCACCAATAAATCTTCTAAACGATACTTATTTGCATATGGTGAACTACTAGGATGGCAATATACGAACGCTAGATTTATTTTCTTCTCCCTTCTCTCCACCTCTCCCATATTCAATCTCAACCATATGGTTTCTTTCATATCTGTCTCTATATCCTCCACCAGTTCACTGATTTCTTCCCCAATTAATACTATCAACCCTCCTGGTGCGCGTCCCTTAGTCCTCTCCTTTCTTCTATATTTATATTTACTCACAAACCCCTTCTATGAGATCTCCCTCCATGTTTCTAGCCAGGTCTCCAAGAGTGCCACAACATCGAAACTTTCTATTACTTCCCGGACTTTCTTATTTCCCAATTTGTTCATTAGTCCCTCAGTATTCACACATCCTATTTTCCAATATAGTTATAACTTTTCCTTCCTCCCTTCTAAGTTTCCTCCTCTAATCTTACTCCTTGTAGTTATCGCCCCCTCATCCCTTGTCTCCATTCGTCCTTTTTTTTTACCAACCTATTCCGTTCCATGACCTCCGTATCCTCCATCCCTTTATATACTTTACACGAGAGGTCTTTTAAACTCCTGCTTCTACTTTTGCTCATAACTGCTTTACCTTCCTGTCGACCAGTCTTCTCATGCCCTTTCTTGCTCACTAAACCACTGCACTCTGCTCTCACCGTTTCTTGCTGTTCACCCTCACTCACCCCTTCACTGTTCTGATCTTCTGTATCCCCACTGCACTGTCCGTTCTCACCTGAGTTGATCTCCCCTCCTTCCTCGTCTCCACTGCTCTTTGTTACTTCTTTCTTCCTTCCATCTTGCCTTGTCATCTCTCCTCCCTCGGAACTAACGCATTCTTCCATCTCCTTTAGTCTTCGCCACTGAGTGCTTCCTAACCCATCGTCCGTTTGTCACCACCAACCTCTGACCCCTTATTCGGGCCTTTAGCCACTGATTTCTCGCTCTCCATAGGTGTCTGTTCAAGATATTCATATTTTCACTTCCTTCCTTTCCCATGTCTCTTTTCATCCCTACTTTCTGGCCCTGTAAATTATTACTGTTTCTTATCACAATTTCTGCCATTAGGGTTGAGAATTTTTTTATCCTAATTGGCCTCCATCCTTTAGTTTTTTCCACTGTCTCCACATCGTCTATGTCCACTTCACTGAAGTTTATCTTCATCCTATCCCGTTTTACCTCTACCACCTTGGATATCAGGCCAATCTTGCCTTCCCTCTCACCTTCCTCCACACCATATATAAATATGGCTTTCTTCATTCTCTCCTGCCTGTACCCCTCCGCTTCTCTCTTCATCATCATCACCTCCTCTTCCAGATGTTTCCCTCTTAATAACTCTATTTCCTTCTCATTATTGTCCACTCTCCTGTTCGATTCCTCCGTCTTCGTTTCTAGCCATTTCTTCATGTTCCTTATCTCCTTTCTCTGCTCCTCCATCATGTCCTTTATTTCCTGTATCTTATCCCATTAAGACTTTTCCTGTATTACCTCACTCACTACCACCTTGAGTGCTGCCAAGTCATCTATGCTAAATTTTCCGCTGGTATTTGGGTCTGGGTTTAATTCCACCCCCCCCCCCCCTAATAACCAGTAGCACCACTATCACTGTCACTACTAGCACCGCTTCACCCGTTTTTACTCCTTCTTTTCATAACACCCGTCCATTCTTGGTCTCCTTCTTCTGCTTCATCTGCCATTTCTCAGTCGCGGCCCGGTACTGCTCAATACCAACCATGTTCTCGGCACGCACTGCACCACGCGACTTCACTCCACGGTTGCTCAAGCCAGACTTAGTGGTGTAGGCATTTTAGTGGGCTTAGCAAGTTTCTTAGTGTGTAGTCAAATACTAAATGATTTTTAATTGCACAATCATGCCGTACTTCTATTTAATTGTAATACGTGTGTATATTGTTCCTTTGGTGAACGTTTTATTCTATAGTCTATTATAGAATCAAAATCTCAAAAACTACTATTAGCGCACTTAAACTGGTGAAATCTTTACCTCTGTGATGAAATTCGCCCAGAGAGCATAAATAATTACCACGTTGTAGCTTTTCTTTTTCATGCATATAGCATATCCCGCCGCCCCTCTCACCCCCTAGCCAGCTAAATCCCACAAACCTGGGTACTTTTTTGTTGTCTGTACAATTCACTCCCACTTTTAATTCCCAATCACCGCTACTGATATAAACAGTAGAATATATTTATCATAAAAACAAACAGAATATAAAACAGGAAGTGTGAGGAGAGGCCATGGAGTCTTGATGGGTTTTTGTAACAATATCGACTGACGCAAATCTGGCTTACGGTGAAATGAATGACACGTTATATAGTCAGTTTAATATAATGTTATTTACAAGTGGAGATGGAATTGTAGTGAGCAATTGTTAATTATGGCTGTATATATAAAAAAGAAATAAAATAAATCAAAGCCGATTGACTGATTTTGTCTGTTCAGCTGTTATATTATGTATTGTCCACTAACTTATCTAGCTCGTCGCCTAGTGATACGGATGACTAATTATATGGCCCGAGCATATGATCCAGTACATATTGCATACACTACGTGGCTTCTGCCCTAATTGTTCTAAGCCTAGCGCAATGGTACCGTTATGTCGAGCGTAAGATTCTCTATTCATTGATACACATACCATGAGTCGGAATTTACTTTTAAGAGTCGATGTGAAGCAAATTTTTTTAAAAATTCACATTTTAACATAACTCTGTTCGCAAGGGCCGTAGAAAAACTGTTACCACCATCATCTACATTTTAGTGGGAGATTCATAGTAGTATGCCATATGAACGATCGGAAGTGATATATAGAAGGCGAAATCCCCGATTTTTCAAAACTTTTGCTACAAATGATAATACAAGGCAATATACATCGCCATTGTACCTGTGAAAATTGCTGTGAAATATTTCAGCTTAGATCTTTGGCTGATAAGTTTCTATAAACTAACTTTCAACAGTGTGCGATGAAATGAA
The DNA here is from genome assembly GCF_040414725.1 of Anabrus simplex. NCBI lineage: Eukaryota > Metazoa > Arthropoda > Insecta > Orthoptera > Tettigoniidae > Anabrus > Anabrus simplex. The sequence continues at coordinate 905,498,704 of NC_090265.1, forward strand.
ATGGCGTATTGCTTTTAGTGCCGGGAGTGTCCGAGGACAAGTTCGGCTCGCTAGATGCAGGTATTTCGATTTGACACCCGTAGGCGACCTGCGCGTCATGATGAAGATGAAATAATGATGAAGACGACACACACAGCCAGCCCCCATGCCAGCGAAATTAACCAATTATGGTAAAAAATTCCCGACCCTGCCGGGAATCGAACCTGGGACCTCTGTGACCAAAGGCCAGCACGATAACCACTTAGGCATGGAACCGGACAGTGTGCGATGGTCGTCGAAGAATTACATTGTTTTCTTGAAATGTTGCTCTCTGGACCGAAACGTTATTTTCACCCTCTGCAAGCGGACCCCTGTATCCGCCGTTACCTAGCAGGAAGTCCAAAGGTAGTCAACGACGTCCGCTGTGACGTTCAACGTGTTAATAAGATACGAGCAAGTGATATGGGTCAGTATTTCTCCAACACCATCGTCACATAGTGTTTTCCGTAGGCGCAACGACGATATGACATTCACAGTCAGTTATCCCCAAATTGTACTTGTATTCGCCACAATGCTACTTGTAGTTGTTAGCCTGTCTATTTGAAAGCAAAACGAGACCAGACTCTCTTTAATCGGTCGACACGTTCATTCACTATATCGTGTCGGACAGCACAGAATATGCGTAGTGGAACACTCAAAGCACGAGGCCCTCGCGAGGAGAGCTTATATTTTTGTGATAAATGTAATATTGTTGTTGGTTTTACGTCCCACTAATTACTTTAATGGTTTTAGGAGAGGTCGAGGTATCGGAAGTTTGTCCCGCAGGAGTTCTTTTATGTGCTGCTAAATCTACCAACAAGGGGCTAACGTATTTAAGCACCTTCAAATACAACCGGACTGAACCAGGATCGAGCTTGCCAACATGGGCTCAAAAAGGCAGTGTGCTAAATTTATTACTGTTACATTTAGCTGAGACCTTGAATTATGTAGCGATATCGGACTATCGAATGTACCACTTACGATTGGCCAGAAGCCGAGCGAGTGGGAGTATAGCTGTTAGCTTGCATTCGGGAGAAAAAGGGTTCGAATTCCAATGTCGGCCTCCTGAACATGTTTTTCCGTGGTTTGCAATTTTCACACCAGGAAAATGCTGGGGATGTGCCTTAATTAAGACGACGGCCGTTTCTTTCCCGCTTCTCGCCATTTCCTCTTCTATCGTCACCACAAAACTTATCCGTGTCCCTGCAACGTGAACTTAATTCTAGAAAAGAAAAAAAGAAAGGTTATTTGCCAGAAACAGCCTGTCATATATACAAGCTGATTTTCTACCCTGATATGCCTACCATCCTTTTAAAAGAACCGCTGACACTCTGTTACTATTTGTAAGCCATTGTTACTGGCTATAATGAGTTTGGTTTAACAATATTGCATTATTGAAGGGAAAGGTATGAGCTTGTACACTACCCATTTTAGACTACCCATTTTAGTTTAGCTCAGAACGTGTATGTGTGTGGTAGGCGTCTCTAAACAATACCATACACTCCCTGTAGGTGGGGGACCAGACGAAGAATTCACCCACGGTATCCCCTGCCTGTCGTAATGGCGACTAAAAGGGGCGAACAAGGGATGATAAAATTAGAACCATGAAACTACTTGTGGTTAGTACCACCACGTGGGGGACACCATGGGTCGCTTTTACTTGCGCGTAGTACCACTATGTTGGGTACCAAATAGGTTTGTGATTAGTACCAAACGAGAGCGCGACGGTTTTTACAGCACCTGTGATTAGTAGCACTATATGAGCGACACCATGGGATGAGGGAACCCATGGTTCTAGCTTGCCTATGATTAGTACCCACTATATGAGGAACACAACGGGATAGTACGAGTCCGTATAGTTAGTACACTTACGTGATGAACACCATAGGTTTGCGTTGCCTGTAAATGGCACCGCAATGTGCGAAACATCGAAGGTCTGTAATACATGTGCGAATTTCATTACCTGTGAGTAGTACCATAATTTGTGGAATACCGCGAGTCTACGCTACTCTTGATTAGTACCGTAACATGACAAATACCATGGTTCTACTTTCCTAGCGCCGGAATGAGTGGCTCAGACGGTTGAGGCGCTGGCCTTCTGACCCCAACTTGGCAGGTTCGATCCTGGCTCAGTTCGGTGGTATTTTTAAGGTGCTCAAATACGTCAGCCTCGTGTCGGTAGATTTACTGGCACCTAAAATAACTCCTGCGGGACTAAATTCCGGCACTTTGGCGTCTCCGAAAACCATAAAATTAGTTAGTGGGACGTAAAGCAAATAACATTATTATTATTAACTTTCATAGCGATAAGTACTATTGTGAGGGGCCACTGACTTGGATTTTGGACCCCTTTGGACTACAAGTATCATCGATTCATTTTTGTGCTATAAAAGCAGTCCCTTGGTCAGTAATACTATTGTTCTATGCCAGCTTCTGTGCATGTGAGGCACGGTGGGTCGGTTCCACTGACCGTTTTAAAGTCATATCCATCCATCCATTCATTCTTCGTCCTCACGTTTTGCATTGTGATCGGTGAATGTTTTTGGGCTTTTAATTTGTCATTTAATTTCGTCTCATTTCGTAACATTAGGGGCCGATAACCTCGATGTTAGGCCCCTTTAAACAACAAGTATCATCATCATCAAACAATACCATAAAACATAGATTGATAACGCAGATTCGAGGTATGATCAAACAAACAATATCATCATAACACAAGGCAAGCAGACGCGGTGCAGAATTTGTCATAAGAAGGCATCCATGAAATGTGAGAAGTGTGATGTTGCATTGCATATCAAATGCTTTACGCAATACGATACAGAACGAATCTAAGACTAATAACGTTGTCATTCACCATTGAAGTGTGAGAAGTCTTTGGTACTCTAGAAATCAAATATTTTGTGCAGTACCACATCGAACGAAGACCTCTTTCCTCTTTATGCATATTATTTGTACTTGTGTGTGTGAAGACGATGATAGTCTTGGGAAATATTTCTTTCACTATTTTACACAGTACTGTAAATTAACATCTGACAACTGCATACCTATTACCTTATTCGCCATATGTACATGTGACAACTATACTCCTTATATGCCTACTGTCCTTTTGAAGGAACACCTCTTTCTGTCTAAATTAATATGTTTTTCTTCAAAGTTGAGGTTTACCTTTACTAACTCATGCATTACGTTAATTATATAACATAAAATCGTGAACCCACTTCGAAAAATATTTTAGGCAAGTCTGGGTCATAACGTCAGATTTCCCTGCTTACAGGCCTTTGGTGTGAGACGTTATCATGTCAAAATATTTCTCTAAACCTGGTGTTGCCCAGCTCGGGCAGTAAAGGAGTGTTAAGTTCACATCCTTTATGAGGTCCAAACATTTAGAGACGAGGTTTCCCCTTCTGATGACTTAGATCTTCATCAGAAATATATACGATGATAATTCCTGTGGCGGAATGGTGGCTGAACATAGAGGAGATGACCAATCTATTCCACTAGTTTTCGATCCTCATGGATTGTGTGGAGATAAATTTAATATTTTGCTATTAAGCGTACTAAAATAGAGTTAGTTTACAATTGATGATGTGATGATGTCATCTGTTCAGTCGAATCCGACCAACGGCGATTCTATGAATTAGAGTTCTCCAAGTTGTCCTGTTCCACACTGCCTCCCTTAGATGTTCCAGGGTTAGGGCGGTGTCTATTTTAATGGTGTATAATCATCGAGTCCTCGACCTGGTCTTCTCGTTTCGCTGATCATTCCTAGCATGCTTGCTTTTTCCAAACATCTGTTCGCATAACGTGGCCAAAGTATGCTAGTCTCAGCTTCATAAATCTTTCCAACCAATGACATACGGGGCTTTATGCGTTCTAAAACTGCCTTATTGGTGAGTTTTGCAGTCCATGGTATTCATAAGAGTCTTCGCCAACACCAGAGATCAAAAGCGTCGATCTTCCTTTTCGTCTGCCTGTTCCAACGTCCAGCTCACACATCCATACATGGACAATGGGAATATAAACGCATTGACTAATTCGTACTTGTTAGCCAAACTGTATCTCTGGTCTTCCAGATCGGGGGCATAGTCATCATAGCGATTCGTCCAAGCGAAATCCGTCTTTTAATATCAGGGCCGCAATCTGCACTTTGACTGATTTTGGCTCCCAAGAAGATGAAATCCTCTACACTGTCTATCTGCTCCCCATTTAGCTTTAGACAAACTGTACCATGCTCATCCGTACTCATAACTTTGGTGTTTTTAATATTGAGAAAGAGACCCATTACCTTACCCCAACTAATAGCATTCCAGAACACCTAGTTGTAATGTTTAAATATTAAACAAAACTCATGAATCGGAGGTTAAGTTTAGAAGTCCGATATTTAAAGCAGAGTACTAGAGAAAAAGGTGATTGCTCTACACACGATTACTTTAGTAGGAGATCCAATATAGATTTCCCATATTGATCGAATAATTGGTATAACCATGTTATAGAACGGTCCTTGCTGTTAGGTGGCATCTAACCTTCAGTGACCGCAAAATTTCAACCTTCGCTTGCAGTACGTCGTCCCTATATCATCGTGATTCATATTGATTGTCAATATTCATGTCAGTTCCATCACTTTCAATTACGCATGTGTCATGTTTTTAAGCGAGCTAATCGAGCGAGTGATATGACGGAGCCGTATTAGCTTTACGTTACTTTTCATCTTTTCGTGATACATTTTTCCTTGTCATTGAAGCAGTTATTTTATTTTATATTTGACGCACATACTCGAATATACTGAGTAGCGCAAACTGTTATAATGTAATAACATAATAATGTTCATCCACCATGTGGATAGAAACCTTGCATTTATCATGCTACTTTCTACTGAGCTTCTAGCAATTGCTGAAATACTACATAAAATATTTAGCTTAGAGTCACTTAGTTTCTAATCGTAGTGCCAATAACAAACTTATATTGATACAAACACCAAAGTTACAGTGGTTATCACATGGATTCCACACACGTACGAAGTACTCTGCACTGTGAAACTCGGTGTTCAAATCTCACTTTCTGAAGCAACAAAATAGATAGCAACGACAATACATATAAATCCTGACTTCTAATGCGTTTGTAGTTTCCGAACCATAGCTGGACCGGTGAGCGTCACGAAACCATGAAAAGTGAGCGAGCTGGCCGTGCGGTCAGAAGCGCGCAGCTATGAGATTGCATTCGGGAGATAGTGGGTTCGTACCCCACTCTTGCCAGCGCTGAAGATGGTTTTCTGTGGTTTGCCCCAAGCAAGTGCTGGGGCTGTACCTTAATTAAGGCCACGGTCACTTCCTTCCAATTCCTAGCCCTTTCCTTTCCAATCACCGCCATAATACCTATCTGTGTTGGTGCGACGTAAAGCAAATTGCAAAAAATAGAATAGCAAAAAGAAGAAAACGAACCATGAAACTTTTAAAATAATAATTTGTAGACAATCGTGCCGCCATCTTGCGGTACTAAAATCACCTTGCTGCACAGCTAACAATATTAGTGTAGCTCTGGCTAAGGAATGGTAGCTAGTCGTGTGAGCTGCCATTAGTGTTCTAGAATATTATGTATGGAAAAATTAGTTCAACCATTGAAAACTTCACTGTGCGAAGAAGTATAATCTTACTAGTATAATCTTACTATATATAAAAATGGATGCATGTGTGTGTGTGTGTGTGTGTGTGTGTGTGTGTGTGTAAATGACACATCTCAGTACAAACCACTGGAGCAATTTCAATTAAGCTTAGTACACTTGTGATTTACTATCTGGAGACGAGCACTGTGGGGGTAAGCCATCACTAGCACCCGCAGGGGTGGGAGGTCAGGGGGTTAGGTATAAAAATAATCGAATTAATGTCGAATCCATAGTTACCGGGATCGTTGAGATGAATAGAGAGATTCCGGATATTTTTGTTTTTACAGTCCATGTTCAGCCCCCTTTGGGTGGGGGGCGTGGGGGAGCGAGATATTAAAATAATCGAAGATAATGTCGAATCCTTACTTTTCGTTGTCGCTGAGATGAAAAGTAACACTCCAGATTTTTTCAAGTCCAAGTTTAGGCCCCTTTCTTGTTGGGCGGGGGCGAGCGGGGGGTGGGGGAAGTGGGACATAAAAAATCGAAAATAGTGTCGAAATCATAGTTTCCAGGGTCGCTGTGGTGAATATAACACTCCGGATGTTTTTAAATTACAAGTTCGGCCCCCTCTGGGGCGGGGGGCATATAAATATTACCTACTGTCTGGGAAAAACTGAAGGGGCAAGACGCCTGTAGAACCCCTAGGGAAGGGGCGAAATATGATCTATATTAATAAATGGAATTCGGTTTGGTGCCATGTTTATATACTGCATATATATATATGTAGAAATTGAGATATAAAAATGAAAATAGACGTGAATTAATAAGGCTCTTCCAGGCATCGTAGAAACTTAAAACTTGGTACCGGAGAAGCTGATTACTTCAGTATCCCTAGAATAATGGAAAATTCTCAAAATTCCCTGACGGGGTCACGCCGGGGTTTCAAATTTGGGGCTCAGCTTAACAACGCAGTGGGACATGTTTATCCAAAACGATAATTATAGGTTTCAAGGCTTAACAGTTTCCTGAAAGTCCTAATTTTTTTACCCCCTCCCGTAAATCGGCGGAACAATCTGACAGACGAGCTAGAAAATTGAAATTTGTCAAAATTCTAGCTTTTGGCCTGTAACAGACGGAAAAATTACGAGATATTTAAAGTTTTCATTTCTTACCCCCGAAAAATATCAAAAGATGGAGGCAATTTTAATGACGGTTCAGACCTTTCTTTGGAGGTATTTGAAGGCTAAACGGTAAGTCGTATCACAAAACGGCTGGCACAGTCTCCGTTAAATTTTGAGTGATCTACAACTTTGGTCTTATGACTTTTTGTCATATCTTTATCCCTTGTACGACGGCCTCGTGGTGTAGGGGTAGCGTGCCTACCTATTACTCGGAGGTCCCGGGTTCAATTCCCGGCCAGGTCAGGGATTTTTACCTGCACCTGAGGACTAGTTCGCGGTCCACTCAGCCTACGTGATTACAGTTGAAGAGCTATCTGACGGTGAGATAGCGGCCCCGGTTTAGAAAGCCAAGAATAACGGCCGAGAGGATTCGTCGTGCTGACCGCACGACACCTCGTAATCTGCAGGCCTTCGCGCTGGTCAGCGGTCGCTTTGTAGGCCATGGCACTTCGGGGCTCTTGCGCCTTTGGGTTTGTTTTTGAGGGTGTCTATCCCTTATACGTTTTATTTGGCTGTATTCCTCGATTGTACGTAAATTTTGTACTTTTTACACGTTTGACACACTTATAGTCAAGAGAGTCATCAAATTATTCATGAACACTGGCCGATCCAATGGCCATACATGAGCTGAATTCTTTGTTTCTAGCTGTTACATATATATCGGAAAAATAATGAAGTGTACGAAAACTCTATCCAAATTTTTCCCTAATCAACGTTAGTAAGTCAAACCCCCACAGTAGGTACGAGAAAATGTCATAGGATCACCCCTGCTAAATGTGACGTCTTATAGTGCAGTCCGTTAGTCGTCATGGCGTACTGTTTAGCAGCAGTTAATCTGTAAATCAAGGGTCTGCAATATTGTCAACTGCATATACAGTACATTAGTATATCGATCTATATAATTATATTCATTGAAGTTGATTTCAGTGATCAAGAAAGGGGATAATACTTTAAAAATAGATAGTAACTGTCAGTAGGAGGGCGTCTGTTATTGTAGTCAATACTCCCCACATCGACTTTGACTCGCAGTAGGAAAGGGGTCCTTTTGCAACTCCTGTGCAACTGGCAGGGAACATGCGATTTTTTCCAAACTCTCCTATACGATTTTGTCTGGCAGCAAGAAAGTGTGCCCGCCATAAACAAAAATGTCCTATCTAAAATGTAACTGGCATTAGGCAAAGTGGCCTGCTATTATAATCGAAACTCACCAACTCGAGTGTGACTGGCAGTAAGCTGACTGGCATTAGGAAAAGGGGCCTGCCATTTTAATGATAACAGAACAAGTCCATTTTGACTGGCAACACGGAAGGTGCCGACCATTATAATAAAAACTCCTCAACTGTAATGTATCTGGAAGTGACCGCACAGTAGGCGAGGGGGCCTCCTATTATAATGAAAACTTCCGAACTGTATTGTGAATTACAGTAGGCTCGAGCCTCACATTATCATCACAACTCGGCAACTGGCAATTTACGTTGGAAACAACGTATTGGGCCCTCCGCATGCTGTCTCTCGGATAACACTAAGATATATGCAATTAAAAAAATCTTATTCACTGCGTATACAGTAATTTACTTCGATATCCTTATACAATGTACAATACCGTAGCGAAGCACGGGTACATTTGCTAGTGTAACTTCAAATATTTTCAGTCTGTCGAACACACAAGTTAAATCTAAACATTACACTATAACATACATGTAAAAAAAAAGCACACATTATTAAACAAGGAATAAAAATACTTGGAAGCGTTCATCATTGCTTCCACTTATTTGTTCGCGGAACCTCACTACCATCTTTCCTTCCCAACCTCCCAGAGTCAACCCCTTTTCCCCTCCGATCCCGATTGCTAGATTTGCGAGTCTTAGACTGCCATTCACGTATACGCCATTCAAGGTCCTTGCTTTTCTTTTCCCAAGGAGTCTTTCATTTCTCGGAAGTCCTTTGACTTGAGGGAATAATTGTATGCTTTAACACTCTTAAGGATTCTGAGGTTGAGAATGCAGAGTGGAGTTCACGAAGCCCCCTCATTAGTTTAGAGTTATTTTTATGTCTAGTTAAGCCAATTTCGCCGTCTGTTCCATCTAATCTGAGTTACATCGTACATACTACAACAATCTATCTACCCCTTAGTGCTGTTTCCTGATGCATAGTCGGGGATGAGATGAGATTAAATTATATGGCTTATTGTCATGGTCGGATGCTCTTCCTGACGCCATCCTCAAATGATGAGCTAGTTAATCTGAAATGAATAATGGTGAATATACGGTGACCTTACTGTCCTTCGAATTAGTCCTGGAAGCTTTGCAGGAAGGCTTCCTTTGGGATGGTGTTCAAAAGCATCGTCACGTTTCGTTGTATGTCAGGAATATCGTCAAATCTCTTTCCTTTCAAAGCGAGTTTGAGTCGCGGGACATTTTTCCGACGAGGGGATCCCGGAGAACGCTATTCCATACTTTGCCGTTTCTTTTCAGGGTCGTACCTGAGATACCAGGTTTCATCCTCAGTCACGATACAGTTCAAAAAAATTTGGAGTAGCATCCGCCGCTTGGACAAAATCATGTGAAGGCTCTAAACCTGCCTGCTCCTGATCGTCAGTCAAGTGATGTGGCACAAGACGAGAACACGTTTTCCTCTTCCCTAACTTCTGAGTAACGATTTGTCGCACAGATTCACGGTTAATCTGCAGTTCATCCGCTATCATGCGCACAGTTAATCGCCGATCGTTCGTGATTAATGTCCTCACCTTCTCAATGTTTTCGTCACTGACGGCGGTCGCCGGTTTTCCACTACGGGGGTTGTCAGAAACACTTTTCCAGCCTCCTGGGAAACAGGCGAATCACTCGTACACACACTTCAAGGACAGTGCTTGATCTTCATAAACACGTACAAGCATCGCATGTGTTTATTTCGGTGTCTTGCCAAGCTTAAAACAAAACTCTACATTGGTCATTTGGACGTTCATGTTCCTGTTCGCCGTTCAGAACCAACGCACTAAACACGCACTGTCTCAAACAGGTCTTACACAGCACACACACACACACACACGATGATCAACTGAAAAACTTTGGGAGCAGGTGGTCAAAACCTGCTGCTACATAGGTGCAGCATTGTGTGTCGCCAGTGTTGCCGGATCGACCGTTCTGACTTCATTCACCGAACTTTATTGTCACAGGTTGTATTGGGTAAAAAGGTGGAAGGACACGGCTGTGGCCTATGAATAGAGAGAGAGAGAGAGAGAGAGAGAGAGAGAGAGAGAATCCATAAGGGATAGCTGCCCTAGAACGAGGGGCACCGTACAGCAACAGCATTAACGGCATTAACTAGATAATAATTTTCGCACCCTTCCCCTGTTGTACAGCTGTCCCCGATCAGGAAAAGTTTATTTTTCTTTACATATACCGTATAAATGGTGATTTACCATTGACAATGAATCACGTAGAACATCTAAAAACATATCTTTTAAAAACGAAACAGGAATACCAAAACGAAGGATGAAATTAACTAAAAATTTTGACAGATCCTCGCACACCGAAGAGCAACTCAATCACCTCCCAGTAACTGGTGGGTATGTGATATTTTTCTTCAAAGTACTTAAAATAGGGTTCGTAGTATCTCTTCTTTACAGAATCAACTTCTTTGGCCTGTGAACTGTTACTCTCAGACCTTATTGTTGGATCAATAACAACGCCGATGTTTCTCTGCCTGTCAATCGCAGCAATGTCTGCACGTTTACTAGATCCATCACTAGAGATACAGTGTACTTCTTCAAAGACTACAAATCTGCCAGACTTTTTTGAAAAGTTCTTCAATAACGCTCCTGAACCTATGATGCCTGTTATTTCTGAATAGTTCCTCCTTAAAGTAGAAATCAAGAACATGAAGGAGAGTTTCTATCTCGTTGCAGTAACGCCAACGGTTTTCTTGCCTTCTACCGGGAACGCTTCGGACTGCTCTCACATTGCAGTTCATTTTTTAAATGGCATTAGTCCACTGGGAAGTTGAAAGTCTTTTCTTTGTTGTAATTGCGGTGTTTGTGTCCATTCTGAAAAATGCGATATACCTTTTCCATTGAGTGGTAGTTTTTTCCATGTTTCAAACTGCAGATCTCTCAGTTCCTTCCAAGAGTCTTTACCTTAGGTTGTTCATCGGGAACGAAGCCAAGGCTTTTCAGATTACCATTTATTTCTTGTTGAAAATTTCTTGTTTGTAACAGAAGTGGGTCAACGACAGAATCCAGCCTGTTATAGATGTTCATGTGTAGAAGGAAAGTTTCCCACGATGCTCCCATCATGCCCAGTCCACGAACTTTCTTTGAGCTGTAGAGCATAGTCTGGACAATCCATTGGTAAAGCAATTACTTTTTAGAAGTACAGAAACCTTTATTTTTCTCCTGATCTTACAGTTTCACAACCTAATCGATCTTAGCGGTGAAAAATGGCAATTCTCAATTGAAAAAACAACCAAGCAAAACTAAGAAAGTTACAAGCAAAAGCAAAAAATAACGAAACCAAGACTACATAGATAATACATTATAAAGATACAATAATACCCCACGCTGGTGGGCATAACAACACTAAACATCAAAACAAGGAAAAGGAAAACCCACTGGCCAATTGTGTAAATAGAAAACAAAAAGGCCAAAGTACGGCAACCCAAGGTTAAACAACCTCACTTCCTGTGTACGTGGTGGCATGTGCCTCCCGATCCCTCCTGATCTAGCATCTATTACATATGCTAGAATGCCTCCTTGTGGTGGCACACGCCAGCACCTCCCCTCGCCCCTTTGCCGCTGCTAGCCAGAAGCGAAGAAGGCCGACAATTCCACTGTGCTGATTCACGAGATTTACACTCTGCCTGTGTCATGACAACCACTACTAAAATCTTCCTCCTCTTGGCACAACTGAGACTTAGCCTTTAATGCTGCTGTACATCTGTTTCTGATTTTTGTCAAAAACCTACACAAATTTCCAGTACTCTTCTATTCTGACACTAACCATCTCAAAAGCTTATCTCCATTGCACGGACGAGAAATCCACTTCAACTGTTGTGTATTAAACACCCACCTCTCTTCCAGCGTTTCTTTACACACTGTCAGAAAATGATATTCCTTCCTTTCTTCACCACATAATACACACAACGTACTTACTTTTAACTTCTTCCAACCTTTATTAATATATACACCTAGCAACCACCAGATTAGCCCTCTTCCCACCATCCTATTTATATTTACCACTCTCAAATTTACAATCTGATTAATCCTCAGAAACATTTTTAAGGTAGCCCTCATCCGGCATTCGGCCTCCAGCTCTTGGTCAGCAATATCTATCGCCCTCTTATCACGTGTTTCCAATGCATGCCCCTACTTCTCTCCCATTTAAAATTATAAAAGTCGCCCAACTCCAGTCTATCTAGGGTATTTTTCACCTTGTCCACCCGGTAATCACCATAATTGTCCTCCATTCGACTTTGTAGGCCGACTGTAGAATCAGGCCCCTTTCACCTTCTCTTAATCTACACCAGTAATCAAGCACTCTTTTTAAAATATCAATTCTAATGTAATCTTTACATAACATCTTCGCTCCTGCACTCGCGGTGCACAAGGGTAGACCCATAACAATCTTACAGAACCTACACTCTACCTGCTCTAATATCACACACTCCTTTTCTACACCCCAGACCTCCGAAGCATACAGCATTTCACTCTTCACCACCACATTAAACGCCATACTTTGTATAGCATAGCTTGCCCCCCTAAATTTATTTTCCAATATCCTAGTTACCGAGAGTGCCGCTTGGCCCTTCAATTTGGCCCGCCTAATCTGCTCCATCCAGCTACCATTTCTACTCAGCATCACTCTCAGGTACTCCATCTTTACCTCCATCTCTATCACTTCCCCGTTTATTACCTACTTTACCCCCGGTTTGTTTTTATTCCCTTTCCTGCATACCATCACCTTAGAATTCTTACTGTTGATCTTCAATGACCATTTCTTCGCAAAACTCCCTACTTCATTCAAACTTCTTTGCAGTCCCCCCGCTGTAAACGACAGCAACAATACATCATCCGCAAAGATCAATCCTGGAATTTCTTGATTGCCTAGTGCCGGGTAAGCCCATTTCCTCTCTACATGGCCACCTAGTAGGTCGTTAATAAACAATAGGAAAAGGATTGGCGACAATTTACATCCCTGTTTCAGCCCAACTTTCGACTCAATCACTCCACTCGCCACCCCTTTCTCTACCCTGATGCTACAATAGACTTTCTCGTATATACTTCCGATCGCTTTTCTCATGTTCTCTCCCACCCCAACCTTCTCCAATCTTTCAAACAGGGCCTCCCTGCTCACTGTATCAAACGCCTTCTGGAAGTCAATTATATCAATAAACACTTTAGCACCTAATTTTCTCACATATTTATCAATTATAAAACCAATTATTTCCTTCACTGTACTTCTGATTAATTTATCGACATTATCTAAACACTCGCATCTGGGTTTCGATAAGGGTGCACGCTGGAAAGGATAAATCAAACTCAGCCAAATGTATTGATTTATAATATTAATTTTCTGATCTGGTTTAAAAAAAATTGAGTTCACAAGTCTCGATAAATTATCGTTTAATTTAGTTATAATGCTCCTTTCGTACAATATTATTTCGTTGTTGTATGTAACACCCAAATATTTAAGGTTCTCCTGCTTATCAATAGATGACAGCTGCAGTCCAGTGATAGTCTTGATAACAACGTTCATCAGTTGGCCATTTTCTATAACTATAGCTTTGATTTAGAACCATTCAATGTGAACCGTACTTTGGAAAGGCATTGGCTTGCTGTGTCAATAATAAGCGCTGCTAATTTTTATCTTTAGATATTAACGCAATATCATCAGCAAAACCTAGCGCTGCCACGTTGTTGATATCTTGAACAAGATTGTAGCCGAATTGAGGAGCAAGTTCTAAGTCGTTTAACACCCTTAATATGAAATCAATTGCCAAATTAAACAGAAGATGCGATAGAGTCGATTCTTGAGCTACTCCCCTATGGACTTAAACTTCCTTAGTTCGAGTAGTCGCGTCTATTTCCACATGAATCGAATTATTCCTGAAAAGAACTATTATTAAAAACCTCGGATTCTTGGGAACACATGTCGAATTTAGTGCATATTACAAGTGATTATGACCAAGAACGCTTTGGACACATCTACAAAAGAGATGCAACTATTCTTTCTCTTTAGTTTCGTGTCTTGAAGACAGCTGTTGACCGAAGTTCAAATCATGTATGTACCTGGTGTAGACACAAAACTTCTTTACTGGGTTGACAAATCAATGAAAGGTCTAATTTTTCTGCCCAGACTTCTTTTAATGATCCTTCTTAAAACAGAAGAAATTGTTATTTGACTCCAGTTACTAACTACGTTTGGATCTCCTGATTTATATAACAGGATAGTACAACCTCTTCTACAATTTCGCGGAACATAATCCCAGGTTATATTTATATTTGCTATAATACTGATAATTTTCGAACATTTAATTTACTTAATTACCTTAATAAATACTCGATCAGGGTCAGGGGCAGTATCAACATTTATTCCCTTCATTGCTTGTTGAATCTCCTCGTCTGTCACGGAACAGTCAGATTCATTACCCTCGTCATCAGAAGAAATGTAGTTACTTAGAACAGCAGGATTTTCTGTGCCTATGGAATTTGAACATAAGTCATATACTTCCGAAACTGGAGGTGTACATTGTTTACCTTCAGTGAAAATGAAAGTCTACAACCTGTTTTCCAGTCATTGACCGGGTCAGGGATGTAATGAATGAATCACATATTGGCTGTTAGTACGATGGGGTCGCCACTTCCAAAGACTTACCTTCAGTACTTGTCATAATATTTTGAACGACCTCCTTTCTTCTATAGTAGTAATAATGTTGAATAATATATTTATACTGATTTCGTTTCTTATCCCTAAACCGTTTATCACGGCGCTGAGGATTGCTACGAGTAGAATATTTTGAAGGCTCATGTTTAATATGCCTAGCTTTTCGAGTTCTGAAATATTTTACTGCTGGTTGTTCAGGATCTTTGCATTTAGATGTTTTCCTACGCAAAAATTCAGTGAACTTCTCTATTAGACTGTGAAATGTTTCTTCATCTTTAAGTCCATTTTTCATTTCTAAGAACTGTTATTCCCAAGACATCAAATTATCATAATCGGAATTCGCGTCTGAATTGTAAGTTTTGAAAGGACGGGGTATCGAATCATCTTGCAACTCACATCGCTGGGTAATATTTTGCCTTTGTATATCGGGATGAGCACGAACTATATGAATAATGACACAACGAAATGTTTTACCACATTACGGAAAAGTATCATGTTCTTTCAATACAGGATTATTTTGTTCCCATTCACGGTCATGGTGTTCCTCACCGTTGCTGATAGTTTCAAATAAATTATTGATAGAAGAATTTAAAAATCATCTGATTTTTAATCATATTCTATACAATTAGGACGATAATGTTTACCCAGGTTTGAATTGACTCCTGTGTCCAAAGATGATGTTGATGGTGGCTCTAACGTCAACGATGGTAGTAATGAATCAGTGTGGCCAGCATGATAAACCATATTTTCAGAGGTTAATTTTGTCTCCATGCTACTTTGATAAGTGTATACGCAGAATAGTAATATTCTTAAAATTCCTTTCACACACTGTGCAATTACCTAGCGACAGCTCAGTATCCCTTCTGTCTATCTTTGGTGGAATGTTATGTACCAAACATTCATGTAGAAAGCATTCAAAATTCAAAGAGAGTCTATAAAAATTACGAACTTCCAAAAAGAAATGGAATGAAAACCTTGAAACGAAGGAATCCAAAACATGAAACCAATAAGGGGAACCAATTAACTCATAAAATAGTAATTTTACGAACCTCAACTTCGTTGTTTCGTAACAACGATGTAAACAAAATAAGCCTTACAAAATAAAATCATCGTAATAACTTAAAAAAGCAACTAGCAGAAGACTATTCTATAAAAACATGAAAGATATCTCTCTAAAGTCACAAGAAACTCAGTAATGTGAAAGTATAATAAGAAACCACACTAATGTTTATAAAATAACTAGCAAATGTACCCGTGCTTCGCTACGTTATTATACATTCTATACGGAGATCGAAGTATATGTATCATACGCCTTCTGGAAGTCAATTGTAGCAATAAACACTTTAGCGCCTACTTTTCTCATATATTTATCAATTATAAACCAATTATTTCCTTTAATGAACTTCTGATTATTTTATCGACATTATATAAATCCCGCGTCTGGGTTTCGATAAGGATGCACGCTGGAAAGGATAAATCAAACTCGGCCAAATGTATTGATTTATAATATTAATATGAAGTGAATAAGAATTTTTAAATTGCATGTCTCTTGGCGTTACCCAGAAAAAGCAAAAGAAGGCCCTCAGACGTTCTTTCCAATGTAAAGTGCAAGTTGCGGAGTTGAGATGATAACGACAGATCCACTTGTCTACCGCAATTTACTATGCGTAACGTCAGTCACATTTTTATTGGTAAATTTGTTTATAATCGGGGGCACCCTTGCAAGGGAGCACCTATACCTAATGATAAAGAGAATCAGGTAAAAGAGTTTTTAAAAAATTCACGCTCCCTTGCCTTCTGCTAGTGAAATCGAGAAGGGAATTATTCATTGCAATAGTACACAGGAGTTGGAGGAGGACCCCATACCTACTGCCAGTTAAAGTCGATGTGGGGAGTACTGATTAAAACAGCAGACGCCCTCCTGCTGGCAGTCACTATTGATTTGTAAAGTATTAATTGCAATATCAGACACACCCCTTCTAGATCGCCACAAATCGAATGAAATGAATAAATGTAGATCGACATACGGAATTATTTGCATGTTCACCTTCATCTTGATATGTGGGAGGGGGTTAAAATTAGGACATTCAGGAAACTTTTAAGCCCATGAAACCTATAGGTTATGATTCTGGATAAATATAACCGACTGTGTTCTTATGCAGATTTGAAACTTCCAGCGTGTCCCCCTCAGAGAATTTTGAAAATTTTAGATTTTTCTAAGGATCCTGAAATCATCAGCATGTCTGGTGCCAAGTTTTAAGTTTCCAGGATGCCTAGAATGGTCTCATTAATTCATCGTTTTTATGCCTTGATTTATATATAGAGTACAGTATATATAGATCGCTCCAAACTAACTTCCATTTATTAATATGGATGATATTTCACCTGCTTCCCTAGTGGTTCTAGGGGCCTCTTATTCCTACAGTATGTTTTCCAGGTAGTAAGTCATACTTGAACGTCATACTGGAACATCCACACGTCCATTACCTCGGTCATCTTGGACAATTTATTTTCTCATCCTTTCTCACCCCCTATGCCAAAGGGGGCTTAAGTTGGACTTTAAAATTCCGCAATGTTACTATTCATCTCAGCGACCCGGAAAACTATGGATTCGGCAGTATATTCGATTATTAGTATATCTCACTCCCCCCTCTCCCCACCGTAAAGTGGACTAAACTTTCAATTTTTTTAAAATCGGGAGTATTACTGTTCATCTCAGCGACCCCGAAAACTATGGATTCGACACTATTTTCGATCAATTTTATATATCACTCTCCCTTCGCTCCCCACCGCAAAGGGTGATGAACTTGGACTTATAAAATATCCGGAGTCTCGCTATTCGTCTCAGCGACTCCGACAATTAATAAAATAACCGGAGTCTCACTATTCATCTCAGCGGCCCCGACAACTATGGATTCGACATTATTTTCAATTATTTTTATATATCAATCTCCCATCGCCCCAACCACGAAGGGGGCCGAACTTGGACTTTAAAAAATTCCGGAGTGTCACTATTAATCTCAGCTACCCCGAAAAGTATGAATTCGACACTACTTTCGATGATTTGTATATTTCAGCCCACTCGCCCCCCGCCCCTAAGTGTTCCTGGGGTGTATTACCCTCATGTGGTTTGTCTCCTGATACTAAAAATCCGGAGTATCACTTTTCATCTCAGCGACCGCGAAAACTGTGTATTCAACACTATTTTCTAATCACACCCCCATCGCCCCCACCACGAAGAGGGATGAACTTGGACATTAAAAAATTCCGGAGTGTTGCTATTCATTTCAGCGATCCCGAAAAGTATGGATTCGACACTACTTTCGTTGATATTTATAACTCCCCCTCCCCCCTCCGCCCCTAAGTGTTCCTGGGGTGTTCTACCCCCACCCGCACATGGTTTGTCTCCTGATACTAAAAATCCGAAGTGTACAGCTCACCTTGGCGACCCCGAAAACTATGTATTGGACACTATTTCCGATTAATTTTATATATCACTCCCCCCTCGCCCCCACCCCAAAAAGGGATGAACTTGGACTTTAAAAAATCCGGAGTGTCACTATTCATCGATGATTTTTATATCTCAGCCCCCTCGCCCCCCTTCCCCTAAGGGTTCCTGTGGTGTATTACCCCCGCGTGGTTTGTCTCCTTATACTAAAAATCATTCATTTCAGCGACCCCGAAAAGTATGGATTCGACACTACTTTCGATTACTTTAATATCAAACCCCCCTTGCCCCCCCGGCCCTAGGGGTTCCTGGGCTGTCTTACCCCCACGTGGTTTGTCTCCTGATACAAAAAAAATCCGTAGTGTATAATTCACCTCGGCGACCCGGAAAACTATATATTCGACAATATTTTAGTTTTATTTTATGTATCCCCCCCTCGTCTCCCACCCCAAAGGGGGGTGAACGTGGACTTTTAAAAATTCCGGAGTGTCACTATTCATCTCAGCGACCCCGAAAAGTATGGCTTCGACATTATTTTCGTTAATTTGTGTATCTGACCTCCTCGCCCATCCCCCGCCCCTAAGGGTTCCTGGGGTGTCTTACCCTCGCGTGTTTTGTCTAGTTATACTAAAAATCCGGAGTGTACAATTTACCTCGACGACCCCAAAAACTATGTATTCGACACTATTTTTGTTTAATTTTATTTATCATTCCCCCCTTGCCCTCCACCCAAAGGGGAGCTGAACTTTGACGTCTAAAAAATCGGTAGTCACTAATCATCTCAACGACCCCGAAAACTGTAGGTGGATTCGGCACTTTTTTCGATTAATTTTATATCTTGCCTCACCTGACCCTCCGCCCCTAAGGGAGTGCTCGTCTCCAGATAATAAGTCATAAGTGTACCATGTTTGGTTGAAATTGCTCCAGAGGTTTAGGAGGAGATGTGTCATTTACACACATACATACATACATTTTTATATATAGTAAGTTAGATCCAGCATGTAAACAAATCACCAGTCAGTTCACAGTCCTCCACCGGCATTCCGGCATTTAGCTGGAAATAAAAATTGGAAACCGCAGAATACTGTTCTCAGGACAGCCGATGCTTGATATAGAACCCTCGCGTCTTCCGAATGCAGAGCTCGTCTCCATAGCCGTAGCTCAAAAACATGCGCGGCCTCTCCGCTCAGTATCACCTAATATGAAGTTTCCCGTGAATAAAAAGTCCTCTTCAAACAATAATCGCCACCACCATCTCCACGGAATCTTTGTTTTCAAGACCTTGGTAACCCTTCGCTTTTGCGAGGATAGCTTCTTCTCAGTTGTACTGCTTCTTAAAACAATAACCACCACCACCACCACCACCACCACCACCACCACCACCACCACCACGACGTCTTATTTTCAAGTCATTGATGGCCCTTTCCTTTCGAGGCTATGACTGCCTTAATAAATATACGATTGAGTTGGTCGTGCGGTTAGGGTCGCGCGGCTGTGAGCTTGCGTTAGGGAGACAATGGGTTCGAACCTCACTGTCAGCAGCCCTGAAGATAGTTTCCCGTGCTTTCCATTTTCACGCTAGGCGAATGCTGGGGCTGGGCGTTAATTGAGGTCGCGGCCACTTCCTTCCCACTCTTCGTCCGTTCCAATTCCATCGTCGCTATAAGACCTGTTTATGTCGGTGCGACGTAAAGCGTATTGTAAAAACAAAACAATACCCTCATTGTTCGAACAGTCGGCAGTCTTCAATTTTCTATTCTGAGAAAGTTAATTATATTTCTCTTTAAAACAATAATCACCAGCACCTCGCTTATGTTTGAACAACTAGCGGATGTATTTTTATGAAGCCAGAAAACTCAGCCAAGCCATAATGTTTTATATTTAACATTCCTTCCGCTACAGCTGGCAATGCATCACGATTATTGAGGAGGTCCTATTTTAAGGTCCACTCAATCAATGGAACACGTCATAGCTAAAAGTGATATATCTGTGGATGTCACACAACCGCACGGCCTTGTGAGATATATATATATATATGACTACATATCAATTAAACGTTTGCATTGCCTCAGAATACGGAGATCTTAATTGCAGCAATATTTCTCCCACCTGTTTACAAAGATGTTATTGTGCTGTTCTGTAGTGGTGGTCAAGGACACGGCTGGTGACTGATAGTGCTACAGCCGCGCTCAAAAGCAGGTCAGGAATGACTGGAACTTACAGAGAGATATCATTGTGATAAGAAGGTTGTACAACGTCAATGCTCCAACACAAGACAGTGTGCTGTAGGAACTTAAGACGTACAAAGGAATTGTTTAGATTGGACCAGACAGATGTCAATTAAAGTCCGGTTAATGATCAATTAACACAGTCCAAAATAATGGTAATGATCAGAGCTAGGATTTATATGTAATTCAAACGGTAACATTTATGTACATTTATATGGACTAAGCATTTTCAAAGTATAGAGCGAAATATGGACAAATTTTGAAATAAAATTTATGAGAAATGTCGTAAATTATTTGTGCTGTGTCAATTTTAATTCTTATAAAATGAGTACCTGTGGTGTAGTAGTTAGTGTGATTAGCTGCCATCCCCAGTTCGATTCCAGGCTCTGCCACGAAATTTCAAAAGTGGCACGAGGACCCTCGGCGAGGTCAGCTGAGTAGACGGAGTTTCATTTCCCTTCTCAGTCATCGCCGAAGTGGTTTTCCGTGATTTCCCATTTTCATACCAGGCAAATGCTGGGGCTGTAACTTAATTAAGGCCACATCAACTTCCTTCTCACTCCTAGTCCATTCTTGTCCAATCGTCGTCATAACAACTATCTGTGTCGGTTCGATGTAAAGCAACTTGTAAAAAGTTCTACAGTTTGCATCCAAACCATATGAAACATATCGTTGATGGCGAAATCATTCAGGAGTTTCCCACAACTGTTGTACATTATGTGCCGTTCTTTGAATATGACTCTATTTCCTGCCATATCTGCCTTGTGCTTTGAGCTGCGAATCAGGCAAGCCGTGAAAGGATGATTGTGTTAAACACGAGATCTGTACAAAAGGACAATGAATAAGTCAAAAGATTTTTCATTTAGTTTACATGCTCAAGCGTCAAACCTATTTTTGAAACCAGAATAACATTTTGTTCAGAGTTTTGCTTGGACGTCACAAAATGGCCAAAACGTCACTTCGCAATTTTGCCGTAAATGAGTAGAGGGAACCTTCCTGAATAAGAATATATATAGTTTATATATGCTATCTTGCTCTGAAGTCTATTTAAGCCGTTTTTTTTAAATGCGCCATCTTGCCACGCCCCCTTTCCAATGTGACAAATTTTGGACTACACATTTCTCCGTTGTAAGCGAGGAATTTCTCTTTTCTATTTACTCCTTGACCCAAGCTGGCCGCGTGGAAACTTTGACCCAGTCTCGGATGTTGATTTTCATTTGTTTGAAAGCGAAAGTTGCATAGTAATCACTATAGAGTATCACTGGAACAAAGTGGAATTGAAAATAATATTGGTCGATTGCTTGTTATGGATAAGGTTATTCCAGCCTCAAATGCTTCGAAACGCAAACGTAGTGATAGTTTAAATATTGGTATAAATAGGCCTAGTAGTATAAATAGTGAGTACAGTGATAGTTTAAATAGTAATTATATTATTGTAGATTTTAATTTCCTGACAAGCATAGTGAAGAGTGTTGCTAAGTGTTGGTTCTCATCCATTTTTAATGTGTTTTCCATAAAAGCAATGTTTTGCCAGCTTAGGTATATGTATCTCCCGAAGTATTTGTGATAGAGCCATGAATTTTCCAGAAGGGTAGACACAAATATATTCTATGTCTTATTCCTAAAATTAAATAATTTTATCAGCAAGTATTTCAATTCTTAATATTTGTTTGAAAAATTAATCCATTTACATTTAGTAGGAAATTTTTAAAATAAATTTTCAATTAATTATGAGGGCAGGCAAACAAAACCAGATAAGATGAAATGATGTGCACATGACAGTGTAAGCTATGCAGTTTGGGACCGTTTTATGCACTACTTTGCGAGTAAAGTGTACCTTAAACTGCTTCCGTGAGCTTAAAATGTTCAAGAAGGCGTTGACATTTCTTGACACAACGAGTACATAATTTACTATAGGTCTGTGATATTCAAACCAGTGATTATAGATACACTGTGCGATATGTGTAACAAATGTACTGAAAATCAAATTAATAATTTTCAAGAAAATGGCTCACAAATCTATATCCATTTTAGTAAGTTACGACGTCTGAGTCCCCTTAGCATGTACCAGGATAATAAATCCAAAGTTGTCTGGTATCCAACTCTTCTCTTGATAGGAATGTTGACCCAAATGACAATAAAGGCAGTTCCTCGACACGCGAAACAAATTATACCCTATTTATGTTCTTCTGGTATGCTGAGACCTCAGCTCCAGCCGGCAATTACAGCTCTACCGTCAGCTGTCATAGACACTGAAGAGGCTTACTAGGGAAATGAAGAGTATAGTTCCCCGATGCTTTCATCACCGAGGCAGAAGGGACAATTGCATATCAATCTGCCAATCCTACCTAAATGTACACACGAACTGATGCTATGAGCGACATATTCACATCACTCATTATAAGGACTGGCTACATAACGAATGTCTTAACTAGATTCAGTCATTCTTCATTGTTTCATATTGTCAAATCTGAAGTTGAGACTAAAAATAAACAAGGAGCCCATGCCAGGAACATTAGTGCACTGTAAACACTGTATGTTACCAGAAAAGAAACAGGGATTTTATTGAATGTTATTTACACTAATCATTTCCTCACGCACGTTTTTCTTTACGTAATGTGCAGATGAAAGTGCCGAAATATCAGATGTCGCTGAATGTAATGGCGTACGTGTCGTACGACCGTCATTGTAGGACGTGTTACTACGTTCATATTCATATTCATACCAGAAAATCCACTGGAAGGATTTCGTGTTGAGGTAAAACCCCTCCCAGTACCAAGCCTTAATCAAACCGAGAGGTACACTGCAAAGCAGTCAGATGACTAAAACACTACAATAAATAGATCACCACAGTGATTACTGTGGTGTTTCTAGCATGTAGCTGTAGCAGAATTTACAAAAATAATTATGTCCTCCTTTAGCTCGCTGTGCTGCCAAGACTGTCTTCACCCATACATACAGGGAGAGTTAATTTCCACTGGTGTAGGATGCCTTTTATTCGGAGATTTCGTGCTTGGAGAGATTCATTTATCTCCGCGAACTCAAATAAGGAACTCTCTGATACGTGAGGCAGCAAGTACAGTCAGAAAAGCCATTAAATTCTGCTGAGGTCGACCAAGAGACACTGTAATAGCAGTGGGCGGTTTGTTAAAACATGAGTCGTCTTGATAGAGACAGAGCACACACTCCGTGGTTTAGTATTTCTTAGATATTCGAATAACTGAAACCTTCATTCTTTAAAAATACCGGCCATAGAGCTCAATTATGTACTAAATAATATAATCAGGTGGTTATGACATTTTCGAAGTCTAAGAAGTTTATGGAGTTTTCATATGTAAATTCTTTGAGAACAAACCACGTACCAAATTTACATACACTTACAGCGGTTTTATTTCTTCTATTTGCAGGAGTTTTATTAATTCCCTTGTGTTGAGCCACATGCACTCAATATGTACTTCTTAAAGCGAACATTTAATTTATTTCCGCATTTCTTCTCCCGAGATTGACATCTCAGTTTTTGGTCGACTGCAGGTTTCTTACTGTGCAACTGAAATTTTCTTGTGCGCCTAGGTACTTCACATGAAGCTTTTCGGAAACATTTAGCATAATATTTTTCCTTCTTATTCCGGTTTCATATTCTTCCGGTCATCTTCTTTCCGGCCACTTTCTTGTAATTACTGTACACCGCTTAGTCAAGGATATTATAAAACACATGATAGGAAATACACGCGTAGATGATCGAAAAGAAGGCTATATTTCCTTGCGATTTGATCTAACACGTCGGTGGCGTGCAATTCAGTTTTTAGGTAGATATTAATTCTAAACTTGTGCTTACTTGAAGATTTGGACGTAATGAGTAGTAGTATCAATGAACGTGATCGCGTGTCTGTCTGTTATCAGCGCAGAAGTTGGTTGGATCTTCAAACAGTAATACCGAAAATTGTACAGTAACACTAAACTGCAAAGACGAATGGCACCGCTATAATGGGGGTAACAAGGAGTAATGTTGAAAGCCATTGCTTTTTCAAAGAGACAGAAAGAGATATTGCACCACAGCTAACCCTATGATTAGTTCCTTTCACAATATCCAGAGGCACTAGCCGTTCACCGATTGTCATTACTTAACAACGCATTACCTCACAACCGTAAATAAGAATGAGAGTTAAGAGGGAACGATGACCTGGATATTAGGCCCCTTTAAACAACAAGCACCGGGCAACTTGGCCGTGCGGTTAGGTGCGCGCAGCTGTGAGCTCGCATCCAGGAGATAGTGGGTTCGAACCCCACTGTCGGCAGCCCTGAATATGGTTTTCCGTGCTTTCCCATTTTCACATGAGGCAAATGCTGGGGCTGTACCTTAATTAAGGCCACGGCCGCTTCCTTCCCATTCCTAGGCCTTCCCTATCCCATCGTCGCCATAAGACCTATCTGTATCGGTGCGACGTAAAGCAAATAGCAATAAACAACAAGCATGAGAGTTAGTGGAAGTGAGAGAGAGATATAAAATTAATGCATACATCAAGAAGCCGGCCCCGTGTTCTAGGGATAGCCTGCCTGCCTCTCGCCCGGAGGCCCCGGGTTCGATTCCTGGACAAAGCAGGGATTTTTGTCTCGACCTGAGGGCTGGTTCGAGGTCCACTCAGCCTACGTGATTAGAGTTACCTGACGGTGAGATGGCGGCCCCGGTCTCGAAAGCCCAGAATAACGGCCGAGAGGATGCGTCGTGCTGACCACACGACCCCTCGTAACCTGCAGGCCTTCGGGCTGTGCAGCGGTCACTGGGTGGGCCAAGGCCCTATGATGGGCGTTAAGTGTCGTGGGGTTTGGTTTGGTTTTGTATATATTAAGAAACAGACACAGGTCTTCATCTTCAGTAAATATCGATAATTTAATAATTGTATAAGCACTGTGTTTCTGCTAAGTATGAGATGTTCTTTTCGAACGAAACAAACTGTAGTTCATTATCAGTCACTTTTGTTCAGTGGTTGTTAACATTTCTCTCAATAATAATAATAATAATAATAATAATAATGAAAAATGGCGTATGGCTTTTAGTGACGGGAGTGTCCGAGGTCAAGTTCGGCTCGCCAGATGCAGGTCTTTTGATTTGACACCCGTAGGCGACCTGCGCGTCGTGAAGTGGATGAAATGGTGATGAAGACGACACATACACCCAGCCCCCGTGCCAGCGAAATTAACCAATTAAGGTTAAAATTCCCGACCCTGCCGGGAATGGAACCCTACCTACATGTACCATGACCACTTTTGTGAGAAGTCAGTGATGATTTCACTCAGCTCCCAAACTAATGAATAATAATAATGTAGGGAATTATACATTTAGATAGAGGATTAATACAAAAGAGAAAATTAACACTCAAAAAATGAAAGAACGAGACACACCACCATATTATTTTAATTGTCTATCGTCCTTTTTCCCCTATTTTATTTTTCTATATTTCCACCTCGTTTCCATTCACGAACTAATGCAGTGTCATTATTGTGGTTACTGACCTGTAAAGTGTGTAGGGCATTATGCATTTGTTTAGAGGAATTAAGGCACATCATCATTCCCTATTGTTGCCCATTGTCCTTCCACCTTCGTCGTTCTTCATTATTCCTACGCAAACACCACAATAATAATAAAACTAATAACTGCTATTGTTTTTTAGTTTAATGAATTCAACCTGTGTGTGTACAAACTGTCTGACAACCAGCGTAGAAATAGAGTACGAAATGTGATAAGTACCCCTGGACGTTAAACATTGTATGTCTTCACTTTACAAATAAAAAGTATTTATATGATCCTCCTTTTCAAAACAAAAGTGATAACCAACAATACGGAATGAGACTTTTTTTTTGCTATTAGCTTTACGTCGCATCGACGCAGATAGGTCTTATGGCGACGATGGGATAGGAAAGGTCTAGGAATTGGAAGGAAGCGGCCGTGGCCCTAATTAAGGTACAGCCACAGCATTTGCTTGGTGTGAAAATGGGAAACCACGGAAAACCATCTTCAGGGCTGACGACAGTGGGGCTCGAACGCACTATCTCCCGATTACTGGATACTGGCCCCACTTAAGCGACTGCAGCTATCGAACTCGGTGGAATGAAATTTAGAACATGCAATGGTATGTCTTAGCATTATTGGAAAGTGACTATGAAAATACCTGAGTGGATGAATCTTATTTAGTACAAATAGTGCCTTAACGTCGCGCTAACTCAGATGGAATTTTGATGATGATGGGGTGGTAAATAGTTCGGACTAGGAATGAAGGCTCCATGACGTTATTTAAAGCAAAGATGCGGGGGTTTTCTGGTGTGATAATTGGAAATCACGGAATAGTATCTTCAGTACTACTATCAATGGTGGGAATCAAACCTGCCATCCTCCGAATGAAAGCATACAGTTACTGCATAGATTATAATTTCGATATGTAGAGCTATCCTTTGGAGAAAGGAAAAAGGCCGCTAATTTAATATGATAAGGTTTTCTGGTACTCTGCGCACATAAGCATTTTGAAGTGGAAACAAGGTGAAATGTTTTTTATAAGCACACAAATATTGAAGGGAAACAGGTAAATTTCTATTTGAAGATGCCATCGGTGAATAAATAAGTCATTGTAGAGGAGTTTATTGATCTTTGTTGGAAAATCATCTTGCGTATACTTACTGTCAGCGTGCAGTCGTTAGTATCATAAGATAAGGAATGGCTGGCATGAAGGCGTATTTTCTCACTGTAAATATCACAACGTTACCCAATCAGGTAGCTAGAGGAAGAAGTAACGAACATTTTTACTTGGAAGCATTTTCATTACAATAAGCGTGGTTATACATGGTCCGACTCGTTGGCTGAATGGTCAGCGTACTGGCCTTCGGTTCAGAGTGTCACTGGTTTGATTCCCGGCCGGGTCGGGGATTTTAATCGCTTCTGATTAATTCTTCTGGCTCGGGGAATAGGTATTCGTGTCCGTCTCAACACTCTCCTCCTCATATTCAAACAGCATACCACACTACCAATCACCACAAAACACGCAATAGTGATTACATCCCTCCATATAGGGTCGACGTCAGGAAGGTCATCAGGGCGGAAAACAAGGCCAAATCCTCATGTGCGACACAGTTCGCACTCGCGACCCCACTGGTGTGGGAAAAAGTGGGGGCCAAATCCACATGAGCGACACAGTTCGCACTCGCGAACTGGCATCAAAAGAAGAAAAGAAGAAGAAACGTGGTTATACATGAAAAGTTTTCGTCATATTTACTCCAAGTCATGTATTCGGGTCATATCCGTTCCGTTCATTAGCTATTAACCAGTTACACCATGAAGCGAAGTATGTAGTTATCCAGTTGTTAAACTAAAACGAATAACATACCTATGAAGAAGTCCATGCTTTCGATGGTACGGGAGCGAATCAATTTGTAGGTATTTTAGCGACGAAAATGCATTCTAACACTGTCTATATTCTTGAACCGTCAATACGCTATGAAACAAACACAATCCATCAAGATGGAAATGTCGATAAGGAATGGAGAGCACTTCTACGACAGCCGTATTCCTATTTTGAAGGAGAAATATCGTGAAAGTTGTGACAACAGAGACTTCGCCTTCTGTTTAGTTGGAGGGAAAGATTCATCGATTGGCGACGAACGTACTGTATAGTTTAGGGATAGATAAGAGAAAATCTTCGCTAATTTGTGGAAAATATTGTCCCTGAACTCTGCAGCGATTATTTACATAAACAATTACCAAATATCGTCGTTATTTTTGATGGATTTGGTAAACTGTGTCCTGTGAATCTTGTAGCAAAATAAGCAGCAACATTCTACAATCAGTGTTTTCTCTCTCCTACTGTTAAAATCAATGTGAAAATGTGTTTGGATATTTGTGAAATTATTACGTCTCAATGACCTGATGCATCTGGATTAAATTTTACACACTATTAGAAATTAACGTGTGATAACATAGACTGTACATTTACTAAGACGCTGTCTCATTATATACAATCGAGTGAAAACGTGAAACCAGAGGAAAATGTACGCCTGGGAACCTTAAACAGTCAGCTACAATAAAAAAACGTCGCCCACAAAGCGTACTTAGAATTTAATGTCCTACAACAAAGTTCTTGTGCAATTTCTTGCTAACTCTTGCAGTTTTCCAGGAAAATATGCGTTCATATATTTCGATACATGTTTAACCCGACATAAACTAAAATAATGAGCAAATAATTGTCCTTATGAGAAAAGCTAAATAAATAGAATATTTAGAATATGCGTTCCTGTAAAAAATATTCATATATAATTTCGTAATTATGAAGGGTTTTCCAGGGAATGTTGGTTGCTCTCATGTTCATCATTCTTAATGAAGTAAGATGCCCGATATGTAGCACGTTTATGACTGTAATCTACTGAGGGATGATGTTATTTAGCAGGTGCCTAAATCTTCAATGGACAACCATGACACATGTTCCTTGTATTGTGTATTATATAACGAATTTAATTTTTCTGCGCAAGTTACTCATACTTGAAGTATATTTCCTTAATGTTAAAAGCATAGCGCATTAAAACCACTACATTACTCAGTATTAAGGGAAATAGGACAATAATGGAATTCTTAAATTCCACCTCTACTCTAGGATAAATTCAGAAAAACCCAGGTAGGCTTCCTTCGTCCAAAACCCAGCCCCTAATCATGTTACATAAACAACCTAGTGCAAATACCACTCCACATGTGGCATCAGACAGACTTCAAACAGGCCAGATGTTCGGGGCTGTTGACGAAATGCCTCAAGTTCCTTCAATGGAGCAAATCAATGATAATGTCTTCATTAATAATTAATAATAATAATATTTTTTTTTGCTATGGGCTTTACGTCGCACCGACACAGATAGGTCTTATGGCGACGATGGGATAGGAAAGGCCTAGGAGTGGAAGGAAGCGGCCGTAGCCTTAATTAAGGTACAGCCCAAGCATTTGCCTGGTGTGAACATGGGAAACCACAGAAAACCATTTTCAGGGCTGCCGATAGTGGAATTCGAACCTACTATCTCCCGGATGCAAGCTTCACAGCCGCGCGCCTCTACGCGCACGGCCAACTTGCTCGGTAATAATAAAATTAAAATATTAATGACAAAGAAGAACATTTAGCTTCCTTTTACATATGTTACTGTATTTATATTTTACTATTTCAGCACTGAAATTTTCATTTTATTTTACGACTTGTATTTTATGCATTTATTTTACATCATTACATATTGCCTTAAAATAAAATTTTACTTTATCCTGCTTATATTATTAGTTGTAATAATCTGTGTATATAATTACTGTTTATTTTTGTTGCTTCGGTTCTAGGTGCTGTTAAATTATGTACTCTTCTTTTTACCTTCTATGGTTAAGTGTGAGCGAGGGTCAATAGCACTAACTTTACCCTGGGTAATATGTCAGCTAAATAAGTAACTAACTAAATGATTTATGAGGTGAGATTACATATTTGCATACGCAGGTACTTCTTTTCACGTTGTTACCGGGCTGAGTGGCTCAGACGATAGAGCGCTGCTTCCTGAGTCCCAGTTTCCGGATTCAGTCCCGCTTCCGACCAGTGGTATTTGGCGCTCAAATGCACTAGCGTCTTGTTGGTCGATTTCCGGTACCCGTAATCTATAAAAACCTTTAAAATGTTGTTAGTGGCACGTAAATTCAATAAAATTCGTGGTGTTTTCATTTACAGTGTTTGCATATCCATATGTGGCTGGGAGGTCTTAAGGAAAATAATGGATAGGAAGAGCATTGTGAGATATAACCTTTTGCCCGAACAGCGAAGATTTGACTTTGGGTTCACTAAGCCTGTAATATAAATTATTACTAGGCTAATGGGGACAAAACGGCCAGGAATTTAGATTATCCCTTTGTCCTACTTAGTATCGAAGATTTACCTTCCATAGGCCCAAGGACGTAGACAACGACGACGACGACGAGACGAAGAAGAAGAAGAGTAAATATTCTCCTAAACGAACGTTTCAAAAGTGACAGCATTCACAGTGGCACTTGATTTTTTTCCCATTCCTAGGTCCTTCCTGTCCCATCGACGCTATTAGACCTATCGGTGTCAGTGTGGCGTAAAAAGAAAGCTTTACCGTAAAGCGTTAGACGCACAATGTAGTGTAACAATGTTGACATTTGATTGGTCACATCACTGCACATGCAATCTTCGGACGTTGTGACCAAACCTCATAGCATAACGTTACCAATCTCACTACAGTACTTGAAGTTACTAGTTTGATCAAATGCATAATTTTACATCTAAAATAATCCTATAGGCGTTTTTAGAGGACATATTTGAGCTTTTCCGCCAACTTTCATGCAATTCGAGGCATTTGAACACAAATACTTCGCTCTTTAGTAAAATCAGACGAATTCAAATTTTTTCCTCTCTCTGTCTTTGTTCTCAAATATACATTCAATTCACGTCTATTCATATAGCACTGGCTCCCTATTTCAGTAACTTCCATAAGAGTGATTCAATACTATAACGTGAATAGAACTGAACTAACTCACATAAATGCGCCCCAATGTAAAAGTAGTTCCATATTTTTTTGCGCGCCTGATAGTATTGATACATACAGTCATCATTACGAGAGCTATCGTATGCCTGCAAATTAATAGAGATACTTTACCTCTTTTAAGGCAAATCAACCTAGCATGTTTGTAGAACACTTTGGACCAAAGATGAATGGAATGAATACCGTTTTCTTAAAAGTTAGGCGGCTGTGCTGAATTTGATC
Organism: Anabrus simplex; assembly: GCF_040414725.1. NCBI lineage: Eukaryota > Metazoa > Arthropoda > Insecta > Orthoptera > Tettigoniidae > Anabrus > Anabrus simplex. The sequence goes on from NC_090265.1 coordinate 905,529,837, forward strand.
TTAGCTCGGTACATACATACTTTGCACTTCGAAGACTCCTAGCGTAGTTGGTTTGTCACTCGACTTCCACAGTATTCTCAAGATTACAGGATGGATTTTCGACACAGTCGGGTGTGATTTAAGTGCGATTGAATGCGAGAATCCTATGTTATTAATTTTTCCCGTCAAGTTTGAAGAACACCCATTCAGGGCAAAATGCCGGGCTGAGTGGCTCAGACGGTTGCAGCGCTGACAGATTCAATCCTGGCTCAGCCCGGGGGTATTTGAATGTGCTCAAATACTCCAGTCTTGTGTAGGTAGATTTACTGGCAAGGAAAAAGAACATCTGCGGGGCAAAATTTCGGCACATCGGCATCTCCGAAAACCGTCCAAAAGTAGTTAGTGGGACTAAAACAATAACATTACTATTATTCAGGGCAAAATTCTGGCAGTCTGGCTCTTACAATCTACCGTAATTAAAGGCCGTTAGAGACAGATGAAGATGAGCATTACTACACAGTCCAAAAATTAGGGGAACATGTTTTGTAACTTCTGGTATGTGAACGTTAATTTGGTAGATGAAGTTCCAATGGCCGTACAGCACACGTTGAGACCTTAGGTACTCAGGGTATGTCAAATCGAAGTTATACTCCGTTTGTAGGCGTATCCATGCATTTAACTGTCAGGTGACGCCTCAAAACAAAGTGAACAGCGGTGCGTCCGTGTGTCGTTGTGAGGTACACAGACTACTGCGGTCATTTGTGCACATTGTGTACGTAAACCAGCACATCACATGAGACATCTTAACGAGGTTCAAGTCGCAAGGGCCGTCACTTTGATCCAGGAAGGATGGACTTTTCGTCGTGTTGCTGTGGATATCCGTCTCCCAGTTAGTTATTTAGCGCTTGTGGAATCGCTACAGTGAGACAGGCCAGTTCACAAGAAGGGTTTGACAAGATCGTGGACGCATGACAGCTCCACAGGATGACCTATATCTGATCATTTGTGCGTTGCGGCGTCGTTCAGCAACTGTCGGAGAACTGCAACAAGACCTTAGGAGGGTCACTGGTGTCACGGTGTCTGACCAGACAGTAAGGAACAGGTTAATAGAAGTGTCCTTACGACCCAGACGTCCTGTTCGAGTGCCCCTTAGCGCAGCAACATCGCGCAGCTCGCCTTCTGTTTGTCTGTACCCACGTCAACTGGCAACTTCGCCAATGGAGATCTGTGTTGTTCACAGAAGAGTCCATATTTCCCTTGACACAGCGTGATGGACGTCAACGAGTATGGAGATGCCGTAGTGAGCAGTACATGCTAAATGTTGTCCAGGAAGGCGACCGATTCTAACAAGGTTCTGTGATGGTGTGGGGTAGCATCTCTCTTGATGGCCGTACGGATCTTGTCGTCATCCGTGGTAATTTTAATGCTGCGGGCCACATCGAGCAGATACTGCTACAGCATGCGTTGGTTGCTGCATACGGTGTTGGCCCTGAATTAGTACTCATGCACGACAATGGCAGGGCTCATGTAGCGCGCATCACCAGAGCTGTCTTGCGAGAACTGGATATTCAAGAGATGGAATGCCCAGCAGTGAGTTCCGGCCTTAATCCCATCGAGGATGTGTAAGATAGGCTTGACAGAAGTGTTCGTGGGCGTCCTGTTCCACCACAAACTCTCCAAGACCTCGAACAGGCTCTCATTGAAGAATGGGACCTGATACCGCAACGCGACCTCCGTCGACGTATGCAGAACGTGCTACGTAGGTGCCAAGCTGTGATAAATGCTCATGGAGGACATACACCATACTGAAGCTCTACAACAGTGATTAAAATCCACCCTGGAGGACTGTTATCACTTTGTTTTCGCCCCTAATTGGACATTTTAGTTTGTGTTCTGAAAATGAACGCGAATCCATCGATGTTTAATGGTAAAGAATAAATGTTTAGTTGGTAATATACCTGGATGTGAGGTATTGTTTTGTGGAGCGTGGCATACGTTCAAAAACATGTTCCCCTAATTTTGTTGAACTGTGTATGAACTTCACTAAAACAAGAGATGCATTCACAATTGAAAGATGGGCAAAGCAATCAACGAGAAACGTTACAAGGATGTATTAAGAAATGACAAACTGTCATCGGCATCTGTGAGTTTGTATCATCTAGTTGGCTGATGTGACGTATTGTCTGCGAGTGCTACGCCGTTTCCAACAACAGCTATGAAAGGAGAAGTCTCCTAAAATTGATCAAATAAGGTTCTAGTAATGGTCTCTTTAACCATTTTTCTGTATATGTGTGTCCAACCTTGAAGTGAGATGAATCTTTGTAGCCAATTTTTACGACAAGATGCCCTTCCTGACGTCATCCACAGCAGATTTTATGAGATGTAATGAATGACGTGATATATGATACAGGGAAGTGAAAGAAATAAACCTGGTGCTGGCGCATAGCCTACTTCAGTCGAATATCATCAAAGGGGTCTGCTCAAGGCTCACCATAAACAGTGTCGTATTTCATCATTCCATACGAGCAGTGCGGAGAATTTTGGAATTGAATCTGAGCTTTATGCAGACAGTCTAATGATTATAAATTGTATATCATCTGGCTTACCCTGCCGGCCAACATTCTGATGGTGAAGATTTTTTCAACCAACGGGATTCGAACTGGCTAACCACGGTGTAAGACCATCAGATCATGGCCAGTCACTTCAGTCACTTAAGAACCCATAATCGGCGACTTTGACGCACTCAGAAAATATTATAGTATACTCACCAGCGAGTGAATGGCTGTTATAATGATATGGATACTACATAATTTTGCGATCTGCAGCCAATGAAATGTCTTAACCTCCTTAAAACCTTCGCTCTTTTAACTTAGAATACGCTTTTTGCGGAGCATCTACTTGGTCAAAAGCAACGCACGGAAACCTCTGCCAACAGCCGTATAGCGCCTGAGTGTACTTTGCCATAATCATAGTTACCATAAACTACTGCTTAGTATAACGTCAGAGTCTGAAAAACAAGCCTATGAGTAATACAAGTTGCGTTGATCTATTTGTGAAATTTAAATAGGGCTGGGGAAAATAATTATTGTCTATTATAATAAAATAGGAAGCTAACAAAAGTAGGCAAGATAGGATGGCCGCAGCGTTTCGCAGAACACACGACCTGTACAAGAAGAAAGGACATTTCTATGCTAGCTAAACTCAGACATTACAATATGGTGATTAAATCCGAATGTCTCCATGGAAGTGAATGCATCCGAGTTACTGGAAGTGCAGGTCGGAGAGAATCCGATAAGTTTGAGAGGAAGATTCTTCCTAAAAGTTGCGACATTTCAAATTCCGCGCGATCAGCGATGAATACCTGCTGGCCAATGCTAAGTTGGCACACTGCGTACTTGGAGACACGCCTCTGCACCTCCTCCCCGACCCGCTCCAATTGGTTGGGCACCGCAGCCGGCAAGCGCAGGGAGAAGGGAAACGTGCGGTGGCGAACCAATTGGAGCGTGGAGGGGAGGAGGTGCACAGGCGTGTCTCCGAGTACGCAGTGTGCCAGCTTAGCATTGGCCAGCAGGTATTCATCGCTGATCGCGCGAAATTTGAAATGTCGCAACTTTTAATCCCCGTAGTTAACGCCCTAATGAATGTTGGCACCCAAAATTGATGCCGACATCGTTTTTACGTGTACCTCCATGTGTTTTCTAAGTTTCATCGCGATCGGCGACTTACCCATTGCCGATGTTCCCTTGTAAGTCCACGTCATGCTAGTAGCTGTAAAGTTGGGGCTTGTTAGGAAGGCGTTTTGACAGTTTATTTTTATGGATGAAGTAGTTATGTATTTGCCTTTTGGCACCGACCAAAGAAAAATGTAGTTTACACCGGAGTTTCAGTCTCGTATATGGCTCTGACAGTACGAGAGGTGCTGAGGTATGAGTAGCGCTAAGCAATGACATTTGGATCCCTAGCTTTGGGTCTGGATGCTATGAGGAGTGACACTCATAAGACCAGTCGTGTTGCATGAGGACCAGTGAAGAGAGTAACGGTAAATGTATTAACTCCCCCATCATACCTTGCATACCTCATTATGGTGCATATTGGTGTTTTTTTCAGTTTCCGCAAACCGCGTGAACATTGATAATGCTATTTGTGTATCCAACCAGCCGCCGGGCTGCAGACAGGATGGTATTAGTCAGTACAGTATTTACCTTCTGCAGTCCAATATTTAAACATAGATTAGACATAATAACTCTCCGGTCCATGCATGGTTAGTTTTTTACAATTGGCTTTTCGTCGCGCTGACACAGATATGTCTTTTGGCGAGGATAAGACAGGAAAGGGCTAGAAGTAGGAAAAAAGCGGCATTGTCTTTAATTAATGTACATTTGCCTGGTGTGAAAATGGGAAACCACGGAAAACCATCTTCAGGAGTGCCGACAGCGGGGATCGAACCCTCTATCTCCCGAATGCCACTCCACAACTGCGCGCCTCTAACTGCACGGCCAACACGCTCGGTCATGCGTAGTTTGTTAGAGCCATCACCCCATGATCGCGTATTCGATGCCGACTGAGGTCGATGATGTTTGCCCGGTGGCAAAAACAAGAAGAGGAAAGTTGTACGTGGTAAAAGAGTAGTAGGCCGAATCCACGCGGCAAATTTTAACTCGGAAATACACCAACACTCGCTTTCCAGTACCCACCACGAGGTGTCACCATTGGGCTATGCCTGCATTAGGTGTCGGCTGGAAGCACGTGAAGGAGGAAGGCAATTTGCATACTTTCCTTTAGTTTCTATGAGTTGATCACTTCGTATGAAGTCCCAAACATGTGATTTGTCTTTATAAAATGTTCTTTCAATAATACGTCCAAAGCAAAGTATTTCCAGGTGTAAGTTTACAGTACATTCTCCACTTGTTTTTGAGTGAGGATCCCGCCCCTACCGTTTCTACAAATATTGAAGATACTCTGTATAAATATGTTTGTGTACGAGTGCGAGTGCATGCACCGAACCTAATGATCTGTTCGTATTTACGACATTCTTTCTTAGCACTACCTGAGTAACTTTTCGCAGGTAAATGGATTTTGTCGTACAATGAATTGTAGAAATTGCTAGTCACATATGTTTTTAACACACAATTTTCATTTTATAAGTACAGTTTCTCATAGTCGAGAACTTTATTGATGACTCTTTGCAGAATGAAACACTTTGGAAAAGAACGTCTGTAGGGTAGTCCTTCTAATTATATAGTGAGTAAAAGTTTCTTTTTCGCAAGAAGTAGGCCTACTCATCAGATTTTGAAAATAATCACACGTTTTGAATTGAATCGGTCAGTGCAGGAAGGGCTTCAGTCCAAAAAAACCCATCAAAATGAAGATATGCATATATTTGTCAACTTCAACACCAGATGCATCATTTCAGTCGAAAAATGACTTCAGGGGGCGATCATCAGAAAGATGGATACTGACATTCTGCGAATCGGAGCGTGGAATGTTAGAAGTTTGAATCGTTGTGGTAGGTTAGAGAATCTGAAAAGGGAGATGGATAGACTAAAGTTAGATGTAGTTGGTATAAGTGAAGTCCGTTGGCAGGAAGTACAGGATTTTTTGTCAGGCGACTACCGAATTATCAACACGAAATCAAACAGGGGAAATGCAGTTGGTTAATAATGAATAATAAAATAGGGCAGCGGGTAATCTACTACGATCAGGATAGTGAAAGAATTATTGTCTTCAAGATAGACACCAAACCAATGCCCACCACAATAGTCCAGGTCTATATGCCTACTAGTTCAGCGGATGATGAGGAAATCGAAAGAATATATGAAGAGATAGAAATTTAATACAATATGTAAAAGGTGACGAGAATCTAATTGTGATGGGAGACTGGAATGCAGTGCTAGGCCAAGGAAGAGAAGGTAATACAGTAGGAGAATTCGGATTGGGACAAAGGAACGAAAGAGGAACTCGGCTGGTTGAATTCTGCACTGATCATAATTTAGTCCTTGCCAATACTTGGTTCAAACACCACAAACGACGGCTGTATACGTGGACGAGACCAGGAGACACGGGAAGGTATCAAATAGACTTCATTGTGATTAGGCAGAGATTCAGAAACCAGGTGTTGGATTGCAAAACTTTCACAGGAGCAGACGTGGACTCTGACCACAACTTGTTGGTCATGAAATGCCGTCTGAAGTTGAAGAAATTAAAGAAAGGAAAGAATGCAAAAAGATGGAATCTAGACAAGTAGAAAGAAAAGAGTGCGAAGGATTGTTTCAAGGAACATCTTGCACAAGGGCTAAATGAAAAGGCTGAAGGAAACACAATAGAGGAAGAGTGGATAGTCATGAAAAATGAGGCCAGTAGGGCCGATGAAGAGATGTAGGAAGGAAGAAAAGATCAACTCACAATCAGTGGATAACTCAGGAGATACTAGACCTGATTGATGAACGACGAAAATACATGAATGCTAGAAATGAAGAGGGCAAAAACGAATACAGGCGATTAAAGAATCAAGTGGATAGAAAGTGCAAGGTAGCTAAAGAAGAATGGCTGCAGGAGAAGTGCAAGGATGTTGAAGGTTGTATGGTCCTGGGAAAGGTAGATGCTGCATACAGGAAAATCAAGGAAAACTTTGGAGAAAGGAAATCTAGGTGTATGAATATTAAAAGCTCAGATGGAAAGTCACTTCTAGGGAAAGAAGACAAAGCAGAAAGATGGCAAGAACATATCCAACAGCTGTATCAAGGTAAAGATGTAGATGACTTGGTTCTGGAACAAGAAGAGGCTGTTGATGCTGATGAAATGGGACACCCAATTTTGAGGTCAGAGTTTGACAGATCTGTGAGAGACCTAAATAGGAACAAGGGACCTGGAATTGATGACATTTCCTCTGAATTAATGACTGCCTTAGGAGAAAGCAGCATGGCACCATTTAGTGTGTAAGATGTATGAGATAGGATAAGTCCCATCCGATTTTCGGCAGAACGTTCTCATATCTATTCCCAAGAAAGCCGGTGCTGACAGGTATGAAAACTACCGCACCATTAATTTAGTATCTCATGCCTGCAAAATTTTAACACGTATTATTTAGAGAAGAATGGAAAAACAAGTTGATGCTGAATTGGGAGAAGATCAATTTGGCTTCAGAAGAAATGTAGGAACACGTAAAGCAATCCTAATTTTACGTCTGATCTTAGAGGATCGAATCAAAAAGGACAAGCCCAAGTACATGGCATTCGTAGATCTAGAAAAGGCATTCGATAATGTTGATTGGACCAAGCTAATTACGATTCTGAAGGTGATTTGGATCAGATACCGAGAACGAAGAATTATCTACAATCTGTATAAAAATTAGTCTGCTGTGATAAGAATCGAGGGCTTTGAAAAGAAAGCATCAATCCAGAAAGGAGTGGGACAAGGCTGCAGTTTACCCCCCTCCTTTTCAATGTTTACATAGAACAGGCAGTAAATGAAATCAAAGAGGAATTTGGAAAGGGAATCACAATCCAAGGAGAGGAAATCAAAACTTTGAGATTTGCCGATGATATTGTTATTTTATCTGAGACTGCAGTAAATCTCGAGGAGATACTGAATGGTGTGGACGAAGTCTTGGGTAAGGAGTACAAGATGAAAATAAATAAGTCCAAAACAAAAGTAATGGAGTGCAGTCGAACGAAGGCAGGTGATGCAGGAAATATTAGATTAGGAAATGAAGTCTTAAAGGAAGTAGATGAATATTGTTACTTGGGTGGTAAAATAACTAACGATGGCAGAAGTAAGGAGGACATACAATGCAGACTAGCACAAGCAAGGAAGATCTTTCTTAATAAAAGAAATTTGCTCACTTCAAACATTGATGTAGGAATTAGAGAGATGTTTTTGAAGACTTTCGTGTGGAGCGTGGCATTGTATGGAAGTGAAACATGGACGATAACTAGCTCAGTAAGAAAGAGAATGGAAGCTTTTGAAATGTGGCGTTACAGAAGGATGCTGAAGGTGAGATGGCTAGATCGAATCACGAATGAAGAGATACTGAATCGAATTGGTGAGAGGAGATCGATTTGGCTAAATTTGAAGAGAAGAAGAGATAGAATGATAGGACACATCTTAAGACACACAGGACTTGTGCAGTTGGTTTTTGAAGGAAGTGTAGGTGGTAAGAACGGTAGGGGTAGACCAAGGTATGAATATGACAAGCAGATTAGAGCAAATGTCGGATGCAGTAGTTACGTAGAAATGAAAAGGTTAGCACAAGATAGGGTAGCATGGAGAGCTGCATCAAACCAGTCTATTGACTGATGACTCAAACAACAACAACAACAACAACATCACTATTGGTGCAAACGGAGGTTGCAAGTTTTGGTTCCTGTGCAGCGAGGTCATCATTCCTGGACCGAAGCATATTTTGCACTGTATTATCTTCATGAATTACACTCTGCTGGACATTTTTGTTGTAATGCATTAATGTACTAATTAATGTACTAATGCATTAATGCATTGTTCACAATATGAGTTTCTTGTGTATATTACTATGTGTTAGGTTGAGATGACAGGCTTTCATTTTTGTTATCTCATAGAGACTTTGTTCTGAGGAAAAACAATCTCAGGTGACATAACAGGTTCCATGTACCTCAGTCATGATCTCATGGATGTGATAATAAGAAGTGCAAATTCACGGCGAAAGAAAAAGGTAAATAAGCCTTTCAAGTGAGTACTGAAGAATTTAATTCGAACGTTGGTGGCCAACATTTTAGACACAAATCTCAGAAGAAAGAAAATGAAAACATATTCATTGGGAAATCAAAATGCATTTTTGAATAAGCACCATGCACCATTTTTGGTTCAGGTCAAAACTCCAGGTTGTATAATTGCTAGTTTACAACACTTAAGTGGCCAGACAATCACATTTCCAACAGTGCATGCTTATTGTGAGAGAAAGGTCCAAAATAAAATACCTAAGGCGGCGTATGTCACACATACATACATACATACATACATACATACATACATACATACATACATACATACATACATACATACATACATACATACATACATACATACATACATACATACATACATACATACATACATACATACATACATACATACATACATACATACATACATACATACATACATACATACATACATACATACATACATACATACATACATACATACATACATACATACATACATACATACATACATACATACATACATACATACATACATACATACATACATACATACATACATACATACATACATACATACATACATACATACATACATACATACATACATACATACATACATACATACATACATACATACATACATACATACATACATACATACATACATACATACATACATACATACATACATACATACATACATACATACATACATACATACATACATACATACATACATACATACATACATACATACATACATACATACATACATACATACATACATACATACATACATACATACATACATACATACATACATACATACATACATACATACATACATACATACATACATACATACATACATACATACATACATACATACATACATACATACATACATACATACATACATACATACATACATACATACATACATACATACATACATACATACATACATACATACATACATACATACATACATACATACATACATACATACATACATACATACATACATACATACATACATACATACATACATAGTGAACACGACGAGAGATACTAAATTAGCAAATTGATGCTTGTGGAGCACGATCAGATAATCAATAAATACAAATGAATAAGGAAGAAATAAATTAGGCAATTGTTTTTGAAAGAAACCATATAAAATAATTTAAATGCATTAAAACACCCTTTTCGCTGATTTTAATGTATTATTTCTATGCTGTGCAGAAAGGGCCTTCAGTCGAAAGCAGAGAGATTTTCTTTAAGAGACACTAGAAAGAGTTTGAGCAATATAAATTGCGTGTATCAAAGAGTACGGTGTCTGATATTACTGTCCAATTTTATCACAAATAATTTCCAATATGCAAAAGGTTTTTAAAACTTTTTATGAAAACTATGTATCATGGTCTAAAGCCAATTCTGCACTGTCCTATTCGATTGCATTGCCGATATCTCTAATGCTGGGTGTATAAAACTCTGTAGTTCCATCTAAGAGTACAACGTTAGTACCTGAGTAGATACTGTATTAATATCCTGGTAAGCTGAATTATGAGCCCGTTGGTAACATTAATGACAGTGAAACAGATTTACGATGTCTTTAACATTTTATGAGCTGTTCAATATGAACTTTTAACTGACTCACTTTCTAGGTATAGATTCGACAATTGTCTGTTGAATTTCGTGTGAGAGTTCGTAGAGTAAAACAATATCATTACATCATTAATTGATTCGTACGGGATAATTTAACCTTGATATCCTTCCCTATACCAATTTTACTTCAATCCTGATAGGGACTGTGAAAATTTGGAAATGTATTATGGAGGACCAGATTTGTGACTTGGAGCACTGTTGCCGAACTTGACGTCAATTTTTTCCCATCATAGGGAGGGACATTCATGGGGTAGCTAATGATAAATCAATAAGTTGTTTGGTATACAAAGTTAAAACTGAAGTGAATCAAAGTAACCTGTGAACTCGACTGTATCCCTCGGGGCGACCGTGTTTGATGTGCATTGGGGCGAAGCTGGTACAGGCAGGCACACGAACAGTACAACGTTAGCGTCTATCCCTGGTGGGTGGCGTTGGTAACACCGGTGATAACTAGCCTGAGAATACCTAGTGGCACGTTAAAATTCTTTGTTAATAATAGAAGCAACAACGGAAATGCCCGACTTCGTGGCAGGATTGTTAACGTGCAGGCGTTTGGTCCAGGGAACTTGGCAGGTTCGATTCTGGCTCAGTCCAGTGGCACTCGAAGTGCTCAAATACGTCAGCCTCGTGTCGGTAGATTTACTGGCACGTAAAAGAACTCCTGCGGGACAAAGTTCCGGCTCCTGGGTGTCTCAGAAAGCGGGGCTCGGGGCCCGGGTATGTTTGTACCGTTTTCATCATTAGAATTCATCATAGGCAAGGCCTCATCCTCACATATACGCACGTCACCTATACGGCGTCATTACGAAAGACCTGCACCACGCCTCTTCGGAGGCCACACGCAATTAAAATTATCAAAGAAATGAATGTTTACTAAACTTTGCTAATCATGACTGTTTATCGGATATGGTACGAAGTAAACTGTTGTAAACTCTATGTTTTGTAAAGACCTGGCTCCTGTTCCTCGGAAATAAATTACGATCGTTCTGTCAATCGTTAATGACTACATTTGTCGAATACTCTGTTGATGAGAAGCCTCCCCCCTTTTGGTGAGTAGCGTGAAATATTTCCACGGTATCTCCCTGCCAGTCATTAGATGTGCCTGAATGGAACTGGGAGAGAAGATTGGTGACTACTGTTGCTCTGTCAAAATTGACATTGTTTTCACCTACTTGTGTTCGATTTATCACTTTCCTATCCGACCTCCCATGATTAACTCTTGTTTCCTTCCGACCCCGACGGTGGAAGTTTAGCAAGGCCCACGGTTTCCACGCCATTTGTGGTAATTCTCGTTCCTTTGCCGAAATCAACCATTTTTCGAATTGTCGGACCTTTTTCATATTCCCCATGATTAGTGTTAAAAGAGAAAATAACCAGCACCCCCATCACCATTAATGAAAAGTACATTCATTCCTCACTAGACAGCTCTCTGTTTACCAATACACAGGAAGAAGTAATTCATGTTCTCCGATTTTCAAGGGAGATTGGCTGTATTCTTGGAGCGACTTAAGCCGACTCCCACTAAACATCTGTCTTTTAAATTTACCTCATTATGAGTCCGGCTCCGTGCCTAAATTGTTAGCGTGCTGGCCTTTGGTCACAGGGGTCCCGGGTTTGATTCACGGCAGGGCCAGGAATTTTAACCATAATTGGATAATTCCCCTGATACGGGGACTGGGTGTATGTGTTATCTTCATCATCATTTCATTCTCATCAGAACACGCAGGTCGCCTACACGCGTCACATCAAAAGACCTGCATCTGGCGAGCCGAACTTGTCCTCGGACACTCCCGGCACTAAAAGCCATACGCCATTTCATTTACCTCATTATGATGTTGTGAGAACAAACATACAGAAGTCTTGCCCACCTGAAATTGAGGACATCGGTTAAATAAACACAGTTGTCATAGAAGAGGGAAACTACAATTCAGAATTAATAAAGTCAGAGCAGATGTCAGATTGCGTTGACGAGGAGACATTCTTCTTTCACCGTATTCCATGTACCCTGTTGAGGTCACGTATGTGTTACATATGTGGACTGGACACCGTTTTACAGCTGGATGCTTTTCCTGACCCCAACACTCTGTGGTGGGAAGTATTAACTATTGCATGTTTCTGTGGTGGTTAACTGTGTGGTGTATTGTTTATACATGAATAGGTGTACTTTATATTAATACAAATATATAAAATTGTGTCATCATGAGATATTCGAGTTCAAACACTGTCCATAAGGGCAAAAATGATATGAATGAATGAATGAATACAAATATATAATTCTGACCATAATAGCCTCCTATGGTCCATATTGACTTAAATCGCTGTTATTAATTATTTAAAATCGAATACATTTAAGTGATTTTAACCTGTAAGCTGAAGAAGAGAAATTAATAGATTCTCGAAATATACACTTATATATCATAATGTATTTAATGTATGAGCAAATATACTATACTTTGAATTGTAATGCCAAGGCGGATCATTAAGTGATTAATAACGGTGGTATTAATACAAATAAAATCAAACCACTTCCCGAAAAAGAAGAAGTAATCAGGCGCGACCAAAATCCCCGATTCAGCCGTAAAAGCTACCTGGAATCGCTGTTTAACGCTTTCATGGACGCAGATCGTAAATTCACAGCAATAGAACCATCTGGATAAATTGCTATGATATTAAGAATGTGAAATCTTCTGAACAGAGGACCGAGACATTGACCATTCGAACGCAAAACCGGACGAAAATTTTCAACTGCTTCTACCAGGTATTTCTGAGGTCGCTGGAGCCACCTTGACTCATTTCGGTTTTGAAGCAGGCATAAGGCCGGATGCCCTTCGGACGTCTCTCCTTAGTGTTCGTATGGAGTAAGAACATATGACCGGGCGAGTTGGCCGTGTGGTGAGGGGCGCGCAGCTGTTAGCTCGCATCCGGGAGATAGTGGGTTCGAATCCCACAGTCGGCAGCCCTGAAGATGCTTTTCTGTGGTTTACCATTTTCACACCAGGCAAATGCTGGGGCTGTACCTTAATTAAGGCTACGGCCTCTTCCTTCCCTGTCCCATCGTCGCCATAAGACCTATCTACGTCGGTGCGACGTAAAGCAAGTACTGTAGCAACAAAAAGAAGCATATGACGCTGTTGATGGTGATTCATCCGCCGTATGGAGACTTACAGCCTTGGGTAGACTCCTTGGTGTTATTTGACGGTAGGGGCTATGTGCCGACATCCGGTTTCACCCTCTCCTTACCTCATCATTATCATAATCATCATCACCATCGTAATCGTCATCCTATATCCATATGTGTAAGTCACCCATGGGTGTCAAACTGAAGGCCATGCACCAGGCGAGCTGAACATATCCTGGGACACGCCCGGCACTAAAAGCTATACGATAAATAAATCCTATCCGCGACAGACAGGCGTTCGAATCTCAGTCAGCTAAAGGGTTGCAGGAGTAATGTGTTAGCTCGACATTTGCCTATTGTAGATGTTGAGCACGTAGGCATATGGGATTAAGAGTCGTATCCTTTTACCTATATTCCGAGATCGAATTTCGACAGGGTTGGCTGTCATTTAAATTCGTGTCACTGCTGTAAGTTCATTTCTGGACAAGATTAATCCATAGAGGCGTTATCTCGTCTCTGCAGCATCCACAAAAAGTAAATAATATTCAGCAATATTGTGGTTATTATTATACTGTACGTTATGTGTCTTTTTGACCCACCGTAATCGTACTTTACATTATGTAAAGACATTTGAATTACCCCTATTCGATCCCAGGCAATGAATCTCTCAAGGCAGTTAATTATGAATAGGCAGTTAATTGGCAGAGTATAAATAAACTGACGGACAACCAATAAACACCTCACTGATACTAGCTTTAATTGAGAGAGTTGCAACTGAAACACAAAAATTCCAGCATAATATAAAATGAAAGTTGGTTATATAGAACCGTGTTAAGCGTATAAAATGAGCGCTCCGTGTTTAACAGAATGAATGTAGGTGGACACTGAAATATTACTGGATAGGAATAATCACATCAGAGTTCTCCGCGGCCAGCGGTGGTTAATGGCCCGCGCTAAGATTGTTATGGGAGGTTCGAACCCGGTGCCGGCAGAATATTTTAATGAATTTATGGAAGCCGCAATAACAAAGATCGATGGCAACTATTATCATGACATATGACATTCGATGAATTATTCTGTGTTTGCTCGGTCTAATTGTGTACAGCGCCTTACAAGGTAGTATGCGGATTGCTCCGATTTGTATTATGTACAAAGTTCTTTGTTATTACCGGAGCATCCCGAACAGGTGATCCCTTTCCAACGGATATCGAAACATCTTGACGTTTCTCAACTCTTCGAAACGTATCCACAGTTGGCAATCTTAGTCCAGGAGATCATTCTTGATATAAGCGTCATACTTTCCATATATTACGTCTTGCTTCTACATAGTGTACTATCACATCGACGAAATCATCACTCGAAAAGCGTCTGTCTGTGAAAGAACTATGACTCTAATGTGCAGATAGGTTTGAATTGCATCACACACCACAGTGTGTTGAAGAATCATGTCTCTAGTACACCCAGATAGTTGCAACTATTCGCTACGCGTCGAGTATGCTACCTGAGAGTCCAACATAATGGTGACAGTAGTACTCACAATGCATTTGTCCGTAGTCGGTCCTTATGTGCCTATATATATTTACATTATTTATTATAACTTCCTTACCCCTTATTTCATAGCGTTGTTAAAAAAACCTACAACCTGTTTTCCAGTCATTGACCAGGTCAGGGATGCAATGTATGAAGCATATATGGGCTGTTAGTACGATGGGGTCGCCACTCCCAAAGTTATTAATGATAGATGCTATGAAATGAGAATGGAGAGTGTTGCTGGAATGAAAGATGACAGGGAAAATCGGAGTACCCGGAGGAAAACCTGTCCCGCCTCCGCTTTGTCCAGCACAAATCTCACATGGAGTGACCGGGATTTGAACCACGGTATCCAGTGGTGAGAGGACGACACGCTGCCGCCTGAGCCACGGATGCTCTCATAGCGTTGTCATGGGGCAAAATATCACTTTTAACCTATTTATGTGAGGCACAGATTGTGGACAGAAGTAGTTTTACGGCACACCTTCTACTGTATAGTCAATCAAACACATGTACCATTGATGCCTTGTTTTAATTTTTTTACATAACAGACGGCAAAAGAACCCTTCAACCGAAGGTACTCCTTCCACTTCGTCAACATCCATGCGTACCAGCGACCGTTTACTTTCCGTGGCCTTTTCCGTCTAGTTACCACAGGATTCGGGAGTGCCTCTGGCTCACACTCAAAGACATTACTGACCTACGGTCGTACAAGTATACTTGCGCCTTGCAATACATACGGCCAGTAGGCAATAATGTTCGCTCTTTGAATGTTAACAGCTTAGCGTAATAACTGAAAAGTCAAATCTACGTAAAGGAAGCTTATCAAACCAAAACCAAACCAAACTCCATGGCACTACAGCCCTTGAAGAGCCTTGGCCTACCAAGCGACCGCTGCTTAGCCCGAAGGCCTGCAGATTACAAGGTGTCGTGTGGTCAGCACGACGAATCCTTTCGGCCGTTATTCGTGGCTTTCTAGACCGGGGCCGCTACTCACCGTCAGATAGCTCCTCAATTCTAATCACTTAGGCTGAGTGAACCTCGATCCAGCCCTCAGGTACTGGTAAAAATCCCTGACCTTGCCGGGAATCTAACCCGGGGCCTCCTTGTAAGAGGCAGGCACGCTCCCCCTACATCACGGGGCCAGGAAGGGAAGCTTACAGGAGTACGAAATGGAAATAAGAAAAGGCATGTGTGAAGGAAGAGTTAAATTGTCACTGCTCTGAGAATCTAGGTATACCTACCGTGCGTAATTTTACGCAGATACCTCCAGCGTGCAAGTTTTAAGCACTCTGTATTCACGAGGAGAGCAAAAGTCCTCACCATGAAAAGAATTGTGATGTATTTCAGCTTTATGGCCAGGTATTAAGCCTTTATTGAACACTCTAACGGTAGTTATTACATGGTATGAGCTATCACATCTGCTGTAGAAAATTTACGTACCGTATGTTAAATAACATGTAAAACACGTTTATATCAATTTCTATGTAATGAGGCTGTAAAAAATGCCGGTGAATTCACATGTATGGAATTCATCCTAACCTAGTACGTCTTCTATGATACACCGAATACCCTTTTTATCAAGAAAAAATGGCTCCTTTGAGCAATAAAATACTCAATTCCCTAATGAGAGTTATGAGAGTGGATACGGTTTGTACAGTATAGTAATATCTCATAAATATGATTATAGAAGTAGACTCCGTTCTACATAAAAAGATACAGTGTTTTAGGGAGGGGCCTCACTCACACTCTCCTATACAGTTTTTGAATTTTACGGGGTAGTCTATATCAGGCTATGCGTACATAAAATTTTCACAACGATGTTGCTTAAGATACGACTAAAATACATTTAATTCCCAGTTGGTTATGTATGTTCAAGAAAAATTAGGCGCAAATGATCCACCCGGCATATGTATTGTACTAGAAAATGCTCGCGCAAGGGCTACTTTGAAGGGCATGATAAGTCTTGAGTGCAGGGTCATGTGCCGCACAACAATCGGAACGGGTACACAAAGAAATTTTGAAATAGACGCGAGTTCAATTTCAATTACTGATTTACTGTGAATAAATTTGTTGAATATCACCTCTATAGTTAAATTTCTCGTGGACTTCTGCGGCAGTAAGGACATGGACACTGCACTTATGCTCAGTTTCACCACATTCCACCATGGGCACCACGAATCTTAGCAGCAACCACCATGGATACCATAAAGTTCTGCGATAGGCCGCTGAATAAATTGCAACACCCCCCCCCGGACCCCATAAAATCGTAGATTAACGCAGTTACACTTGTCTCCTTTAAATGATGCTTTGAGCACTTTTCTCTGCGGTAGAGCCACAATTGAACAAAGACAATTTAATTTCCAAGTTATTTAAACACTCGGCGTAGTTTAAATCTCAGGTTAGTAGATGACTAACCGTAGAAATAAACACAAGCCCGTCGAGGCTAAAAAAATAAATATCAGTCCCTTAAACGACTTGACACAAAAATAAATGTAAGTTTTAAATGTCGTCTTGACGAATTCGTTATCACTTGGTGTTGGGAAGAAACCAAGTTCGGTGTTCACACCGCAAAATGAACCTATGCCACAGAGCTTAGATATTCACAAGTCGCACGCGTGGCCTCGATGATTAACACTCCTAGTAGAAAAATCAATGTTAAATATTTACTCTGTAGAAATAAACAAACCGGGCGAGTTGGCCGTGCGCGTAGAGGCGCGCGGCTGTGAACTAGCATCCGGGAGATAGTAGATTCGAATCCCACTATCGGCAGCCCTGAAGATGGTTTTCCGTGGTTACCCATTTTCACACCAGGCAAATGCTGGGGCTGTACCTTAATTAAGGCCACGGCCGCTTCCTTCCAACTCCTAGGCCTTGCCTATCCCGTCGTCGCCATAAGACCTATCTGTGTCGGTGCGACGTAAAGCCCCTAGCAAAAAAAAAAAAGAAATAAACTTCTCAAATTTAAGTCTCTATCGCTGTCTAGATAATTTATTCAAACATTTGTAACAGAAAGCAAGTGAAATATTGTATACTGGGGAATTAATACGAGTTTTCGAGTAAGGACTCGGAATTCTTCAAACTCTCCTAGTATAAATAATGCAAGTTAAAGTCGTACAATAGAATTAATTAAACGTCCTCAACACGAAAATTATTACAAGTCACTAACACAGGAAATAGTTTAAGTCTTTAACACGAAGAAATTTACTCATCCTTCACACGAAAGTTATTACAAGTTCTAAACCTGGGGATATTTACAAGTCCCCTACACCAATATTTTTAAGTTATCAAGAAAACATTCTTACAAGTCCTTCATGCTGAGATTATTACTGGTCTTTCACAAGTAAATTGTTTAAGTCCTGAAGCACTGACTTGGAAATTACTCGAACACTTTGAGTGTTACACGTCGTGAAGGGTTTAGTTCGCGAACTTACTTTGCCGTTCGTTCTCTTTATGTTTCGCGATAAGTTATGGCGAGCTGTATATAGCCTTACTTTCTGTGACCTGGATGACAATCAAAGTATTGAATGAATGCTATAGCTTCACCGTGCGTATATACAGTAGCCAGATAGCGAGTAGTGTGCGTCAGAGACCATCCACGTTAAATCAGCCTTCGTAATTCTTTATTTACGGGGCATGGGATTGTCATGATCGTCTTGAAATATAACCGGTCCTTTGAGTATTATCAGGACACGTCTTTTACCATTTTCATTTTTATTTTATCTTAATTATTTGTAGAGATAATAAATTAAATGTAACATAAGTAGATTCTGGGTGACGTGAAGCCGGAAGTGACTCAGCATACATCATATGATCCTCGCTGGCAGTTATATAGCTGTTGTACTTGAACGCACCGCGACTACTTCGCGATTTCAACTTGGAATAATCACTGTGCGGATGTTACTGGTACAATACACTGTATACAGTATATATATATATATTCTTAGTCGCCATTCATTTCTTTTCTAATGTTTGCATGGGTTACTTTTAAAAAGTAAAATTACACATGTCAAACCAAGGAATATAGATCATATTTTTTATTTAAATAAATTAATCTACCATGAAAATGTTGATACAATTATCTTCAATAGCTTTTTAATTATAATCAAAACCATGTGTAAAAATGAAAAGAAAAATGTAAATATTCTCGTTCTTCTTTACGCCCCACCTACTCAGATAGGTCTTATGCCGACGATGGGATAGGAGAAGACAGGTTGTGGAAAGGAAGCGACCGTGACCCTAATTAAATTACAGCCCAAGTATTAGCCTGGTGTAAAAATTGAAGAATATAAAAAGGCATACTGAGGGCTGTCGACAGTGGGGTTCGAACCCGCTGTCTCCCGAGACAAACTAGTAGCTACCTGACCCAAACCGTACAGTCACTTGCTCGGTTTCAAGAATAATGAACAGAAGGCGCAACGTAAGGCAAGGCATGGCAAGGCAGGGCAGGGCAAGGCAATATCCTATTACGATGAGGTAATTAATAAAATATTACATCATCGCTAGATTACCAGCAAAGTATCTGCATTCTGAATCCTAGCAAATACGTGTCTGATCTTTCAAATTAAAACTCACTTTCCTGTCATTCGGATTACATGTGATTGTGTAAATCCCGTGGCTATGATTACTATGTCAACAGTACCGATTTCATTTACGAACAGCTGATATGTAATACTAATAGATCATGTAAGGCTTCAAAACCAACATCGATAACGGTTTGTCATCTTTTTCTTGACGCTTGGCTCACATGATTGTAAAGAGGATAATAAAATGACCGAGAATATGGCTTCCGGTTGAGATGGCTAAATAAAATTCAGGAAACTCAATCGTCAAAATTTACGAGTGTTTTGCCACAGTGCGGCATGGTATCCAATTGATGATCTTATACCTCACTGGGACGAAAGCAGGTAATTTTTGATGATTGAGTTTTACGAATTTTATTCAGGATCATAAACTGTTCATATTGTAAAGTTTATGAATGTTATTCGCTGCTTCCTTGTTGAATAGCATTACTATATTAATATAACCAGTCTTCACTAAGGCTCTTTCCCCACCAACGTATACAAATGACAGTATTGAATACCTGATAGCCTTCAAATTTGTAGTATATATTGTTATAATTATTTAGGTATCCTAAATCATGTAATTTTGTATAATGCTACTTTTCTGGAGCAAATTTGAATGGTACCTAGATGAATCAGCGCTTCGGATTGTAAACTTCGGGTCGTTGGGCCTATCGTGAGACGGGTTGATCATAATATCCATGTCTCATATTATATGTAATATGACTCTCTTTATTTAGTCACGCTTTCATATCTTCTCACAATAACATGTCCCTAGACATTACTAGTATACAAAAAGTAGTGCTACTACTTATTAGGTAATCAACTGCGATTCCCCGTGGCGTAGCATAAGCGTGTGTTCTTTATCAAGAAAGAATCACCATCAGATAATGAAGCAAGAATTCTTCAGTGCCGATATCCCTACGAAGTGATAATTGTTAAGAACGAATAGTAAAGCCTTTACTACTAATTTGTATGTGAACAAGTTACATCGTCGAAACGCTTTAACCCTTTCTGTTCCGATATCTTCGGCAACTTTCTTCCAATAATCCAACGTTGAATTTTGCCACGAAAATAAGAAGTCATTTACTTTCATCGCTTAATTAATTATTGCATGTGACATTTTATTCGCTATTGATCAGGTGTCGCTTGTAGTTCAGAGGTGTAGTTCAGAGGTGACCAACCACAGTTCCATGGGCCAATCATAGGCCCACTTACCGGATTTGATTGATCTCCCAGTAACAAAATCGGTTCTGTTTCTATTCAGAACACTTTCGTTGTACATCTCACAGTTTTTTATTTGCATTGAAATTCGTTGAAATCAACAGTAATGAAATAAGGAGTAGCAGGGCAAACTTGTATGAACCATTCATAAACCAAAGTTCTACTTTTGAATTTAAATAAGTAGTATTTACTAGTTCATAAGCTTAGTTCGTGTTCTAAACTCTGATTTACAGAACTACTCCGTAACATTTTGAATGAAAATCGGATAAGTCCAAAACTGTCTAGGATTATACAATAAATTTAAGATATTTGATCACCTATTGCTTCTAAATGGATTGAGTTCCATAAGTTTGCCGGCAAAGAACAATTTACCGAGTTTCGCAATTGTACTCTAAGGTATGTTTGCAAATTTTGAATCACACTTGTAAACAATTACAGCACTTCCATCCATGCTGTCGTAAATAGTTAACTCCCTTTAAACGTCACTTATAAGCTTCCTGTTGAAAATGAAAATCCGCAGCCTGTTTCCAGTCATTCGACTGGGCCAGGAATGGAATTGAGGAAGTCCCCATCTAGTAGCGAGGATAGGAAGTGTGCCGGCTGACGAGGCCTGTTGCACTCCTCTGAGGCAATGATTAATAACTGACAGTTGAAATGAAATGATATTAGAGAGTGTTGCTAGAATGAAAGATGACAGCAAGAACTGAGTACCCGTAAACAACCTGTCCCGCCTCCACTTTGTCCAGCACGAATCTCACATGGAGTGATCCGGATTTGAACTACGTAACCTAGCAGTGAGAGGCCGGCGTGCTGCCGCTTGATCCACGGAGGCTCTAAGATTTTGTTGATATATTTATTTCAAATACGCCATAAATTGCAGAGTTTAAGAATTTTAGGGGTGAAAATTATGTTCGATTTGAACGTTGAAATGTTCGGTTAGTAGGCTGAATGTTCAGCTTAGTGCTCTTCGATTCAGAGGGGCCCCGAGTTCGATTTCCGGCTGGGTAGGAGATTTTACCTTAAACGGTTAATTCCCTTGGCTGAGAGACTGGGTGTTTGTCCTGTCCATAACATCTCTGCATCTCACGCACCACAAATAACACTATCTTCCACCACAAAAAATCACATTTTCCCATATATGACAGATGCCACCCACTTTTGCATTACAAGGTCTGTACTAGACTAGAAATATCCACTCGCAAGTATAATTATTAACGTTGAAATTTAAAATCTCACAAAGGGATAAATTTGATAAGTGTTTTCTTGAGCTATGAAACCAGTTTTTTTTCATACTATCGATTAACTAACCTAAAAGAAACAAACCCTGTGGTACATACAACTCATTAAGTGCCTCGAACTGCCTAGCCAGAATTTCATATAGTATATTTTTTTGAATATTGATAGTCAATTGATTAGTATGACGACATTATCAGCCGTAATGCGACTGTATTTTTCCGCCCTGATTAACCACCTGTTATAGCAAACGGCTCCCCGGATTGTCAAACGAGACCGATTGCAGCCCTCATTGCGGGATTAAAGTCCTTGGACGAACCTAGAAACGAACGCCATACAAATTAAGTTCATCGTTTGTACTTTGCATTCTAAAGGCCATAGGGTTTTTGAAACGAGAAATTTTAATGCGAAAATATAGTTAAACATATAAAAATGTCAGGGATGATTATTTATGTAAATTTAATATCTAAAAAAATTTCTCTTGGAAAAGGAAACACCTGAGAAGAACACAATTTCACATTCTTTCGGAAAAAAATAATATGTCAACGAAAGTCTCTTTACGTGTTATAGACTTGGTAAAAATTCCCCTTAGATGGTTTCTCTCACTCATTATATAGTCTGTTTTAAGTCTCTGCTGTAATATATACTTTGTGAGCATTTACCATTTTAGAAATGACAAATTGTGAATTACGAATCCTTCAGCACTACAGGACTGGTAAGGCAAGAATAGTGTCAAGATTTTCGTTAGATTGTGCAGGATTATCACTCAATTCAGCTGACTTATGTCTGCCCGAGAGTATACGTGAACCTGAAGCAAAGTGATCTTTACAGCGATATCTGACACGATGAAGGTGAGACCCACAGCAGTACTTGGGGAATGTTCACTGTCAATACGAATTGGAACATGGCAGCATTCTGCGCTATATCACAGTCCCGTCCATCCGCTTATGATATCCATACAAAGTAGGTTTAATTTGTGTGCAGTTCCAGTTACCAGACACCCAGTAAAATAACTTAAAAAGAAAAAAATATCGGATAGATTTATTTGTGATGTTATCGGTTAGGTACCATTCTCAAGCGTTCACCACTGAAAACTGGCATTTGAGATTGTGAAATGCGAGAGTTGTCTGGCAGAGTACACTTACTTGTACGTTAAACAACTCATTGTTTTGTAAATATCAGGATAGCTGACAAACAATGCTTGTGTTTAAAATACGTCCTTTGTTTTTTATTATTATTATTATTATTATTATTATTATTATTATTATTATTATTATTATTATTATTATTATTAGATGCGAAAAAGACCAGAAAACTGATCACGCAAAGCTCACTTAGAAGTTGTGCATTTCCTTATTTGCCAGGCAGCCTTCAGTTTTTTTCTCATCGTGGTTCTTCGTTCTTCTGTGTACTTAGCTCCTGTCTTCTTCTTGTGGTTTCTATCTGACTCTACTTCCCACTTGTTGATTTTCGTTCTGTAGCAGGTTCGGTTTGCGATGTCGGCCACTTTGATTCCTGATTTTTCCAGGTCTTGGCGGATTTCCGTTGTCCACCTATTTGGTTTGATGTTTTCTGTTGCCTCAAGTAAGATTCTCGTCAGTCTGTTTTCTGGAAGGCGTTTGATGTGTCCGTAAAATTTCAGGCGTTTTTTTCTGATGTCGGCCGCAAGGTTTGAGAGCTCCTCGGTTTTTGTACGAGATTGCAGTCTATATCCTTCGTCAGTCAGTTTTGGGCCGAGAATTTTTCTGATGATTTTACGTTCCTCTTTCAGGATGTCATCGAGTACTGTTTTCCTGTGGAGATCCAGTGTTTCACTCGCGTATAGTATTTCAGGTTTGATCACAGTGTTGTAATGTCGAATTTTGGTGAAGATTGAAAGGCATTCTTTGTTGTAAATGTTTTGCGTTCGGCCGAGGGCTCTCTTCATTTTCTGGATGCGGACCTCGAGGGCCTTCTGTTCTTTTCCTGTTGGTACTATAATTTCTCCGAGATATCGGAACTCAGTTACTATTTCGATTGTGCCAAATTTCGTGTTCAAATTCTGGAGCCTGCAGTGGTTGCACATGGCCTTGGTTTTTGAGAAGAAGATTTGTAGGCCGAATTTTTCTGAGCATTTCTTGAGAGTTATGATTTGGCTGATTGCCTGTTGTTCGTTTGTTGCAAGGATCGCGAGATCATCTGCGAAATAATAATAATAATAATAATAATAATAATAATAATAATAATAATAATAATAATAATAATAATAATAATAATAATAATAATAATAATATATGGAATTCCTTGCTACAGGAAAATGGTTCCTTTCGAAATATGTATGTATGGATGAAAGTGTTTTGCAGTATGACGTTACCGTAGTCCAAATCCATGCCACTCGAAGTTCTTTCAATCGTGATACATGCCGGCATGATCAAGGGGCAATTTATACACTTCTGTAATACAGGCGTGTTCTGCTAGTTGCTGACCATCACTATATCAAGGCGATTTTTCACGTCTTAATCGATTCTCGCTTTCAGAATCACACGCCCTTATGAGAATTTTGTACTCATTGTTCTTCTTGACGGGCTGAGTGACTCCGATTCAGGTGCTGGCCTTCTGACCCCAACTTGGTAGGCTCAAATCTGGTTCAGTCCGGTGGTATTTGAAGGTCCTTAAATACGTCAGCCTCGTGTCGGTAGACTTACTGGTACGTAAAAGAACTCCTGAGGGTCAAAATTTTGTCCCCACGGCATCTCGGAAAAACGTAAATGTTGTTAGTGAGAGACGTAAAACAAATAACATTATTATTGTTGTTCTTCTTCCTCCCAGCCATTTGCCAATTACTTGGGGTCGGCACTTCGTGTGGATTAAGTCCAGGTTTATGACCGGTGGCCTTTCCTCATAGCAGCCCTATGTCAAGGTAAACATTCACTATTGCGTGTTTCTATGCTGGTTGGTAGTGGAATTGCTGTGTGTAAATGAGAATATGTAGAAAGGCGAACACAAACTTAAAGCCCTAGAGTGAGAGAAATTAACAAGATGCGGCTGAAATCCCAGACTCGGCTGAGAAGGGAACCCGGGCCCTGTGACCCAAAATTTACTATGCTGACCCTTAAACCAGAGATCAGGAGTGATGTAATAACTATTTTTGTTGATTAATAGTAAACGTTGTTGATATTTATGGTCACATAATTTTATGTGTACTAGAGTTTAGATAAGTAGTAAGATAACTTGTGTCCTTGATGTTGTCTGCGGTAGAATGTATGAATTATTTAGACCTATTAATCGGAAACGTGCACCACTATGAAAATTAGTTGTTACTTTAGAGTTTTCCTACCTGTACTCGGTAGGAAACGGCGTAACTATGTTAAAATACCGAATCTAGTGGGATTTCCGAAGTTAAGAAACATTGGGCGTGGTCACTACATGAATGTTAGCCCACGTACTCCTGTCTGTAGAAGGATCGAAACAGAACTGCCCAATATTATAAAGCAGATAAAATCCAGCTCAGGATGCCTGATCAGTGACCTCTGGCCTAGCTGGGGTCTGTGACTAGGGCATCAACGTCCAAGTCTGGAAAGGTATTTAGTTATTATTATAAATGTGCACTCAGGATAGCTGATGCTAGGGACAGGATTTAAACTAGCTCTGTGGAGGCTCCACAGAACGATATGAACCCTAAAAATTCCATGTTAGATCTGATGATGATGATGATGATTATGATGATGATGATGATGCTTGTTGTTTTAAGGGGCCTAACACCGAAGGTCATCGGTCCCCCGTGTTAGATCAGAGTCAAGTGAATTCACAAGCCAAGGCATTCTTGTAATAGTGGCTGGAGGGGATGAGGATAAACTCCAAAGGCATTGTTAATAGCAAATAATTGTATAAAGAATATTCAAGAAGAACATAGAAACAAGATGACAATGATAAACTCACTTGGAACAAAGGAGTTTTAATAGTGGGGGACGCGGGGAGAGAATATTGCCAGATATATGAAAAAATCTCCACTGCGTCATAGAAGCCTAAATCTAATTAAATATTGATTCCGGAGGTCCACTGTTGTAAGAATATGCTAGCAGAAAATCTACTATAATTGAGAACTAATTGACAGTTATACGATACATAAATGATATTACGAACCTAATTATTTTATTGTAAAGGGGTACAATACGAAGAATAATTCATTCAGACACTTGATAATGAACCTGAATATATGTGTATTTACTCTGCTATAAGAATAATAGCCATTTATGTAATAAATGGCAATAAAGGAAATCCAGAGAACTGCTCGTGCTCTATCAGTTTGCTGTCACCGACCTTGATAGCTGCAGTCGCATAAGTGTGGCCAGTATCCAATATTCAGGAGATAGTGGGTTCGAACCCCATTGTCGGCAGCTCTGAATACGGTTTTCCGTTGTTTCCTCGTTTCACACTAGGAAAATGCTGGGACTATACCTTAATTCAGGCCACGGCCTATTCCTTCCGACTCCTTGCCCTTTCCTGTTCCATAGACACCATAAGGCCTATCTGTGTCGGTGCGACCCAAAGCAACTTGTCGTAATAATAATAATTTGCTGTGACCTCTTCACAAGCTTCTTTTTCTCTTGCTATTGGCTTTACGTCGCACTGACACAGATATGTCGAATGGCGACGATAGGACAGGAAAGGACTAGGACTGGGAAGCAAGTGGCCGTGGCCTTAATTAAGTTACAGCCCCAGCATTTGCCTGGTGTGAAAATGGGAAACCATGGAAAACCATCTTCAAAGCTGCCGACAGTGGGGTTCGGACCTATTATCTCCCGAATACTGGATACTGGCCGCACTTAAGCGACTGCAGCTATCGAGCTCGGTCACAAGCTTCTGACCAAGATTTTAACTAATCGGGTGTCTCCAGAACTGGACTTCTATCAGATAGCCGAACAAGCAGGTTTTCGAAAAGGATTTTCAACTATTGACCGCATTAGAATAATTGGCTTTATTCTTGAGAAAAACATTAATTTTAAATATCAAGAATTATCTAGTCTTTATCAACTATCCTAAAGCTTTAGATTCAGTGGAAATCTTTGCAGTTGTAAAGGGATAGGCTCCGAATATAAGGGGCGATCACAAAGTTGCTGTTCGACGGCCGTACAGTCCTGAATCGGGATGCCAATCAGGCAAAATAGCCGTGAGCATTGAGGCACTCACTTCCCGAGGCACCAAACTGAAGATCCCCGTGTGGTAAAACACCGGGTCCTGCTGCGTGAATTCCTTAACCGCCTGCTGCCTATCCTCGTCCGACAGGAAGCGTCGACCCTTGAAGCCCTTTTTGAGCAGACGGAAGGCGTGATCATCGCACGAATGGTCATGCGCCGGTCCGCCCTAATCGCCTCATCCACCACCCGCGTATTGTTGTTCATGATGGATGATGCTGGCCTCCCAGTTCGACTGGCATCTTGTGTTGAAACGCGACCCGCACGGAACTTGGTGCACCATATCACAACGGTGGTTTTCGACAGACATGCTATCCAGCACAGAGTCTTCATTCTTCGATGGATGTCCACAGGTACTTTTCCTTCGGCTTCCAAGAACAGAATAACAGCTCGTTGGTCCTGTTTGGACGCATTTGGTAGTAACGTCGCCATTGTTCACATGGCCCCATTTAATATACGCACCTCGGTACGACACGACTGTCACAGTTATCACTTTGCCTACATGTCCGTTCTTATATACCCGCATCGGAGCCGCGCTACGTTGCATGTCAGCTGCAGAAACGCTCTCAAACGGAAAGTTTTTGATCACGCCTTAACTTGTGGGTTCTGAAAGGCTTCTACGAAGAGGCGACGGTGACCCTCAAAGAGGATGAGGGGATATGATATCTCTGAAGTTCTTCACTCTCGACTTGTAAGATATATTTAAATGTTTAGATTAGGAAGCAAAGGAATAAAAATCGATGACTTGTACCTGAATCATCTAAGGTTCGCGAACGATATCGTAATATTGAAAGAAAACCTGGAAGAACTCCAGACTACGATTCGGGAGTTGAAGACTGCTTGAGCAGGGATTGGTTTGGAGATGAACATCGAAGAACGTTTTATAAAACTTGTATTCGTTCTTATCAGCAAGATGCATGCTGGGTATCCGTCTTAGAGGTGAAATTCGAGTGGAAGAAATAGAATACATATCCTAGAGGTATTTAAATGGCAATGTGTGGGGCCATTAACAATAAACCCCTATAATTGTTCACTCGAGAGTGTGGGGTTATAGGAGAAGTGTAGGAACGTCACACAAGAGATGGTTTGATAATGTAAAAGAGATGGGAGGAACACCGTGGCACTAGGTGGCTCAACATCGGGGAGAGTTAAAAATAATAGAAGACGCCTATATTCAGCAATCGATAGATAGAGGCTAAGAAGAAGGAAAAAAGATGAATACTTTAAAATAAAGAAATGAAAATTCCTTGTCTCTGATGCCGTAGTAACTCCCAAGTCTCCAACATCTTAGCGGAAAGTATTCCAAGCTCATTAACTGAAGATAAGTTTGTAAGGAATCGACGAAATTCCCTACGTATTTCAGATCTACAGCGTTCACTTTAGCTTTTGCATAGTTTATTGTTAATGGAAAATGTACACCTTCACTTTGAATGTCAAAGTTCTCTTCCGAAAACAGAAACCAAGTAGACAATAAACTTTTGTTCTGTGTGCCATATATCTCTAATTACTGTGCATTTTCCGTTAAGAAAGCAGTAGCTTAGAATAATCTGTACAACTTGTTTATCAAGAGCTTAAGAAAACACTACTTAAATACAGAAATGTCCTATAGTACTCAAAGTGAATCAGTTTCTTTAAATGTAAAAGTCATACTTCTCGTCTGTTTGTTTTATCCTTGCCACTCAGTAAAACTGCAGTGACAGACTTCAAAGAATTAAAACATCACGACGACTTAGATTTGTAAAGTTACTTCACATGTGAAATAGTAAAGTACACAAAGGTGATTGATTTCAATACCATTGCTAAGTGGTCATGGGTATGGGATGGCGAAACATTTAAATGATCTATTTTGCCTTTGTGCTGTTCTTCTTTCGGTATCGACACGTCCACAATTCAATATAGGAGTATAGAAATCATGTACATCCATAGTCATATTTTATGAAAGTGGGAATTCGTCTACTTACGTTGATAATATTTGATAGTATGATTTACTTGTCTTAATTCCTCTCGTTCACACTGGAACATAGGGCATCCGTGAAACGTCTTCAGTGTGGTCGTCGACTTTCCAATGCTTTAACTTCCTTCCATGACTTCCCCACATCAACAGCCTCCTCCTCTACAGTCCTCCTCCATCTTTTCCTACGACGACTTCTCCTCCGTGCACCTTGCGGATTCCATTCCAATGCTGTGCGTTCTATAGACCCCGCTGGTTTCTCAAAGTATGACCTATCCATTTCATCATCTTGATGTCCACTGCGAAAGAATATAATATTATTTATAATTTATATTTAATTTATATTTATATTATACATAATATTAATTCGTTTGGGCAGGCCTATTGTACTCCGGGTAGAATTTAGAGCACCACACGCAAATGCATAGGGAATTTGGCTCCATATTTTTGCAATTCTAAATTAAATCTATGTGATTAATACACATTTTATAGTTGAATATTGTTTTAGAATGGTGGATGGTGGCGGCGTCCGCTAATTTGTGTTGAAATCGAGATTTTCGCGCAATGCAGTACATATCACTATATTGCTAAAGTTTTTCAAGTAGTCTTATAGAACTCTATCATATTAGCTACCATTGGTCACTGTAACTTCCATAACTTCATGACCATATCAGTTGAAAACTGAGCTAAATTTGTAAAAAAAAAAAAAAAAAAAAAAACATGAATAATCTCACCGGACACAAATTAGTCTCCCTAGTGCGCACGCACAGATGGATCGTTAAGCCTGTACAGATGGCGCAGCGGATGAGTCCCGTGCTCAACCGCACGCGCACTGCCTCTATGTGAGCACAAGGCAGTAGCGATCAGTGAGGCACTGAAGTTTCAATCGGACAGTGTACGTCAACATGGGTAGATGTAAGGATGTAACGGAGTGGCGAAAAGGGGCAATCGAGTTTTGCCGTGCCCATACAGTGCGTGTTGCTGGAATTGACAACGTGGTGTACTATACGTGTCCATCAAACACGACGTCAGAATTATTGTGGTCGAAGAAAGATCGTGATGAGAGGATCGGAGACGCGTTTCATGGCTTGTGAATCAAAATCGCTTCCAAACCCGACACGAATTGCTGCAGACAGTGAATTAAGGTCCATTCCAACCTGTTAGCGGGAGAACATTGAGACGGGAACTGCGTTCACTGAACATTTGGAGTCGGTCACCTCGCAGGAGCCCATTGATCACATAGACATATAAAGCTGATCGTATTCAGTGGACTCAAAATCATCGAACATGGACAGTAATAGACTGGCGGAACGAAATGTGGTCAGACGAATAACTTTTTTGCCTGTATTCCAAAAACGCACGTTGTCGAGTGAACCGAAGTCCAAATGAAGCATTTCAATCCTGGATATGTGCAAGGTCAGGTTCAAGCCGGAGGTGTGTCTGTGATGTTTTGGGGGTGTTTTTATATCATGGATTGGGCCCGCTCACTGAGCTGACCACTAACAGGATGATCAGGTATTCCCTTTCGGTCAACAGCTGCATGATGGGTATGCTCCTGATACTTCGATTCTTCAAGATGACTACAGTAAAATTCATCGGGCTTGACACATATGTGACTGATTTTATGAACCCAACTCCAC
The DNA here is from genome assembly GCF_040414725.1 of Anabrus simplex. Taxonomy (NCBI): domain Eukaryota; kingdom Metazoa; phylum Arthropoda; class Insecta; order Orthoptera; family Tettigoniidae; genus Anabrus; species Anabrus simplex. The sequence continues at coordinate 905,560,612 of NC_090265.1, forward strand.
CCTATTACATCCCGATTGTTGGATGTTGGAACAGCGGCTAGAATTCTGACATCAGCATCCCCGCAAGTTGGTGGAATTGTGGGATCAGATCCTCAGCAAGTGGCTTGATCTGGATGCGATGTACCTGTACAATTTTGTGGATTCACTTCCTAACCGAATCCAGGTGATTATCAAACTTAGAGGTGGAGTTGCACGCTATTAAGTGGTGCTTCTAATGATTTCTTCAGCGGTGACTATTTTTCCTCCGGTGAGTTTATCTTCCGCGTAAATATATAAGAAACTACTGTAAGCGTATTCAGAAGGAAAGAGGAAGATCCAATAACCAAGTAAGCCCAAGAAGTTTCCAAGAGAACGTACGAGTGAGTACTGGAGTTCTGTGATGTTAAATCTAATCCAGTCTCCGCCAAGTTTAAGTAATAGAGAGTAGTGTATAGACAGTCAATCCGTGCATCCATGTCTACTCCAGCGAAACGAAATGATGAAGCCTGTTACACGTGTGTTACTCTAGGAAATCCAACAATGATGTTTGTGTAGGGGGGCGGGGTAGGGGGGAGGCTGCGGGGAGGGTTATTTCACATACCCACTGCTCTGACACTTTATATTTTTCAGGTCTAATTGCATTTTTAATTGTATGTATTGTTTTTAGGATCCTTCCGATACGAAAACAGTAGTATTGTTTCAGAAAATATATATAGAAATTTGGAAGAAGTGTCCAAAATCCGCTGTGCGTCCATGCAGGACTCTCCTTGGACTATGTTACTAAAGTAAAACAATAATGCGTGCGTGTAATTTACACATAGCACCTCGCTGAAATGTGGTTAGCATTTTTATCTCGATCCCCGGCTCTGCAATGACTAGTCTGAGGATATAGGCTGGAATGAGAAGTTTCTTTTATGATAGTTAGCAGCAAACTCCTCATATATGTGACTTATAAATTGGCATGTTGTTCCGAATGATTTGCCCTCTGAGCGAAATGTACCTTGTAGCATACAAAGAGACCATTTTAATCTGGACGGTTTGAAATAAATTAGAAAAACTGAACGTATTTGCAATGGAAACCGTGTAGGGAAGAAAAATGTCAGTCATGTGTAAAGTGCGTGAAACGCAGGTGAAGTAGCGGTCGTTGCCAGGAATGTGCGGAAGAAGAGAACAGCAAGAAACTCTAATACAAATCTCTTTCAAAGCCCGAAATAGTATCTGCAGAAAGCATTTTTGTACAAAAAACAGTGTGAAAACGGTTATATGCGGTACGTGTAGCAGCTCGTAACACATTAACTGGTAGACTGTTGTATTTGAGGTACATGCAACATATCATCGCTGCACCTCGAAATACCGCTGTGTGACAATATTGAGTTGAGAAATACTGACCCGCAGCGCATGCATCACTTAGAACGATAGAAATGGCGTGTGGCTTTTAGTGCCGGGAGTGTCCGAGGACATGTTCGGCTCGCCAGGTGCAGGTCTTTTGATTTGACTCCCGTAGGCGACCTGCGCGTCATGATAAGGGTGAAATACTCCGTCGATACAGTTCACACAATACTAAATCTTAGATGACAGAAGCTTTCTGGTCAAAGTTCTAATCTGGAATATAATCACATAGCGGACTTTTAAGCGCAACAGCGATATTCGACGTTGATAGCATGTAAAATCCATATTTAATTGAATTTCACAATTGTAAACATATACAACATATTCCAGAAGAAAAAGGTAAATTTTACTCACTAGATTATACAGCCTATATAAAAGTGGATGTTGGTATATTTGGGATTAATCGATTCAAAAACTACTGGACCAATTTCGCTGAAAATTTCACAGTTTCTTCCTATTACTTCTGAGATGGATTGGAAAGTGGTTCAAACGAAATCCGATGGGTAGTTTTTTGATGAGTAATTTTAGGTAATTTTGCTTAATTACAAAGCCGCACCAAGATTGGATCGACTTAATAGACAGATTGTCGCTAGGCGACAACAGCTTACGCTATATCATCATAGTCCGGTAATAAATGCTGTATACAGGAGGATGGGAACACGTCACCAAGAAGGTTCATTCTTAAGTAATCCAACATGCCGTGATGGAGGTGTACTTTCTTGTAATAGGACCAATTTTGATAGGTCTGCGCAGGATGAAGAATGTAGTATTGTATGTGTAAAATATTTAAGAAACTTTGAAAAGTATATATACAATATCAATGGAGGAATGAGACGAGTTATCGCCCACTCCTAACGAAGAGAAACTCATAAATGTTATTGTGTGGGTATGTATTGCATCTACTCCTAAACCACTGGACCGATTTCAACCAAACTTGATACACTTATGACCCAGTATCAGGAGACAAACCGCGTGGGGATAAAACACCACAAGCACCTTTAATGTCGGGGGGCGAGGTGTTGAGGTATAAAAATAATTATAGAAAATAGTATCGAATCTATAGTTTTTGGGATCGCTGAGGTGAATAGTGACACTCCGGATTTTTTTAAAGTCCAAGTTCATCATCTTTTGGGGTGAGGGCGACGGGGGAGTGAGGTATAAAAACAATCAGAAATGGTATCGAATCCATAGCTTCCGGGGTCAATGAAAGGAATAGTGGCACCCCGGATTTTTTAAAGTCCATGCTCAGCCCCACTTGGTATATGGGGTGAGAGGTAAGGTAAGGGTGTATTCGGCCCGAAGGCAGGGATCAGAAGGGGTGAGAAAGGGCGAAAAATTAAAATGACCAAACTGACCGAGATTATGGATGTATGTGGGCATTTTACAGCATAGCTGTCAGCTACATTTGGTGCAAATATTATTTACTATGTGTGAAAAATGCTTTGAGGCGAAGACAACCTTAGAAACTTTAGGTTAACGTCTGAAATACAAATATAAATTAAAACGATCAATAATAGTGCCAAATCCATAGTTTTTGTTACCGAGTTTTTGTGGTAGTTATGCGTGAAAGAAGGTGCGGGGTGGTGAACAGGTCTCAAGCTACTAAGAGAAAATTAATTTAAAATTTAACAAGGTTATATTTTCTTTTCAAAACAAAGAAATAACAAGCATGGCAGGTACAAAGTAGCAAGTTCACAGGGTAGTTACAATATTTACAGGATTTGGGCTTCGCGCCCTGACTGCACAATGCTAGGGCAATCTTCTAAGTTTTACCCCACAGACACAAGTTTCAACAGAGGGGCAGAAAACCCCATTCATGCCTAGGAGCCCTTGCTCCAAATTACACTGAAAAGCCTCCACGAGGCATACAATACTCAATTTTCAAAAGAGCCACTCGCTCTCAAATTTAAGCCTCTCCCAGGCCACACCAAACTCCACCTTCAAGCTGTCCTCAACGGACGTAAACACAGGGGTAAAATACCCAATCTACTGAGGTCTATTAAATGAAAAGGAGGTTAATTAAATGACCTCTAAAATAACAATTTGAGAGGAGGCGAACTTGCACTCCTAATACACTTTGATTAAGACCTACTTGGCACTAGGCCGTAAATACAAGGGCTAATCCCATACTAAAGAGGTGACTTAAAAAGAGAATAATTTGTTTTACGTTAACGAAGAATAGGTTGAGAAAAATAAGTTCACCTCAAAACAATATGAGTGGGAGCTCGAGAGGGTTAGCACTGTCTATCCCAGAATGTAGCTTTAAAAGAGAATATATGAAAAGAGTAGTTACATTTAGGAAAAGGTTACATGGTGGAACGCTTCGAACCCGCCCCGAGAGTTAGACTGCTGAGCTAGCAAAGAAAGAAGTTATTAATCGGCCATTACCTTGTTGTTGACCGCTGCCGAGGAAAGAGGCACTTCCCGCCCCCTGCTATGTACTTTACACACTGAAAGATGGAACAGAAGTGGCGCAGAGACCCAAAAATCAGCAGTTTATATCCTCTCGCGGAAGGTTCTAGGCGTTAGGGGAATGAAAACACCCGCCCACAATTACTTTATTGGCTAGAGTACAGAAACATATCCAAGTTGGGGGAAGATACATCGGATTGGTCGGAAATTACTAAAAGAAATTCGGGATTGGATAAATCTAAAACAAGGGGGAAAAGAGGGGTATACAGCCAACTTAAACAATAACAGAAAGAAATTTAACAAGAAACAAACATTTGAAATAAAAATTTCTCCAACAAAATAGTTCTTTGACTCCGCACTAGGGTGCACTATTGTTGATCTTCAGTAGTGTCCTCTAGAAGAGAAAGTTCACACTTCTTACTTCAAGCGAAACAAAAACACATCAAAAATGACACAGTTCAAAAACTCAAAATTTTCCACGTGGTGACATCTTCTGAGAAGGTAAAGAATTAATAGCGTAGATAAAGTTCAGACTTCCTCCAGCAGAGGAGTTTCAACTGGCGCAATTTTTAAATTAGCGGCGTGGAGGTGTACCGCCCGGTACAGACCTCCCCCCCCAAAAGTTCCTCCAGGGGTGACACATAAAATTGTTTGAAAACAAGGTCCAAGTTTGATGTAGATATGGAGATTAATTGCCAAAAAAAATTTATAAGACTTTCTTAATTTGGTTTGATTCAGTTTCAAAATTTTGTTGTTGCAGTTTATGTTTGTAGAAGTTGAGTTCTGAAGATAAACTTTTAATACTTAAAAGTGATGAAAAATTTTGCAATGTCCACCAAATATTGCTGTTGAATTCCCAAGTGTAGTCAATGCTTATAGTAACTGTTCATATAGTTGATGTTGATGAAGTTGGATGGCCAGACCGGCCGTTGCAGCTTGCGTCCAAAGGAGGCCGCTCGAACCCCTCAAGTACCCTGAGATACCGCTCACCCGCACTATGAGGGGAGCAGTGGTGTTGAAACACGCCGCGCCCGCGGTGAAGGAATACAGGCTGCGGGCAAGTAGCAGGTCGTGCGCCGCACATCAGCCTTGGCCGGGAGGAGAGCTCCGGCTCGCCGTGCACGTGTCGTCCACGCTGGGGCCGAGGGGGCCCGTCCTCGAACCCAGTCGCGGCACAGCGCCGCGCGGCTGCGGGGGCACTGAAACATTAAAGCTAGGCGGCAGAATATTGTTGGACCATCATCATTTTTTGAGGGCACAGTCTTGTTGGAGAGGTAGAGGGGCCAGCGGCGTGCAAATATCCATGGCATTTAATCTAATCAAGCCACAGTGTGTATTGGAGCAGGAGACGGGAGCGTGGTAATGGCCGAGGCAAGGACAGGATGGCAGTTTAACAAATCGGGGGAGGTTTCACACAAATGCTTACATATAAAACAAAATATTATAGAAGGGGCAGAATGCCTAGAAATTGAAAACTCATAAAAATATAACCTTCATATCCCCTTTCACAATAATATGAAGCAAGTTAACACAGAAATTACACCGGTTTCACCTGTGACAAGTGAACCCTAAATATCCTCTCGGTGGCTGGATTGCTTACTAACAACGTAACTGGCGTAAGAAAATCGAGAATGATACAAGGCCCATGAAATCTGGGGGCAAACTTGCCCGCGGGAACAAAGTTCTTGACCATCACCTGGTCACCTACATTCAAAGGGGTGGGTCTCCGTCCACGATCATACCTTTCCCTAACCTTTTCATGAGATACCTTAAGATTGGCTTTAGCCTTCTTCCAAAGATCTTTAATATTATCCGGATCTATTGTCTCGGGTAGAATGTCACTCAGAGACCAGAGGTTAGAGAGTGGCGAGTTGGGAACAAATTTGAACATTAAAGAGGCTGGAGTGAATTTATGTGATTCATGAACCGCCGAATTCAAAGCAAAAGCTAACCAATGCAGGGACGTATCCCACCTGGAATGATCTTCATGATGATAGGCAATAAGTGCGGACCTGAGATTACGATTAACCCGTTCAGCCAGAGATGGTTGAGGGTAATAAGCGGAAGTAGTTACATGAGAGATGGATAAATCAAAACAGAATTTACGAAAAAGATTTGATGTAAACGCCTTAGCGTTATCAGACACAATATATTGGCACGGACCAAAAGAAGCAAAAATAGAATTTAGGCAAGTAATGGTGGACTGAGCGGTAGCCAGCTTAGTCGGAAATAACCAAGAAATTCTGGTAAAACCATCTACGCATACAAAGATGAACTTGTTAGCATTACCCTTTGACTGGGGGAAGGGTCCTACATAATCAATGTACAGGCGTTCCATGGGGCGCGACGCTTGATGGGAAGACAAAAGGCCTACCTTGGTGGACATGGTTGGTTTACTAATCAAACAGGATTTACAAGCCTTTACTAGTTCACGGATTTCACCGTCCATACCTTTCCAAATGAACCTTTCACGAATCTTTTCACGAGTTTTAAAGATTCCAAGATGCCCCCCTAATGGGGTCTCATGATAGTACTTGAAGATCATAGGCACAAGAACAGCTGGAACGACAACCTTCATCATCTTGTCATGCCTCGAAGGGCAACATAAAACACCATTCCTCAGAACATAAGGGACAACATGTTCCCCAGAAGAAAGGGTTTCCATTATCGGAGCCAGCGTCGGATCTTCATGTTGGTATTTCTCGATATCCCTAAAAAGCATGGGAGCATCTGTTAAGATGGCATTAACACCAGATAGTATGGACTCGGGAGGTGATGAACTGTCGACCGGGTCATGGGTCTCGACGTCGTTAGAAAACATACGACTGAGTCCATCAGCAACAACATTTTCGGTACCTCTGATATGCCTGACATCGAATTGGAAGGCAGAAATACGGATGGCCCAGCGGGCTATGCGACCAGTACGACGCGGCCTACCTAAGACCCAGCTTAAGGCTTGATTATCTGTCTCCAGGTCGAATTTAACATGTTCCAGATAGAGACGGAACTTCTCTAAGGCGAATAAGACTGCCAAACCTTCGAGCTCATATATGGAATACTTGGCTTCTTGAGCCGACAATGTCCTAGATGCATAGGCGATGGGTCGCCTCCCTAGTTCAGTCTCTTGAAGAAGGACTGCAGCTACTGCTGACGACGACGCATCAGTTTGGACGATGAATTTCTTCGAGAAATCAGGCATAGCAAGTACAGGGGCGTTACAGAGAGCCAATTTAAGATCTTCAAAAGCGGCTTGTTGAGAAGGTCCCCACTCGAATTTGATGCCTTTCCTACGAAGAAGGTTTAAGGGCGCCGCTCTATTAGCAAAGTTAGGAATGAACTTTCTGAAGAAATTCACCATACCAATAAACCTGGCGATGCCTTTAATGTCCTTGGGAGGTTTAAAATCACGGATGGCCTGTGTTCTAGAATGATCGATGGCTACACCATCAGGTGACACAATGTGCCCTAGGAAAGACATAGAGGGCTTAGCAAAGGCAACCTTGGACAGCTTAACAGTTAACCCAGCCTTACGAAGGCGATCGAGAACTTCTCGCAGATGATCTAGATGCTCCTCAAAAGTCTCTGAAAATACGACGACATCATCCAAGTAGTGATATAAGTACTCAAATTTGATGTCGGAGAAGACCCTATCTAGTAGCCTAGTGAGTACAGCTGCTCCCGTGGGGAGCACGAAAGGCACGCGGTTGTATTCGTATAAGTTCCAGTCCGTGGCAAACGCTGTAAGATGTTTAGACTCTTCGGCAAGGGGAATTTGATTATAGGCCTGATTCAAGTCCAAGATAGTAAAGAACTTGGCCTTACGAAACCATGAAAAACAAGAATGAAGGTCAGGAAGGGGCACAGATTGCAACACCACCTTCCGATTGAGAGCCCTATAATCAATGACAGGCCTGAAGCCTCCTTGGGGTTTCGGAACTAGAAAAATAGGCGAAGAATACGCCGACTTAGAGGGCCTAATAATACCATCCTTCAACATCTGATCGATAATTTCTTTCAGAGCTTTCATTTTAGGTGGAGATAGCCTATACGGTGGAAAACGGACAGGAATCGAATCAGTGACCTCAATTTTGTATTCAATAAGGTCAGTAACACCAAGAGTATCCGAGAACACCTCTGGAAACGACTGACACAGCTTACGAATACTATCAGCCTGCTCCTCAGGTAGATGTCTAAGGTCTAACGACATCTCATCCTGGGTAGGCGAAATAGATGAACATGATACAGAATTACACTTTAATAGAGGGATATTACAATTAGAGGCAAATTTGAAAGTGCAAGACCTACTCTGAAGATCGAGCACAAGACCAGTGTGAGAAATAAAGTCCGCTCCCAATATAATGGGGCAAGACAAGAGCTTGGCCACACACAATTTAACTTTCCATGTGAATTTAAAAATACGAATTTTGACCAATAAGGAACCTAGAATTTCTAATGGGGATGAATTAGCCGAAACATATTGAACAGGAGATGAGACATAGTCAGGTAGTTTACAAACAGATTTCAATTTAGAATACCATTCAGCCGAAATAATCGAACAAACACTGCCTGAATCTAAGAGAGCTGTTATAGGCTCGTTATTTAGCTCAATCTTAAGAAAAGGAACAGGTGCGGGGAAATCCGCCGCAATCCTAAGACACTCTTTGGGACCTTCAAAAGATAAATTTGAAAATTGCTCGTTCCCTGAATTTACAACCTGTTTACCAGGGGCTGAGTCTCGGGAAGATGGACTAGTCGACTCAGCCGAAGCCACTAGTCACTTATTATTATTGGCATAGGTAGAATCTGCACCAGAAGTTGAGCAGGAGGGGGTGCTATTCGAGTTTGGGCAGTTCTTGGCAATATGTGAGAAAGCCCCACATTTAAAACAGCCTTGTGCTGACCCAGCTCCATTATTTGCCCTACTAGACTTGATCAGTGGACACTTATTGCGCAGATGGTCAGGCGACCCAGAAGCATAACATTTACGGGGTGTGACTGGTCGGCGAGGTGGAGGCCGAGTATTACTAAACGAAGGAGGGGGTTCCTTTGCCACACGCAAGGAATCGGCGTACCTAACTCCTTCCGCTGAGACGGCCAACGCTTCAAGTTCAGAGAAAGTTTGCGGGCACGCCGCGAAACACAAGTATGACCTATAAGATGGTGAAATGCCTTCTACAATAGCCTGTACAATCTGATCTTCAGGAAAATGAAGAGCAAACACCCTAGTATAAAACTTAATGTCCTGTATGAAATCAGCCAAGTTTTCATCCAAGCGTTGTACACGGTAATAGTACTTCTGAATCAGAGATGACCTCGCGCGGGCGGGAATAAAATTTGCAAGCAAGTGTGCATGAAAATCCTCAATAGATGATTGCTCGGCAATGGCTCTTACGATTTTATCAGAGAGAATACCAATAGCATACGGATAGATAATTTGCAAAATTTGACATGGAGAAAGAGAAAAAAACAAGGGCATGATCCTGAAATTCAACTAGAAATCTTAAAAATGAAATTACGTCACTGGTGGTATTAACGGAAAACTTAGAGATACCTCTGAGCAACATTGCCAAGGGATGAGGCAAGCTACTAAACCCGGGTGACATAGTAGGTAAAGGTTTCAATGGCAAAGTAGTTAATTCAGAACGTACATTATTTAATGAGTTACGGCGTTCAGACTCGTCTAATGGGGCAGAGGTTGTTTGAGCAGCAATGGTTTTCCTATTGACTTCTCCCTTATGAGGCTCTTCCCCGCTACCTACATTCACCGTGACGGGTTGATCAGTTTTGGGAGGAACCTCCCCAGTTAACAATTGAGTGACCTTGCTAGATAATTCAGACATATTTTCAAGCAGCGTACTAGCTTCCTTCTTCTGAACGTCATTCAACTTTAGAGACAACAGATCATTAACTCTATTTGAAAAATGAAACAGCCTAGCTTGCACACGCTTAATTTGATTAGGAGAAGGATCATTTTCATCAAAAAAACTAACTACAGAAGCTAGCCCAGTAATATTCTCCGTGATCGTGGAAAGAGAGTCGTCAATTTCTTTCTCTCCCAAGGTGGGGATGGAAATGGGCAAATCAAGGGACTCTCTAAGCTTATTTGTGTCTACTGCAACCGTGCCTCCAGATTGCACATTTCTAATAGTCAATTCGTAAATCAATTCCTCCTTGCGCAAATAGTTAAGATGGAGAACATCGCGAGGGCCGGGCATGATGACAGAACAATTTTGAAAAACTCAAAAATTCCAGCAACTGAAAAAATGGTTAGGGTTCGGAACAAACAATGTTTAGCCGTCAAAAGGGGCTAAATTGAGACCCATTCAACCACGCTCTGCTACCACTTGTTACCGAGTTTTTGTGGTAGTTATGCGTGAAAGAAGGTGCGGGGTGGTGAACAGGTCTCAAGCTACTAAGAGAAAATTAATTTAAAATTTAACAAGGTTATATTTTCTTTTCAAAACAAAGAAATAACAAGCATGGCAGGTACAAAGTAGCAAGTTCACAGGGTAGTTACAATATTTACAGGATTTGGGCTTCGCGCCCTGACTGCACAATGCTAGGGCAATCTGCTAAGTTTTACCCCACAGACACAAGTTTCAACAGAGGGGCAGAAAACCCCATTCATGCCTAGGAGCCCTTGCTCCAAATTACACTGAAAAGCCTCCACGAGGCATACAATACTCAATTTTCAAAAGAGCCACTCGCTCTCAAATTTAAGCCTCTCCCAGGCCACACCAAACTCCACCTTCAAGCTGTCCTCAACGGACGTAAACACAGGGGTAAAATACCCAATCTACTGAGGTCTATTAAATGAAAAGGAGGTTAATTAAATGACCTCTAAAATAACAATTTGAGAGGAGGCGAACTTGCACTCCTAATACACTTTGATTAAGACCTACTTGGCACTAGGCCGTAAATACAAGGGCTAATCCCATACTAAAGAGGTGACTTAAAAAGAGAATAATTTGTTTTACGTTAACGAAGAATAGGTTGAGAAAAATAAGTTCACCTCAAAACAATATGAGTGGGAGCTCGAGAGGGTTAGCACTGTCTATCCCAGAATGTAGCTTTAAAAGAGAATATATGAAAAGAGTAGTTACATTTAGGAAAAGGTTACATGGTGGAACGCTTCGAACCCGCCCCGAGAGTTAAACTGCTGAGCTAGCAAAGAAAGAAGTTATTAATCGGCCATTACCTTGTTGTTGACCGCTGCCGAGGAAAGAGGCGCTTCCCGCCCCCTGCTATGTACTTTACACACTGAAAGATGGAACAGAAGTGGCGCAGAGACCCAAAAATCAGCAGTTTATATCCTCTCGCGGAAGGTTCTAGGCGTTAGGGGAATGAAAACACCCGCCCACAATTACTTTATTGGCTAGGGTACAGAAACATATCCAAGTTGTGGGAAGATACATCGGATTGGTCGGAAATTACTAAAAGAAATTCGGGATTGGATAAATCTAAAACAAGGGGGAAAAGAGGGGTATACAGCCAACTTAAACAATAACAGAAAGAAATTTAACAAGAAACAAACATTTGAAATAAAAATTTCTCCAACAAAATAGTTCTTTGACTCCGCACTAGGGTGCACTATTGTTGATCTTCAGTAGTGTCCTCTAGAAGAGAAAGTTCACACTTCTTACTTCAAGCGAAACAAAAACACATCAAAAATGACACAGTTCAAAAACTCAAAATTTTCCACGTGGTGACATCTTCTGAGAAGGTAAAGAATTAATAGCGTAGATAAAGTTCAGACTTCCTCCAGCAGAGGAGTTTCAACTGGCGCAATTTTTAAATTAGCGGCGTGGAGGTGTACCGCCCGGTACAGTTTTCATGACTAATAGGGCGATTTGAACCAAACTTGGTATACTTACTAACCGTGTAGGGGAAAGGCATCCCTAGCACCCTTAGGGTTGGGGGTGAGTTGGGGGGGAGTAGAATATAAAAATGATCGAAAATAGTGTCGAATCCATACTTTTCGGGGTCGCTGAAATGAATAGTGACAATCCGGATGTCGTTTAATTCCAAGTTGAGCCTTAATCAGCAAGGGCGTGAGAAGGGATGAAGAAGAGAAAATGTCTAAATGGCCGAGATTATGGGTGTTTGTATGTATGTTCCAGAACAGGTGTCAACTAAACTTGGTACATATATTACCTGCTATCTGAAAAAATGTCTTGGGGGCAAGACATCCTTAGAAACCCCAGGGAAGGGGGGCGAAATATAATCATAACTAAAAACGACCGTTATTAGTATTGAATGCATACTTTTTTGGACTATATGAGTGATTTCACCCAAACTTGGTACACTTATGACTTACTATCAGGAAACAAATTGCGTGGAGGTATGATAACTCTAGCACCTCTAGGGGTGGGGTATGAGGGGATGAGATGTAAAAATAATCGAAAATAGTGTATAACCCATAGTTTTCGGGGTCATTGAGGAGGATAGTGACACTCCGGAAGTCGATGAAGTCCATGTTCAACCCCCATCGGCGTGGAGATGAGAAAGGTGGAAAAGAAAATATCAAAAATGACCAAAATTACAGATATATCTGTGTTTCTTCCACTAGAGCCCTCATACAAATTTGGAACACATTTGACTTACTATCTGAAAAAATAATGTTGGGGTAAACCAACCCTAGCACTACTAGCGGAGGGGGTGAAATTGAAAGAATAAAGGAAAATTACTGATATTAATGTCGAATGCATCATTGACGAGGTCGCTGAGTTGAACTGTGACACTTTGGATGGTTAAGTCATACTTCATCGCAATTGGTATGGAGGTTGAGGAGGGGTAAAAATTAATGTAAATCAACTGAAATTATGGATATATGTGGGTATGGTTCAGAATAGCTCTCAACGAAACTTCGCGCACATGCGACTTACCATCTGGAAAATTGTAATATGGGGATGAAATATCCCGGGGTGAGGAATGGGAGGGGATGACATGCAAAAATGGAAAATAACCGATATTAATGTCGAATCCGTTGTTTATGTGTCTCTGAGACGAATTTAGACGCTCTGGGTACCATTTAAGTACACGTTCAGCTTCCTTTGAGACGGGCTTAACAGTAAAATGACCGAGATTAGTGTGGAATCCACTGCTCTTGGTGTGACAGTTTCAATGAGAGTTGAAATCGTGTACAACATATCTATAGCGCAAATGGTAAATACATATAGTTAACACTCTTTTTTGAAAGGATCAAATACTTTCCAGTCAATTCGAGCTTCCGCAGGGGCAAAGTTTTACTCGAAAATTAAATAATTTGAAACTTGAAATGAAACCCATCTAAATAACTATAAAACTACATAACAGATGGTAAAACCAACATCCCAAAAAAGACATTCTATAACACTTCACACATAACTAACTGGCAATACAAATCTTAAGGGTAAACATTCAAAAACCATCCGGGCAGCGCCGGGTACTACATCTAGTAAGACAAATAATATCTTGGACATCCTAGGGTTTTCATGGAGGAAATTTCCCGAGTAGACTGGCGTCTTAATTTTTGTATTCTGAGATCTCTGTGCGAGCATTTTTATTTCCACACATCTTGTTTTGAATAATTAGACCTTACCAACATTTATATTTCTATTATGCTCTGTTGCTGATGAATTCTTGCGATTCCTGATCTTCGATTATCTTCCTAAGGTGACCGCACATTTACTCCAATAAATTTCTTTTCTTCAGTTCGAAGGTCTGCCTATAATTCTATTCATCTGTTTGTACGAGTGCCTATTCGCACTATACTCAAGTGTGTTGTTTTGACTGAAGGAATGTGACATCGGAAATCCAACTAGATTTTACTGTCGCTGAACGAGGTCGAAAATGAACAAATGCCATGGTGACACGGCCTTAATGGGCCTTGAGCTACAAAGCGACCGCAGCTTGTCTTAAAAGTCTACATATTACACGGTGACGCCATGACAGCAGGACGAACACTCTAGGTCATTTTTATTGGATTGTTCTGGGCCGCTACCTCACTGTCAGATAGCTCCTCAATTGTTCTTACACAGGCCGAGTAGATCTCGAACCAGCCTTCAGATCTAGTTAAGAAATTCCTGACCTGGCCGGGAATCGAATCCAGAACTTACGAGTAAGGGACAGTTTCACTATTGATAGATGGTGGGTCCGGTACTAAGAAAGTTAGCCTGAAAAACAAAGATGATGCAAATGCAATGATTTATATTTAAGATTGTCAATCGAAGAAAGTGATGAGTCAAGTGATGAATTGAAAGTTTAACCTCAAAATTGGAAAAGAAATTGCTTCAGCAGCGAAATGCCATATCCATCCGCTTTCCAAACTGTCTTCTTACAAGGCTGCGATACTTTAATCCACTTAAGGTGGTGTTATGCACGGAAGCGATAGATGATGGAGCTTACTCTTTTCATCATTCGCCTCAGTGGCCCGGGTTCGATTCCCAGAACTGCCAGAGATTCAAGAACGGAAGGAGGACTGGTATTTGGTCAAAATAATACACGCAGCTCACCTCTATTTGGGGTGGGCCCAAAAGGAGCTGCATCACCTCAGGACGAGAACATGAGTTTACTTTACAACAATTTTTATCGATTATTCTTACAACTCACAAATTCATATGAATTGCTGAACCCAAGAAATTAGGGAAAGGTTAAGAAGACGCATAATAAGAATACAGTACTGATTTTAGAAGCTCATTGGTGATGACCTGTGTACGTGATTGTGCTATTAATCTTATACTGCAGGCTTTTATACAATCAGTGAATGTTGACTTATTTCGTAGAATGACTACCATTGTACTGTTAGTACACTGCAGTAATGCTGTAATTCAGAGTATTGGGATGACGTAATCAGATAACATACGTTTCGTTGTGTAATACTCCTTTACGCAATTTTCTTCTTATTATTATTAATCTGCTTACCCTCCAGGATTGGTTTTTCTCTCGGACTCAGCGAGGGATCCCACCTCTACCGACTCAAGGGCAGTGTCCTGGAGCTTCAGACTCTTGGTCTGGGGATACAGCTGGGGTGGATGACCAGTACCTCGCCCAGGCGGCCTCACTTGCTATGCTGAACAGGGGCCTTGCTGGGGGATAGGAAGATTGGAAGGGATAGACAAGGAAGAGGGAAGGAAGCGGCCGTGGCCTTAAGTTGGGTACCATCCCGGCCCTTGCCTGGAGGAGAAGCGGGAAACCACGGAAAACCACTTCCAGGATGGCTGAGGCGGGAATCGAACCCACCTCTACTCAGTTGACCTCCAGAGGCTGAGTAGACCCCGTTCCACTCCTCGTACCACTTTTCAAATTTCATGGTAGAGCCGGGAATCCAACTCGGACCTCCGGGGGAGGCAGCTAATCACACTAACCACTACACCACAGAGGCGGACCTTCAGTTTACCTTACAAGGTAAAATTGAAGGAAGGAGAAGTTGGGGAAGAAGAAGAATATCTTGGCTACGTAATCTAGGAGAACGGTATGGGCTCAGTGCGCCCACTCTTTTTCGAGTTGCTGAGAACAAGAACCAGATCGCCCAGATGACAGCCAACATCCAGTGAGGACATGGTACAAAAGAAAAAGAAAAAGAAAAAGAAAAAGAAAAGAAGAAGACTATGAAGAAACTTATTAGGAACTATCCTTTCCAACAGAACAAATACGACCTAAGCCACCATAGCTCAATTGACAGAGCAATCAACACGATATCGGGAGGTCGTGTGTTCGAATCTGACCATTTTGTTCTGTACTTAACATCTCTTCAACACGTACTAAATTTACGTAACGCTACCTATAGGTTGAAAAGTCGATTTCGATTAAAATGCGGTCGTGAAAATTCAATATTTATTGCCTTGGTTCACAACGGGCGACTTGCACGCACTCTACTGTGTGTTGGCAGTATTGCCAAATGTGTTGCTTAGGTCCTTTCCAACAGAACAAATATGATTTAAGCCACCATAGCTCAATTGGTAGAGCAACCGACGAGAAATCGGGCGTTTTCATCACAACTCCGCAACTCGCACTTTATATTGAAGACAACGTATGGGAACCTCCCATGCTGTTTCTGGATAACGCTAAGAGACATGCAATTAAAAAAATCATATTCACTGCATGTACAGTAATTTACTTGATATCCGTATACGATGTAGAATACCGTAGCGAAGCACGGGCACATTTGCTAGTTAGAAATAAGTCATCATGAATTTCTTAGAAATGTACTTGGTAAAGGTAACCACGACACGTGACTGGTGCGTTTTCCAAGCCGGGGCTGTACCTAGTTTCCGCTGCACCACAATATCATCAATACCCGAGAGTGTGGGAGTGGGGCGTCGGTTGACGGAACTTCCTTTTCTCCTGCCTGAGGAAACACGTTCCTCGTTGTGTTAGGATATTACAAGCAGTAAATCACATTATCTAAAGGAGTTAAAGTTTTAGTTGAGATTAACTGAACCTTTAATAACAAATTGGGTAAAACAGAAGTTCTTATACTCACAAAATCAACAAGAAGATGGGAAATACATTCGCTTGAATGAGAGTGAATATTTCCTAATCGAAGTCGACCTCCAACCTATTAGGTCGTGTTATACGTACATAGTACGTGTCGAAGAGATGTTAAGTACAGAACAAAAATGCCCAACCGGACACCAGTGAGATCCGAACTCCCAACCACCCGATTTCGCGTCGGTTACTCTACCAAATGGGTACTTTCAGAAATCTATTTATTTTTTTGCTAGGGGCTTTACGTCGCACCGACACAGATAGGTCTTATGGCGACGATGGGATAGGAATGGCCTAGGAGTTGGAAGGAAGCGGCCGTGGCCTTAATTAAGGTACAGCCCCAGCATTTGCCTGGTGTGAAAATGGGAAACCACGGAAAACCACCTTCAGGGCTGTCGACAGTGGGATTCGAACCCCCTATCTCCCGGATGCAAGCTCACAGCCGCGCGCCTCTACGCGCACGGCCAACTCGCCCGGTTTCAGAAATCTAAAGCTAACAAATATGCATATAGTCATTATTACACCTGAAACGGATAACTGTACTAAATTTCGCAAAAATAGTAAATGTACAGACTCACGGTCGTAACGATTTTATTTGTATAGACAAAGAATCTTCTCTACGTACAACACCTTTTGGGCTATGTCCGCTGGACAAAACCGACCGTTGATGACATCTCCCTTATTAATCCCCCTTTCCAAAAAATGCATGTGAGAAAAAAGTTTTAGAAATGGATTTCCATCAAGGTTGGTCAGTTTCCAGTCAGGTTGGTGTTTTATAGGTATATTGTGGGAGAGTGAAATCACTATTTCGGTTCCCTATAAACCCCCAGTCCAGTCCAGGAATTTGAAAAGGTAATAGACCCATAAACCTAACTTTGGACATAGGATGCTAAATATGAAGTTTGGTTAACATATCTCCAGGAAGAATGTTTTAGAAATGCATTTCGATCAAGGTTGATCGATTTCCAGTCAGGCTGGTCTTGTATATATTGTGGGAGAGTAAAATCATTGTTTCGGTTCCCTATAAACCTCCAGTCCATACCGCGAAATTGACATGGTATGTACCTAAAACTTACGTTTGGATGCTAAAAATGAAGTTTGGTTGAAATATCTCACATAATTTTAAAATTATAATAAATACGCTTTACACGCACCCGCTCTTGAGTTAGGTCCGGTGGAGCTTGTACCGAAAAACGGTCCTTTAATGATTTCTCCCTTATTAATCCTCGTATCGAAATGATGCACATGTGAAAAAAGGTTTAGAAATTTTCCATTAAGGCAAGTAGGTTTCCGTTAAGTTTTGTTGTGTATATTTTGTGGCAGTGGAAGATCACGTTTCGGTTTCGTATAAACCAAGTACAGTTGGATTCTAAATATGAAGTTTGGTAGAAATACATCCAGTAGTTTTCAAGTTATAGACAAACAGACAAACAGACAAACAGACAAACAAACAGACACACAGACACCAAAGCTAAAAATATGCAGATTGTCATTATTACACCTGAAACGGATAACTGTACGGACATTTCGCCAGAATAGTCAATGTACAGACACACGGTCGTTACGATTTCATTTATATAGCTAATAGTTCCAGCACCGAGCTCGATAGCTGCAGTCGCTTAAGTGCGGCCAGTATCCAGTATTCGGGAGATAGTGGGTTCGAACCCCACTGTCGGCAGCCCTGAAAATGGTTTTCCGTGTTTTCCCATTTTCACACCAGGCAAATGCTGGGGCTGTACCTTAAGGCCACGGCCGCTTCCTTCCAACTCCTAGGCCTTTCCTATCCCATCGTCGCCATAAGACTTATCTGTGTCGGTGTGACGTAAAGCCCCTAGCAAAAAAACAAAAAACAAAATTAATACCACGGCCGCTCCCTTCCCACTCCTAGCTCTTTCCTGTCTCATCGTCGCCATAAGACCTATCTGTGTCGGCGCGACGTAAAACAACTAGGAAAAAAAAAAGTCCCAGTGAATTATTAGGAACTAGAACCTAGGCCTGTCTCTGACAATCGAAATTACTGTGCGAAACGTAACTGGAAATTTGAATTGAACTCTTGCGAAGAAACCTTACACATGTCGTCAGTCAAAATCAGTATGTAAGACTTGTAATCTTCATAAAATATCACGGTCATTAGATTAAAACAGATCTGATAGTTGCATTATTATTATTATTATTATTATTATTATTATTATTATTATTATTATTATTATACCGTTTTCCTACGCCTATGTAGTCGCGGGTACGTTCTGTGTTGCACATTTGGATTTGGCCCTGTTTTACGGCCGGATGCCCTTCCTGACACTAACCTTATATCGAGGGATGTAATCACTATTGCGTGTTTCTGTGGTGGTTGCTAGTATGGTGTGTTATCTGAATATGAAGAGGAAAGTGTTGGGACAAACACAAACACCCAGTCCCCTCTGAACCCAAGGCCCCAACGCTGACCATTCAGCCAATGATCGGACTTGATTATTGTTATTATTATTATTATTATTATTATTATACCGTTTTCCTACGCCTATGTAGTCGCGGGTACGTTCTGTGTTGCACATTTGGATTTGGCCCTGTTTTACGGCCGGATGCCCTTCCTGACACTAACCTTATATCGAGGGATGTAATCACTATTGCGTGTTTCTGTGGTGGTTGCTAGTATGGTGTGTTATCTGAATATGAAGAGGAAAGTGTTGGGACAAACACAAACACCCAGTCCCCTCTGAACCCAAGGCCCCAACGCTGACCATTCAGCCAATGATCGGACTTGATTATTGTTATTATTATTATTATTATTATTATTATTATTATTATTATTAATTTTACAATCGGCTTTACGACGCACCGACGCAGTTAGCTCTTATGACGACGATGGGATAGGAAAGGCCTAGGAGTTGAAAGGAAGCGGCCGTGGCCTTAATTAAGGTACAGCCTCAGCATTTGCCTGGTATGGAAACGGGACGCCACGTAAAAATAACTTCAGGACTGCCAACAGTGGGGTTCGAACCCGTTTCCTCCCGAATGTAAGCTCGCATCTGCGCACCCCTAACCGCACGGCCAACTCGCTCGGTATTATTATTATTATTATTATATGGCAGAACACTTCAAGACCGTAAAATGCAAAACATATTCAGCAACTTTTACAGAAAATGCATTTTATTACGACGACACACTTATGTGGATTAACATTTTTAATCACTGATGATGGAAGCCGGTTACAAAGTGAGCTAAAAATTTCGTGCTGATATGACTGTCAAATGTTAATCATTTTGTAAAGTAAGAAGTATTCGGAAATTTTATTTGATATATTCTGGTATCTTGCGAATAATTACACTTTCCGGATTTTATATAGAAGGCATTTGAGTAGGATCAGAACAGGTATTACGGTATTTTCTTATAAACCATTTTGAATGCAGCTGTGAACAGGAGTTATACTTCAACGCGTATCGCTCTGCGTACTCTTAAGAAAGCTACGTACAGCTGTCCATGGCTAAATACTGGAGTGGGGAGAATTATCTGGATTTTATGTAAACAAAATCCCTGTGACATATTGATTGTGGTAGCGAAGGGTGCATTTAGAGAAAATTGCCCCCGTTTAAGAACGAAAGTTTCATCGAGATTAGCAGGTGCTAACCTCGCTCCCTTCCCTGAAACTGAGCTCATCAGAATTTCCACATGAAAGATATTTCTGTGTAGCTTCAGTATAGGCCTGACAAGACTCGTTTTGTTGCATCAATCAGCTTTAAAACCCGTTCGGTGGACGATGCGGCGAGATCCGCGGCTACGAGTCGTTTGCTCGGCGGGGAATGCTGATATATCCGCCGATTATAATTTTTTTTTTCAGTTGCCTGTCTGCAGCGGTTTATTTCTTTTCCACCAGCGTATTCTGGATGAGTCTGCCCTCTGATGTGAGTTTTTTCAAGTATGTCCTGCCAATAGCAATGTGTCATCCACGAGTTACATCATAAAGAACGCAACTTTTGTCCGGGCAAGAACAACCTAAAGCGTAATAGCCTCACGCTGAAGCTTTAGCTCATCGCCTAATCGTATCTTAGATGCATTAATATTGATGTAGAAGGTATTTCTGGAGATTATGGTACTAAACAGATCTCTCTGTGATCCGATTTATAATCCCCAGCCTTGAGTTCTTCCTTTACGACAGGAGCGTATGTTTACCGGGAGTTACACAACATTTATTATCGCACGAATGTGTTCCGTAAAACAGGCACAATTTACGATTTTCTTACAAACTGCATAGACCAGGGTTCTATTGTTTGTATTAGGTTTTTCCCGCTAAAATGTCTAAAAGAAATTACCGGCCCTCGCCGTTAGAGGAAGATTATTTACGGGTCATTGTAGGTAAACGAAATTTTGGAATTTAGTGGGGAGGATAGTGACCATAGTGAAGTAAGTTCTGCCGAAGGGGAATCCGTAAGTGACAGGAAGTTTCCTGGAACAACTACTACAGGCTCGAATGTACGGCGTTCGGACAGTCAGGAAAGACAACACTTGTTCGATTCCAGTTCAAGTAGCGATCATGACAGTGACAGTGGTGAAGATAATACTGATAATATTCCAACCAGTGCAACTTCTTCCTCAACTTAGAATGAAAATGGACAAAGAAGATCCCGTTTTGATTCAAAATGCCATCGTAATGTTAAGGGAGAGATTTTTGGGAAAACAAATCCGAGCGAAATATTTGAAATATTTTTCGATGACGAGATATGCCAAAACATAGCTGAACAGACGAAAGATGCCCAGCATAAAATCGTACATAAAACCCAATTTAGTAAGATGAAACGAAGGAGTCAATATTAAGACTGGGTCCGGACAAATAAGGACGAAATAAAGCTTTTTTATGGGCATAGTGTTGTCGCAGGGGATTGTACAGAAACCTAAATTAGGATATTATATTCCTCGCAATCGCTTGTTTACTACGCCTATTTTCTATGAGCTAGTGAAACAGAAGAGGTTTATCCTCGCCGGGCTGCGCGGCTCAGACAGTTGAGGCCCTGGCCGGCCTTCTGACCCGAACTTCGCAGGTTCGATCCTGGCTCAGTCCGGTGGTATCGTCAGCCTCGTGTCGGTAGATACTGGCATGCAAAAGAACTCTTGCGGGACTAAATTCCGGCACCTCGATGTCTCCGAAAACCGAAAAAGTAGTTAGTGGAATGTAAAGCTAATAACATTATTATTATTATTATTATTATTATTATTATTATTATTATTATTATTATTATTATATTCCTCCACAGAGTTTTACATTTCACTGACAATGATAATAGACAAATTCATCCCAAAATATACAAGATAAAGCCAGTAGTTGACCATCTGGTAGCAAAATTTTCGGAAGCATATACCCCTGATGGCAAAGTGTCAATTGATGAGAATCTTTTGTTATGGAAAGGGTGGCTAGGGTGGAAGGTTTACATTCCAAAAAAACAATCGCGTTTCGGAATGGAATCATACAAATTATGCGAAGCTGGGACGGGGTATGTAACATGATCTGCTTCCGTGTGTATCATATTGAACAGCTGTGAGAGACATAACACTGTGAAGACTGTAAATACCGTAAATATTACCTGTATTGTAGTGTAATATAGTCCGTGTGTGACACTTATGAATTGTAGGTATGTAAACAGAATACCTCAAAACCGTTAAAGAACATAACAAAACCTTTCGTGAGTATTATAACGTATTCCACTATAAATCTTTTTAAGTAGTGTAAACTTTGTCAATCTACAATTTACATGTAGGCCTATATAAAAAATTACTTCCACGCAGAGATTGTTAGTAAAGTGGCTAAAATATTTAGATATAGGTAAGCTACTGGATAAAAGAAAACCAGAGCTTTGCTATTAGGAAGAAACAAGCTCGGTATCACACTGCGAAAGCACTTAGAACGTTCTTGCAAAAAGTACTGAAAAAATAAAATAATAGGATTTTTCAACAATTAAATTCAGTACATTCAGGTAAACATACTTCGTTTATGGCCCTTCTATAGTTCATTTTATTCTAAGGTTGTTTTAAGCAAGTAATGAAATATTTTTTTCAATCAGAGAAATCGCTCCCCACCTGGAAGTGAGCTGGTGTGTACCGGGCTTCCCGCTTATAGGGTTAATATTTAGATTGGTGAGGATTACAGGGTATCTAACTCACTCGAATTCAAAGAACCAAATAAATCTTGTAAAATTAAACCGGGTTTGGCGGAATCTCGATAATAGCATTTTCGCATTGACAAGTTTTAGAAGCAACTCACTAAAGTTAAATTCTAATTTCGGACCATACAGTAGAATCTCTTTCTGTATGAACTTGACTGGACAACAGCTGCTTGTGACTGTGAGAAATTGCTGGCTGGTACTATCGGAATTCTCCGCCAACATGACTTCCCTATCACGTTTGTTACTGTGTGACAACAATCCTGGCTTGCATCGAGGCATAGAAACATTATTTTCAAAAAGAGAAGAAAATAGATTGTTATGCCGACCCCCAAAGGAGGAGTGATGCGTTCGCACTCTCAGCGCTAAGCTGCTATACCCAAATTATTTCCGTGGACTTGCATATTGAGAACAAGATATGGTAGAATTTCGAAACTAGTGGAAGACAGGGAGGACGAAAAGGAAATTCCAATAATTGCTCAAAAATTTATATATTAACAAGAATAATAAGCTCTTCATATCTTACAATCATAGAATACATAGGGGTTTAGTCTAATACCAAATTAGAATGAATTTGATCAATATCAATAATCTATATACTGGAGAATATACAGTTCCTTTAAATTTCGTATGACTTCACGTGTGTAGTTCTATAGTGAAGAGATGGAGAAATCTACAATAGTTCCTTTGGTTGATTGCTTGTTGAAAAATTTACCAAATTATGTGAAATAACTCTCCCGATGTTTAAGGAGCGACAGCAATACAAGAGCGTAGAAGAACAATAACAATATTTTGATTGCCCCCAAGCAATTTTTCATAAATCGTATGAAATACCTCTTCTTAATTTTTAACGGGGAAATACAATACAAAATCTTTAAAGAACAATTACAGTCTTTCCCTTCAATCACGTATGCCATCACTTAATTATTGCACGAGTAAAATGCATTGATAAGTCATGATTCAGTAAAGATGAAACCTAAAAGACAAAGAAAGATTCGGACAGTAATGCAGGTAAGATCTGGTAAGAGGAGAATGCAGG
Source organism: Anabrus simplex (assembly GCF_040414725.1). Lineage (NCBI taxonomy): Eukaryota > Metazoa > Arthropoda > Insecta > Orthoptera > Tettigoniidae > Anabrus > Anabrus simplex. The sequence goes on from NC_090265.1 coordinate 905,584,048, forward strand.
ACGAAAGAGTGACGTTATACGCGTAAGCATAATAGTAGAATTGCAGTATGAAAGCACAAAGCAATTTGGTTATGTAAAGGGAGCACAATAATAATAAAACAGATTTATGGCAGCTAATAGCCATTAATACAAAAAGAAATAGTGAAAATAAAATGGTTATTCACTACATAAGTCCTTACCGAGCTCGATAGCTGCAGTCGCTTAAGTGCGACCAGTATCCAGTATTCGGGAGATAGTAGGTTCGAACCCCACTGTCGGCAGCCCTGAAGATGGTTTTCCGCGGTTTCCCATTTTCACACCAGGCAAATGCTGCGGCTGTACCTTAATTAAGGCCACGGCCGCTTCCTTCCCACTCCTAGCCGTTTCCTGTCCCATCGTCGCCATAAGACCTTTCTGTGTCGGTGCGACCTAAAGCAACTAGCAGAAAAAAAAGCAAGCAAGAAAAACATGAGTCCTTAAGAAACCCCTGTCTCCTACTGCACCACTCAGCATGATATCGCTCACATTTCTGTCCACATCGTTCACAGATGCACTCAAAGGCTGGATCATTGAAGGCTTTCGTTTTACACACTCGAAAGTGGAATCCGTACACTGAGAACCAAGTTACCAAATGTCGAAGATCATAGTCGGGCGCTTTTCAGTCCGAAGGATAATCGTTTTAGTTACATAGAATTCAGAACATATTTCTTTCTTCTTAGTTTGTAGCTCAAAAGGAAAATAATATGCACTACAGTACTAGTTGCCACCCAATGCTTAGTATTTGTGTAAGCTTCCAAAGTTACACAAACAAGAGTTATTTGTGATTCAAAATAGAGCACCAAAAGGGGATAATCTCGCATAGGACCTCGTATAAGGATTTTATGCCAGCAGATAATGTTAATGTTTGTAATTGTTCCGAAATGACAACCTCAGTTCACAGAATGAGAGACATCAAACAAAGCATTTTATGAATTATCGCTTTAATGAGAGGTATTTTATCAAAAGAACTAAATATGCAAAATTCCGCCCGATCTGAATCATATCTCCTTCATGGAAACTACTACAACGAAGCATTCCCGATCGAAATTTGTTATCTGTCATTCCCTTCCAAACTTAGCGGTAGGATTTCTCTCTCGTGGTTATAAATGGAATGAATGTGATTGCATACGCCAGAATTCAGTTCACTGGCAGATAATTTTCACTGAACAGTTCAAATATGATGACTACAATTCCACTATTCTTGTGATGTACAGTATTCAGAGTGCATCATAACTGAATGAAAATGAAAATCCACAGCCTGTTTCCAGTCATTTGACCGGGTCAGGAATGGAATGAATGAAGCCCCCATCTAGCGGCGAGGATAGGAATTGTGCCGACTGCCGAAACCTGTCGCACTTCTCTGGGACAATGATTAATGACTGAGAAATGAAATGAAATATGTTGGAGAGTGTTTCTGGAATGAAATATGACAGGGAAAACCGGAGTACCCGGAGAAAAATCTGTTCCGCCTCCACTTTGTCCAGCACAAATCTCACATTGGAGTGACCGGGATTTGAACCACAGAATCCAGAGGTGAGAGGCCAACGCGCTGCCGTCTGAGCCACGGAGGCTCACTGTATCATAACTATACCGAGAAAATAATCAGTGAAGCTCGTACTGTTATATTAAGATTGATGGTGCAACCGGGTTGGCGAAGATAATCTTTCTTTTCGAGTTTTTTTTTTTTGCTATTTGCTTTACGTCGCACCGATACAGACATGTCTTACGGCGACGATGGGATGGGAATGGCCTAGGAATGGGAAGTAAGCGGCCGTGGCCTTAATTAAGGTACAGCCCCAGCATTTGCCTGGTGTGAAAATGGGAAACCACGGAAAACCATCTTCAGGGCTGCCGACAGTGGGGTTCGAACCCACTATCTCCCGATTACTGGATACTGGCCGCACTTAAGCGACTACAGCTATCGAGCTGAGAAAATGAGGTTACTTTGATACTTGCGGCCCGCGATTCAAATTGACGAACTTGCTGTATTTGCTGTGGCAGAGCAAAAGTCGCTGCTGTGCTTCAGGGAAGAGAAGGGGAAGGAGGGGATGTGAGGTGTATATTGCAGACAGAGATAATGCTCAAGCGAATGCACAAGTATCATTGTTAGACTCGCATACAGGCAATATCCACAGTCTGTTTATTAAACAGACGTAACTGCAGACACAATACAACACCACACTGTAATTAAAACACACTTGGCAGTTACGGAGAGCACCAGATCGTCTCTCCTCTCGTCTCTTGGTTGCAGATACATTCTTTATTATATAAAATGCTCGAAGATGCCCCGCGTTTGTGTATTCCTTCACGCACAACCCTGTAAATGGAAACAAATACTGAACGAAACAAACCATAAGCCCGTTGGTTTTATTACAGTATATGTTCATTATACCCCCCTCCTACTTCAAAGCACAGTTCACAACGGTGTATATAGTAGTCACCATTGGACTATGTTGAGGATGTCTGGTGTGTCACGCATTACCTCTGTCTCCCACTTCCCCTCCCTCTCCTTCCCTCCTCTGACGCACAGCAACAGGCAGCGGCAGGCCCTGTGGCATGGCAAATACGGCAAGTTTCATGTGAAAAGTACAACACACACAGTTCACAGTTCACCAAAACGAAATCTAGCCAAATAAACTCCCTCCATCTCACTAGCTAATATGTGTAGCTGAATCTATAACACTATACACAATCCTTACAACTCTTGAATTACTGAGGATACTGAAGAGGTTTATTCTATGTTTTTCTGTACCACGTGGTCAGAAAATGTTAGTGATTATCATCTTCAGTTCACCTACTGTCATGTTAGACCATTAGGTCTATAGTCTACTCTTCGGTCACGAAATGAGTCTTGTTCTAGGTAGTCTTCTGAGTTTTCCCTTCCAAGGTGAAGACAAAGAGTTTATATTACTTATCAGTTAGAGTTTGCTTTAATTTTTGTACGACCTACCTTACCTTATTCTTCTGCATAACAGATGCGTTATTAAGGTGCTCTATAAGGTATTGATTTACCAAACATTTTTCAGGGAGGCCGTTAATCCATTGAAATATATCATTACGACAGGTCACCCGTGATCCACAGCCGAGAATTGAGTGTCACAACTAGGATCGAAGACGCCAACTTGGGCTCAGAAGGCCAGCACACGACCATCTGAGCTACTAGCTGCCTCTGTGGATCCGTGGTAGAGTGCCGGCCTCCGAATCCCAAGATAGCGGGTTCAAACCCGGCAGAGGTAGTCGGATTTTTGAAGGGCGGAAAAAAGTCCATTCGACACTCCATGTCGTACGATGTCGGCATGTAAAAGATCTCTGGTGATACATTTGGTATTTACCCGACAAAATTAATTAAATCTCAGCCATAGACGCCCAAGAGAGATCCGGTTTACTCTGTCTCCCATCTAGAGGACCTAGAGTAAAACGGAACGTCGAAATTGACGAGCAGACAGCCAGATGGCGTCAAATCGAAATGTCTGCACACGGTAGCTGAGGCCATACGATTATTATTATTATTATTATCTGAGCTACTCAGCCAAGATCGTGACTTTTTTCTTTCATTGTATACACTTCACCATGAATCATATAATAGCTATAGAAAATATGAAAATATATATGAAAGGCATAGCAAAACTCATAATTTAACTTCAGTCGTCTACTGTCGTGCTGTGTTGGTGGTTACAAGGAGCTTCGTTGAGAACAACGTTTCTAAAGATATTCGGTACCTTCAGTTAATTTTACACTATTTATGATATAATGAAGAAATTAATCTATATCTGTGGTCCTTGTATCCGATTAGGAACCTGTAGCCTCTCAAGACAGCTACTACCTAGTTAGTGGTTTACGGTATGTGGCGAATTCCTCAGCCGTATTTCTTAATTTCGTTGAGTGGATTTATTACCTCCCTCAACTGACCTTCAGAGCTTGTTTAACCGCTTTATAACTCCCAGAAAAGGTTTAAAATAATTCAACTAGTTGACAGTGCACCCCAATATCTTCGGGTTAGAAATTGGCATGCTACTTCTACTCCAAGTGACTAGCATTTTAGCAATTTATTACTCTCAATATTTTGTACTTTAGCATGATGTAATGCAAATGCCGTCAATGTAATTCTACATAGAATCAAATGCAAAGTACAGCAAGGCCATCTCCTTACAGACTATGAATGCCTATGGATAACTCTAAGACTACCGCTAACCGTAACCTCGATACTAACTGAAATAGAGAACGTACTCTGTCCACTTTGCTCCCGGAAATTGACTCGATCCTCATTTATATTGTAAGCTGAGTTAACCTCTGGCCCACCTGCCTCTCCACTACTAGAAATCTAAATCCAAATATCAACATCTTAACGGGGAATCGAGCATCATTCTGTGTTAACCGAACACGCCACGGGAGGTATATTTTAACATTTGTTAGTGCGAATATACTATTCCCGAATTAAAATTTAATTATAACTACATAAACAGCTTAGTAACAATATAATAACATGAGGCACATTACTAAGTGGGACGCTGCGTGGATTGTGTCAAGTAGCCGTCAGCTTGCATTAGGGAGATAGTGATTTCGACCCCTACTGTCGGCAGCACAGAGCATGGATTTCCGAGGTTTACCATTTTGACACCAAAAAAATCCCGGGGCTGTATCGTTTTAAAAGCCACAGTTTCTTCCTTCCCACTCTTAGCCCTTTCCTATCCCACCCTCGCTATAAAACCTACGTGTGTCGGTATGACGTAAGGCAAAACTGTAAAAAAAGAAGCACATTGCGTGATACAAGTAAACAAACAGGATGCGACAGTAGATAGTGACGAGGGAAGCATGGTCATATAGCTTCATTATATTCAGCGAAAGCTGTAAAAATAGGCCTATCTTTCCGTGGGGATTGCATGGAATGATGGGTATAATTTCGAATCATGTTCGAAGCTGTAGCTAACTTCTTGAGGAATTGTTCGAGGATTTTTCTACAGTATTTGCGATCAAGTTTTCTTCATGAGTAATCGTTAGATTTAGCACCTTTAGGAAACCTGAACACTGTTGTATTACAAACTGCAGGGCAACTCTCTGTGGGTGAGCCTGGGGTACAAATACAGTATCGTGTTCCGGTTAAGGGACCTGGCCAAGAGCACACTGTGTTTACACGTTCATTAACGTGATGTACATAATGTTGCCAGGTACACCAGTGCACTCTCGCTCTTGTCGAGTTCATAAACGTCCAATCATGTAGTGCCGGAAGGAATAAAATTAACGAAACCTCTTAGAAATCGAAAACCCGTTCTTCAATTCTCTGATAGAGCATTCCACTTGACTAGAGAAACAGAAAGATTCGTTCAAAGTACCTACAAGTGTTCAATTTATCAATTCGTTTCTGTATAGAAAGTTATTAGTTTAGCTCTGTTGTTTGTGACCATACTCTCGCAGATTTGACTAACGTATAAGAACACCATTTCAAGACAAAATTCCTACACTCCGACATTTTAATAATCACAAGAACTTCAACCCTACCGACTGCGCATGCAATTACTTATGTACTCGCCTTTCGTGTTCAAGGTTACAGGGTGAAATTCTTACCAAGTCGGTTGGCATTTAAGAATGTTGAAATGCGAGAGAAATCGGCGTTTATATTGAAAAGGACTCTAAGGAATTCAGTTCCTAGGTTAGAGATCGATAGCTGCAGTCGCTTAAGTGCGGCCAGTATCCAGTATTCGGGAGATATTGAGTTCTACCCCACTGTCGGCAGTCCTGAAGGTGGTTTTCCGTGCTTTCTTAAACCCAGATCATGTGTAAGAAACGGTAAAGACGTGGATGGAGGAAAGAAAAGAGCAACACCAGCAACGAATGAATGAGCACTGGGCAGAGATCAAAGCACAGAGAAGACAGATAAAATAACGTGGTCCTTAGTATGCCGACACGAAGAGAAATTAATAATAATAATAATAATAATAATAATAATAATAATAATAATAATAATAATAATAATAAAGTGTTTTATGTAGTGAAGTGAAATCATCCGTATAAAAGACAATCTTTACCATGGTTAGACTACATGTAAATGACAGATTGCCTAATGAAGTCTTGATTGGACACAGAGTTATACAAAGTTATGTCTAACACCTCTGCATTTGAATATCCATTCAGAGGCGATACTAAACGAAATACTAGACATACCTGCGGTACAAGATATTTGCATTAATGGAGAGGGCATTATACATATGATACGGTGCTGTAAGCTGAAAACTTAATATCTCCAAGTCTTGCTAGAAAGAGTCAGTATTGGTTTAAATAACTGGCTACTCCGAATGAATCTAAAGAAGAAACAAGTTCATGATAGTCAACAAGCAAAAATTAAAATAATTAACATAAATATTCAGGCTAAGTTCATACTGAGAAATGAAGAGGTAGAGCTTGTTCTCTCTGAATTGAAAGTAGGAATATAGCCAAGATATACAGATCCGTAATAATCATGCGAGAAGTCTATTTGCTACAATGAAGAACCCACTCACTATTCACAAATTAAACCCGAGCCTTAGGATGAAAATTGTCGGCGGTGTATCTAGAAAATAAATCTTTTATTATTTCCATAACTCTTAATATCACGATCGTAACTACGTGTCCTATAGTATTACGTGCAATCCTATCTATAAGAATATGATTTCTCATTTCAAAAATCTCACATGTATTATCCGGAATTAGAACCGCAGCTGTCATTTTGTTAAGTCAGTCTGTCACCTCCGGAGGATACGTGCTCCCCATACCGCTGTATCGAATGGAAGGGTGGTCTTAAACCCAGATCATTTGTAAGAAACTGGAAGCACTTAAAATGTACGTTTTCTGGTGGATGTTATATATCTCGTAGACGGTAAAGTGTAGCAATACAGAGGTGCATGATAGGCTACATTAAAAACAAATTTTAGCTATCCAACAAAAGGTGGAAGATTGAATATTTCGGGAATGTTATGCGTAAAATTGAAAGTACAAAACTCAACGACAGGTGATGCAGGAGAAAATATAACGACATCGGATACCTGGTCGACGAAGAAATGTATGGCTTATAAATGAAAAAGTTTAGTGCCAGAAGAATTTCTCAGGGAAATAATACCCGAAATTCGATAGAAAGAAATGAAATGTCGTATGGCTTTTAGTGCCGGGATATCCCAGGACGGGTTCGGCTCGCCAGGTGCAAGTATTTCTATTTGACTCCCGTAGGCGACCTGCGCGTCGTGATGAGGATGGAATGATGACGAAGACAACACATACACCCATCCCCCGTGCCATTGGAATTAACCAATTAAGGTTAAAATCCCTGACCCGGCCGGGAATCGAACCCGGGACCCTCTGAACCGAAGGCCAGTACGCTGACCGTTCAGCCAACGAGTTGGACAATTCGATAGATTATTATTATTATTATTATTATTATTATTATTATTATCTGTTGTGAATCCATCTGCCTTCCATTGATGACAGCTTCCTTCTGTTCTACAACATAGCAGTGTCTGCCTAACTGAGCTACTTAACCAGCTGTCCGTTTATGACCATGTTTAAATCTTTTGACATTCTTTCCATCGCAAGTTTATAATTCAACTGGTATTCAACCCCTTTAGTCTGCTGAAGTTTTTGATCACTGTGCGGAACGTTAACAATTAGTGTGGCTCTGGACTCCGGCACTGTAGCACGTCATGTAAGACGCCATTTGATTTATCATGGTGAGTTCTACAAGTGTAAGGCAAATAATTAAATTATGAACATTTGAGAAAATTGTGGTGCGAAATAGTGTCCTTTCACAAACTGTTGCAAGAAATGGATAAAAAATGGGTTCCAAATCACCGAATACGCATTCGAAAGCATAGATTGTGTTGTCGAAATCACGGAAAGTCCAAAATCACCAACGGTGAGCGTCGAAGGGCTTATCTCGCACATATCAGATTTAAAGTGGTCGAGCAACATAAGGCGAGTTCTGTGATAGTTAATATGCAAATGCCCATATTACTAGTTGGAAATTTCAATATCGATGCCAAACTGACCTTATACGGTCTAAGCTTCATGAACGCGCACTTCACTCTATAGTAGAAGTTCCCTCAACTCTGGGTGGTAACATATTTTTAGTATCTTTATTTCTTGTTTAAATTCTGTATCCTGAAGGTTAACGCCCTCTCTTTGACCAGGAGATGTGTGGTCATTTGCAATGCAGTGAAGGGCGAAGGAGAAGGAATTGGGCGCGGTCTCAGCACAGGAACTGTCCCGACATTTGCCCGAGGGTGAGAATGGTAAACCACGGAGAACCATTCTCAAGTCAGCCGACGGCGAGGTTAGAAACACTGATAGTGAAAGTCCGACTCGTTGGCTGAATGGTCAGCGTACTGGCCTTCGGTTCAGAGGGTCCGGGGTTCGATTCCCTGCCGGGTCGGAAATTTTAACCTTCATTGGTTAATTCCAGTGGCCCGGGGGCTGGGTGTTTGTGCTGTCCCCAGCATCCCTGCAACTCACACACCACACATAACACTATCCTCCACCACAATAACACGCAGTTACCTACACATGGTAGATGCCGCCCACCCTCATCGGAGGGTCTGCCTTACAAGGGCTGCACTCGGCTAGAAACGGCCACACGAAATTATTATTATTATTATTATAGTGAAAGCCGACCATTGAACATAACAAAACTAGGAACTATCTATGCTTAGATTACGAGGTTGGCACGAAGAGTCCTTTCGGCCTTTATTCCGCTGACCTGGCAAGAAATCGAACGTGGGGCCTCCGAGTAAGGGGCAGACACGCTAATCCTACACCGCGGGACTGGCTGTACATTATAGTGGCAGATATTTCAAGCCTTGTTCTGAGATACTCCTCCTGTTAATTACTACTTTCCATTGCCGAAGTTCAGGAACATGTACTGAAGAGAGAGGCCACCTTTAAGGTAAATGATAACGTGAAGTACACAGCATAGCCTCAAAGGTGGTTCCGCTAATTGGCAAGTGGGCGTTCCTCAATTTCCCTAACGGAGTTCCTTTCACTTAACGTTCTCCAATTATCGGAAATAATTGCATGTTAATTTTGTTATTTCCTCCTTGGTTGGGAAATTATTGGCGACGTTTTTTTTCATTACAAGTAGGCTAGTATGACTTGCACCATGAGAGGATCAGATAACAAATATCGACTAAATTGATTCCGATCTGAACTCTAGGAATCTTAGTCCACATTAAACTCAGGGAAATTATCCAGGAAGACGCATTACATTTATAGACCACAGTGGAGTTAAATCCATCACAGGAGACATTATATTAATATACTCATGCTACCCGAATGGGATGGAATTAATCAAATAAGTATTATTTATAAAGTGTTTAATATTTCTATACAATTTGATTAGCACAGTGGACTAGCCGATCATTTTGTATCCAGTTGGTTAAGAGTTGAACTCCAGTGAAACCATTTTTTTTAATTCTCACCTGAAAAATCACACGATTTTACGAACTTTTTTTTAACTCCCGAGAAATCTGAAATTAGCCAGGGGGATCCAAGAACCACAGAAATAACTGAAATGTGAGGAAGCTTTAATGTATATATTATAGCTAATTAAGTAATTTGTGTTTATTTATTTATTTATTTATTTATTTATTTATTTATTTATTTATTTATTTATTTATTTATTTATTTATTTATTTATTTATTTATTTATTTATTTATTTATTTATTTATTTATTTCCGACAAAAGTATCCCTACGTAGATCCTCTTTCAGACTAGCTTTGCTATACGGGTGTGAAAGCTGGGTGGAGTCAGGAAGAGGCATGAAGGTGGCGACAATATTTGCAGGTAGAAGCAGGTGCGAATAGTGGTAGAAATGTTCTCGGAATGAGGAGATAAAGACTGAGTTAGAAACGAAGTTGACGAATGAACATATGCATGTAACCCAGCTTCAATATTGTGATCATGTGAGGCCATTGGAGGAGGATAAATCACCTAGGAGAATATTAGACTTGCCCATGGAGGGTAAGAGGAACATAGGGAGGTCAAGGTGACGACGCTTAGACGCTGATTTTATTTCTCTCAATGTAAGAATTTTGGAAGGAAAGGAGGTCATAGAGCTATTTGCAAATAGCGGATTGTGAAGTTCAGTTAATTTAGAAAGGCTTGAAGACTGAATTCTGGAAGGCATAACGGTCTGTAATGATGTATATAGTGAAAATAATTATCTATCTATCTATCTATCTATCTATCTATCTATCTATCTATCTATATGTCTGTATACCTATCTGTGTATGTATTATATATATTTATTACAACATCGTGAAACATATTTATTGACGTAATTCTGGTACTTGTGTTTTTGTTTCATTACCTTCTGCGTTTCTGATTCATGGGGAGTCATCAAAGTGGAAATTCATGGACTGGTGTACTAAATTTTTACCTGTGAAAATATTGGCGTTCACCACTGTGGTGTAGTGGTTAGTGTGATTACTTGCCACCCCCGGAGGCCCGGATTCGATTCCCGGCTTTGCCACGAAATGTGAAAAGTTGTACGAGTGCTGGAATGGGGTCCACTGAGTGGAGGGGGTTCGATTCCCATCTCACCCATTCTGGAAGTAGTGTTCCGTGATTTTCCAAATTCTTCTCCAGGAAAATAACGGGACGGTATCTAACTTAAGGCCACTACCGCTTTCCTTCCCTCTTCATTTCCTATGCTTTCCATTCTACCCATCCCCCACAAGGCACCTGTTCAGCATAGCAGGTGAAGCCAATTGCGCGAGGTCAGAAACCCCAGTGAAAACTCGAAATTAACTCGAATGCATCCAATGATACACGAAACACTGAAGATAATCCAGGGGGCTTCAAGTTTAGGACATTAAGTTAGCACTCAAAATAAATACATCATTATTGTGATGTCCTAAGTCTCTAAGTGATAAGGTAGTAATGAAATTAGTCCTGGTACGTATCTGAGCGTGTGTCCTGAACTCAATTATTGTCTGTAACTGACCATGCACGAAAGTGTTGGCCTGTCTAAGGACGTCCTCTGTTACACATATTAACGCGTTCAGCCTCGCCTCGGCACCTCATTTCAATAACGCACATTTGTAGGATAACGCTGATGAGTAGTCGTATAAGAGCAATTGGGACGATGTTCATGATATTAATGTTTAATTTTACTTAGGAGATTTTATGGTTCTCGGCGTCATGGGAGAGATAACGGCGTTGTGTCTGTACGAGAAAATGCAAATTCGTTGCGTGGCGTTACTGTCTCCTGACGGCCATTGTCTGGACTAGTTAGCATGGGGCTTCACGGAACTAGTAGACAAAACATTAACACAATGTCTGCACTTATGTCAAATACTGCCAGATTAACGCTGGAATGCAATGGAATGGGACTCGCTTTGATCTCAAACATTTCACGTTCTTTTATTTTGCTGTGGCAGATCAGAAACTACTCTGCACTGTTGCATTGGAGTACTGCTTTAAGGCCGAGTGATTCGTCATAGGTCTCGTCAATCCAACCACGGTTCGTATACCGGGCAATACATGTCGAGTCACTGAATATTATTTCACAATTAAGGTCCTGTACTTCCGATTCATCATGAAATCGGAGGTTCTCCTACTGAAACAATATTATAAAGTAGCGTGCGAGTTGGCCGTGCGGTTAGGGGCGCGCGGCTGTGAGATTGCATCCGGGAGATAGTGGGTTCAAACCCCACTGTCGGCAGCCCTGAAGATGGTTTTCCGTATTTTCCCATTTTCACACCAGGCAAATGCTGGGGCTGTACCTTAATTAAGGCCACGGCCGTTTCCTTCCCATTCCTAGGCCATTCCTATCCCATTGTCGCCATAAGACCTCTCTGTGTCGGTGCGACGTAAAGCAAATAGCAAAAAAACAAACAAACAAACAAACAAACAAACAATATCAAGTCAAGTAAATCTACCAAAAATTCAGAAAAATAGCAGATGCAACTAAGAGAGTGGATAGCACTGTAGCCCTATTTATCGAATTTAAATGCAACCCAGACAATGCACTACCGAGCTCGATAGCTGCAGTCGCTTAATGCAGCCAGTATCCAGTATTCGGGAGATAGTAGGTTCGAACCCCACTGTCGGCAGCCCTGAAGATGGTTTTCCGTGGTTTCCCATTTTCACACCAGGCTGTACCTTAATTAAGGCCACGGCCGCTTCCTTCCGACTCCTAGCTGTTTCCTGTCCCATCGTCGCCATAAGACCTATTTGTGTCGGTGCGACGTAAAGTAACTAGCAAAAAAAGACAATGCACCGAGGTTCAGTGAAACACCTCTTGCTACTTAGGTAAGAATTTTGCCACTACAGTGTTCAGCCCTACATAATTGCACTCGATTGGCCGGCTTTCTTTCTTATGGAACCATAGAAGAATTTTATGTGGAAATTTGTAAATTAAAGTAAATTAAAATATTGCAATATTCACGATGAAATACCAGAGCTCCTCCATAAACAATTTTTTCCATTACCATATACCGAACTTGGTAGCTGCAGTCGTTTAAGTGCGGCCAGTATGTATTCGGGTTTGAACCCCTCTGTCGGCAGCCCTGTATATGGTTTTCTGTGTTTCTCATTTTTCACACCAGGCAAATTCTATGATGTATCTTAATTAAGGCCACGCCCGCTTGCTTCCCACTCCTAGCTCTTTCCTCTCCCACCATCGCCATAATACTTATCTGGGTCGGTGCGACGTAAAGCAACTAGTAAAGAAAACTTACTATACTAAAACAAAACGGGTGAGAAACGAATTCCTCTGAAACATACACATTTGAAATGTTTGGTTCATTAGAGGTGTAACTCTACAAATGATGCACGAAACGCCGTTTCTTACGTGTGCATTTCGTGCATGAATGGAGTATATCCACTGGACGCTGATGGTAATACATCCAATTGGGACTTGCCTAGATTTAGTGTTTAGGTAATGTGCTAAGTGAAAGTTTTGTGAATTTAGGAAGTGAATAATACCCAGTGATGACACATTAAGTGAATCTTCGCAGTAATATTTAAATACGGTTCAGTAAAGCAGATTAAAATCATTTAAAATTCCGATGGTGTAAAAAGACTGGCGATGAAAGTGAAACGTGCGAAGAGTACTTAGGAGTTACTGAGAAAATTGTACCGAACAGCAAACACTGTAAATGTAAGAGAAATTGCTTACCCATATTTACAGTTAAGAGTATAGAGCAAATCAAGAAATAATCTGAATATTAGTAATGATAATAATGAGAATAATTATCATATGAAATATTCAGATATATGAATTTCACTTTCATGGTTTCGTGCAAGAAATGGGTAACTCCATTTCATGTCATTGTTAATTTCAGTAATGCTTTTTGGGATTAAAACCCATATTATGGCTATATAAGTCTAAATGGAAGTATAAAATTCTAAAGCTCTGAAATAAGTTCTTTATCTCCTGAAAAATTTGGTAAAATGGAGTTACGCCCAGCTTGCACCAAATCCTACATTTATCAAGAATATTTAAGAGGCGTGAATACAGACCAGCTTGCCCTATTCCCCTTCGTTGCTGATATATATGTCTCGCTTAACTGTGCTGGCGGTTGCAGTTTTCTGCCTGGAACGAACGAACAAATTTACTTTCCTAGTCAATATACTGTAGAAGGTAGCAGTAAGTATTATTATTATTATTATTAATAATAATAATAATAATAATAATAATAATAATAATAATAATACCGAGCTTGATAGCCACAGTTGCTTAAAGTGCGGCCAGGATCCAGTATTAGGGAGATAGTGGGTTCGAACCCCATTGCGGCAGCCCTGAAGATGTTTCTCCGTGGTTTCCCATTTTCACACGAGACAAATGCTGGGGTTGTACCTAAATTAAGGCAACGGACGCTTCCTTCCCACTCATAGCTCTTTCCTGTACTATCGATGCCATAGACTAATACCTATCTCTGTCGGTGCGGCGTAAAGCAACTTGTTATTACAATAATAATAATAATAATAATAATAATAATAATAATAATAATAATAATAATAATAATAATAATAATAATAATAATCCCCCTTTGTGGAATAGTGGTTAGTGTGATTAGGTACCACCCCGGAGGCCCGAATTCGATTCCCGGCTGTGACACGAAATTTGAAAAGTTTACGAGGGCTGGAACTGGGTCCAGTCAACCTCGGGAGGTTAACTGAGTAGAAGGGGTTCGATTCCCACCTCAGAAATCTTCGAAGTGGTTTTCCGTGGTTTCCCACTTCCCCTCCAAGCAAATGCCGAAATGTTACCTAACTTAAGGCTACAGCCAATGCTTCCCTCTTTCTTGTCTATCCCTTCCAATCTTCCCATCCCCTACAAGGCCTCTGTTCAGCATTGCAGGTGAGGCCGCCGGTGCGAATTGCCGGTCCTGTTCCCCAGTTGTATGACCCGACCCGAAGTTTCACAATCCAGAACACTGCCCTTGAGGCGATAGAGGCGGGATCCGTCGCTGAGTCCGAGGTAGAATCTAACCTTGGATTAATGGATTAAAATGAAAAGAAGAAAGGAGTAAATTATCTATATAAATAAAATTGCACGATCGAGTGTCTTCGCTTATGGGTGCAGTACATTGACTATTTTGGCGATATTTCGTACAGTTATCCTTTTCAGATGTAATAATGACCATCTGCATATTTTTTTAACTTTGATGTCTGTTTGTCTGAGTTCTTATAACTTGAAAACTATTGGATATATTTCTACTAAACTTTATATTTAGAAACCACTTTTCCTTGGGTAGGTTTTAGGGCTAGTATTATTTCTGAATACCTAAATTTACTGGGAGTTTATTCGAAAACGAAACCATGATTTAGCACTCCCACAAAATGGAAATCTACCATCCTTAATGGAAATCAATTTCTAAAACTCTTTTCTCATGTGCATCATTTCGATAGAAGGATTAATGAGGAAGATATCATTAACGGACGGTTTTTCAGCACAAGTCCCAACGGACCTACCTCAGAAGCGGGTGCGTGTAAAGCGTATTTCTTATAACCTGAAAATTACTGAGGATATTTCAACCAAACTTCATATTTGCTATCCACCTGTCCAAAGGTAGGATTAAGGTCCATACCATTTCAAATTTCATGAATGGACAGGGGAGTTTATAGGTAACCGGAAATATATGTATACAAGACAATCTGACTAGAAATCGATCAACATTGATGCAAATCCATTTCTGAAAATATTTCTCAAGCGCATGTTTTCGACAGGAGGATAAATAACTGAAATATTATGAACGGTCGGTGTTGCAGGCCAAGTCTAGCGGACATAGCCCAAAAGGTGTTGTACGTGGAGCAGATAACTTATCTATCTATATTAATAAAATCGTAACGACCGTGTATCTATACATTGACTATTTTGGTGAAATTTTCGTACAGCTATCCGTTTAAGGGATAATGATGACCATCTGAAAATTTTTGAGCTTTATTTTCCTGAAAGTCCTAACTTTTACCCCCTTCTCCAAAGTCAAGGAGGTTGCGGCACAATCTGTTAGATGAGGTAGAAAAATGAATTTCGGCAAATTTGTACGTTTTAGCTTGTAACCAAGGGAATATTCAAAGATCTTTATATTTTCACTTTATATCACAGAAGAATATCGCAATATGGAGACAATTTTAACGACGGGGCAGACCTTCGTTTTGAGGTATTTCGTTGCTAAACGGTAAGTCCTATCACAAAATGGATGGAACAATCTCAGTTCAGTTTATAGTGATCTAAAACTTTGGTTCTATGACATTTTGTCGTATCTCTTTCCCTTATAACTTACGTTAGTTTTGGCTCTATTTCTCGAATGTTACTAAATTTTGCACTTTTTACACCCGTAATTCATACTTTGAATCACTTATACGAAAGATAGAATTATCAAATTTTACAAGAACATTGGCCCACACAGTAGTCATACGTGAGTCAAATGCTGTGTTTGTAGCGGCCACGGAATTATCCGAAAAGTAATGCACTGAGATAATCTTACCCAAATTTCATCTATTCAACGTCTCTAACTCAATCTCACCCATGAATAGATGAGATACGAGAAAATATCACAGGACAAGCCGTTTAAACCGTTAAATACGGCGTCTTATGGTACAATCCGTTTGTCGATATGGTGTACAGTTTAGCAGCAGTTAATCTGTAAATGAAGGTCTGAAATATTGAAAACATGCATTTTCTCTCGTATGTCGATCTATATATATTCAGTGATGTCGATTTGTAGCGATCGAGAAATTGTAATTTGTAATTTGTAATTTGAAATTTGCAATTGTAATCAGTACTCACCACATCGACTTTGACTGACAATAGGAATGGGGTCCTTCTCCAACCCTTGTGTAACTGACATTGGTAAGGAGGGCATACCATTGTAGTGAATAATTCCCATCTCGATCTGACTTGCAGAAGGCAAGGTAGCATGCAATTTTGTTCAAAGCTTCCCTACCCGCTTTTGTTTTGATGCAGGCAAGTGTTCCCGCCATTATAAACATTTGTACCCATACAAAATACGACTGGCATTAGGCATAGTGGCCTGCCATTTTTATGGAAACTCACCAACTCGGTGTGGCTGACAGTAGGAAAAGTGGCCTGTCATTACAATGGTAACAACATAACTCAGTTTTGACTGCCACAAGGGAAGATGTCTGCCATTAAAATAAAACCTCGTAACTGTAATCTGGCTTGAAGTAGGAAAAGCGGCCTGCCAATTTAACAAAAACTCCCTAAATCGATTGTGACCACGCAGTAGCAAATGGGGCCTGCCATCATTATATAAACTTCCCAAATCGATTGTGAAAAGCAGTAGGCAAGTGAGTCTGCCGTTACCACTACAACTCCGCAACTCACACTTTACATTGGAAACGACGTATGGGGGCCTCCCCATGCTGTTTCTCGGATAACGCTAAGGGACATGTCGTTTGAGAAAGTCTTATTCGCTGCATGTATAGTAATTTACTTCGATATCTGTATACAATGTAGAATGCCGTAGCGAATCACAGGTATATTTGCTAATAATAATAATAATAATAATAATAATAATAATAATAATAATAATAATAATAATAGTAATAATAATAATAATAATAATAATAATAATTGTACCGGTTGGTACACCTATACGACGCACATTTGAATTTTCCGCCTTAAAGTTCTCCTCTACAGTTGAAACTCTGAAGTTTGAAACTGAATTAATTCAACCGTTTATCTGAAGATGTCACTGTGTTAATTTCGAATTGTTTTTGTTTACTAATTATCAAGAAGTGTGGACATTCTCTCACAGATGTCTCTACTAAAAACTATAATCATGCACCCTGGTGCGAAGTGAAGGAACTTTTCTTGAAGATATTTTGTATTCATAAGTTGTTGTCTTTACTAAACTTCGTTCTTTCGTTGGTGGGTTGGCAATATTAATCCTTTCTTTCCGCCTGTTTTGAATTTATCCAATCAGTAATTTTTGTAATTTATTTCCCCCCAATCACAGGTTTCTTCTTCATTTTTGACTTGTAAGTTTTAGCCGACCAATAAACGCATGTGGGTGTGTCTTAATTATTCATGAAAGGTCACGAATCTTCCACGAGGGTATAAAAACTGCTTATTTTCCTGGCTCTCCGCCACTCGTACAACATCTTGCTTAGTGTATGGAAGTATAGCAGGAGGCGGGAAGCTCCTCTTTCATCCGCCAGCAGCTCTTCTACAAGATAATAGCCTTTTAACATCTTTAATTCTTGCTAGCTCAGCAGTGTAGCCCTCTGGGAAGGTCCGAATCCTTTTCATGTAAACCTACCTTTCTAAAAATGTAACTTAGTGCCGGCTTATGTAAAACCTTCTTATTACATTAACTTCAAATCGGGGATAGAGAGTGCTTTACCCTCTCGAGCTCCCTTTCATCTTGAGTTGAGGTGACTACGTTTCCTTAACCGATTTTCTACTCTTTATATCTTAAAATTTTCTTATACGAGTCACCTCCATAGCTTGGGAATAGCCCCTGTGTCAGCGGCCTAGTGCCCCTTAGGTTTTATAAGGTTTCATATAGGACCGTAAGCAACGCTTCCATTCATATTGGTATTTTGGGCCATTTAATTAACCTATTATTTTTCTTTTAAGGCCCTGTAGGCTGGGTACTAGATACCCCTGTTAAATCTTGTACGTTGTGCCTCGATGGCAAGTTACTGTAAAGTTTGGTATTGCCTTTAAGAGGCTTGAAAAATTGAGAGCGGCTCAGCTCTTTCTTGTGTTTGAAAAGTGCCCCTGGGAGGCTTGAGGTTAAACGTTGGTAATTTGTGGTTGTGAGCTGAGGGCTCAGGAATTATAACTTGGGGCTCGAAGCCCAGAATTTGTAAAGACCTCTTAACTTGTGCTTTTGTTTGTAAAGTTAAAATTGTACCTGATTTTTTCATTGTTATTTCACCTAGTGAAAATTTGTTAAATCTTGTTGTTTATTGAAAATATAACCTTTATTTAAATTTTAATTCATCTTTCGGACTTGTAGTTAGACCCATTCCAGCCCACACCTTCCACACCTTCTTTCACCTCTGCTGATCCACCGATCCGCGGTAATAATAATAATAATAATAATAATAATAATAATAATAATCGTATATATGGCTCAGCTACGTGTGCGAAACTCCACAAATGCATGACAATCCGTTTAATACGCGTGCATATGCTGCATAAAAGGATTTCTTACAGCCTTTCAAAAAATTCGATCACATCTGCCGGGTTTGCCCCCTATCTAGGGATCGTATGACCTCAACTACCGTGTCCAGACATTCTAATTTGATGCCATTTGTCTGCTTGCTCGTCAATTTCGACGTTACGTTTTAATATTTCTTACTATCTAGGCTTACTAGATCGTACAGTAAACCAAATCTCTCTTGAGCGTCAATGGCTGAGTTTTGTGAATTTTGTCGGGTAAACACCAAGACTTTTATCCACCCTTCAAAAATCCGACTACCTTTGCCGTGTTTGAATCCACTATCTTGGGATCCGGAGGGTGACACTTAACCACTGATCCAGAGAGAGAGAGAGAGAGAGAGAGAGAGAATGACGTGCATCAATTAAAAGACGTAATCCTTGTTGGTCCGCCTGTGTGTTGTAGTGATTAGTGTGATTAGTTGAAGCCCCCGGAGATCCAGGTTCGATTTCAGGCGCTGCCACAAAATTTGGAAAGTGATACGAGGGCTGGAAGTGGGTCCACTCAGCCTCTGGAAGTCATCTGTGTAGAGGTGGATTCGATTCACGACTTCAGCCATCCTCGAAGTGGTTTTTCATTGTTTCCCCCAGCCATTCTCGAAGTGGTTTTTCGTTGTTTACCACTTCTCCCACAGGTATATTCCGGGATGGTACCTAACTTAAGGCCACGGCCGCTTCCTTCCCTCCTCCTTGCCTGTACCGTCCAATCTTCCCATCCCTCCTCGCTGCCCCCCTGCAGCACAGCAGTTGAGCCCCTCCTTCCCAGTTGTAGCCCCCGACCCAAAGTCTGACGTTCCGGGACTTTGCTCTTGAGGCGGTAGAGGTGAAATCCCTCGCTGAGTCCGAGGAAGAAACCAACCCTGGACGGTAAATAGATTAGGAAAGGAGAAAAAGAAAGAAAGAAAGAAAGAAAGAAAGAAAGAAATACTGCTTGTTGAAATCTACATCGATGTAACTCAATGTACCTTTTATTTATACTTAATATTTTTTTATAAAATGTCCGCATTTTCAGTGAAATATACTGCAGCAACCTCAATACTTGAGTTCACAAATTAGTAACATACGGGAAGGATGCATAATGCTGCTCCAGTTGAGGTTAAATTTGCCGCTGACGGGCTCTCATCCTTAATTGTAAAATATTTCGTTAAAAGGTTTCCTTTTCTGTTCCTCTGACCGCGAGAAATTGTTTGATTGCACTCTTTTCATGTTCTGAGTTTCTTTCTGGTTTTCTGGCTGGGTCAGATGATATTACTTTTTATTGTCATTACTGTAGTCCTTTCAATTACAAAGATAACGCTCCCGACTTTTATAATGCTTGGGGCTTGCTCTTAAATAAATCGAGCCACATGGAAACACAAATAGACACGCACACAAAAGCAGAGCTCCTAGAATTATTCAGATATAATAACCCTATAGGCAGTGCACTCTTTTATTCAAACCCCTAGGGGATCTTAAGTTGGGGGCGTGGGCTGGCCACCATGGTCACCTAGCTGAGTTTGGAGTTACTTTCATATGCTTGTGCTTGGTTCTTCACTACATTATCCAACCTCCATGTGGTGTTAGGTTTACGGAGCATAGGATGCCTTTCATTTTCATGTGCATCATGGCTGTCGGCCGATAACTTAATTTCTGTAAGTATGGAATCTCCTTTCGTTTCATATGTACCAGGTGGTTTCCGAACGCCGTACTTTCTACTTATAAATGCCCCGCGTGCACAAATGATGAATGGGATATCTGCCAACTGATTTTCACAGGGGAACTACTGCCAGCGGGCAGGTTACGTCTGGATATGAAGAGATAAGAATCGGAGTGTCGCTCGCAGCATGTTACACAGCGCTACCGGTCTAATGCACCCCTTGCATTAGTAAACATCGTTTTCGACCGCATAGTTCTAGGCTGGTGTATGGTACAGCCGCACTATATTTGCTGTCTGCATATCGGCAATGGCTAGTGTGTTCAGCAGCGACGAATACACAGACATTATTTTAAACTGGACAACCTTGTCGGACTGCAACAGAAGCTCCAAACAGATGTACGCCTTCTACACACATATTTAGCCGAACAGTATTCGTTTTTGTTCCATGCAATCATCTCTTTTATCGAGTTGAATGTCTACACGTGTCTAAATTAATTATTAGATTTCATTTTCTGTATCTTTGGCGGGTCTACAAACAGTAGCGGTGGTCAGGGGGTGGGGTGGGGAGGGACAGTCGCTCCCACCCCCACTTTGTAGAGTAAACATTACATTTTATTCCAGTTCGGCCAGCTGGAACTAGGAATTATTTTAAAAACTATTTGTGCAAGCCTTGTTGTCTTATATGCTAAATCTTTCCTTTATTTTCTTTATTTAACATAATTATGAGCAGAAATACGCACGAAACGCCGTTTGTCGCGGCTAACCTATTTATATAGCGCTACGGCAAGTAAGGAAGACTTTGCATGTACTGTGAGGAAGCGTAATAGGGGTACATATTTTTTTGCCGAGGTCGTGGCCACTGAGTTATAATTCACCCGCTTGCCGCGCGCAATCTTCAGTCTGGCAGTCTCTTTGTTGTCTGTTGGTTTCTTAGTGTGTATTCAAATACTAAATGAATTTTAATTGCATAATCATGCCACACATCCATGTAATTGTACCGTGAGAGCTAGCCGTGGGGTTATCGGCGCGCAGCCGTAAGCTGCACTTGGGAGATACTGGTTTCGAATCCCACTGTGGCAGCCCTGAAGATGGTTTTCTGTGGTTTCCCACTTTCATACCAGGCAAATGCTGAGGGTCTACCTTAATTAAGGCCACGGCCGCTTCCTTTCCATAAGTTCTGTCTGTGTCGGTGCGACGTAAATTTAATTGTAAGAAAATATATATTTAACTGTAATTTCAACGCGAGAGAATGGCAACTTTACTTCGTTTGTATTATGTTATTTTATATGTAAATGTTATTAATCTGCCCCGTGGATTATTCGTAGTAATAGTTTTTTTGAGATTTTGATTCAATGCTGTATAATAAAATTTTCACCAGGTCTCACAAACATACTACGGGGCAGGTTAAATGCATTTACTTAATAAATAACATAACAGAAAGAAATAATTTAGCCCATTGAAAGGAACGTTGGTATTATCTCACGTTGAAATACAATTACAACTGATTTTTTACAATTGGCTTTACGTCGCACCGACATAGATAGGATTTGTGGCGACGATCAGACAGGAAAGGGCTACGCGTGGAAAGAAGCGACCGTGGCCTTAAATAAGGTACAGCCCCAACACTTGCCTGTTGTGAAAATGGGAAACCACGGAAAACCACCTTCAGGGCTGCTGACAGCGGGATTCGAAACTACTATCTCCCGAGTGCAAGCTCAGAGCTGTGCGCCCGTAACCCTACGGTCACCTCGCCCGGTATAATCAAATAGAAGTACGGCATGATTATGCAATTAAAATCATTTAGTATTTGAATACTCACTAAGAAACTAACAGACACTAATGAGACTGCCGGACTGATGAATGCGCGCGGCAAGTGGGTGAATTATAACTCAGTGGCCACGACCTCGGCAAAAAAAAGTACCCCTGCTACCCTTCCTCACAGTATATGCAAAGTATCTACTACTTGCCGTACAAATTGGTTAGCCGCGACGAACAGCATTTTGTGCGTATTTCCGTCAATAATTATATTAGCAATTAAAGAAAATAAACGAAGAAATTAGCAGATAAGATAAGAAGGTTTGTGCGAACAGCGTTTTGAAATAATTCCTAGTTCCAGCTGGATAAAGTGGAATAAAAATGTAATGTTTACTCCACAAAGTGGGGGGTGCCGACTGTCCCTCCTCGTACCACCCCTTAATTGCCGCTACTGTTTGTAGACACGCCAAAGATGCATGAAAGGAAATCTAATAAATTTATAAACGTGTAGATATTCCACTCGATGGAAGAGTTGCTTGTATGAGACAAAAACTAACACTGTTCGGTGAAGTACGTGTGAAGAAGGCATACGTCCGTTTGGAGCTTTTGTTGCATTCCGACCAGTTTGTCCAGATTAAAATAATATCTGTGTATTCGTCGCTGCTGTTTACACTAGTCATTGCCGATATGCAGACAGCAAATATAGTGCGGCTGTACCATTCACCAGCTAAAACTATGCGGTCGAAAACGATGTTTACTAATGCAAGGGGTGCATTAGACCAGTAGGGCTGAGTAACATGCTGCGAGCGATACACCGTTCCTTATCTCGTCATATTCTGACGTAACCTGCCCGCTGGCAGTAGTTCCCCTGTGAAAATCAGTTGGTGGGCATCCCATTCATCATCTGTGCATGCCGGGCATTTATAAGTTGAAAGTACGGCGTTCGAGAGCCACCTGGTATATATATATATATATCTTACAATTTGCTTTACGCCGCTCCGAAATAGATAGATCATTTGGTGACGATGTGATAGGAAAGGGCTAGGAGTGGGAAGAAAGCGGTCATAGCCTTAATTAAAGTACAGCTCCAGCATTTTTCTGGTGTGAAAATGGGAAACCATGGACAACAATTTTCAGGGCTGCCGTCACGGGGGTTCGAACTCACAATCTCCTGGACACAAGCTCGCAGCTGCGCGGCCCTGACCGCACGGCCAACTCGCCCGGTTCGTACTAAAAGGAGATGCTGACTTGTTTGTAGTTCTCTCCTTAACACAATATTCACCACGACTATATCTCTTCTCTTCAGTCTCTAAACATTTGTGTGTCTACCACAGTGATACAGTATTGGATAGCAGCCGTATTTGAGTAATACACCGAGCAAGTTGGCCATGCGGTTAGGGTTGTAATGTTCTGAGCTTGCGTTCTGGAGATGGTGGGTTCGAATTTCATCGCTGACAGCCCTGAAGATGGTTTTCCATGTTTTCTCATTTTCACGCCAGAAAATGGCTGGGGCTGTACCTTAATTATGTCCACGGTAGCTTCATTGTCAATCCTTGCGTCTCTGAGAACATCCAGTGTGTTAGTGAGACGTTATACCAACCAGAAAAGAAAAAATAATATTTGATGATGTTTAAACATTTTAAGTTCCAACATGTAAAATTGTAACTCCTGTTTTCAGTGAAGTCTTCTCTTAAGCGGCACTTTTCAACTGCATGTGGAGAGAGGTCGAAGCGTTCTAAATCTTCCTTTCTTTCTAGTTTCTTTTCTATTACTTTTACCCTTCAGGGTTGGTTTTTCCCTCGAACTCAGCGAGGGATACCACTTCTACCGCCTCAAGGGCAGTGCCCTGGAGCGTGAGAAATTGGGCCAGGGGTACAACTGGGAAGCAGGACCAGTACCTCAACCAGGCGACTGCTATGTTGAACAGGGGCCTTGTGGAGGGGGATGGGAAGATTATAAAGGATATACAAGGAAGAGGGAAGGAATCGGCCATGGCCTTAACTTATGTACCACTTCGAGGAAGGCTGAGATGGGAATAAACCACCCTTCTCGAACCCCCTCCCACTCAGTTGACCACCGAGCTCGATAGCTGCAGTCGCTTAAGTGCGGCCAGTATCCAGTATTCGGGAGATAGTAGGTTCGAACCCCACTGTCGGCAGCCCTGAAAATGGTTTTCCGTGGTTTCCCATTTTCACACCAGGCAAATGCTGGGGCTGTACCTTAATTAAGGCCACGGCCGCTTCCTTCCCACTCCTAGCCCTTCCCTGTCCCATCGTCGCCATAAGACCTATCTGTGTCGGTGCGACGTAAAGCAACTAGAGAGAGGAGAGAGACTCAGTTGACCTCCCGAGGCTGAGTGGACCCCGTTCCAGCCCTCGTAGTACGTTTCAAATTTCGTGGCACAGGCGGGAAACGAACGCGGGCCACCTGTGGTGGCAGCTAATCACACTAATCACTAAACCACAGAGGCGGGCTGTTCTAAGTCTACCGGGCGAAAGATTCTCAACTCAGTGCTACGTATTTTTTTGCAGGTGACACTCATTTAGATTGTTCGCCGCGTTTTTAAAATCCATCGAAGTAGAAGAGACTGCAGTCGCTTAAGTGCGGCCAGTATCCAGTATTTGGGAGATAGTGGGTTCGAACCCCACTGTCGGCATCCCTGAAGATTGTTTTCCGTGGTTTCCAATTTTCACACCAGAAAAATGCTGGGGCTTTGCCAAGGAGCCTCTCCTTCCCACTCCCAGTCCTTTGTCGTCCCATTGTCGTCGTAAGACCTTTCTGTGTCGATGCGACGTAAAGCAATTTGTAAGAAAATAAAATAATATTACCCTTGAGTATTATGAATTATTATGCCTTCTAATCAAAGTAATAATTCTAGGATCGAATGTGCAATAATAGTAAGGGACATTCACACTAGTTTGAAGAACAAATTGGTGATAACGGAAAAAATTAGGAACTTCAAGGTCTGGTACAAATGTATGTTCTCTACATAAATTTGCACTCAGATATTGTTTGTGATATCTCGGATATGATATTGTGTCTTGATCTCATTAGACTCTCATCATCCTTTGGAGCCGATGACGTAGATGTTAAGCCTCCTTAAACAACAAGCATCATCATCGTCATCATCTCTGTGATGTTACACAACAACGGTAACTTCCATTATATCTCGAGTTGTCTTCCCTAAAGGGTTTTATTTTGGACGTGTTAAAAATTTCCAGTTCAACAACTTCAGTTACAACGAATTTCTTCGACTTTCTTACTGTCTGCTCAACCATTAGTACCCAGATACTGTTTAGCTCCATAGCTAAATGGTTAGTGTGCAGGTATTTGGTCACAGGGGTCCCGGATTAGATTTCCGGCAGGGCCAGGAATTTTAACCGTAATTGGTTAATTTCGCTGGCACGGGGACTGGGTCTAAGTGTCGTTTTCTCCAGCATTTCATTCTCATCAAGACGCGCGGGTGGCATACTGGCGTCAAATCAAAGACCTGCATCTGGCGAGCCGAACTTATCGTCGGACATTCCGGGCTCTGAAAGGCATACGCCATTTCACTTTCTTTTCACACAGATTCTGTAAGTGTAGTATTACTACACTTTTCCACATACGCATATTTTTCTGTCTGCTGCCTTTAACAAATATGGAAAAGTGCAGTTCTTGAAGATCAGTGTAAGAGATGGTAACTGGTAGAACATTGTATCCATACGTGGTTACACTACTTCTATACTAAAACGATATTCCTTGACTTGGGACGTAAAGACTTATCCTTATTATTATTATTATTACTATTATTATTATTATTATTATTATTATTATTATTATTATATTCCTTGACTACTATTTTGACACTGGATCAGTTTGATGCATGATTGCTGTGATATACGCTCCAACATTACTTCATTGATATGCTGTTTTCCCCCTTAAAAATTGAGATAATGACTGTGATTCATATCAACAATTGTCAAATGTGAAGAAATATATCTTGGAGGACAGAAGTTTGTATGCCACAAAGGTGTTTACTCCAGAGAGTCTCAGGAACACCTTCACGGCATGCTGATATCAAATGGTATCAGTGGGCACTGATGGTTTGGCGGTAAATTCATTTCCTCGTTGGTACACTATCAACACTTTGGAAATGGTCATAATCATCAATTAATTGCTTCCCCGGACACAAAATACTTGATATTTAATGTCCAGTGTCAAATTGCGATTACAAAGTGGTGTTTTGTATAACGGGCTGAGTGGTTCAGATGGTGGAATGCTGGCCTTCTGAGACCACGTTGGTGGGTTCATTCCCTGCCCAGTCCGCTGGTTTTCGAAAGTGCTTAAGGACGTCTTCCTCCTATCGGTAGATTAACTCGCACGTAAGAGAACTCCTGCGGGACAAACTCCGGAAACTGGGAGTCTGTAAAAGCTATAAAAGTAATTAACGGAACTCACAAATTATTACTATTATTTCATTTTAAACCATTTTACCAATCATCTGGGGTCAGCAGTAATATGGATTAAGCCAGTTTTACGGCCGGATGACCTTCTTGACGCCAAACCTATGAGGAGTGGTGTATTTTGTATTGTATGTTTCTGTGGTGTTAAGTAGTGTGATGTGATGAAGATGTGTATTGGATCACAAGCAGCAGTTCCGCAGCCAGATAAATTAACTATATGCAGTTAAAAACCTTAAAATCCTCCAGCCGGCCCGTAATCGAACCCGGGGTCCTGCGAAGCGAAGACCAGTACGCTGATCATTCGGCGAAGGTGCTGTATATTATTATTATTATTATTATTATTATTATTATTATTATTATTATTATTATTATTATTATTATTATTATCATAATTGGTCGGTAAAATCTCTCATCTCTCATCTTCGTGGAACGCAAAGTTTTTTCTCTGTCTATTTCACACGTTAAAAGCCGAGAATGTATCGTGTCCATTTATCACTCTAAGCAATGTCCGACTCGTTGGCTGAATGTTCAGCGTACTGGCCTTGGGTTCAGAGGGTCGCGGGTTCAATTCCCGGCCGGGTCGGTGATTTTAACCTTAATTGGTTAAATCCAATGGCTTGGGGGCTGGGTGTGTGTATGGCGTATTCAACATTAGAAATCACCCTATGTAGGGCGTTCATCTTCACAGACAATCAGGTCGCTAATAGGTCGTCTACGAGAAAAAGACCTGCACCAGGTCTCTCCGGAGGCTATACGCCATTATTACTCTAAGCAATAACGTTGTATATCTTTAATGGCTGAAATGTACGTAACATTTCTAACTGATATGTTCAGGGTGACTTCGAAGTTAATTTCAATGTTGTGTTTTCATTAAAAGGCGGCGCCACTGGAGCATACTAGAGACAGCGCTTCTAGTAGCAAAACGGAACATTATTAGTTAATTTGTTCACCAAGTTTCTTTCCCATGTTGACACGAAATCCGTGGAATGCTGTGGATTTACCCTTTTAATGTTGAAATCATTTCTCAGCAAAAAAAGAACGCGTCCTCATACTACGGAAAAAGATAAATTAATCAATTTTCTCAATTGTGCAGAAAATTGAAGGGATATAGCGCCAGAAAATTTTAAAAGGATTCAGATTGTTAGTCTTGGATATCTGTATCAAAGTAAAAAGAAACTGAAAATATCTTCCGGCCTAATTGCAGTTCCGATAAAACAGCCTAAAGCCGCTTGTTTCTTTACTCGATAGCTGCAGTCGCTTAAGTGCGGCCAGTATTCAATAATCGGGAGATAGTGGGTTCGAGCCCCACTGTCGGCAGCCCTGAAGATGGTTTTCCGCGTTTTCCGATTTTCACACCAGGAAAATGCCGGGGCTGTACCTTAATTAAGGCCACGGCCGCTTCCTTCCAATTCCTAGACTTATCCTATCCCATCGTCGACATAAAACCTATCTGTGTCGGTGTGACGTCAAGCAAATAGAAAAAAAAATCTTTACTCATTTTCTTTTTGTTTCATATACTAGCCAAATTAACTTATTTACATAATTCTTTCTGTAATGTGTTCCTTGGCTCAATACCCTCAGGAGTTTATTGATTTTTGTATAATGTCCATACCGAATATAATTACAAGGGGCTAGGTGAAACTCTGCATTGACTCACATTAGCGCTCGTAGCGGTGTTTAAGTGAAACTGCATTGACTCACATCACCGTTCGTACTGATGCTTAAGTGAAACAATGCATTGACTCACATCACCGCTCGTACTGATGCTTAAGTGAAACAATGCATTAACTCACATCACCGTTCGTACTGATGCTTAAGTGAAACAATGCATTGACTCACATCACCGCTCGTACTGATGCTTAAGTGAAACAATGCATTAACTCACATCACCGTTCGTACTGATGCTTAAGTGAAACAATGCATTGACTCACATCACCGCTCGTACTGATGCTTAAGTGAAACAATGCATTAACTCACATCACCGTTCGTACTGATGCTTAAGTGAAACAATGCATTGACTCACATCACCGCTCGTACTGATGCTTAAGTGAAACAATGCATTAACTCACATCACCGTTCGTACTGATGCTTAAGTGAAACAATGCATTGACTCACATCACCGCTCGTACTGATGCTTAAGTGAAACAATGCATTAACTCACATCACCGTTCGTACTGATGCTTGAGTGAAACAATGCATTGACTCACATCACCGCTCGTACTGATGCTTAAATGAAACAATGCATTAACTCACATCACCGTTCGTACTGATGCTTAAGTGAAACACTGCATTGACTCACATCACCGTGCGTACTGATACTTAAGTGAAACAATGCATTGACTCATATTAGCGCTCATAGTAGTAGAGAAAGGCAAGCTGCTGATCTAATCGACCGGATAACGATGATTAAGGAAAGGATTGTAATTTATATGAATAAATTAAGAATATATTCTGATACTTTATTTTATTTTATTTACCTAAAATACGTTGGTCATATCCGTAGGATGTTTTCAACTTAGAATTGCTTTCCCGAAAGGCTAGAACTGTGGATATTTGAAGGTGCAGCGACTTGGCACGAAATTGGCTTTTGCAATTTTTCTATGTGTTAAATGCTGTCAACACTGAACCACACGGCACACCACACTGACCAGATGAAACTTCAATCAAGATGTTTTGCGCCATCTAATTAGCAGCCCAAATATTATGTGACCAGGCGAGTTGGCCGTACGGTCAGGGGCAAGTGGCTGTGAGCTTGCATCCGGGAGATAGTGGATTGGAATCCCACTGTCGGCAGCCCTGAAGATGGTGTTACGTGGTTTCCCATTTTCACACCAGGCAAATACAGGGGCTGTACCTTAATTAAGACTAAGGTCGCTTCCTTCCAACTCCTAGGCCTTTCCTATCCCATCGTCGCAATAAGACCTGTCTGTGTCGGTGCGACGTAAAGCAGCTAGCAAATAGAAAATATTATGTGAGCAATGGATTTCAATTCATTTTGCATCTGATAATACAGTTGTTGGAGAAAACGTTGCCTAATTTGAGACCGCGCTTGTCACACTCTGCAGTTTGATACGATGTTTCCTTAACAGAATTGTATCGATTATGGAAACATATAAGGAATTCCATTTACAGTTACTAATACTTTTCTATAATTTATAGGTTCTACGTAGGAAAGCATTCAATTACATTTCTTTTTCTGTTATTACCCAAGCTTCCCGGTGCCATGAAAATTTCCTATGCACTGAAAGTATTGCAGGTGATAAAGTAGGTGCTGCATTAACAGATCTGCTCCCTTCCACACCCCACACGGGAGAACGGCTCAACGCGCTGCTCTAATTAAGCTCAAGGAAACATTTCATTGCTGGTGGAGATTCCTCCTCATCCTCATTTAAGGTAATGAGTCTAATAGGACGCCGCTATAACATCTACACAGAAGTGCGAGAAGCTGCTCCGTTACTGGTTCATGCGTCCATGAACGTACGATTTGTTGGCAATTTTTACTATTTTCGGTACCTCTCTTATTTGTCTGAATTTATGTTATATGTTGTTCTTACCTTAATTGTTTCGGTCTGGTTACTTTTCGTTAATTTATTATAAGTTCCCTTCGACGTGCAATCATGTCACAGATTATACGAACACTGCTTGCCTATTTTCTTTCCCTTCTTCGCTGCCTTACGTCATTCTTTCTTGCTTGTTGATTGGTTGCATCACCTTGACATGACTGTTTGCGTCATCGGCAACTTTATTTCTAATTGGTACCGAAAGTGTATTCTTCCGCGCTTTTCTGTTTTTTCATTGGTCATTACTGTTATTTGTTTTCAGCCTTTGTTATATTAATTAATTGGACATTTTTAATATATTCTTTCTGGACTCCATTTCCCTCAATATTTTGTATTTTTTGTTAAGATCTTCATGTACTGGTTTGTAATTGTTTCCGTTAGTCTTACAGCACTATATTGTGTTTTATCTGGAAACTTTTACAGCGCTATTTAAGGGATACCACAATCCAGTTCTACAGGAATGCAGCCCTGACTCTCAGCAAGATTTCACCGTAATCGCTGCTCCACGGCAGTCTGAATGGTCTCTTTTCGTCCAGGCTGAACTTCGCCTCACGCACTGAAGCCGGCAGCTTGTTGACATGTGTCTCACTTCACCTTGCTAAAGGCCGTTGGCTTGCTAATTCGATCTTCGGCATGTCAAGACGAGCGCTATTTCTGCACTACTGAAGCTGGCATGAGCGGCGCTTTTAATTTTCTATGGAATTATAGCTATCATAGCCTGGACTTTGTATTTTGCACGAAGCTGTGACCCAAACTAATGAATTTTATACCACGTTTTGGCCAGCCTTATCTAATGCAGCTGGTTTGCCCTTCAAGATTTCCAATAGCACTGCGGTGCGGGACTCTTCAATTGCTGGTCTCATATTTGGAAACCATTTATTTTAATTATTACTTCCTGGTGGATAATTTGGTGTGTAAAATCTTGCTTAAATTTAGAATCTTTGTTAATTTATTGGTCTTGGGAACCACGTTTTCACAATTTTTGATAGCTTTAATATCTAGTCATGACTATTTACGTTAATATCGGTCTAGCTTGGACTAGCCTTCAAACGTAATATATATAATTATTTCAGATACTCTGAATTTTCTTCCGATTTCACAAGACAGCAGTCTTAATTATATTTATTATCTTGTACACATCCGGTGGCCCTTTTTCGGCTCATGCTAATGTTCAAAATCATTCGAATTATTTATTGTTTTTTTAGATCCTAATAAATGTTGTAACTGCTGATCTCTCTATTTCTCATTTCCCGAGAAACTTGAAAACCCTCTTCGGCCGTTCCTTGTTTTGTCCATTTACAATGGTTTCAGATCAAAAGTCAACAAAGTCTTTAAGGAAGGCGTGAATTTCGAGAAGAGAAAAAATAACTACCAATAACGTTGTCGTTTATTTCATTGTCTCATTACTGTTCTAGTCCTCCTTTTCATGCTTTAGCACAATTTGTGAAATAATAACATGTTAGAAGTTAAAATTTCCTCTGATAAAACTATGCCCCATTCACCTCATTAGTTATTTATTCTTCCGATTAATAATAATTAAAAATAAAGTTCGTTTCAGATTCACAGGTCTCTCATCCAAGGATTTGTAAGTAATTTTTGTTATAAATGTAGTGTATAGATAAATGCCTTTTCTTTAGTAATCTGCCTGAAATTATAAGAGATCACATGTATCGAGATTAATAACACAAGTCTATAAATCAATCATTATTTTCTTCTTCTTCTCCTTCATGATCATGATAATCATCACTGAATTACAAGGGGTGGATATCTGATATGATGTTTACTATTTCCAGTGCAGTTTTTCATGCTGATTTCAAACTGAAAACCGTTTTGCTCTATCACGTCAAATTTGTAAATGGTGACAAAGTTTTATTTTTTATAGAACAGCGTTAATTGAGAATTGTTTTCATAGTTTTTAACTATATTTCATGCAAAGCCGAATATTTTCATTTGCTTTTTCCTTATCGTCAGTGACATTCGACGTTATGGGGTCCAATGTTTGCATAAACTCGCCAGATCTTTTTTCCTTCATGTGCGGTTATGTGCAGTTGCACTAATCTTAGCTAAATCCACGTTCTTTGTACTCCATGTAGCAATCAATGAACTAGTGAATCTTCTGTCTGCCAGTCGGTTTCCTTGATACATTGTTCAACATATGTTAATTGTTGATGTCGAATATCTCAAAAACAGTGGGTGGTAGAGACAAATATTTTGCATATTTTGAATCAATATGTTTCAGTTGTCTTAGAACATGTATTGGATACCAAGGTATCCACTGAAAGGCATTTTTGTTGATCAATGTAATAATTACTAAAAATTATTTTCCTTCTTTCCAGATTCACGGGTCTCTCGTCCAAGAATTTGTAAGTAATTTTAGTTATAAACGTAGTATATTGAAAAATGTTTTCTTTCCTTATGTAATCTATATCTAAGATTAATACCAAAAGTGAATAAATCCACCACATTCATAATATTATCGTCACCATCATCATCAATAAATAATCACTGATCTGTATTTAGGTCTGTAACTTAGGTGGCAGATGCATTACCAGTTGTATAGCTAGTTTTTAGGTAATTGAATTCAAAGAAGTTCGAAATTTTGTATCGAATATCTACATGGGCAATTTATTCAATCCTTAGTTCTTCTTATAAACGAATATTTGCCCAAATTTACTTTCAATCTTCCCTCCTTTTAAGAGCTCCATTTAAGGATATTCGTTTACTAGTGTCATAGCATGCCAACTCTCTACTGACATCTCGGAACATACTGCTTATTCGAGCATCTCGTCTCTTTACTTCCAGGTCTTCCCCACCCAAAGTATACAACATCACGTAACTTATTCTTTTCTCGGAAATCACCCAGAATAAATCGTGTTGCTTTCCTTTGGACCTTTTCAAGTTCTTGAATCAAGCAATCTAAGTGAGGGTCCAATAGACTAGCATCATACTCTAATTGGGGTCTTATCAGTGACGTATACGCCTTACTATAGTCCCCTAAATTCCTTGATTGATAACCACATGAAGAGATCTGTAACCTTTATTCACAACCTCGTTAATGTAATTAGCTCTATGAAGATATTTCCTTGTAATATCACCTAGGTACTTACAGTGACTTCCACGAAGTACTTTCGCTCCATCAAGATAGTCATTAAAACTAAAGGACATTTTCTCTTCGTTAGGCTTACTACCTGACTTTTCGCTCCATTTAGCTACAGACAATTGTCTGTTGTCCTACGCACAACTTTCTCGATGTGTTATTGCAGACTTTCATGATACTGCTTTACGACACGTTTAAAAAGAGAGTGAGTTTTTGGCTCAGGAAATATATTTTCCATGTAAGGAGAAAAACGTGTTTTCCTCAGTAAGAAATTATATTGGTGAACTGTTATTTTTTGAGTCATAAATCCTTTCCATCACCACTACATCCAACATCTGGATGAAGATGAGGTTTGTAGATTTTAAGTGACCTAACATCTAGGTTATCGGCTTCTATATCACAAACCTATTCCAATCTGTTTGTCATATTCATGCCTTGCTCTGCTCCTCACACCCATACACTTCCCTCAAAAACTACGTGAACACGGCCTCTGTCTCAAGATGTGCCTCATCAGTCTGTCTCTTTTTCTGATCGAATTTCGCCGAAGCAATCTCTGTCTCCAATTCGATTCAGTATTTATTTATGTGTGATACGATCTTCCCATCTCGCCTTCAGCATTCATCTGTAACATGATATTTCAAAACTTTCATTTTCTTTCTTTCTGTGATAGCTGCTTTTTCTATGTTTCACATCCATGTAATACCATGATCCACACAGGTTTCTGGGAGAAATCATGCAAATATTCATATCTGTGTTTGAAGTGAGTACATTTATGTTCTTAAGGAAAGCTTTCCGGTTTTCACTTGTCTACAGTTTATACCCTCTTTGCTCCTGCTACCATTCAATTTATGTAAGAAATATTCATAGTTCAAAGTGACGAAATTAATAGCAATAACTCATAAATATATTACATGTAAAGACAGACAAGGTAGATTTATTATTTGCTTTACGTCGCACCGAAACAAATAGGTCTTATTGCCACGATGGGATGGGAAAGGCCTAGGAGAGGGAAGAAATCGGCCGTGCCCTTATTAAGGTACAACCCCAGCATTTGACTGGTGTGAAAATGGGAAACCACGGAAAACCATTTTCAGGGCTGCCGACAGAGGGATTCAAACCCATTGTCTCCCGAATACAGGATACTGGCCGAATTTAATCGACTGCAGCTATCGAGCTCGGTAAGTACGGATTATTATTGACTGTAGTGTTTTCGCAATACGATGGGATAGCGGAATAACTTTATGGAGCAGACTTAGCTTATTTGCACTCTGCAAGAATCATAAATGTAGTATTTCTGATTTAGAAGAGCTCCTCATGTAAGATAAGATTAATTTTCTTTTGCTCTTTCAGTATTATATATTTGCTATTATAGTACTATTATTACTACTAGTGCGTGGCTACTGGTAGCCGGATGCAGTTCTTGTAAGCCAGGCCCTCTGGGGAAAATGGGTGACTACCGCCGTGTACAGGAAACCACCAGTTCCTGCGAAGGCGAGCAACGTTTTGTGTAGTGTCTGAGTTACTTGGATACCGGAATAGCACAGGGACCTAGTTGCGGACCAAGGGAATTAACTGCTCATGATCTGGCCGGGGACTGGTGTCGGTATTTCTAGCCCAGAAGGCTAAGACGCCGACGAATCAACCATAAGACCTTAAGGTAAGTTTAAGTATCATTATGATACTTTGTTTTGAGAGACCTCGAAGTCTATTCATAGATTGGTTATAATTATCAATTTTCAAATTCAAAATTCTGTATTGTTCACTTACGAACGTAGTAGTAGTAGTACTAGTAGTAGTTCTTCCATAAAAATTCTTTCAGCCACTAGAAAGAAAAAAACAGTGCATACACTGTATATTAAGTCAATGAACATTTCACAATGACCAGAGTCATTAGTGTATGAACTCCAATTATCTGGAACGTGTTTAACTAATTAGATTTTTTCTTTCAAAAAATATTTTATAATCCTTGAATGCAATATCTTTAATCACTGTAAAGACATAAGAAGAATCCAACTGAACTGATTACGTGGCATAGATAAAGGGGTTGTACCAAAAGTATGAATTGAGCCCTACAAAATACGACGAATTTGAAAGAGTTTACAATCGCACAATCATGTTACAATACATTCTCCTTTGAACAATAATAATCTCCAATATTTCACCAAAATTTTGCTGAGCTACACTTTTCTAGTCTTCTAAGTGGTACGCCGTACCATGAAGGGGTAATAAAAATGAATATTAGTCTCACTACGATCCACGGATCCAAGTAAGTGGATACTGTTAGAAAGCAATGCAAAATATAGGGAAAGACCTCGCTGTGCGCACCTTATCGACAGTGAAACTGAATATGTGGGAAAACAGTAAGTGGTAATTTAAGTCAATTCTATGGACACTTGTTGGGGATGGACACCAATAGTCTTAACGAAGAGAATAATTGAATTCTTGAGTAATAGACAGACAGAGCTGGAATGGTTTCAAGAATTGAAGTTGGAATTGACGAAGTTGGGAGTTCCAGAAGATTACGTCACAGACAGCGATTTAAGCAACTCGCCAAAAAGTTCCGTGGTTTCCAGAAGACTGGGGAAACACTAGTGAGAAAATGAAGATCCTATACAAAAGAAGGAAATAGGGGACTGAAAAGACTGGCAGAGAGTGAAGGCCGAGAAGGCTAGCAATATCGCAAAGTTTGCCAAACGTTGGCCACAGATGGCCGAAAGGGAGCAAAATAGAAACCTCAGCTACCATATGAAGACATTTTAATTTGTGGCCACATACGCTGTCTGCATTCCATCATACTCTATTAGGACACAGTACTGGTTCTCTTTGCAGGGTGAACACCAAATGTGTTATCAGATTTTTACATGCCGCCATCGTACTTGGTGACGAATGGACTTATGTACACCCAACTACCTCTATCGGGTTTGAGTCCGCGATCTCGAGGCCAGGAGCGAACACACTTGCCCCTGTCCACATAGGGAGCTACCTTTCAGGTTATTTAATATCAAACTTTAGATGTAGATGCGAAGCGATTGTCATAGCATCGTCAGATTTTGGCAATGTATCGAGCGGTACAGTTTGACTTGTAGTGCAGTGTGATCGGATGGACACAATACGTGAGAAAATAGTACGGATACATTTCATACACGAGTTTAATCCCCCGTTGGTCGAGGAGTGAGCACGGCGCTTACGCCCAAATGAATTTTGCTGTAAAAGGACGAAAGCCGCAGGTAGTGACGTGTAACTATGTATAACTGTTCGTTGGTATATATGGAGTGAGGGGGATCAGTCACTACCTAACTGAATCGTCTTCGGTAACTTCAGTGCCATTGAACTGTACACTACTACGTGCCAATGAGCGAAGCGCTCAATCTAGACCCTCCGTGTTATATATTTTTACTGATTTTGTTTGATTCTCGATTTCCGTATTTTCCATTTTTATGTTTATTTTATTTTACATTATGAGTGATGTATATAAAATGGCATATTGGCTTGAAAAGGAACCGGACCATGAACAGAATATGCTTCAGGACTGTAACAGTACTTCTGATAATTATCCAAGATAGTTGAGGTTGAAAATAGTGACCACAATAAGAACAATATGCTGAAGGAGATGAAGAGAAAGGAATAGCCGTTGGTTTTGGGCCTTATTTCACTGACCATGATAAGACAACACAGCGGATAATCCACATAACAAATCTCTCCAGACGCAGACAAATGCATAGCATCGTAATTCACCTTCCAGGAGTGACAGGGACAATTACCGAAGTATGCAACCTCTTCTTCCCAGTGTCGATATTTGAAGAAATAACCTACTCTGAGAATGTACGGATGAGAAAATTAACGTGAAGTGCATGCGTATATCAGACATGGTTGATACAATCTAGAATAGAAGAAATTAAAGCCCTTATTGGGTTGCTTTATCTAGCTGGAGTGATGAAATCTTCCCACGTAAGCCTGTCATATTTTTGGGCAAATAACGCAACTGACATGAAATATTTCATTTGGTTATGAGCTATAAATGATTTTATTTATTGTTTAGTGCCCTTCTCGTTGAGAATATTTTCTTTACATTGGTGGAATCAATTCACAAATCATTATGAACTGTACTACTGGAGAAAAAGCATTCAAGAAGAAAATTTCTGAAAAATTTAGGTCTAGATGTTATAAAGACAAAAGGGCCTCATAGAATGATCTAAAAAGCGATCTACCGGGCGAGTTGGCCGTGCGGTTAGGGGCGCGCAGCTGTGAGCTTAAATCCGGAAAATAGTAGTTTCGAGCCCCACTGTCGGCAGCCCTCAGCATGGTTTTCCGTGGTTTTCCATTTTTACACCAGGCAAATACTGAGGATTTACCTTAATTAAGGCCACGGACGCTTCCTTCCCTCACCTAGGCCTTTCCTATCCCATCGTCACCATAAGACCTGTGTCGGTGCGACGTTAAACAAATTGTAAAGAAAGCGATCTTCGGCTTAAAAATAGAACAGTAAAATATGAACCTCCCCAAAAAATAACAAAGTAAAAATAGTCTACAAAAGTTAAGGAAATCTCACCAAGAACGATAGGTGAGCACCACGCTCACCCTCGACCATCCGCGTTCGTCTGTTAGGCTCGACCAACAGCTGGTTAAACTTAGAAACAACGCAATGGACTTCGCCAGAATCATTAACAGTGCATATGAATCTGACGCAACGAACGAACAGACAATACAACGATTGTTCAAAAATTTAAATCCAGCAATATGGCACTATGGGATTGCTAGAATGTGACTCATTGAGGGACATAGCACTGAAATTAGGCGTACACTTTTTACAAGGTATCCGTCTCTTGCAAGCATTTAAAGTAGTTTTCAATCGTGATAAGTGAGCTCCCCATATACGTCCTGTAAATAACGTAAAGCAGGCCCTGAAATTTTGCTCCTGTCTCCTCTCCGAGACAGAAATGTTTCACTTCTTGTACAGGTAAGTGACGTGTAGCATAAAGAGGACATTAAATTATGATACTCGTCACCGATATGTGAATTGCCTAGATGTGCGTAAGTAGTCAAAGCAAGTGCTTGAACAAAACCCTCATCCGAACAAAGATATGTTGACTTTTTGGTGATGTACAGTGGGTATCATTATAATTTTTGAGAAAACGTGTTATTCGCTATTCCTTCTTCGAGTGTGGTTGGATCATTATTACTCGAAAGTACTGCAACACCTGGAAGAACTCTTTAAGAACTGCACTTTAAGTAATGCAGACTGTTTAATGGAGACATTCATGACCGCGTATATAAAAAAATAAGAGACTTAAAACTACACATTCGACACTGTTAGAGTCTTCCTCATCCATCATGTTGTTTCCTTCCTAATCTCATAATAAAAGTGGAGGGATGTGGGATGTCCTCTCAGTACAAACGAGGGACCTCTGTACGGTAGAATGGGATGAAAATTGATGCTTGAAATTATTCCCACTTCACCTGTCAATAACGTCCCTGCATAGATGAACCCGATGTCGACCATGAAGCATCCTGGCAAAGTGTCCTGACAGTGAATAACAAAATAGCTGCTCCCGAATGTCACTCAGTTAAATGTTCACTTCGTCTATTTTCACTACAGTCATTCATTTTGACACTGCCAGGTTCCTTTCCTAAAGTTTTCTGCAACTGGTCCTGCGAATGGGCATGTGGTGCAAGAGAAGGTGGTATAGGCGAGCCTTATGATCACACCCAAGATGCTTGTGGATGGTCCTGTTCACAGTGGAAGGAGAAATGTTTACCCTTCTGGTCGTATCACGTCGGCTTGGTGGATTTTTCTAACACACCATTCGCTGCATAACTTAAAGAGCGGCAGGAGACAGTTTCACAGGTGTCCACTAACTTTTATGACAGAATGTTCACGACCAGCTCGCTGTCGTATGCATAAGACGAGGGTCTTTACTGTGCACAATAATTTTCCCAGCGGTCAAACTATTACTCCTACACTGTTTCACTATTCGGTCATACCGTAAACGTGCATGGACAAGGACCATTTTCCTGCTACATGCACGGCTCTGCGGTACTATCTGCAGTAGATGAGACACGAGAATAATTTTGAAAGCCTGAAATATCACTCCATCTCTATCTCACAGTAGGCAGGGGCGTCGCAAAATCGTTCGGATAAATCCCCGAACAAAATTCTTTCACATAGGAATATATTGAATACACCAGACTTCAGACATTGCTCTTCACTTTCCTAGCCCTACACTTAGAACAAAACGGGAGGTACTCTCATCGATTCCTGCCATGAAATGAATTTCTAATTGTTAATTTGGATTGGAGAAATGACTGGTAAGCACAGTGAGACGGACAGAAGAAAATGCTGCCTTCTGTGGCGATAGAAGGGCGTAGAAAATATCACTGAAATTTATTATGTCAAGCTCATGAAAGTGATGGTGCGGGACATAACGAGATAGCCGAAGTCCTGGGGCTACATGGAGGCACGGGGGAGGGAGAAGGATTCGCAGGGTCTAGAGTGTCACCTGTAAAGTTTAGGAGAAGCCAGGCTGGCAGCTATTACTTGTTTTCTTTCTCCACGTTTTCGTTACTCAGCAACGCTATTGCTGACAAAACTGTTCAAAAAGAAACCCATCTCTCTCTTATCCCTCCACCCAGCAATGTCACAGAACCTTACATACCCTCGGCGTTTGACATTTTGTAATGAACTTAGTTCTCCGTCGTTGTTTGGAATGTGTAACATACACAAGGTTGGTTCATTAAAGGTAAGTGTAGCCTCTGGGTGCGGTTCATCCCATAGCTGCGATTTGAACTACAACTTTGGCATAACATAACAATAACACGCCCAATGTTCAGCCAACATCATTGCGTACTTAGCTCCGAATTGAAAATTGTAATATGAAATAGTCAGTCAGCAGTTAAATATGTTTTCTTTAGACAGGGTGCTATCAGTATGTTTTCTGGCATGTAAAATAAGTTATTTCAGATCAAACCAAATTTTGTAGTTCCCCACATCTCTGAAAAAATATTGTGTCAGATTTTGCCGTGTAGAAACTGTCTTAGAGAATGTATTTAAAATATTTGAAATGATCTCTTGTCCGTTTCAAACTTTGTCAGTAAACATTCAGGTTGTTTTGCTTTTATTACAAGACCCATCGCGTAAACGTTGGAAAGATCTTAAATGTATATCATTTACCGTGCCTGAATAATAATTCAATTATGTGTTGTAGTGTGAAACTGCTCAGGGGTGTTTTGTACAGACAACTAAAAACGAGTCTGCTCCTCGAAGTTAAACAAACAACATAGAATCTTCACACGAAGGGGCAAATATAATTTTACAATCATGATATCATTGGATGCTGTTTTAATGAATTTATTCTTGCAAAAATGCAGAGTTAAAATTTTGTGCCAAGAACACTAAAACGAACAGCTCCCTTTTGTTAATAAGCGGTAGAGTGTAAAACTTCGCATCGAAAACCGAGGGTAGTTGGAATTTGAAGGATGTAAAACGTCTCAGAAATTCCATACCTTGGTTCAGTAATATCTTGTTTAGATAGCTGTGCTCCTGAGATTAAGAGATGAACAGCTATGGCCAGAAATGTAATGACGAATTTGTCCCATTTAGGATCTATCTCGTTACCACTGAAAATGGGAGGAGTATCTAGTCTGGTATTTTCAGTTTTCCTCTATGAAGCAGAGACGTGGACTCTTCGTGTCACAGCCCTGAAAAAACTATTCTTTTGAAATGTGGTGCTGGCGAAGAATATGACGTATGCCTTGGAGAGTATTTTGCACCAATGGTTCCATTAAAAAACAGCTCAACCTCAGAATCAGATTATCATAAATATGTAAACAAAGAGTTTTACAATTCTTGGGACACGCAATGCAATGTAAGAATGACAGCATAGAAAAACTGATTATTTTTGGAAATTGGATGGAAGATCATGGACGACTTGCATTCGATGGTCGAGAATTATCAAGAATATAACTGGTGCGGCGCATCTGGCAGAGGACTGCAAGAGACGGAGACAACTGACCAGTAGCCTCCTCGAATATCGCGATCCTCAGAATTGAGGGAATGATAAGAGAGAAAAAACAAGGTCCATTGAAAACTAAGTGTAGTATGATATCGTGTGTGAAAGATGTCTGATGACCTAATTTATGTTTACATTTAAAATATCCCGCAACTCAGCATCAGGTGGCCCAGTAAAATTCCGAATACTCGGCCATCTGATTGAGTAAAACAAGATGTTGTAACTTATTCTATACGGCGTCAAAAGAAAATGTCTGCACATCAGGCACAATACATCCTTTGGTCGTTTTCCACTTCTCCTCCAGGCAAATGTCGGGATGGTACCTAACTTAAGGCCTCCTCTTTCCCTCTCCCTTGGCTATCCTTTCCAGTCTTCCCATCCTCCAGCTAGGCCCCTGTTCAGCATAGCAGGTGAGGCCGCCTGGAAGATGTACTGGTCATCCTCCCCAGTTGTATCCTCCAACCCTATGTCTCACGCTCCAGGACACTGCCCTTGAGGCGGTAGAGGTGAGATCCCTCGCTGAGTCCGAGGGAAAACCAACCCTGGAGGGTAAACAGATGAAGAAAGCCAGAAAGAAAGAAAGAAAGAAAGAAAGAAAGAAAGAAAGAAGAATGAGCAGGTTGATAAGTACAAAATCCTTCACCCAAATTTTCAGTTTCGGACAGCATTTTGTGAAAGGGAATTTTTTTAAAAACAGGAAATTGAGAATACGACATAAATGTGGCAAATAAGATTGCGAAAATAAAGGTTCAACAAGCATGTAAAGCGGAATGTTTGAAGTGGAAAGATGCTTTAAATCATTTTATGAACAGATGAGCATAATACTAATTTACCCGACTGCTTGGCTAAATGGTCCGTGTTGATGTCTTCTCTTTGGAGGGTCCCGAGTTCGATTCAAGGCCGGATCGGGCTTTTAATCAGGTCGGATGAATTTTTCTGGTTCGCGAACTGGGTGTTTGTGCTTGTTCCAACACTTTTCTCTTCTCACACTACTAACCACCACAGAAACACGAAATAGTGATTACATCCCCCACGTAGGGTTGGCGTCGGGAAGGGCATCTGGCCGTAAAACAGGGCCAAAACTAAATGTGTGCCACAGTTCACACTCCCGATGCCACAGGTGTGGGAAAAGAGGTAGAAGAACATAATACTAATTTAGGACATCCCAAATAATTATGGTTTCCCCTCTAGTCTTCATAAAACGTCATGGAAATTTCGAAGAAGGATCTTTTATAATCGTGATTTAACAAAGAACACTCTTCAGCGGGATTGTGGTTACTTAGTCGCTCTTAACTGTGATCTACCTGGACATGGTGTCCTGGAAAGCCTCACAATGTACGTTGTTCAATACTGAGTGTGTTAGAGAGAAACAAATACTATAGACATTCTGGAGTAAAAGGCTCTATAAAGGCAGCAGCAGGTGCTAATCCCTAGCCGCCACCAATAAGGAATTTTCTCCAGAGGCTGGAGAGAGGGACCAGCACGCAATTACTGACCCCCAGTGCTTGTCCCGTATATAACAGCTATTTGCTGACCTACAGGTAATATTCTCTGGAGTAAAGTCGTTTCTGACGAAAAATGGAGACCGCATACCACTAGCATCATTGCTCCTTACAGAATATTTTGATACTTCTTTTTTCCTTTTTTAATCCATTTATCCTCCAGGGTTGGTTTTTCCCTCGGACTCAGCAAAGGATCCCAACTCTACTGCCTGAATGGCAGTGTCCTGGAGTGTGAGACATTGGTTCAGGGAAATAAAACTGGAGAGGAGAACGAGTATCTCGCCCAGACAGCCTCACCTGTTATGCTGGGAAGATTGGAAGGGATAGACAAGGAAGAGGTAAGGAATCGGCCGTGGCCTTAAGTTAAGAGTAATCCCGGCATTTGCGTGGAAGAGAGGCCAAAACCATGGAAAAACAACTTCGAGGATGGCTGAAGTGGGAATAGAACCCCCCTCTAATCAGTTGACCTCCCGAGGCTGAGTGGACCCCGTTCCAGTCCTCGTACCACTTTCAAATTTCGTGGCAGAGCCGGGAATCGAACCCGGGCCTCCGGGGGTGGCAGCCAATCACACTAACGACTAAAGGTCAGAGGAGGGCATTTTTGATACGAACGTTCGGAAATCTTTTCTCTGCAGGCCATGGCTAGTGTGACCAACTCTTGAAAGAAGGAAAGGGGAACGAGACAGTCTATACTAGACTTAAATAAAGTTGGTGTCTGACAGGTAAGGTTGGAGGGACGAGCACTGCACGTGCCATTTCACGATGTTGCCACATTCCAGCATTCCTTTCTACATGCTCTTACCCCACGCTTCCGGCTCACTTGTTCCCTCCTTCATTCTGACCGCTGTGATCTGTTGTGGCCAGGCGGTGTCGTCCCATTTGCGATCACTCTTATACAAACAATCAGGTTCTTATCAGCGACAGTGACAGGTTTGGCAACTCCCAGCAAGACGAGCTGCCCTGAAGTTTTATCTCCATGGCAACCGCAGTCGCCCCGCCCTCGTTTCAATGGCAACTATAGAGCCACTCCCTTTATCCCGCCTTGGCAGGCAGTAAACGGACCTCCCTCTAACAAATGTCAGACACCAACTCTTATTATTAGCAGTATAATAAGGGAGACATTCCACAATCTTGGGGGACATTTACATTTTTAGCTCTAATTTTAAAACGGCAAACATGTTAATGTTTTCAAAAGCGTTATGTTGACAGTTTGACCAAAAGTACCCTTGCTGAAGTAATAACGTAGAAAAATACATTTCAGTCATTGTTATCGTACAATTTCATTTCCAGTCTGTGGGTTGAGGACCCTTCATCTAAATGAAAATACATAAAGTCAACAAAATGAAATAATAAAATAAATATTGAACATTTTATAGTCTAAATGTTATCACAAGTATTTAAAAAATGGCTTTCATGGCCGTAGATCTTAAAATCTCGGGAATAAAACCAGCTTTCGGTTGGTTAGGCCGTGTGCATTTGCAAAGTTTCGCCCAGACGTGCTATTTGGGCTCATCAGTTGGATTGAAATGCCACTCCAGGACTTTGCTTAGCAGTGGCAGACTAACTGCGTGGTACCGCTTTGTTAGCAAATAGGGGTTGCTAACCTGCTAAAGGAGAAGTGATTTCCCCATTTTCAAAATATTCACTCCCCATGGAGGTACAAATCCAAAGATCATATTGTCGACAATAGTTACGCTATGCTTAGTTGAAACCAAATGGCAGGACATATGCGTATTTTGAACATTTGTATCGAG
Source organism: Anabrus simplex (assembly GCF_040414725.1). Lineage (NCBI taxonomy): Eukaryota > Metazoa > Arthropoda > Insecta > Orthoptera > Tettigoniidae > Anabrus > Anabrus simplex. The sequence continues at coordinate 905,628,483 of NC_090265.1, forward strand.
GTAGAAGTACAGGGTCCAGCCCATAAGGTTTGTAACATAATATGTTAGTTTCAGTGCTGCTATTCTTACCTAGAAATAATTCTGGAGGAGAGATATGTATATTTTCCTTGCCAGGGACCAGACCACCTGCCCCGGGAAGTATATTGACTTTTATAACCTGAAATAAGGGTCCAGGTGCCATTACCCGTTGCTTCTGCCGAGAATCACGTTCATTGGCCGAGATATCGAAGATTAAGACGTCGTTCCCACTAACGAAGAGTCAGAGATTTCGTTACCAACTAGTGCAGAAGAAAATGTGCTAAACTGGCCCACGAAGTTTTAAAGCGTCATGGCTTCGGACGATAATCTTATACTTTCTCAATTTCTCCTTTAATCTCGAGGCTTACGGCAAGTAATGGAAAGGTCATTTAATTGCTGTAACGTATTTTAACACATCCAGGCCAATCTGTGTCATGAAAACAGTGCCCCTTTCGTGGCCACACTCCTGTCGAGAGTATCTATGGCCGCGGTGCATACTGTTCGCACGGCAAGGAAAAAAGTAATTTAGTAGTTTTGTGACCTATGTTTGTACGTCCAGGCCAATCTCTGTCATGAGAGCAGTGGCCCCTTCGCCCCTTCGGGGCCACACTCCCTTCGGGGCCACACTCCCTTCGAGGGGCTCTTTTCCATAGCAGCGGCGCATACTGTCCGCACGGCAAAAAGAAAAAGACAATCATATCAAACCAAAAACCAACAGTTGGCACCAGTGCTATTCTACTGTACCGTTGCCTACGTGATTACTAATAAGGCCTCCGCATGGCAGTTTACACGGCGAGAAATACGTCCTGGTTCCACACTCGTCGCTAGACTTCGTGTTACCCCTCCACTTTTTAACACTGACGTATATGGGAATTGTGAAGCAAAAAGTTAAGTTAGTGAGTTTTTTAAAAATAATTATATACGGTGTTGATTTGTATATTCTACTTTTAGTTAGTAGAAAATCGTTTCTATTTAAACAGAAGTTTAAGATAATTTTTGGTGCATAGTTATAAATATACGAAGTTCTATATTTAACGCCGAGAGGGTATTTATTGTTAACATTCTATTCACATGATGTATACTGCGCGTGAAAACAATTGCTTATTGCTCTCTACAATTCTGCAAAAGTAAACTTCAGAAAAGTAGCGGCATTTCTTTCCACGAGTTCCCAGCAGAATTACGAGAAAAATGGGTCAAAATTATATCACGTCGGTGTGTGTAGAAAAATAGCATGTGGCAGTCTTCCTCGAAATCTGTAGTATGTAGTGAACATTTTGAAAGCACGTGCTTTAGCATTTCTGCTAAACTCAGACGCCACGAGCTGAGTGGCTCAGATGGTTAAGGCGCTGGCCTTCTGACCCCAACTTGGCAGATTCGATCCTGGCTCAGTCCGATGGTATTTGAAGGTGCTCAAATACGTCAGCCTCATGTCTGTAGATTTACTGACACGTAAAAGAACTCCTGTGTTACTAAATTCCGGCACCACTGCGTCTCCGGAAACCATAAAAGAGTAGTTAATGGGACGTAAAACCAAGAACATTTTTATTATTAAACCAGACGCCTTCTTCCAAATTCAGTTTCAACGCTACTTTCAGGGTATCCATCGTATTTGAATGACAAGAACAGGCTTAATAAAGTGCGTAAGCTACCCAAGAAATGAAGCTATGGAAATGTATTCTCGTAGGCAAATACAAATGTTTCAGACGACCTACAAGTAGATCGAAGACGGTGGTGGTGGTGATTGTTTTAAGAGGAAGTACAACTAGGCAAGCATCCTCTAGACTATATAACACTAATCAGGGAGAAAAATGGAACGGATACCCCACTTCAAACAATGAAGGTATCAGTCAAAGAAAGACAAGGGCCACGAAGGGCGTGAAAATGAAAGACGCCCTAGGCCTCGAATACTGTAATATCGGCGAGGTCAAAAAGAACAAGAGTTTAGTAAGGGAGGTCGGATAGGATAGATGAAAATGGGGAGCCTGGAACAAGTAAGTGGAAGCAATGTCAGGACTCAGCTAAGGTCCTCGTGGTCTCCAACCCACTCTCTCAAGTTCAGAGCCCCTGGGGCCTCTTTTAATCTCCTCTTAGGACTAGCAAGGGCTGCCGAGGCTGTTATTCTGCCGCCCCCACCCACAGGGGATACTACCGGAGGAAGAGAGGGTGACTAGACAATAAGAGGAATTAATTTTAAGATGGTGAGAATAGAAAACTATATACAGACATAAAAAAGAGCAGACATCTTTTAGGGTCACCATGTTAGTCTGGCCCTACTTTCCGGTCTCAATCATGCGATCTGACTCGTATAAACTCTTCTTGAATTTCAATGTAATAACGTTATAGAAATATCACTTGTCTGGTCAAAACGCTATGATTTATCTTTGTAATGTGCTTTTATATGCAAGTTATTCTCGTAATGCCAATTGAAACCGTGCTAAGGAATGGAGGGATAGCCTGACATCTGGCGGCGCTATTTGAACTGCTGATACTCTGCCAATTTAGTACTTGAAAAGACCGCGCATTCAGAGGCCCTTACTTATCTCGTAGGCAACGACGGTACTTACCTTAATTTACCTCAGCGCTACTAGCGGACACCTAAATATTAAGAAAACTACAGCCACTTCGCGTGCGCCCCATAGTGGTGCCTCGTGTTACTAATATTGCTGGGCGAACTCTGTAGTTATGCCTGTACCGACGACAATAACACGAATATTCGTTTAGATAGAAAAAAAAGACAAAATTGCAGGACAAATGACGTCCCGCGCGAGACATTTACGAAATACCTTCAAATGAGGGATGGCTAGTCCCCCTAACCGTGACGGTCCATACTATTACAGTGGGCTTAGCAATGCTCGGCCAGCCAGCTTTGCAGATACCACAGCATGAGATACATGAGATACCAAGTCATGAGTGTCTACCACTTTTGTGTTCATCTCAGTGTTAAACTACTTACAACTGTCGAAGAAAAGCAACAGTATAAGAATTTAGGCCATTCGTTGTAATAATTCTTAACAAATACTGTACATGAAACTTAATCTCTTGTAAGACTTGTCCACCAAACAATGTATGCTAATATTCTGTACTAGCAAATGTACCCGCGTTTTGCTAGGATATTCTACACTGAATACGGATTTATGCATAAATTACTGTACAGGCAGTGAGTAAGATGATCGGAAACAACGTATGGCGTCCTTCCTATTTTGTTTCTCGGATAGCGCTAAGAAACATGCAAATGAAATATCCCTCACTATTTCGATGATTTCCGGGGCCAGAAAGTTATACATTTCAACAGATTGGATTTTTTACTCAAAGGAAAGTGTGTCCAGGTTTCAGGATTAGCACTCGCATACATAAGGAGTAATTAAGGAATTTGAAATTAATGGAAAATAGGATTATAACTGAGGACAGTAGGATAAGAAAAATATGTAGATATCAAGTGGAAGTATTGGCAATTGTACAGTATGTCTCTTAGCGCTATCCGGCGAAACAAAACAGGGAGGACGTCATACGTTGTTTCCGATGTAAGGTGGCATTACGAATGTCTTGATGATAATGACATACCACATTTCCTACTGCCAAACACAAGCGAATTCGGGATTTTCTACTATAACGACAGGCCCATTTGTCAACTGCCATTCACTGTAGAGATGCAGAGTTTTCATTATAAAGACAGGCCCCTTTTCCAAATGCCAATAACAATCGTGCTTGAGAAATTTGATATATATATTTCGTATTGCATGAGGATACATTGTTACAATTTGATTATTTACAAATGTCTGCATTGCTGCTAAAGCTGAATGTCCGGTTTTGTTATCCAACTCACAGCTTCATCACTGGCCTCGTGGATGTCCTTTATTGTCCCATTGAATCTTCGAAGTGGGCACTCTGTGAGGATATGTTGAACGGTCTGAGGCACATCAGAGCAGTCGGAATAAGGCTCGCTGGTAATCTTCCACTTGTTTTTCCGGAAGTTGCATCTGCCATGTTGAGTTCCGATCCGATTAAGTGATGACCAGATTTTTCTGGGTAAGTTGAAACCAGAAGGTTGCATAACTGGATCCCAAATTACACCTAATCTCTCAAGGCTTGAAGCTGCCCACCCATCGCGCCAGGCAGTGTTAGTATGAAATTCATATTGGGCTAGTCTCTTTCCTAGTAACCAAGAAGGGTTCCTGGATTTCAGGCTGAGATCTTCATGTAAAAAATCTTGATGCATTGGTAGAAGAGGATTGTCACAGCATTTAAGCCATTCTTTATTCAGTGCCATTTGTCTTCGGAGATGAGGAGGTGGAATATTTGAAAGAACTGGTAACCAATCCAATGGTGTGGATTGGATGGTTCCTGATATAGTCCTCATTGTATCGTTTAACTGAGTGTCTATCTTCTTTGTATGGGCACTGTTGAGCCATACTGGGCAGCAGTATTCGGCTACTGAGTATACTAACGCAAGTGCTGTAGTTCGGAGGGTGGATACAGATGGGCCCTAGCTTGTTCCTGTGAGTTTGTGCAGGATGTTATTGCGGGTTTTGATCTTGGCAGATGTTTTGCGTACATGTTCGCTGTAAGTCAAGGATCGATCCAAGGTAACGCCTAGATATTTTGGATGAGGATTGAACTCTGAATTGAACCTGAGGGACATAATTGGCTTGTCTGTTGCTCAAATGAAAGCAGCTGACCTCTGTTTTTGTTATGTTTGGTTTCAGTCGCCAGGTTTAAAAAAAAATTATCAATTCTGCAGAGATCTTTGGGAGCTAGACTTCTCTCTCGTTTTCTATCCAAGGAACGACCACGAGTTTACAGGAATGGTGACGAAAACGGCAATACGTTACTTCCCTGCTGGTAAGTAGCCAGAGACGTTGCCATGGTAACCTGTAGGTTCGTTGTCGGTCTGTCGATCACTCAATGCAGAGCATGAGACCCGCAGAAATAGTAATTTCCTCCGTCATTTGAAGAGTAAGCGAAATTATGTACCAAAAAAAAGTTGTTTATAATGAAGTGACGTTTCACATATAGTCCACGGAAATTACAGAAATTCAACAATATAAGAGAAAATAAGACAAAAATGTTTTGGTTTTCCTATAAGTCTCCACCTATTTAGAGGTTTTTAAATCTTATGGATATCAAAACCTCACGTTTTGGTCGAGATCTATCCAGCCGTTTCTCCATGATGGTGGAACAAACAGACAGACACAAAAAAATGAAAACCACTGATACGGTCTTGAGTTGACATAAAACGGACAAATATCTGAAACATTGGCAACACAGACGAAATTACAGACAACTTTATTTATATAGATGAACGTTCTGAATGCAATTTCAGTTATGATATGCTATTATCGATCCTCCAAGTATAGAGATGAATAGCCTTGGTTATGCGGAATGCGTTCCCAACGGCTAATCTCATATTAGCACAAAAATGCAACGAATATTCCCCAGTATTGCTAGATGCTATATCCTACCTATGTTTCTCAATACTTTCTCTATATGCAGTTATATTTCAAGTATGTGAGATTGAATGAAGGTGCAGTAAAGCTAATGCAGTAAGCTCGCAGTTGCCATCAACAGTATTCTGTAAGGCGGAAGTCAGCTCCCGGACGAAACTATCTTTACATCGGTCTGTTTTCAGACCAATTTTGCTTTACGGGAGCGATAGCTGGGTGGAATCAGGATATCTTATTCATAAGTTAGAAGTAACGGACATGAAAGTAGCGAAATTGATTGCTGGTACAAACGGGTGGGAACAATTGCAGAAGGGTACTCGGAATGAGGAGATAAAGGCTAAGTTAGGAATGAACTTGATGGATGAAGCTGTACGTATAAGCCGGCTTCGGTGGTGCGGTCATGTGAGGCGGATGGAGGAGGATAGGTTACCTGGGAGAATAATGGACTCTGCTATGGAGGGTAAGAGAAGTAGAGGGAGACCATGATGACGATGATTAGACTCAGTTTCTAACGATTTAAATATAATAGGTATATTACAAAATGAGGCCATAGCACACTAGTTGCAAACAGAGGATTGTGGTGACATTTAGTACATTCACAGAGGCTTGCAGACTGAACGCTGAAAGGCATGACGGTCTATAATGATGATGTATGTATATTTTAAGTCCATCCAAAATTTATAGTGAATATTCAAATAAAATATTAGCTGTAGGTCCTTGCGATTATGTATCAATTCACAAATCGTTCCTATACCTTCTTCATCTCCTGCTCGCAATGAATTATTTGGGGAAATCAGGGCTACAACACCCATGGCAACCGAATTTAAACCCTTCATTCACACGTTATATGCCTGAAGAGCCTTTTGATTCATTATGACTTTGCAAATCCAGTCCTTCGTTTTTAGGACTTATTAAGACACTCTTGTAATATCTCAGATATTTCTCACCTATGATTTACTGAATTCAATGAACACATTCACTCATATTACCCTTGTTGAGTGAGCCAATTACACTTCCTTCTTTCCACTGACCTATTTCACGATGATTGCTCAACAACGAATGCCATTTCTTATTCGGGATCAGCATGTGTGATATTCCAAATGGAAGTGCCACTTCGACTTGTTTACATGTAGTCCACCAGATAGAAATTAATTAGCTAATGTTCGATATAAGTGTATTATTTCACTCCCAAGGCAATAGGTCAGAAATTAGGACGGAATCATAATAATAATATTCATAATATAATATAAACATCTAAGGCTCAACACCTTAGTTGTACCAATGAGGTTGGCGAAGGTCAATCTCCCTATTTTCTACAACTTACTAGCATGATGGAAACGTCAATTCAGGACACTAGTACCGCAGACCCTAGTATTCATACTAGTCTTTCTCGGTCATCGGATTCTGGAGGACCGAGAACATCATGCGGGAATGGATCGGAGCTTCGCAGTCTCTTCGCCCAAACCGCAAACATTTCATTGGCACCTTAAGCATCAATACTATTCTTAAGACTGGAAAGGTATGATAACTAACAAATATACTAGATAAATTCAACGTCCAAATTCTAGCACCTTCCCTAAGAAGCCAGATCAGTTTGGCAACGCATTTGTAGTGAAAAGAAATCTTACAAACTCAGCACTGAACTTCACGTCTCCTTCTGAAAGAATTTCATTACTCTCAGTTAAGTCAGGAAGCAAAACCTATACACTAATCAATGCACATGCACCTACAAACAACTACAATAAAAAGATCCACAGAAAGTAAACGACTTCTGGGAACACCTAGCGGAAGCTACAGCCAAAATTCCGAAGCATCATGTGAAAATCATTTTGGGAGAATTCAATGCACATATTGGGAAGGAAAAGTAGTTCCGAACCACCGTAGGACTCTATCCAGCTCAGCAGAGAACCAATAGAAACGAAGAAAGATTAATTGCCTGCTGCGAGAGTTTTGATTTAAAATTAATGTCAACTCATTTCCTGCCACTACCGCGAAAGTAAACGACTTGGAGATTCCCTTTCATTTAGGGGAATCCAGTTAGATTATGTAGCGATTTCTAAGAAAAATCAAAGGGAAATTATGAATGTTAAAGTCAAGAAGAATGTTATTGTCTCTGATCACCGCTTATCTCTCGTTAAAGTCAAGTTTCAACCTATAAGACCCAAAATCAGGACACGTAAATGTAATCATAGAAGATTGGCAGAAATTGAACTGGAATTCACAAAAACTAACCAAGAAACGTTTACAGAACTTTTAGAGAAAAAAATATCAAATTACCAGGCACCTAGCCTTCAATAACCTGAAACTGAGAATCGATCCGGAATATATTAAAGGAAACTCGGGCTCATTTATTGCAAATATCTCCAACCAGAATCCATCCAACTGGTCAGAACTCAAAGAAGCATTTGTTGATGCGTCCAAGAGTATAGGCACCCCTCCCAGGAAACGCAAACACAGATGGTGGGATGAACCTGATACAAGGCCATAGAATGTAGATAGAGAGTGTGGAGAGATTGGAATTTCGATAAAACTGAAAAAACTTGGCAAAATTTAATAAAGATCAAGAAACACACCTCAAAAATCATCACATGTGAACACGCAAATACACTGACAGAGCAAATGCAACACCAAGAAGGAGTGGTCAGAACTTTATGCCAATTGCAGGGTAGACTGACGTCACTGAGGTATGCTCATGATGTGAAATGCGCCGCTGTGCTGCGCACGTAGCGAACGATAAATGGCACACGGCGTATGCGAATGGCCCACTTCGTACAGTGATTTCTCAGCCGACAGTCATTGTAGAACGTGTTGTCGTGTGCCACAGGACACGTGTATAGCTAAGAATGCCAGGCCGTCGTCAACGGAGGCATTTCCGGCAGACAGACGACTTTACGAGGGGTATGGTGATCGGGCTGAGAAGGGCAGGTTGGTCGCTTCGTCAAATCGCAGCCGATACCCATAGGGATGTGTCCACGGTGCAGCGCCTGTGGCGAAGATGGTTGGCGTAGGGACATGTGGCACGTGCGAGGGGTCCAGGCGCAGCCCGAGTGACGTCAGCACGCGAGGATCGGTGCATCCGCCGCCAAGCGGTGGCAGCCCCGCACGCCACGTCAACCGCCATTCTTCAGCATGTGCAAGACACCCTGGCTGTTCCAATATCCAATATCGACCAGAACAATTTCCCGTCGATTGGTTGAAGGAGGCCTGCACTCCCGGCGTCCGCTCAGAAGACTACCATTGACTCCACAGCATAGACGTGCACGCCTGGCATGGTGCCGGGCTAGAGCGACTTGGATGAGGGAATGGCGGAACGTCGTGTTCGCCGATGAGTCACGCTTCTGTTCTGTCAGTGATAGTCACCGCAGACGAGTGTGGCGTCGGCGTGGAGAAAGGTCAAATCCGGCAGTAACTGTGGAGCGCCCTACCGCTAGACAACGCGGCATCATGGTTTGGGGCGCTATTGCGTATGATTCCACGTCACCTCTAGTGCGCATTCAAGGCACGTTAAATGCCCACCGCTACGTGCAGCATGTGCTGCGGCCGGTGGCACTCCCGTACCTTCAGGGGCTGCCCAATGCTCTGTTTCAGCAGGATAATGCCCGCCCACACACTGCTTGCATCTCCCAACAGGCTCTACGAGGTGTACAGATGCTTCCGTGGCCAGCGTACTCTCCGGATCTCTCACCAATCGAACACGTGTGGGATCTCATTGGACGCCGTTTGCAAACTCTGCCCCAGCCTCGTACGGACGACCAACTGTGGCAAATGGTTGACAGAGAATGGAGAACCATCCCTCAGGACACCATCCGCACTCTTATTGACTCTGTACCTCGACGTGTTTCTGCGTGCATCGCTGCTCGCGGTGGTCCTACATCCTACTGAGTCGATGCCGTGCGCATTGTGTAACCTGCATATCGGTTTGAAATAAACATCAATTATTCGTCCTGCCGTCTCTATTTTTCCCCCAACTTTCATCCCTTTCGAACCACTCCTTCTTGGTGTTGCATTTGCTCTGTCAGTCAGTGTATAATCACAGAAGATTGACAGAGATTGAACTGGAACTCAAAGAAAATAACCAAGAAACTTTTACAGAACTTTCAGAGAAAAGAATATCAAATTACCAGGCACCTAGCCTTCGTTTCAACGTCCGGATGGAACTCTAGAAACAAATAACTAAAAAAATTGCAAACTGTTAGCAAACCATTTTCAGAAAATTTTAAACTGTGAATCTCTTGGAGAACAACTCACCTTTAAAAATCCACACCAAATTCAGATTCAGAACAACCTGCATTAGAAGAAATCAAACAAATTTTCAGTGAACTGAAAAATAACAAAGCTCCAGGTTAGGACGGTATAATTACCTAAATGTGGAAAACTGGTGGCGAAAGTCTTGCCTCAAAACTTTATACTATTCTCAGCGATATCTGGATCACAGAAAAGATACATGAGGACTGGAAATGTGCACTAATTCACTCAATGCACAAAAAAGGTGATAAAACTGATATCAACAACTATAGAGGTATCTTCCTGGTATCAGTTACCTACAAAATTTGCTCCAACGTTCTACTGTGAAGACTTGAAAGACAAAGAGATCACCTCATTGGAGAATACCAGGCAGGTTTCAGAAAGGGTAGATTATGCACAGAACAAATACTCAGTCTCAAAGCTATCTTAAAAATGTGCAAAACTAGAAAAGCAATGATCACCTTCGTAGACTTTAAAAAGCATATGACTTGACAGACCAACAGACACTTTTCAAAGTACTGGAAGAATTTAAAGTAGATATAAAAACAAGAGAAGTGATCACACAAACGTTAACTGACACTACTTCAAAAGTTAAATTCTTAGGAGAAATATCTAAGCCTTTTGACGTCAACACGGGTGTTCGACAAGATGGTGGGCTGTCATCTCTCTTGTTCAATCTTATTCTAATAAAAAGTAATCAGAACCTGGGAAAAAGAAGTTAAAGGAGTAACTCTTGGTAGACAATTGAAGAACAGAATTCACGTGCTGTGTCTAGCTTTTGCAGATGACCTGGCAATTCTTCCTAATAAGAAGCAAGAAGCTATCCACTCCCTCGAAAACCTACATGAAATTGCAGCCAAAACCGCACTTATGATATGAAAACTCCAGTACATGGAAGGAGCCTCTCGGTCTCTAGATGGGCAAGGTATGATGACTAAAATTCGACTAATTTCACAAGAAAATAAATTCAAATACCTTGGAGAAATCATTCAACCTTCCGGACTAAATCGTGACGCAAATAAGGAGAGAATTACTAAATTACAGAAAGCGTTCCGAATCACCTGGGACATATATAACAAAAAAAAAAAAAAAAAAAAACATTATCTCGGAAAACAAAACTAAGACATTATAATAGGCCTACAGTAGTAAAACTTGAAGCATTATACGCATCGGAAACCTTGATCATTGGCGGTAGATCACTCATATATACTTATACTAATATTATAAAGAGGAAAAATTTGTTTGTTTGTAACGAATAGACTCAAAAACTACTGAATCCATTTTAAAAATTACTTCACCTATAGAAAGCTACATTGCCAGTGAGTAACATGGGATGTATTTTATTTTCAAAACAATTCGATGTGTGGGGCACGGGGAGGAAATATAAAAATATTAGGCTAATATAGGAAAAATATCGAATTTGTCGTATAAGGATGAGGCAAAGCTCAATTTAATCCTCTTGACTCAAGGAACAAAACTCGGTAAGCCCTGCGGGCCCGAAAACCATGTTTTAAGGCCCTAAAACCAACCGTTACGCAGATATTGGCACCACACTAACCCTGCTCTAGGAATCGGATAAAGTAATGAACCGCCGTAACCATGGCAACGTCAGTTCCAGGATTCTACAGCAGCGAAATTATCTACAATAGGCCTAAATCACAAAAACCTAACATGTTACACACCTGAAAATTGATATTTGGAAATCCCTTTAAAAATAAAAGAACACAAATATTCGTTTTCAGAAAATCCACTTAAAGGGGTTAGGGGGAGATGTGACAAGAAGTGAGGAAGGAGTTGGAATTATTTAGATGAGGATACATATATCTCAAAAAAAGGAAGATGTTATAGGCATTAAAATAGGTACTTGGAATGTTCTTTAAAAATGAACACACTCCTTTTGGAAAATCCACTTAAGGGGGTGAAAAGAATAAAAAAAGCGGGTGAATTTTTAAAATGAGTATCTTCTTCTCCTCTCGCTTTACCCACACCTGTGGGGTTGCGGGTGAGTGTCGCACATGTGGATTTGACCCTGTTTTACGGCTGTATGCCCTTCCTGACGGCAACCGTTTGTATAGGGATGTAATCTATACTTCTATACTAAATAAAGAGGAAAAATTGTATATTTGTTCGTAACGGATAGACTCAAAAACTACTGAACCGATTTTAAAAATTACTTCACCTGTAGAAAGCTACATTGCCAGTGTGTAACATGGGCTCTATTTTATTTTCAAAACAATTCGAGGGGAGAGGCTACGGGGGAGATATAAAAATATTAAAGTAATAGGCTAATATAGGCGAAATCGAATTTGTTGTAGAAGGACAGGATTCTAGAGCAGCGAGATTATGTATGTACGTTTGGGCATAGCTGCCGACCAAAATTGGTACACATAAGACTTACTATCTGGAAAAAATATACTGTTGTGTAAGGCACTCATAGGAATCCTTTGGGCGGGGATAGAAAGGGGGTGAAGTATAAAAATCTTACTATATATATAAAAATGTATGTATGTGTGTGTGTGTAAATGACACATCTCCTCCTAAACCACTGGAGCAATTTGAACCAAACTTGGTACACGTATTACTTACCATCGGGATACGAGCACTGTGGGGGTAAGCCATCCCTAGCGCCCTTAAGGGAGGGGGTCAGGGGGGTTAGTTATAAAAATAACCGAGAATAGTGTCGAATTCATGGTTTTTGGGGTCGCGAGTTGAAAAGTAATACTCTAGAATTTTTTATTAGGTGGGGAGCGAAGGGGGTGAGAGAAATAATTAAAAACAGTTTCGAATCCATAGATTTCAGGGTCTCTGAGATGAATAATAATACTCCGGATATTTTACAAGTCCAAGTGGGGTGGGGGGCGAAGGGGGTGATATATGAAAATAATCGAAAAATTATATATAAAAATATTATCTTATTCTTCTTACTATATATAAAATGTATGTGTGTGTGTGTGTGTGTGTGTGTGTGTGTGTGTGTGTGTGTGTGTGTGTGTGTGTGTGTAAATGGCACATCTCCTCCTAAACCACTGGAGCAATTTCACCACACTTGGTACACTTATCAACTAGTATCAGAAGACAAACCGCGTGGGGGTAAAACACCCCTAGCAACCTCTTGGGCAGGGGCGAAGGGGGTTGTATAAAATAATATAGTATCGAATCCGTAGTTTTCATGGTCGCTGAAATTAATAGTGTCCCTCCAAATTTTTTGAAGTTCATGTTCAGACCCCTTTGGGGTGAGGGTGAGGGGGGAGTGAGATATAACAATAATCGAAAACAGTGTCGAATCTGCAGTTTTCGGGGTCACTGAGATGAATGGTGACAATCCAGATATTTTATCTCTTAGGGGTGGGGGACGAGACGGGGACGGTCTCATTGACAGTTGAAATCCTGTACATCGTATCTGTAGTGCGACAGCTAAATACATATAGTTATCACTTAATAATTTTTGACAGGATCAAATACTGTACTTCCCAGTCGATTCGAGCTTCCATAAGGACGAAGTTTTACTCGAAAATGAAATAATCTAAAACTTGAAATCAAACACATCTAAATAATTCTAAAACTACATAATAGATCGTAACATATCAATTTGCAAGTCAAAAAGGAACTCTATAAATATTCGCTTCACACATAACTAACTGGTAATGAAAATCTTAAAGGCAAATATTCAGAAACTATCCGTGCAACGCCGGGTACTACAGCTAGTAAAATATATAGAAAAGCAAGACAGAAAAATTTTATGGAAAATTTTCGGCGGAGTTTGCACACAGAGAGAGAGTATGGATGAAAAGGAAATCTCATGAAATTTATTGCCATACTGAAAAAATATCAGACACCATCAGGAAAAGTTTGAAATTCTATGGTCACATTCTCAGAATGAACGATGATAGACTAAGCAAAAAATTTCTTAATCTTGCCCTCACACTGAAAGTCAAGAACTGGCTAAATGAAATAGAAACAGATCTTTATAAAATCAACATCAACCCGGAAACTGCGAAGAATCGATCTGCTTTCAGAACAATGATTGATAACCATTGTTTCGCGGAGCCAAAAGCTAGAACTAATGAAACCTGGGCATAAAAACGTAAGAAGAATTTCAGTGAGAGGATGAAGAGATTTTAGGAAAAGAAGAAAGCAAGATCATCAGCTAAATAAGTTCAAGCGTGATCCTAGGTTGGGAATAACGATGTGAAAATAGTATTATTTTTAATAATAATAATAATAATACATTCATAAAATATTAGGGAGCATAACTTCGAATGTGAAACCCCGTGATCGGAAAGGGTGAATTATACAGTTTATTTACGACGATTAATGCAACGAGATTTCACACTAAACTGCAATAGTAAAATGTGTGTATATGAACATAGATTTAGATTTACACATGTATCATTCAAAGTCTTCTAGAGGCTGTAAAAGATGCATGGGAATTTGTGTAGTGGTTCTAGGGATATCATTGTTTAAACGGTGTTTATAATTTTGTAGAAATGTTTATGTTCTCAACATTTTGTGGATATCTCTAAGGATTTAGGGAGCGTAGACCAAGAAATTGTACCTTATGACGTCATACGCTTACAGTAGTTTTGCAGAAGCAATTAATTATTTTCATGATATTTCATCACAGTTCAACATTTAATACACGGAAACCATTCCCGGAACACCTTTTAGGCAACAGCGTAAACTGCATAAAAAACTGTTCAGCAGGTTTTACGTAGTTAGTTTTACAGTTTTTTAGTTATGCTATTCTAGTCCATAACGCTGGCCTTTTACTATTAACAAACTGTTTGCATGTCCAAAATATTGAAAGGAGGTATGCGGTCTTGTGAACTTTTTGTTATGATCTATAATTTGTACGCAGTTTGAGGATATTTTAATGGTTTAGGCAGCGTAAGTGTATAAAGCTGGTGGCTGGCGTTATTTTCTTAGACATTTTTCAGTTTTGTGTAATCACAGTTTATTATTTTATGCACGAAGAAACTTCCTCTGGAGATCCTCTAAGTAACGACGAAAACCACATAAATGTCCGTCCAGTGGTTCTCGAGTTATAAGATACATACGTAGGCTACTGTACTGTACATACATATATACATACATACGTACATACATACATACATACATACATACATACATACATACATACATACATACATACATACATACATACATACATACATACATACATACATACATACTGTGCCGGGAACACCGCTACGGAAGAGAAATTCGAAGTATGTTTGTTGAACTTCGCGCGAGGCGGAGGATAGGCAGCCCGCCGAACTCAATGACGTACTCAGCGAGTGACGCAGCCGCCTCGAGTGAACTCTACATGACCATATATGGTCATGTCCCAGCCCATCTGCAAAAGTCTATTTTGCGTTAAAATATTGCTATTTTGACACTGCCATCGTAAAGACCATTATAATAGACGCAACCTGTCAAATTCCTAGGAATATCCACCGTGTACTTTAGGAGTTATAGGGGTATATAATACTCATGTTCTAGATACTTCCCCACAATCCGGTATAAAAGGAGGGCGATCCGGACTACAAATTCAGTATATGTCACTCCACCGTCTCTGCAGCACGGGTGACGGGAGGAGCATTACGAATGCGGACTGAACCTATAGTCGGATAAGTCTTTGAAATTCGAGTGTTGGAACTTTGTTACTTTCTTCAAGTGCCGCGTTAGGACTTGTGCTCCGGTGACTATTGAAGAAACTTAGAATTCTCGTGAGTGTCGTGGCTTCTGCAAGTATCAAGTTTGAACTTGTATTTCGAACTCGTACTTTCGTGGACCGATTTCAGGAACATAGAAATTCTCCGAGTGTGTAAGTTGGACTTGTGTTCTACAACAAAGATGTGGCAACGTAAACTTTCGTGTGAATGGTATGATTTTTTCCAAGTACCACATTGAACTTATGTTTCATGACAAACTGTGGAACTTATTGTATTTTCAAACATTGCGTTCGATTGTGAAAACATGAAATACTATCCGAGTACTGAATCAGAACTTGTACTTAGACTCGTGTCAACATAGTAGACTGTGACAACTCAGGGTACACATGCCATGTTCCGAGGGAACATAGAACTTTCCAGTGTTATAAGTGAACTCACAATTTATGGAGTTAGACTTTTCCAAGTACCATTTTTCTTTAATGATTATTTACTTTGCTTATCGACGGAACAAGACATTTTCCGAGTACCATTTTATTTACTAGGCTTATTGCAAATGTGCCAATGTGTTCCGAACCTTCATAAACTGTGCATTGAGACCTGTGGTGACTATAATTGGTAATCCTATAGAACATTCTAGTTTACCATACCTGTGTTAGTAAGCTCACGTCATGAACTCTACATTTTACACATTAATTCGATCAATACAAGGTCAAATATTCAGTTCAATCATCCTGTTTTTCAAGTGACGATTTAGGAACGTTTTCGAATCAATGATTTCGTAACACTTGCCATATTTCATTGTACGAGTAGATGCAATAATTTAAAGGTCATATCTATTCAACAGTGCTACAAATAAATGGAGTGCCGTACGGGGAACTTGCATGTGAATCACGTCTCAAAGACCGAACCACGGAACGTGTGCGTCTAGAGAATCGGGAACTCTTAATTCTAGAACTTCGAGAACTTCTCATCCAGGCGGGCGTGGTTCCTACCCAAGCCGTATCCAGCACCATCCCAGGGTCCGGAGTTACCAGCCGGCCACGACACTTCAATTCTACTGTATGAAGGTGATATTAACTTGTCTTCAATGATTAATAAACTCAGATTATTTAAAAATCTCTAAGTTCGAGGAACTATACCCCTCTCTGTACCAACTCCAATGTTTTTAAGCCACACCCTAAGATATAGTCCATGCTCATCAAATTAGTGTCAAGCGCCTCAAAGATAAACATTTTTCCTGGTACAATATATACTGCCCCCATTTTTCCCGAGCTAAGCCCAGCCAGCGAGCGAGAGATCCCGAGGTGGACCATTCGATCGTTGGCTATCACTTTCTAGAGGCATTTAAGGGAAGTTAAGGGTTGATGACCAAGCAGGATAAAAAGAAATGTTAAAACAACACTCTGACATTTATTCACATAAGCAAACAATATGTGAAAATATTCTTACTGATGTTCTTTGTTTTTTTTTACATAGAACTTCCATAATATTGTATTTCTTCCTCGATTTAGAGTGACACGTGTTCTTAATCTCCAGCCTTACTGTGCTGTAATGAAAACCAAAGAAAAATTAGGCCTCTTGCCTTCCCAAATCAAAATATTTGATTGAAAGAATTTAAAAAAATTAACATAGAGGTTCATAAAATAATTAACAACTGTCTTGCTAACGAAGGTTTTACAATAAATGTGTCCAAAGCTTTACCAATTCAGAGTAGTCTCAACACGTGGTTTTAAGATGTAATCAACTAAATTTATCATTTACAGTATTTAATATTAGTCAATGACACCAACATGAACTTCAGTAGAAAATGAAAATTGATTTCAAAATTCTCAAAATTAATTAATTATTATTCTGATTATTATTATTAATCTCTCATCATTTAATTAACCTATGTTTCACTGTCACACGATCATCTTCTCATTAATTTTCCACTGCATCATTTACCTAACGATCGTCATTAGCATTCCAGAATAATTATTTTCCAATTAATTATTAATGACTTGGTTTCACCATAACTCAAAGTAATCATGCGGCTAACGAACTTCTACTTCTGATCTTTGTATTGCATTTCCATTCAAATTAATCTTAAAGTATTTCAAAGTTCAACTATAAATGTGTCAGAAATTTACGTTATCCTCGTGTGAGCTAGTTAAATAAATTTTGTTTATAAATCGAGTGCCTTCGTAAAATAACGAGATGATCTTTCCTTTTAAATCTCGCTAATGAAGAAAATAAATCCTTTTCTAGTCTTCCTCGACTTAAGTTGATCAAATTTCCCCTTAAGTGCATGAAATTTACTTCGTAAGGCAGCACACAACGATCAGTGTAATCTGCGTCGCAGCAAGTGCACGACCAGATCAAATTAAATGGGACCAACATGATACAAGAGAAATATACATATTTACATACACACACATTCACACTAGGAAACACGTCTTTTATGTACATTATTTACATCGAATCCTGTTTTGGCAAGTTTATTCATGATTTTTACGAGTGGTCAGGTCACGTAATATCTAGCAGAAATAATCTGTGTACTGAAATTATTCTTCATTAATGGTGACTAGTGATCGAAGTCATGGGTATCACTTGGTAGAAACACATTTCACATATCGATGTGAGTTCATCTAACTCTTGAAATTATAATGGAAGATTCTAGTAAAATCCATAAGCACTACCATCGCTTGGGCTACAGGTTGAAACTATCGCGAGCGTGAACCTTAATCGTATTATTTTTATTCCCTACCTGTGAAATACACTCGCAACACGTGCTCCAATAATTATAATCTATCTTGCGCTCCCAATACACAAGAATAAGTCAAATATCATCATTAAATCATCAATTGCTCAATTATACAACAAATATCCCTCAGGATTGGTCATATTCCAGACCCTTCATGAACAGAGCACATTCAATCTCACATATAAGGACTCTACTGTAAATTTATGGCTCACGAGCGTTTAATTCTGTTTTACCCGATCTTTAGTCAATATTATTATTATTTAAGTGATTATTACATCTACTGATCCTCGTGGAATACCGTAAAAATTAGATGACTTCATCATACATACAACAAGTGATCTTGAAAGACACTAGGTTCGAACCTATTCACTCAAAATGTACACGAAAATTTCAGTCCAATAACTTTCAACATTACAAGGGAAGTAGATTCATCGTGTGGTCAGTGATTATTAAATATTAAGCTCCTAAGCATGGGAAATCATTCAAAGACAACGTACATGTCTACTCTAACAGATTCAAAATTTCATTCACACGTACCTAGTCTACCACGACACCTTAAGAAGTGGAAAAATGAAATATTTCTAACTACAACAAACTAATAGATCTACGACTTAAAGAAGAAAGACCTCTAGTTGTACAAAAGGTGAGACAGATAAATTAAATTAAAAGGTACTCAAGTTTTAGATGGAGTTCGATCCCCGTCGACAGTCAATTATTCCAGCATTTTCCTCCGGTCAGTCTCCTTCCAGTTACCAGATACGCCTCACATTTTACAGCTCCATAGAGGCTTTGTAGCAGGTGTCCCTCGATGAAGTTGTGTTATAGGTGGTTGTGGAATTGTCCATCGTGAGGTGTTCAGCTTCTATGACGACTTCTGTAGAATTCCGGTCACAAGCTGTAACTGAGATGACAAGATTAAGTATTTGCACAAGCACACGTCGAATATTAATAGCTCGTCTACACAGTCACACTTAACTTGGTTCTTAAGGCGTGTTTTACTCCATAGGAATTCGCTAATTATCTCGCTAAATTCTGGCAGAACGGGCGTCGACTTGAACTAGAAATCATTTCTCCACGTGGTCGGATAACGTAGCGTCGCACATAGCAGCACAGCGAAGAATATTCAGGGTGAGAGAGCAATACAGCGAAGGATATTCAGAGAGAGCAATTTACTCGTAACAGGGCCTTTTTATCTTATCGGCCTGGGAGGTGTGATCTTCAACGAGAACGATAATTGGCTGATGGTCTCATTTAATTGGCTCAGACTATTCCAGATTCAGAATGTGAGTTGCGCGCGTGCGGCGGTAGTCACGTGATTTGCTTCGACCTTGGCACGGTCCGGGCCATGTATCACCCCTCTGAATGACGAAAAAAAAAACTCGTTCTTAGGTCGCCACTACTTCCCCAATGACACATTGCAGTTCCAAGCAGACAATAAAACTTTTAATTTCCACTTGTTGAAAATATACACAATATCGCCAATTTTAACGGTGACAATACATACATACATACATACATACATACATACATACATACATACATACATACATACATACATACATCCATACATATGTTGAGATGTTAATATGTAGAGAAATAGATTTGCATAGTTCCTCAAATATAGCCGCACATCCTTCACTGAATTTAATGGGGGAGATTGGGTTGTTTAATAGCTCAGTTGCCTGATCTTGAGTAACTACATTTACTTTGATATTACTATCATTTTAGAGCAGTTTATACATTGTATTTGTACTCTTAAAGCCAACATGATATATTGTATTCTGGAATTTACTCATGTTTTAGTAGATAAAGTCGTGAATTTATTTTATTATTTTTATATTGATTGTCATTAAATACTTGAGTGTTGAAGGGAGATTTGCTTATTTTGTGATAGTGTTTAAATAGTTTAATGAAAATGTTGGTTTGTGATGCCAAAGTTGTAGGAGGCTACTTTAAGCCATTATGTCGTCATTATCTGTTTTTGAGTTCTTGTTTTTGTTTATTATAGCAGTAGTTTTAATTATAATAGAGTTGTATTTTATTATATATGGTTTAATAATTTTTATTGACTGAGGGGTGATTAACTTAAACAGATGACCTACTGTTATAACATTTATATTTGATTGAATGACTTTATTGTTTATGGAGTTTGTGCTGTTTATTTCGTCTTTGGGGATTTTAAAGTGAGGAATTAGCAATTAAACGGTTTATTATTTTAGTTTTAATATTTGTTTTATCTATAATGCTTTTAGAAATATTTATTAAATTATGATCTCCTTCTAGAAACCTTTTTTTGATATAATTTTTTTGATTATTACACCAAATTTAGTTATAATTTTATTAAGATTGGCTTATTACTGTTTGGTGATTTATTACTAGTAAGTGAACATATTTCAAGGCCCTTTAGGTTTGTGGACGTTCTTTTCCCTTTAATGCTTTATCATCCGTGTTATGGAAGGAAATTTGCATTTTGTTCACCGCTGAAGCACTCTCCGGGAAGAGAGCTCGATGAAAACTAAAAGATTCTACCTATATTGCACCAACGCTTTATCAAACAAAGGGGCTACTGTAAGGCATAAGAAGTTTTCAAAACAGCGATAAAACTAGCATTCTAGAGCAAATGAACGTCCTATATAAACCGAAGTACAAATTATTTTCTATGATACATACATAAAATGTATTTATACAATGTATAATAATTCATCCTTGACTGTACTTAAAATGTAAATAAACAACTGCGCTATGGCTGTTCAACGTGAAATAATTTTCAAACGCGGCGTTTCATCTCTCACAAACTACGATAATATGATAAAAAAGCTCATTGAAGAATTTTATATGTGAAATGATATAAAAGGACAAGATTTTTTCGCGTATGATGATATAATGACGATGCCTGGCCGAGGCGGTAAAGGCGTGCTTTTTTCACCCGGTAGGACATGTGTTCGATTCCATGTCAGGAAATTGAGAAATTTAAGAAACGAGTTTCCCACTTCCGGAGGTGAACATGGTCCTGAGATTTACATAAAAATATGGGGCAAAGGCGGCCGGGCGTAGAGCCAACCTCACAAATCCAAGGTTACGGATAGTGGAAGCCTTTACCTTCCACCCTTCTAAGGGCCTTCATTTCCTACACGGATATAATTTTGATTTTTACTTGACTGTTTCGTCCTTGTAATAGACTCCTCCAAGTGAATCTGTTCTGAGCTGTCTTTTTCGCCACTAAATAGTTTTTCATATATTTATCAGTGAAAAGTCCAGCTCCAAGCCTAAATGGTGAGCATGCTGGGCTTGGATCACAGGGCTTTCGGGTTCGATTCCAGGCTGAGTCGGGGTTTATAACATTAATTTGCTAATTCCTATGGTTTGGGGACTGGGTGTTTGTGTCGTCTTCAGTAATATAATCATCTTAAGTAGGTCCCTATTCGCACTAACACGCAGGTCACCTATACGGAGTCAACTCGAAAGACCTGCACCGGGCTACTCCGGAGGCAACACGCGATTATTTTATAATCAGTGTAAAACGTCGCCTTAAGCTTGTTTCTTGACCTTCTACTAGGATGTATTTATTAATGTCACTTTTGTTCAGAGTCCTGGTCCCACCACAGTATATCGCAGCTGTCCAAACGTAGGTCTTCACGAATTGCTTATTAAGCTGTGAGACATTGTACACTGACATATCAAGGACTGGATTTCGCGAAATGGTTCTGTAGTTGTTTACCATTAAGTTTCCTGATCTCAGTTTTAAGTTGAAGCTCTTGCTTCAATACTACTACTGCTAACTCTGTGGATCAGGATTGGTGTCTCTCTTTCCAAGTTACAAGATCGTGGATTCGAAATCGGCGGAGGTAATTTGATTTTAGAAAGTGAAAAATCGTTCTCTCTTTCTCCATATCGTACAATGTCGACACAAATAGCAAATTATTTATCATCTGGTAGAATAAAACAGAACGTCGAAACTGATAAGCTGGTAGTCTAAATAGCGTCAAGTCAAAACGCCTGCACACGGTAGCTGAGGCCGTTCCATTCTTCTTCTTATTGGATTCTTCTTCTACTTGTACCCCCTGTGGTGGGGGACGGAGATGAAGAATACACCCACGCTATCCCCTACCCATCGTAAGAGGCGACTAAAAGGGCCCCAGGGTCTCTCAACTTGGGGAGCGTGGTTTGGTGACCACGGGGCCCTTGTCCGAGTCCTGGCATTGTTTCCACTTACTTGGACCAGGTTCCTCACATTCATTTATCCTGTCCGACCTCCCTTGGTCAACTTTTGTTTCTTTCTGACCTCGATGGTATTCTAGGTATAGAGAGTCTTTTATTTCAACGCCCTTCCTGCCCTTGCCTTTCTTCGTCCGTTACTTCACTTTTCGAAGTGACGGATCCCTTCCTCTCTCTCTCTCTCTCTCTAGCCCCTGTGGATGGGGGACGCAGACGAAGAATACACCCACGGTATCCCCTGCCTGCCCTAAGGGGCGACCAAGGGATGATTGAATTAGAACCACGGAACTACTTGCGAGTAGTACCACTGTGTTAGGTATACAATAGGTTTGTGATTATTAGCAGCAGAGAGCGGTTCAATGTGGGTTTCTAGTACCTGTGATTACTACTACTATGTACGGAACATCACGGGCTTACGTTGCCTGTGATTTGTACCCACTATATGAGGCACATCACGAGACAGTATGAGTCCCTGTGATTAGTACACCATGGGTTTGCGTTGCCTACGAATGGCGCCATTATGTGTGAAACTCCGTAGGTCTGCGTTACCTGTGCGACGTACAATACTTGTGAGTAGTACCATAACGTTTGGAACACCGTGAGTTTAAGCTACTTTTGATTAGTACCGCAACTTGAGAAATACTACGGTTCCATTTTACTAGCAATAAGTACCATTATGAGGGACCGTTGGCCTGGGTTTGAACCCCTTCAGACAACAAGCATCATCGATTCACGATTGTGCTCTTGAAGCAGTCCTTTGGCCAGTAATATACTTTCTGGGAAGGTGAGGCATTGCGAGTCGGATCCGCTGATTGTTTTAAATTCATATTCATCCATTCATTATTCATCATAACGTTTTGAATTCTGGTCAGTGTATGAATTTTTTACTTTTAAATTGTCATTGCATTTCGTACCATTAGGGGCCGATGACGTAGATGTTAGGTCCGTTTAAACGACACGCATCATCATCATCATCTTCTTCTTCTTCTACATCTTAGTGTTGTTATTGGCCGTGTGAGATGTTCATATAATTAAAGTCTTTGCTTTTAACTGTAATTATGTACGCAATTTATAGTGGTTATGGATCTAAGCACTCACAAAATACATCTTGTTAAATTGTGAAATTTCTCATAATTCTACGGATTGCCTAACACGTTTTCTTAGCGCTGTATCATGAATCCTAACCGATTCACGGAAATAACTTATAGGCCATTTTATCTGTCCTAAAGCAGGAGTCCAGTTAGAATAGACAGACTTTCTATCTTGGGTCTATGGTCTAACAAATGAAAGATAATATCTTCTGCAGGTATCCACAACAGTGGTCTTGACTCCGCAACGACCACCAGCTAGGGATTGAAGAAGGTGAAAACGTCAAGGCGTTATTTTGTCAACTTATCTTTTTGGGTCTAACTGGCGCTTGAACTACAGATGTTAACAGCCAGAAGAACGCATCCGATCGATGCGATGTATTCAGAGTTTACAAATTAAAGAGAGCACCTCGGGAAATAATAATTTAGGGCGAGAGAGATCCACTGTTACTTAGTGGATATTTGAATTCTTACACTACTGCACATACTCATAAACGGTTTGAGTAGCCTATACCTAGGAGTATGGCTGAACACGTTAATCGTGGAGAATTAATTAATTGCTCATCACTTCTCTTCGACCGAAGGTAAATGAATGTTCATACTCCTAGCCCTTTCTGACCTCTTCGCGCTGCAAGACCTATCTGTATCGTTGCGATGTAAAGCAAATTGTAAAATAATAAATCAAAAAGGTCATAGTCCGAACACAATGTGCATAACAAAGTGTAGGACCCTGCCTAGTTTGTTATGTTAAGAAGCAAATACGGTACACCGAGCTCGATAGCTGCAGTCGCTTAAGTGCGGCCAGTATCCAGTATTCGGGAGATAGTAGGTTCGAACCCCACTATCGGCAGCCCTGAAAATGGTTTTCCGTGGTTTCCCATTTTCACACCAGGCAAATGCTGGGGCTGTACCTTAATTAAGGCCACAGCCACTTCCTTCCCACTCCTAGCTATTTCCTGTCCCATCGTCGCCATAAGACCTATCTGTGTCCGTGCGACGTAAAAGCAACTAGCAAAAACGGTACACTAGCTTTTAGTTTACGTGACTCCTGATCTGTTGAGTACAGCCACGGGACCTTACGTTTAGGAACATTGGTCAAGCTTCCTCGGCATACCTTACTTACCCGGAATTAAAACAAAACAACGTGAATCAAAACGAATGAAGTTTAATGTTCCAACATTTCTGGGTGTTGGAATTCTGTCCAGTCTAAAGTTTAAAATTCCAGAATTATAGGTACTGGATAACATTTTATACTTCATATTTATTTATATGATCCGTGTAATTGATTGTTTACTTCTATCACAGATATTGACTCCATTCCCGTTTTCACCACTGATATAGGATTTAAATGAGATAAAACTGAGAGATAATAAGTACCGAGCTCAGGTGTACACAACGATGAAAGAGGATTGTACTAATTTGTCAATTTACATTTAAATTATCCCATACCCGTTCGACAGTTTGACAGTCTTCTGTTCTATTGTTCCCAGAACACCTCCAGATCCTTTCACCTTACATTGATTCATCTTACAATTGTGAATGGAGAGGGGCTGAAAACAATGGAGGTCTTCAACGAGAGCTTCCAAATTGGAGATTTTCTTCTTCACTGTTCTCCTTTAATTGCTCAAGTGTCATAAAGGGAATGTCATATTTATATGAAACTGAACATTTTAACTAACAGATTTTCGATTTGGTCATTGCAGTCTCGATGTAAATTAATATTCCTGGAGGAACATGTAAACATATGTAATTTCACTCCAGATCAAAATTGCCCTACTGGTAATTAAATTCCTATCATTTTCTGACTATTTACAATTAATTTGTTCCAATCTTACAGTAGAATGTCCTCTGATGGCACTCCTTTGTGGAGGGACTAATCAGTAATACGTTTCTTTACCAAACTCGAACTAAAATTGACTCATGCATGAGAGGGTTAACATGAACATAGATGATTTATGAACAGCACCCATTGTTGAGAACATGCTTTGCTTATCTACTACTGAGTAGTCAAATAAAACTGTGTCAAAGCCATGAGCCGATAAATATTACATAATTATATGCTCATGGATAGTTACCACGAGTTTCTTTAATTGATCAAAACATCAGAAATCAATTATTAAAGGGCTATACAAAGCAGTACAAGCAAACCTAACGAAATAACTCAAGATAAGATCATTTGGGCACTCCAGGAGTTAAAGGATTTTACATATTAATGAAATGAACCCGTTTTTGTACCTGCGAATTTTTTCCAATGAGAACAATTACCTGTATAAGTTATATATTTTTCTGAAATTATCCTTCTATATAACTGAAATGACGTCTTCTATTGTAATGTCTCTTATAGTCCATCTCCACAGTGTAAATGTTAGAGCTATTAGCTGCGTCCTCGATGGCTGGGGTCCAATTCCGGTACTGACAGAGATTTAAGAGTAATAGGAGGACTACTATGTGATTAAACAGGTTCATTCAGCTCACCTCTGTTGGGTATGTGCTCAAGAATAGTTGCACCATCTTGGAACTAGGACATGAGTTTACTTTATTGTTAATAATATAGCTAATGTCAGTTGAACAGATGAGACAACAAGCTTTGCCATTCGGTAAAAGAGCAAACTATTCCGGTTTACAAGCTCCTTCAAAATCGCATCGTATTTTCGATTTGGGCTTATTTGCCGACATAAATCACACCTGAAATCAACAGGCATGAGGTCAACTCTCCATTTTCGTACCAGGCAGAAGCTGGAGCTATACTTAATTAAGGCTGATTTGTTCCTTTTTGTGCTTACGTAGCCGAAAACATCACGTGTTAGTATGGCGTTAAACCAC
Organism: Anabrus simplex; assembly: GCF_040414725.1. Classification (NCBI taxonomy): domain Eukaryota; kingdom Metazoa; phylum Arthropoda; class Insecta; order Orthoptera; family Tettigoniidae; genus Anabrus; species Anabrus simplex. The sequence continues at coordinate 905,654,731 of NC_090265.1, forward strand.
TAATCAGGGAAAGAATCCTGAGAAGTCTAAAAGTAAAACTGGTAATCCACATTTTTTTCTTGAAAAAAATAGCATTCTGAGAGGTAAATGCCGTCTATGACAGTACTGTTGAGTTGCATAACCGACAAAATCCTCCTAACCAATAAGTTGAACATTGCGATCAGTTGCAAAGTCGGCAATCTCCATATAGCTTTGTGTTTCAGGAATGGCAATCTGCATGTTTATCAATTACAAGTGAACCAAATGTCACATGACTGATTGTTTATGACACTATTTCAAATTTGTTATTACCAAGAGTTTTGTTCTTAGAAGAGCTAAAAGGCTGTAATTCTGTACGCAATTTATAGTGGTTATGGATCTAAGCACTCACAAAATACATCTTGTTAAATTGTGAAATTTCTCATAATTCATAAAAAGTAGTTAGCGGGACCTAAAACAAATAACGTTATTATTAGGAGAGCTAAAACAAATCCAGTAAAGAGAGTGCTGCTGCTAGGAGAGCCTTATTTTCAAAGTGACTTAGGGGTGGCTAAAAATGTTTGTAAAAATGGCAAAAATATTATTAATCCCACTATAATTGATGGTGTTAAAGTGAATGCTTTGAAATTGCGAGACGTCGGCAGATTTTCGACAAAAAATTATGAAAATCAGCGGAAAACGTTTCACGGTCTCCAGTTTTACACAAATTTGGGGGAAATAACGGGGAATGATGGTACAGGGAATGAGGAAGAAGTCATTGAGGGAGAAGTTTTTGTATAAACAGATGATTTGATGGTTACAACGTAAATTTATTTGATTAAGTGCAGTTAATATACAATGAACTCTTATTTAACAATGATTTTCTGTTACTTTACTTACAGTTAAGGCAATCTCCTATGAATGTTGGATGCAGAGTTTGAAATCTCCAGCTCTTAGTTTCAAAACTCTCAATCTCCAATTTTACTAACGACAGTGCTCAAAGTTTATCATAGATTATGCAGGTTATAGTTTTTTAAATGTTTAACAGTTGAGTGGTTATATTAAGCAAAACCTTCACGCATGCATCTCCTATAGTTACGGAGTTTTAGCACATCATTCTCTTCTGTAAAATTGGCTTTATTGAACATTGTCAGTTTTGCTTCTAGACTCCTCATATTCTATTAAATATATTTATTTCACACTAGGTCGACTGTCTTGCCAGGCAATACGAATAACCTGACATATTTTTGTTACCGGATATTGTAGAAGTATACTAAAAATGCACACTAAAGAATATGTTTCGAAGGGAAGAGGAATATATGTATGCTTCTTTATAACATATCAGCCTTTCCTTCACAATTGTGGTGAAAATGCTTTCAGTTAGTTGATACAGATATATGATAACCCTTAGCGAGTTCTCTGCTCCTACAGGTGACTTTGAGAGAGCCTCTACTGATAACAGGTGTGGCTCCTATCTCTGGTTCGGAAGGATCCGACTAGACGTACGTCCATATGCCCTTTCCTTTTCAAATGTCGCGACTAAAGTACCATAGGTTTACTGCACTAGTGTAGCAGATTATTACCCAGTTTATACTTCCTTAATGTGATTATCGGATATATAGATGTAACGGTATCTAAAGCTAATCACCCACTGCTGTTCATAAAATTGCCTTCACAACCATTTGAGTTTAACAGGACAATTTCACTGTGTGGTATCTGGCTCCTTGACTGAAAGCTCAGCGTAGTGGCCTCCGGTTCACAGGGTCCCGGCTTCGTATTCTGGTGGTTACGGGTTAACGCGTTTGGTTAATTCACATAGCTCGGTGCCTAGGTATTTGTATTAGTCTATTCATCTGCATACAACATATCACACTATCAAGCACCACAGAGAGATTCGAAAGTTAATTCATCCATTCACTTAGGTTTAGCGTCAGGAAGGGCACTCGGCTGTACAAATGGGTTTAATCCACATTAGTTTTTTGCTAGTGGATTTACGTCGCACCGACACAGGTAGGTCTTACGGCGACGTTCAGATAAGAAAGGCCTAGAAGTGGAAAGGAAGCGGCTGTGGCATCAGTTAAGCTACAGCAGCAGCATTTGCCTGGTGTGAAAATGAAAATGAAAAACCACGGAAAACCATCTTCGCTAATTTTTGCTAATTGCTTTATGTCGTACCGACACAGATAGGTATCATGGTGACGATGGGACAGGGCTAGGAGTGGGAAGGAAGCGGCCGTGGCCTTAATTAAGGTACAGCCCCGGCATTTGCCTGGTGTGGAAATGGGAAACCACGGAAAACCATATTCAGGACTGCCGACAGTGTGTTTCGAACTTACTCTCTCCCGAATACTGCGTATTGGCCGCACTTAAGCGACTGCGGCTATCGAGCTGTGTGAACTTCTCTTGCTGCCTCCTGTTTAGGTATTAATATAACGTGATCATCAGCACTATGACCTAAAATGAACTTGCACGTAGCTTTCCATTTTTTCTATTAGGTCCCAGCAAAGAACTATTGGTAAAAAGGGATATCTAAGATGATGGTACAGGTGCACTATCCTTGTTAAAAACGGGCAGCCCTTTGGTATGGTCAAGTGGAAGTATTTGCTGTTTAGCGGGACCGGTTTGTCCTCAATACGGTACCCCAGTAAGCTCCGTTCATTTGTCTCATCCTGCATGAACACGGACATACACTTGATATACGAACGTCAGTGTCTACTCCACAATGAGTAAGTGTAGCAAATTTCGGGGTTATCGAGGCACGTCGTTAACTTTAGGTGAGGGAGGATGTTGATGAAGAGTTGTAAAAGATAATTTTAAAGGTTATGGTGTTTGTTGATCCACGTTCCACTTAGTGATTCTAAAATAATCATGTTGTGACGAAACATATAATGAAGTTTTAACGGGAAATAATACCGACTTCTGCTTCACTGGACACAATTCTTCCTTTTGTATTGTGTTATTTATTAAGTGAATACTTTAATCTGGCCCGTCGTTAAGCCGACTGCATTATGACAACCCACACCCGGGAAAATTTAGCGCCCCTGGAGCAGTAAGAGTAACACGTGACATATTGGTAGCATGGTATAGCAAGGCAGGTCTGTAAACTTGCTTATAGTGGTAATTCCTGCATCAGAAAGGGGGAAATCGGCCGATGTCTCCGCGTTTATGTTGGCACGACGCCTGGTACCTGCATCTCTCAAACGCCTCGACTTGTTAGCTGGTCTCATACTGCTGTTAGGAGCACGTGAGTGGTGCAACGACGAACAAAGACGCGTCGTTCAGCCATGTGTCGATAGCGGCTCATTAATGCCAGAAGCCAGCGGAGGACGTGGCGCATTCTTCGGAGTAACCGCGGGACCACAGTTGGAGAAATCGCCAACAGATACAACGGCTATATCCAAGATAATGTTTCCCTGCACACGGTTCATCGAATACTGCTGCGCATGGGACTACAGAGTGGACAACCCAGTCGTACCGCAATGCCGACTGCAGTCCACCGAATGAAGTACATTATCGCCAATGTACTGTGAACAATGGGAAGAAGGTAGCCTGCCGTGATGAATCTAGATTCCTAGTTGATCGCGCACACGCCCGAGCGATTTTTCGGAGGATTTGACACGTGGTTGTATTTCTTCTTTCTTAATCCGTTTGCTCCCTAGGGTTGGTTTTTCCCTCGGACTCAGTGAGATATCCCACCTCTACCACCTCAAGGGCAGTGTCCTGGAGCGTGAGACTTTCGGCCGGGATTGGCACTGTGGAGGAGGACCAGTACCTAGCCCAGGGTACCTCACCTGCTATGTTGAACGGAGACCTTGTGGGGAATAGAAATTTTGGAAGGGATAGAGAAGGAAGAGGGAAGGAAGCGGCCATGGCTTTTAGTTAGGTATCATCCCGGCATTTGACTGGAGAAGAACTACGAAACCACAGAAAACCACTTCAAGGATGGCTGAGGTGGGGATTGAACGTCCTCCCCTTCTACTCAGTTGACCATCCGAGGCTGAGTGGACCCCGAGTGGAGCCCCTTCCACACCTCGTACCCGTTTTCAGATTTCGTAGCAGAGCCGGGAATCAAACCCGCGCCTATGCGGGTGGCAGCTTATCACACTAACCACTGCACCACAGAAGCGGACATATTATTATTATTATTATTATTATTATTATTATTATTATTATTATTATTATTATTATTATTATTTTCAGACGTATAATAATAATAAAAAAACTATATTTGTGACTGACATATTTTAGTAAATTGTGTAACGGGAACCTAACAGTTATTTTTAAATGTTAAAAACATTTCTTAACAGTCAAAGTATGGGTAACAGTTATTTTTTAAATGTTAAAAACATTTCTTAGCAGTCAAAGTAGGGGTAACAGTTATTTTTTAAATGTTAAAAACATTTCTTAGCAGTCAAATTAGGGGTAACAGTTATTTTCTAAATGTTAAAAACATTTCTTAACAGTCAAAGTAGGGGTAACAGTTATTTTCTAAATGTTAAAAACATTTCTTAGCAGTGAAATTAGGGGTCCCCATGCTACGAAACACGTAAAATTAAGCAGTTTCCTCAATTGTACCGAAAGTTTAAGGAATAAAGGACCCGGAAAGGTTTTAAATTGTTAGGCTTGGTCAGCTCTTTAAAACTAAAAGTAAATATTCAAAAATCACTTCCGGCCTAAACGCAGTTCCGGAAATACAGCCTAAAATCACTTGTTTCTTTACTCGTTTCTTTTTTATTTAATCCTAGCCAAATTATTTTCATAATTATTTCTGTGATATGTTCCTTGATTCAATACCCTCAGGCGATTTTTTTTTTTTAAATGGCCAGACCGACTGTAGTTACAACGGCTTAAGTGAATCTCTGTATTGTCTAACATTAGCGCTCGTAGCGGTGCTTAAGTGAAACAAAGCACTGAGTCACATTAGTGCTCGTAGTGGTAGAAAAAGGCAAACTGCTGATCTAATTTACCGGATAACGATGATTAAGAAAATAATGGTAAATTTTAGGAATAAATAAAGTCCACCTCTGTAGTGTAATGGTTAGCGCGATCAGCTTCCAGTCCCGGAGGCCCGTGTTCGAATCCCGGCTCTGCCACGAAATTTGAAATGTACGAGGGCTGTAAGAGGGTCAACTCAGCCGCGGGAGGTCAACTGAGGGGAAGTGGATTCGATTCCCACCTCAGCCATCCTGGAAGTGGTTTTCCGTGATCTGCCACTTCTCCTCCAGGCAAATGCCGGGATGGTACCCATCTTAAGGCCACGACCGCTTCCTTCCCTCTTCCTTGTCTATCCCTTCCAATCTTCCCATCCCCCACCAAGACCCTTGTTCTGCATAGCAGCTGAGGCAGCCTAGGCGAGGTACTTGTCATCCTCCCCAGTTGTATCCTCGACCCAATGTCTCACGCTCCAGGACACTGCCCTTGAGGCGGTAGAGGTGGGATCCCTCGCTGAGTCCGAGGGAAAACCTAACCCTGGAGGGTGAACAGATTAAGAAGAAGAAGAGGAAGAAGGAATAAATAAAGAATATATTCTCATACAGTACGGTATTTACATTTACCTAAAATGCATAGCTCATATCCCTAGGATGTTTTCAATAACAGTTGCTTGTCTGAAGGGCTAAAACTGTGGATTTTCTCTTCTAATATTTAAAGCAGCCCAACGAGTACTGTCTGTGTTTAATTCTAGTAGAGTATGACATGTTTCTCGTTGCTCTATTCAGGTCCCAAATATGAAAGTCTCGGTAAACTAATCTTGCTATTAATCTGGACTACCGCAAAGACAAGACTTCGCTGTGCAAATGCTCCTATTCTAGTAACACATTAGGAAGACTTTGTGACGGGGAATATCAGAAATGGAATACTATGAGAGGTAGTTAGAAATTCTGTGCAAGCAGTACCCACTTAACATCATTTAAAGTTTAGAATGTTGAAACGCCTGCACATATACATGTACTGGTAATTCGAAAGAGGGAGGTTATCTCGGGAGCTTTATAAAACAACACGCTGAATGGTCAGCAAACTGGAATTCGGTTCAGAGGGCCCCGGGTTCGATTCTCGGCCGGGTCGGGGATTTTAACCTTCGTTGGTTAATTCTAATGGCTCGGGGGCGGGGTGTTTGTGCTGTCCCCAACATCCCTGCAACTCACACACCACACATAACACTATCCTCCACCAAAATAACACACAGTTACCTACACATGGCAGATGCCGCCCATCCTTATCGGAGGGTCTGCCTTATAAGGGCTGCACTCGGCTAGAAATAGCCACACGAAATTATTATTATAAACAAAACACAATACATATTAAAGTAACGGTAATACAAGTATAGCCATAAACAGTTATCTATGTACATGAGTTAAACGCTAAATATTATGTATATTTACTCTATAACAATAAAATGTATTAATAACTTAATATTAATTATAAGAACAACAGTGTTCTTCAGCTGTACAGTAAAATGCCAATATTACTAGCCTGCCTATCGCAATCAGACAACCTATCATACGTCACATATCACACGAAACAGTCAGAGGTATTCAACAGGTAATCTCTGTTATTGAAAATGTACATACATTATCGAATCATTTACCCATCTATATATATATATATAATAAGAGTTTTGTCTGTACATTGCTCAGAATTTGAAAATAATGGTATTTCTGTATCGGTCATGTCCATAGTAACAAGGAAATGCACTTTTTTTTCTTTTCCGTAATTTCTGTCTGTCTGTATGTATGTATGTACACGCATCACGGGAAACGGCTGAAGAGAATTGAATGAAAATCGGTATGTGAAGACGGGGGATAAGCCGCTACAATCTAGGGTATAAATCATCTCACTCACGCTGAGTGAAATGGTAGTTTAGGGGAAGGCCTAAAATGTAATTCTCAAATATTTATATTATTAGTGGCCCTATCGATAAATACTACATAACTAAACTTATATAGAATTAAATTGCCGATCATTTATGTCATATATTGTTACCGTACTGGCTCTAATAACACAGATATTCATGAATTTAAATTTTTGTTGCCAAGTCCATATCAACGCCGAGCCACGAGAAAATGGGTTAACAGAATTTAATGAAAGTCGGTATATAGAGTTGGGGAATAAGAAACTACAGACTAAGTTATAAACAATTTTATTCGCCCTGTATGAAATTGTAGTTTAGGGGAAGGCACCTAAAATTTAATTTTTAAATACTTACGTTATTGGTCCTATCAAAAAGTACTGCATAACAAGTTATAGAGAATACAATTTCCGACCATTTATGTTTTATTCAATTTCACCGTACCGACTATGATAAGAGTGGTATTTCAAAGTCGGAAGAAAACTAAATGTGAAGGCCTACGATACTGAAAGAGCATAACATTGATCAACAATAACATTACATTGATCATTGTTTGTGGTGATGTTCTTTGTCTCTTATGCTGCCGCTCAACTCGGATAGATGGGATTACTGCTGCGTACCGAGTATAACAGCCTGACGGAATATTGGCGGGAAATAGCTGGGGAGTTAGAGAACTTTAGCATGTCATTCCTCTGGTTCATACATTTTCTGATACCGTTCTGCTGGTACGTAACTCGCTGGTTCATCATAGTATTCCAGCTATTCGATCCCTACTCTGACGTGCTGGTTTGAATGAGCAGTGTGCACTGTTAAGGCAAAGGTTCACTTAGTAGTAGTAGTAGTAGTAGTATGACCTGGTCTATAAATACAGTTTAGGCATATTCCATAGCACCACAATTCACTAAGTAACTCAAAATTCAACCCTGAAAAGAGCCGTTTCTTAAAAAGGGCTTCTTCCTCCTCACTTTTATTAAATTCTACATTCATTTTATTCAAATTAGCAGTGAAGAGGGGGTTTCTCCTCTGGCTTGGAGGAAGAATTTGCCTCCAAGCCAGATAGATTTTTCCGCCGTCAGTGTAGTGAATTGAGATTTTCCGACTCATTGGGTACTCCTAGGAAACATTAGTAGAAGGGCATAGTTTTTGCCCTGGGAATCTTCACTATTCGAACCCCCCCTTCCCCCGAAGAAAGACTAAGAGTGTTCACGTATCACGGCTGTCTGCGGCCTGGTCGTTCCAGCTCTGGAACTTTGGACTGTTAGATCGGCAGCGTAGTATTGTTCGTTAAAAGTGAGAAAATGTGTGGTTTCTCATTTGATCGAGTATTTCATGTGAAATCATTGTTTTTACTCGCGCCATTCCTACTGGCGTCATTCTAATGACCTATGTTCATTTCAGTTGGGAAAACCATTAAGACAGTCTTTTTGGGGATGTAAAAAGGCAGATGGAGACGGAGTGTCTGCCATTATAGAGAAAACCCCAAATTGATTGTTAATTATGGTAGGCAAGCGGGCCTACCATTACAATGAAAATTCCCTAACGCAGTCTTCATATGAGAAAAGACGTTTGGTGATTTATCCGTCGCGTTTCTAGGGTAACAAAAATATCTATGCAATTTAATACAGTCTTACTCACAACGTGTACTCTACCTAACCTACAATTCTGCATACAATCTAGAATTCCGTAGCGAAGCACGGGTACATCAGCTAGTAGATAAATATAAGTTTGGCCATGATTGCTCACGCGTCAGGTGTATGGGTTTCAAGTCCCGTTGGTGAAAAACAACAATTACCAACACAATGTTTTCTGTCAGAACAGGAGATGCGATGGTGGTGTACAATTTCTAATCACTTCCAAATCTCTCCACAATGTTCATATGGTGTGAGGAAATACGACACTGGTGATGGAGATTCGTCCGTTGAATGGGGAGAGTAATCCTTGAGTAGAACCTTTGGTGTTATTTGACAAAAATAGGCTATGTTCTGACACTAGGTTTCACCCTTTCCCTACTTCATCATCATCATTATCATCATCCCACATCCAGACGCGAAGATCGCCCATGGGAGTCAAATGAAAACCTGCACCAGGCAAGCTGAACACGTCTAAGGGCACTTTTGATATTAAAATATATACGCTAAATAAATAAAATACCGTGATATACCATTCAATTGGTCCGTGGCTTCTTGTTTCAGATCCACCGTATTTCATACCGATATTTATCATTTGCCATAGTAGGTTACATTACAGGTACGTGCGTAATAATATAACACCCAAAAGGCACAAAGAACACTTACTACACAAGTTAGTCAAAGTTACAGCTATGAAGCACGGGCAGCAAAGTAAGAAGGCGATGTGATAACCAATCAATTAATAAAATGCCAAACGTGGACATATTTGACGAGGAAAGTGCCTTCTTAAGGTCAGTCGAAAGGGATCTCACACAGAGAGAACGCATATATAGAATACCGTACTTGTGCACCATGAAGAGTTTTATTCCTTATATTTAGATTAACAATGCATATTTTAGGAGAAATTGAAATATTAATTTGAAACACACACTCACCACTGTCCATAGCATTAGGTTTAATATTTTAATTTGTATTCTATATTATTTATAACATTAGAAATATGATTTGGAAATGTTCTGTAAGTGGGTAGAAATGCCCATTGAACAATAAATCAAATAAATATATATGTATAAGATGAATAAAGGTTTTAATTGTTCGTCTTAGTATGTTTCATTTTTCAACAAGGGTTCCAGTATTGATAAGCAACCCATAAAGCCAGCGATCAACAAGTGGTTAGGAACGATCCAATAGATGGAGCACATTTTTTTTTTTTGCTATTCGTTTTACGTCCCACCGACACAGATACGTCTTATGGCGACGATGGGATAGGAAAGGCCTAGGAAGTGGAAGAAAGCGCCCGTGGCCTTAATTAAGGTACAGCCCCGGCATGTGCCTGGTGTAAAAATGGGAAACCACGGAAAACGATCTTCAGGGCTGCCGACAGTGAGGCTCGAACCCACTATCTCCTGATTACTGGATACTGGCCGCACTTAAGCGACTGCAGCTATCGAGCTCGGTGATCGAGACACAAACGGATAACGAGTGCGTGATTCTCTGCCAAATAATGAAAACGGATTATATGTACTTCAAACTACAGTTAAAAAATACCATAACACATTTTTTCCCTTTAATTACGTATCTCTTCATTAACAGTTATCTACAAAATGAAATGACTCATTAAATCAACCACCAACATCATCAGCTAGTTCGTTATTGTGACGTCTGACGGGCATGGAAATAAAAACAAATTTTGAAGAACTCTGTTATAATAGCTCGTATGGAAGTTGTATGAACTTGGGGGGGGGGGTTTGCTGCGTGGTTTGGGTCAACTTGCATTCGGGAGATGGTGGGTTCGAACTCCACTGTTGGCTGCACAGAAGATGGTTTTCCGAGGTTTCCTATTTTCACACCAGGCAACTAAGGCTACGAACGCTTCCTTCCCACTCCTAGCTCTTTCCTGTCCCATTGTCACCACAAGACCTATCCGTGTCGGTGGGACGTAAAGCAAATTGTAAAAAAACAAAAAACAAAAAAAACACAGTTTTAGCCTTCAGGCAAGCGATTCAGTGTTGAAAACATACTAGGGATATCAGGCACGAATTTCAGGCAAATAAAATAATATGAAATATGAGAATATATTATTTATTCCTAAAAATTACAATCCTTTTCTTAATAATCGTTATCCGGTCGATTAGATTGGCAGTTTGTTTTTTCTACCACTACGAGCGCTAATGTGAGTCAATGCACAGTTTCACTTAAGCCCTTATAACTACATTCGGTGTGGACACTTAAAAAAATAAAAAACGCCTGAGGGTATTGAACCAAGGAACACATTACAGAAATAATTATTTAAAAAATTTCACTTGGCTAGGATTTAAGTAAAGAAGAAAATGAGTAAAAGAACAAGCGATTTTAGACTGTTTTCCGGAATTCCATTTAGACCGGTAGTGATTTTCGAAATTTATCTTGTAGTTTGGTAGGGATATCGAAGAATCAAATTTCGGCACACCGAGCTCGATAGCTGCAGTCGCTTAAGTGTGGCCAGTGTCCAGTATTCGGGAGATACTAGGTTCGAACCCCACTGTCGGCAACTCTGAAAATGGTTTTCCGTGGTTTCCCATTTTCACAGCAGGCAAATGCTGGGTCTGTACCTTAATTAAGGCCACGGCCGCTTCCTTCCCACTCCTAGCCCGTTCTTATCCCATCGTCGCCATAAGACCTATCTGTGTCGGTGCGACGTAAAGCAACTAGCAAAAAAAAAAAAAAAATAATAAAAAAAAAAAAAAATCGGCACAATTGAGAAATATTGCTTAATTTTACGTTTTTTATAGTATTTTTATAGTAGTTTATAGTAGTTTGTTTGATAAGAAATATTTTCAACATTAAAACAAAAACAAAAAAGCATTGCTTGAGACAAACAGGATTGAAAAGTAGTTTTTCTATTATTGCTGTTACGTTCACATTTTAGGCTGAACTAATATGTCCGGAGTTATTTGGAACTTTGTGAATGTAAAAAATACCGAATTTTCCGTTATAATTATTCATAAGAAAAATGCGCACAAAACATAAAAGAACGAAAATTACATTTTTTCATAACATTCCAAATACGGTTTTTCTGTACAGCTACTATTATCGGAAAAATTTACCATATATGCTATTTTGGTACTATTTATAATACTACTCTACTGCATAATAATGAAATATCGCCGGGCTGAGTAGCTCAGACGGTTAAGGCGCTGGCCTTCTGACCCCAACTTGGCAGGTTCGATCCTGGCTCAGTCCGGTGGTATTTGAAGGTGCTCAAATACGACAGCCCCGTGTCAGTAGATTTACTGGCACGTAAAAGAACTCCTGCGGGACTAAATTCCGGCACCTCGGCGTCTCCGAAGACCTTAAAGAGTAGTTACTGGGACGTAGAGCAAATAACATTATTATTATTATTATTATTATTATTATTATTATTATTATTATTATTATTATTATTATTATTATTATTATTAATGAAATATATCCAAATAACGCTGAAGATGATTCTTAGCCAAAGACAGAGGAAAGTTAAACTGAACATATTTTCGACCCACAAATCCCAAGATGAGCCTAAAATATTAAAGTGTGCATTTAAAGTTATAATTATAATTTTATTTATACAGATGTTGCTGCGGTCATGGGATGTAGGAAGCTAAATAGGCACATTAAACATGAATATCATTAATTTGTCACATGTACGTGAAGAAAACTATCGTTTGTTTGACCGCATCATTATACAATCCTACGAGACCTTGGATGGAACTCTATCCTTGACAAACAACGCAAGAATTTGATCGTTGAGGAGAGAACTTTATTTTACACTTCATAGAGACGGATTTCTTGTATATTCCGTGTGTAACATGTGAGAAGCTTTGATAACGGACGTGAGTGGTGCCTCAAGCGCAAGGAAGATTCCTTTTCTTCCTCCCCCACTCGAGCCATTACTCAAAACTCGCTCTCACTTGTGTACTTTTCCCTCTCACTCGGTCGATCTAAGATAGCGCAAAGCAGACGGGCTACGTCTCCGCTCCCGCCCGTAATTGACGTGTCTGTATTCCCCTGTTCAACACGGTCACAGTGTGACAGGGAATGAATTTATCATGAAAAGTGACATGCTTCTTGGTAATGCTCAAACAACATTTTTTTTTTCGAGTGGCAAAATTTATTTAGTAAGTTTGTGAGAATTTTAGACGTGAACGAGGTTAAAGCATGGTACTGCATGTTTGAGGGAGTCTTTGATAGAATCTTTGGCTAATTTGTAAAATGAAATAATAATAGTGATATTAATAATAATAATAATAATTTCATCTAATAAATAAGTTCAATAGTCAAAAATCAAATTATAGTATGAGGGAAACTATAGTATCCCTAATATAGAAAATTAATTCCTTGAAGGAAGTGTTTAGAAAACAAATGGGCTTGAGATAGGCAGAACGAAGACAGAATACTTATAGTGGAATTTTTCCATGATTATTTCCCTGTCATGAAGTTTTAAAAATTTTAGGCGAAGAGGTAACGAAATCAAATACCTTGAAGTATCCTTGGATCGGCTAACGCAGGATGACGCAAATATCGATAGAGCGTTGCTAATCGGACAGACAATGGCTGGGCGAAGTGGTGGGCAGCTATATGTGATCTGTGCTATTAGAACATTCCGCTACACTTGTAGGGTAAAATTGATAAAACTCTTGTCTGTCGAGCCAATCAACGTGGTTCGGTGAACGGGACTACAAATAAGGCGAACAAACAGAAACTCTATGAAGCTGAGATGAGGACATTTAACTGGGCCCATGAATTAACCAGGCCTGATAAAATTCGAAATGCTGTCAATCAAAAATCTCTGATACTAACACAAATCTGAGATAAATTGGAAGAGCATCGTTTAAGATGGTTTGTTCTCTTTGAACGTCGCCTTGGGGGAATATGTGTCTCATAGAATAGGCTTCTAGTAGATTAATACATAGTTCTAGAACTTCCAAAAACAAGTTAGAGAGCCTGTGTTAGAGAGGACCTGGGCAACACCCAATCCAATGTTTAAATGGTCCAAGACAGAAGCTACCGGAGGGGATTTGGTAAAAAAGCTCACCCACCTGAGTAGGGAAAGGCGAGTAATAATAATAATAATAATAATAATAATAATAATAATAATAATAATAATAATAATAATAATAATAATAATAATAATAATAATAATAATAATAATAATAATTCTAGGGATTCTATGGAACGCTGAGGTGAAAGAAGATGCGGGCATGAATGGGTGGATATAAAACAGCCAGAAGATTAATTTAAAACTTTACAGCTATATTTCTTTCTCTTTTTGGTTTCTTTTGAAAAGTTAGACTTTACAATTCAGGTACAAAAATGTAGCTCATAGGGTAACAATTTTAGAAAATCAGAAGAATCAACAAATAACGAATTAGGAACCTTGAGCTTGAAGCCCCCTAATGACAATTTTACCCGAACACTACTGCTCCTTTCAATCAACAGTCAAGGAGACGGGTCTCCCAGTTCCCTTTACATCAACAGGAAGAGCATCGTTGCTCTATCATTTTACTCTTTCCAGGCCTATCGTAGGCACAATCTTCATTTAACAAAATTAAACAGTATTCACTCTCTTACACACTCAACAGTTTGATATCCTTAATATGATCTGAATGAAATAGAGTTTAACAGGGGTAACAAGTACCCATTCTATATGGCCTTCGGTAAAACAAAAGATTAAAGTTACTGGCCAAAAACTTAAAATGGTAAGGAGGCAAACTCTTGCTCTCCTTGAAATTTACGTGAAATGCATAAAACCCTACTTGGGCTTATGGACTGACGTTACAGAGGCTAAGCCTATACTACGGAGGTGACTAGATGGAGAAAAATATTTAAGTTAGAGAAATTACTGGATAGATTTTAAAGGTTACAAAATCATAGTTGAGAGGGAATACAAGAGGGTACCTCACTCTCTATTCCCTGATTTCGGTTAAGTTCTTTCGACTTGTTTGAAATGTACATTCAAAGTTAGAAATTTACATTTTAGAAAATAAAGTTACATTATTAAAGATTTGAAACCTTCCCCTCGAGCTAGCTTTGAAAGACTATCCCATGTTAAACACGACCTGCCATTACCTTGAGCTGGTGGACCTCCCGGAGATGGATGAGGCGACTCCCGCCTCCGTTACGAACACATTCTAGATTGGAGCGATCACAAATACAACCTCCTCCAAAATTTACCAGATTTATAGCAGAGGGCAAGGTTCCAGACGATTCTGGGCCAAGGCCTCGACACACCGCCATTTCTCATTGGATAATCAAATAAATATCAGAATTATATCACTGGTGAATACACAAATGTACAAAATTTCTGATTGGTCAACGCCTTAAGTTGGCGGGAAGAGATAGAAGGGTTGATAAATTTTGAACATCAAGAACAAGCACTAAACATTCCAGTTTAGGAAACCTTAATACACGTCTTCAATTTTAATATTTCATCTTCACCCTAGAGAGCGCGACATAAGTTTATAGTAGCGACATCTGTTGAGAAGTTCAAACTACTTGTACTAGTAGTTTCAAAGTTTGTTGCAGATGGACTTATCCGAGGCGCTTAATTTAAATGTGCGGGGCGGGTGTACCTCCGGTACAACAATAATAGTAGTAATTTGTCCTCAGATACTATGTGTAGACATGTATTTGACGCTATTTAGGACACTGCTTGTCAATTTTGCCTTTCTATCTTACTCGTCTTCTTCTATCCCTTATTGGTGTTTGATCTGGATCGACTCCTAAGCCCGTACGCTGCTGTGGGTGCCAATGGGTGGAGTATCTCGTTTACCACAATAGCTGTTTCCATGCCCTATGGTCCACATGGCCTGAATTCTAGCATTGTCAAGTTTGTGTCTGTGGCTTTTCAAGTAATTTATTATAATATTTTCGGCCCAGATTTTCTTTGGTGACGTTCGGTCTGTTTCGTATAGGATCCTATAAGGGTAACATCCAGTTAGTACGAGGACGAATCACAAAGTAAGTGTAACGCTCACGCACCTATTTTCGGCTGCCGTCATCTGGAACTCCACCTATTTTCATACACTCGCCTCTACTTTGCTCATCTAACCGGCCTTGGACTTTCACTGCTGCCTCGCCGTGCATCCGTCCTGGTGACTTGCTCACTACACATTGAGTCTCCACTGGATTACGTCATCCGCTGCGTCAGTGTCCGATATTTCTCGACGTTTTGTGTACTTTTTTCCTGAACTTTCTGCAGCGGTATAAAGGCTTCCCCCACATACTTGGTCTTCAGTCCAGCACTGTCACCCAGTGTGGTTGGAGGGTCGTCTGAGGACTTCCCAGTATTTTCTGGGAAGCTCCACTTCTTTTATTTGCTGTATTGGGTGAGCAACAGAGTATTTATTTTATAATTACCACTATTAATCTTCCCCTATGGATTTTGGAGTTATCTTCATTGCTGTGGCCGTTTTTCTTTTAAGCTTGATATGAGTGATATTTCTCCTTAACATATGAACATCGAGTAATATGCAATTTCAAGAGTTAGTGAGTGATTGAACTTGTGACCTGGACGGTGCAACTTATCACATAGAACTGTTCCTGCATTTGGCAACGTTTATACTCAGGCGACTCCCATTATTGTGGTCCCCGTCCTTGGTCTTTCCCGTGCCTTTCTTCTCCCTTTGTTTACCTTTTTGGAAATCTGTGTCAATATTCTCCGAGGATTATAGGTTACCATGTTCATTTGATTAGTCACACATTATAACTTGTAAATGGTCTAGGGATTCTATTCTAATGTACGTCATTCACGGTGAGCGTTTTCTTTTATGTGCCAGATTACAAAATTTTGAGTTGTAAATTTGAAATTGATTTCCTTGCAGAAACAATATACTGTTTTGATTAACCTTGTTTTTCTTCTTGTTATTACATCCACCAACCTCCAATTGGTCCCAGCCCTTTTCTCTTTGAACGTCTTTTCAATAAATCTTAATCAACTGCTACGTTGTTGCTTTGTTCTTTCTACGAATTGATAAATTTGTTTCTTTCTACATCCCCAACACGTCGCATAAGTTACACTTCCAAATTATGGCCATTTATGAAACAACCTTCACATAAGCAATACGGCTTTGACAACATACAATGTATACTCACTTTTCCACACAGTCCCAAAGAGGCTGAAAACATTTCGCGGAACGGTCATCCAACTTTTTGTTTCTGGATGCGTAGAAATCACCTCCAGCGCTAGGTAACCACCTGGATACAGCTGCTTTCACCTCCTCGTCGTTTAGGAATCGTTGTCCACCGGGATCCTTTTTCAGGTTACCGAACACATGATAATCACATGGCGCTAAGTCTGGGCTATATGAAGGATGTTGCCATACCTCCCACTTGAATCGCTCCAGCAGTTCGGACGTTTGGCGGACCGTGTGAGGTGTTGTATTATCATGCAAAAAAATCACACCGACATTCTATTTACCCCGCCGCTTTTCTTTAATTGCCATACGAAACCGGTTCATTAGATGACAGTAC
This sequence comes from Anabrus simplex, assembly GCF_040414725.1. Classification (NCBI taxonomy): domain Eukaryota; kingdom Metazoa; phylum Arthropoda; class Insecta; order Orthoptera; family Tettigoniidae; genus Anabrus; species Anabrus simplex. The sequence goes on from NC_090265.1 coordinate 905,671,654, forward strand.
ATGCGTAAATTTCACGTGCACCACACTCTCTACGTCAGAGAACACTGTCGTCGTTACATTTCCTGCTTAAGGTTGGACCTTGACCTTCTTTCGTGGTGGTGATGCGGTGTGCACCCATTCCATCGATGTTTGTTTCGGGAGTGAAGTGGTCGACCCACGTTTCATACCGTGTGATGATTCGCCGCAAAACTCGTTGCCCTCCACATAATACCGTTTCAAAAATGCCAATGACGATTGGAAACGTTGTCCCTTGTGAACATCGGTGAGCAAACGTGCGACCCATCCTTGACACAGTTTACGAAATCTAAGGTGCTGGTGAACAGTGGAGAACACACTGCCGTAGGGAATGTTCATAATGCTGGCAATTTTCTGCAGTGTTATGCACCGATTCCCTCTAATGATCCCATCCACACGGTCAACGTTTGCAACGATACTGGACGTTGTGGGCCTGCCTTCGCGATATTCGTCCAGAGATCCGTGCGTCCGGCGTAAAAATTCCTTACACCAGTTTAAAATACCTGGACGAGAAATTGCACGTTCACTATACATATCAGTGATTTCACGATGAGTTTCCGTGAAACTGAGCCGTTTAGCCTATAGAAATATGATAGTTGCACGCACCTCCAATTTGGAGTGAACATTCAATATTGGAGCGAAGCCAGCCCGCTATGCACACACAATACGACGGGATACCACAACAACCGTTCTATTGGACGTGTCAGCACTAACTCTAGCTGGCTCCGCACTGGTCACGGTCACGACACACACCGTGCTCTCGTAGTGAGCTAGTGTAACTTACTTTTTCATTCGCCCTCGTATGTATGCCCAAACCAGTGAAGTAGTCGTGCCTGGATCCGCTCTTCGATTGTTAGTTGCTCTTCATATCTATTTTCAATTACGTCATTTCTGATATGACCCGAATTGAGATTCGGATGTTTTTGTCCATAAATCGCATTTGAGAGATCTCGAGTTTGATCAGATCAGATTTAAGTATGGTCAACGTTTCCGAAAAGCAGAGCAGAAAAGGAATGATCAGTGTGCGATAAACGGTGAAACTTGTTTGTGGAAATGATATCCTATTTCTTCACACACCACTCCAGAAAAGCAAATGCTCTTGGTGCTTGACCGATCCAAATAATTATCTCACTTAAGAACGCCACTTATATTATTGAATCTGCTTTATCTGAATGCCTTTTTGTTCGACAGTGGCCTGAGTTAGTTTTGTCATCTGAATGTTCATTTTAGAGCAATTTTGGGGACCATTGCGGACGAAACTGTTAAGAATGCCCATGGTTTCGGCCTTTCTGTTAGCCATAATGCCACTGTCATTGGCAGTTATTAGACCTATCATAAAGTAGTCCTCAACAAACTAAACGTCTATCTTACACATGCGTCTCACGGTAATGCCAACAACGATGTTGAATAGCGCGAATTCCAGATTGAATGGCAAACTCCTCTGATAGTTAATTTCGGATTCTTACTTGACTAGATTACCCATGATAACTTGTCTCAAGAAGTCTGAAAGAGATTGCATACTTTTTCTAACGCCTTACTCAAAATCTGTCCAATAGTTACCTTCAAAATCTGACCGTACATGAATGAAATTTAGAAGTTAGTTCACTACACCGGATTTTTTCTTCTATCAGCTGATGGATGGTGAACATCTGGTCATTGCATTAACGGGTTGTTCGCGAACCTGCTTATTCATTCCTGTTAGAATGTTTGCTATACGTTTTGGGGTCTTGACAGAATGACCTTTGTGTATACTTGGCCATATATTTAGTGCAGTTTAATGCCACAGCAGTATATACAATCACAATCAACACTTTCTGACGTAATGAAATGACGATAGACCTCGTCCATCCGGATGGAACATTTCCAGATCATGAGGAAAAAATGAAACCGATGGATCAATACGTTACCACCATCCCTTTCTGCATCTCTTCTAACCTTGTCAGTACATGGTGCCTTGCCCGTTGCAAGGATTGGCAGGCGCTTTCACTTCAGCGATGCAATTTTTGATGTCAGAATTTTTTATATCTCATGGATGGATGTATGGAGACTCTCCAGGTGGCCCAAGTGATGTTTAATAATCGTCCAATAACTCACTGATAAAAAATCTCAATCGGACCAAGAGTTCGAATGTTATCACTCGTTCCTCTCACTACCCTAAGGTATTGATAGCGCTTGTGTTACTCGGGTTTTGAGTAGTATCCTTCATATCAGCTGCAACTAAGTTCCAATACGCCTCACGCTCGTCCTTCATCCGACGATGAACTTCATTAGTCAGCTACCGATAACGTTCGTAATTCATTATTGAAGTTATTTTCTGCTCCCAAACCAAATCTATGTATTATTGTGATGTACTTGGTTGTGTTCGAAGGCTGGTTGAGACTATAGTGCTCTAATGAAGTACACGAATATCTTCGAAATTTCATTCTCTCCGATTTCGTGTTATTCCGATTGGGAGTGTATCGCAATACCGTTGGATATTGTAAGTTGGAATTCATATTTTACGACAGGATGCAGCAGGGTCTTCCAGATTTGTTTTACCGCTGGACTTGAGTTGGATTTAGTTCGTTTAATAACGGTGTGAATAAAGTAGTGATGGGATCCATAACCAGGAAGGTGAAATGAAAGTACTGGTAGGCCTAAATCATAAACAAAAAAGACCGAGCAAGGTGCCGTGCAGCTGTGAGCTTGCTTTCGGGAGACAGTGAGTTTGAACCCTATTGTCGGCAGCCCTGAGGATGGTTTTCTGTGATTTCTCCGTTTAAACCAGGCAACTGATAGGACCTTTCCTTAATTAAGGCCACGTACGCTTCCTACCCACTTCTAGCCCATCGTCTCCGTAAGACTTTTCTGTATCGGTGCGATGTAAAAGAAAATTGTGAAGATTGAAAGGAAAACTTGTAGTCCGTCAAGGACGAGTCCCTTCCAGATGGATTTTGCCAAGTGATTTGGAGTTTCGAGGGATGCTGGATGTAACTCTTCCCTACAATTACTGTTCAAAAATGAGAGACGTAGTCCATTGTGCTTAGCACACCATGACCAAATGACATAAGAACTGGACTTCTGTAGGGTTATCACTAGCTGGAGTTTAATAATAAATTTTGTCAGGTAAACACCAAAAGTAACAGCTCAGAAATCTTTTGCAAGCCGAAGTAGGCCTCTTATAGAAGTATTGGACCAAGCGCTGATTCATCAAAATAGCGCTTTGGAACATCTTAAATACTACATTTTACCACAAACAGCATATCTAACAGTACGTAATTGTATTTTGATGAAACCGACAGCCGGCATATTGGGCTGCAGTTCAAGAGTTAAATGGAAAAATAAAAGAGTTTAATAATAATAATAATAATAATAATAATAATAATAATAATAATAATAATAATAATAATAATAATAATACTAATAATAATAATAATGATTCAAATATTATTATTTTTACGTCCCACTAACTATATTATACATATTTTTGGAGACGTAGAGGTGCCGGAATTTCGTCTCTCGGGACATTTTTTACGTGTCAGTATATCTACGGACACGATATTGACAAATTTGAGCACTTTAAAATACCACCGAGCTGAATCAGGATCGACCCTGCCATGTTGGAATCAGAAGCCCAGCGCCTCAACAGTCTGAGCCACTCATCCCGGCTAAAATAGTTCATTTCCGTGCTGAAAGTGTTATTCTCTGTATAGGCAACGAATGGCTATGTTTTGGATTTGTTTCATATTTATGCCCTTTTGTTGTCATTACTTCTTTATATTTTGTAGTTTTTCGCTAAATAATTAAAATAAACACCATTCGAGCTTCAAATTATTATGTTACTACAGAATACAGACTGCGGAAGATCTGGAGAAACTGCTGAATGGTATGGACGGAGTCCTAGTGAGGGAGGACAAGATGAAATTAAATATGTCTAAAATTAAAGTAATGGAGTGTAGTCGAACGAAGTCAGGTAATAGCAGATTATGAAATGAAGTCTTAAAGAATGTAGGTGAATATTCTTATTTGAGTAGTAAAATAACTAAGGAGGACATAAAATGCAGACTGGCGCAAGCAAGGAAGGTCTTTCTTAAGAAATGAAATTTGCTCATCTCGGACATTGATACAGGAATTAGAAAGGTGTTTTCGAAGACTTTCGTCTGGAGTGTGGCATTGTATGGAACATGGACGATAACTAGCTCAGAAAGAAAACAGAAGCTTTTGAAATGTGATGTTCCAGATAGATGGAATCACAAATGAAGAAATACTGAATCGAAATGGTGAGAGGAGAATGATTTGGAAAACAAATTGACCATAAGAAGAGATAGAATGGTAGGACACATCTTAAGATACCCAGGACTTGTTCAGCTGGTAGACCATATTACTGTATGAATACGTCAAGCCGATAAGGAAAGATGTAGGATGCAGCAGTTATGTAGGAATGAAAAGTTTAACATAGGATAGGGTCACACAGACTGCTGCATCAAAAGAGTCTATAGATTTATGACTCAAACAAAAACAGCAGCACAACAACAATTTTTGGTGTAGGAAACCTCTATACAGGACGAGGGACATGCACAACTCTCGGCAAAAGTAGACTGTCAATATATCGGCATCCACATTCATATCAATAAACTTACGTCATTGCTATGGTCGCGTAACCATGATATCTGGAGTTAGACATTAAAGGATTTTCTCACATAGTTTCGGAAATATTGTATTCTCAAGCTCATATTTTAGAGTAAGATATAATTAGTCATATGGCAGATACATGGCAGATACCTCCGGTATTGTTTGGGCAAACATTTATGAAATTCTACCCAGCAAATTAGATGTAATTTTGCATTAGACGGCGGATAGATGTAATTCCGTTATTTGATATGAATGCCTTTACGTGGCATCAGTCCCAGTGGAATCCCAATATTTTTGAGAATCTCAAATCAATAAAAGATAAATCTTTATTTCATATAAGGGTGTGGATGACGCCTTTTTTGTTGCGACAGCAGAGTAACTCCTCATGGAAATCATTCATCTAGACAGTATATTTTGGACTGCTGACGTTCGACCAGAAATACAGTCGCCAAATAAACACATTAAGGCCAATATTATTAACTGATTATTGGTAAACCATGAAAATTAATAGCCTTGTCGCATGTGAATGCGATATTATTTCAAAGGACTCTTTCATATATCAAATGTACGCTAATAATAGTAATAATACTGCAGGTAATCGCATGGCTTCAACTGCGGTCCTGCGGACATTTCAATGTAATGACATTTAGGCTGTCTGCATGTTAATTTCGATGTTCCGTGTTACTCTATCAGGTGGCATAGAAACCGGGGATTCCGCTGGGCAACACTATGGACGACTTTTAATTAATTTTATCGATTAAACATCAAATGAGTTACCAGAAATATTTTAAATGCCGACATCATATGACATGGAGAGCAAATTGACGGCTTTTCGTTCTTAAAAAATTCACCTGTCTCTGCTGCATTTAGGCCCGTTATCTTCCGATCCAGAGGTCTACTCTCTACTACTGTCCATGGAGGGGGGGGCTGCTAATAACGTTTAGCGAATGTGTCATTGAAGGTATTGGAGAAAACTTTAGACTGTGGACTATTCTAACTGGTATTATGGTACCAAAATTATCCCAGGCATTGTTTTGACGGACTTATGATACAAATAATTACTTTTTAAAAAAACCTTTGCACGAGCGACCTATCCTGGAATGGTATTAGATATATGAAATTTATTACGCATTTTAACTAAGTTTTCCCACTGTAGGGAAATAAGCCTAAGGAAACTTAAGGAAAAGATTGCACCACAATATGTACTTTTAATACCCTTAAGTTTGCAGTAGTTGAATCGGTAATACGCTTACCACACTGTGAATAGATTCGTAAACTGAAGATACTTTGCATTATAACTTATAAGGAATTCTGTCGTATGAGTCTACATGACCCCACAATACCAGCTGAGACTTAATGAAATTATGAGCCTGTAGATAAGTAAATATGTCTTTAAAATGACTGCTTTCGTTCTGGATAATAGGAAATGGAATACTTTTGATTAATTCCATCCTTTATATTGCCTGGTTGTCAAAAGTTAACAGCAAACAATTTAATTTTGTAGATTAAAATATCAATAATTATTGGTACAATGCAGAAAACACTTTTCAAATTTGTCATTACTTCACTTAAAATCTACTCACGTTTAATGGAAGTGGGAACACTAACAAAACGAAGTATAGAGATTTTTAGTTTTTCATTCCAAACAATAAAGGAAACGTCATTGCTGTTTACAATTGGGCTGCAGTGAGAATTGACGGTAGATCGAGTTCTTGGTTCAAGGTACTTAGGGGGTTATAGAAAGCTGTAATATCTCACCTTTGTTCATAGTTACATGGAAAAGTATAAAGTGGCTGGGGGGGGGGGATTCAGCTTCGATATGTATTATACATTTTGGCCTATACCAACGATTTGGTCTTAATGGCAGATGGTCCTGAATGCGTGCAACCTAATATCTTGGAACTTCAAAATAAGTGCAATGAGTATCATATGAAAATTGGTCTTTCTAAGACTAAAGGGGTGTCAGTAGCGAAGAAACTGAAGAGAACTGAATGTCAGGTTGGGAATACAGAATGGTAACCGGTAGATTTCAAGTATACAGGATGTGTATTGTAACCTTACACGAATTTCAAGTGCAGGGTTCAAGCTATTAATACTATACCACGGCTGGTATCATGCGGAGATGCAAGAAACTCCACTCAAGGGACGTGCAAGTTCAATGGGTCCGGTCGCATTGTCCCACCGTTAGACTTTGAGATCTGACTGACGTACGAGAGCGCATATACAACAACTACTTAAGACTACACCACACTATTATACTAAACTTAGCCTATGAATACTAATTCCAAGAATTTTTTTTAACCATGGAAGGATATTCCGTTTTAATGAATATCATTTTAATGATACTTAGTTACAAAATAATTGAAATATCAACGGGATTGAATATTTAGTTAAAATTGAATGTAATCATTGATTGTATATATCCAAAATTGTTGTTGGTTCCGATATTTCATAATGACAAGCTTCTATAATACACGTGAAATATGTTTGCAATACAACTAATATTAAATTAAAATATCCAACAACTCCATCAAAGAAAAATAAACCAACATAAAAGTTGCTAAAGGCTTAACTTTAATGTTATAATTCTATTATTTACATCATTTACTTACTGGTTAATAAAAATGAAATTAGGAATATTTATTCTTCGGCTCTCGTACTCGTTCACCCCAAAAATTCATGTCTTTCAGTATTCCGTCATTTCTTTAAATCATCACATACCGGTACTTCAGTAAAATCTAACAAAACAACTTAGGTGCTCCAATGATATGCTCACAACGTTTTTGCATATACCAACCATACGATCAAGGAAATAGAACTATGCTGTGATCCCTCTCTAATTACTAAGGTCACGCAGTGAAATTAAACATCAGCATCATCTGGAAATCTTCCACAGCTGCATCTAAACAATGAGTTTCCTGAAAGTAATGTCACCAGTAATAACCAATGGTCAAAAATTCCGAGGACCCCGCAACCTCTAGTGCTCTTCATGAAAATCCTGAAAGTCTACGTCTAATGCTAACTACCAATTCTATGTGCTACTAGAAGAATAGCATTAGCAGGAAATCAAGCTACACACTGCCTAAGATAGGATCTACCCATCTTAACTACGACATGGTTCACTTCTACGTGGTGTTATTCAATATCGAAGATTCTATTCAATCCCGTCACATCTGCGTATAATTCACTTACATTGAATCCTAGGTTATCACATTTTCATGATTATCCCATTATCAACTTCAGTATTCTTCGAGAACATCACCATGAAAATTACCTATCCATGTCTTAGTGCTTGTCTGTCATCACCACCATTAAATCCGCACGTATGACGAACATCAATCCATACCTCAATAAGATATCATCAGAACTTTTCGAAGATTACATCATATCATTCTGTGCATAATTCCCAATGAATTATTCTCCAATAATATAGCACACCAGTCATTCACATATTTTTGCGACCCTACTTCAAATCTCTCTCATTCCACACGCGCATCATGCTCAAGTAAAATTCAATTCATCTTCCAAATATTCAAACACATTCTTCTCAAAGACTACCTCATCCTTATAAACACACAAGATCATAATCAATGCGATAATACCATATCTTCTCGCGAAAAATAAGCATATGATGTTAAACCATAATCTTAGATGACTCCAATTTTAACACACGTTAACTAACTTATGGTCACCCAAAATAAAAATACCTACGCAATAAAAAATACAGAGAGGTTCATTCACGATGCAACGATCACGTTTTAGCAAATTTCCTGCATATATTTACTGTTAGATACTCAGATTCAAAATATAGCACATGAAAGATTATAATTTCTCCTGGATTATTCATTATGAAATTCACAACACTCCATGTCTGTTATAAAACAATGATTGACGATAATACGGTATCACTCAAGTTGTTCACCTACAAATGTCATATTTTGACACCATAAATTGATCTAACCTACTTTAAGCAACTACATTACGGAATAGACGAAAGACACTTATTTTTGGTACTTATCATACTGATGGCTTCGGGAAGATAGTTTCTCCAATATCTCGGGTCTTAATTTCATCATCCGGCCTCCATTTCAACACTCTGCAGATCCCTCAGGATCATTCTGTATTGAACTCAGCATTATTTGACTATTAGGCATCACATAAAAATCTTTCATCATATATGGCGACATCATAGTACCTGAAGCTCGTAATATGGAATTAGCACAATGTCATATACATAAATAACACATTACAATGTTCTGAATTAACACTCGCCTTACTACTTCAGAGACTAAGATATATCTTTATCTCTTTACAAACTCAACTCGTACTGTCCGTACAATAGTTATTCAATTCAAATAAGTTTTTATATTCAGCTTCTTTCTATCTGTGTGCATCGATTTTGATGTCTTTTTAGTATCTCTATTATTCGCATTATTCTTACAAAACAAAATCCTATTCTAAAAACAATAATAAATGTCAGCTTGCGTTTCATAAATCCTCAGAATTCAGTAGCCATGTAATCTCATTTCAAGATGATTTTTGTGTTTTAAGCATAACGTCCTTGATACAAAACGCCCTTGTATTCACTAATCTTGGCAAAGGAACATATTAAAACATCCGTCGTTTTTTTAGATTAACGTACCAATCGATTATTTTATAGAGGGTTTGTCGACTCTAGAAGGATATCGTAATAAATAGACAATGCATGATCATCGTATGTGAGTTAAACTTGGCCTGTATGATCTAATTCATTCCATGGCCTCCGTTGTACACCTTCGCCGTTGAGGTTTCATATCATCTATCGATATTTGTTCCTCTTCCGTTGAAGTAAAATGCAATATTTATTCAATATTATATCCTCGTACAAAAACATTCCGTTACCGACCGTGACTTAATGAATACCACGGGGTTCTAACCTTGTGAATTTACCGGTATCTTCACTTCATTATATGGCGTTTATTCAGATGAGCGAGTTGTTTCATTTAGTGAAATTGGTGGACGTATGACACTGGACGTATACTTTCGTATGATTTCATTAATTTTATATTACCACAAACTTCCAATACCCTCTTTAATCTCAATCTAGCAACCATTGTACGGTTATGGTATTCTCCCAGAATGATAGTACAGTAAGCGAATTTGAGTAAAGGTGCAGCAAAGGTAATGCAGTGAGCTCGCAGTTGCGATCAACGGTATTCTTTAAGAAAGAAGCCAGCTCGCGGACGAAACTATCATTACACCGTTTTATTTTCAGACTAACTTTGCTGTACGGGAGTGAAAGCCGAGTGGATTGAGCATATCCTACTCATAACTTAGAAGTAACCCGTAAGAGAATAGCTTGAATGATCGCTGGTACAAACAGATGGGAACAAAGGCAGGATGGTACTCGGTATGAGATAAAGGCTGATTTAGGAATGAACTCGATATAGGAATCGTTTAGCATAAACCGTCTTCGATGTGTGGTTATGCAAGACGAGTAGAGGAGTTCGGCTAGCAAAGAGAATAATGGACTTGGTCGTGGAGTGTAGGGGAAGTAGATGGAGACTAAGGTGACGATGGCTGGACTTAGTTTCTAATGATTTAACCGCGGACTGGAAACTAAGTTTGTTTAGGATATAAAGCGAAACATAGGGCACTGAGTACCCCATATTTCAAGTGAAAGTTAGTGTAAAACATCCTGCTGTATTATGACTGAAACTCGCTGTAACACTCATGGAAGTACTGCTTAACGAGCATACGTGAAATACTATTTTCAAAAGTCATACTTGCAACAATAATAAAACAAAATCTCTACAGGTATTTGTTGTGGTGCCCTTATTGAACTGTGCGCCACGCGCCTACGTCTGTAGTGAATACACCAGAGTGCAGCGCTGGATAAGGACGTCACGCCAACTTACAGTATAAATTGGCGTGCAGGTACTCCTGTAGTACCTTTCCCACTCCTCCCTGCTATCTCTTTTCTCCTTAGAAATGTTGGAGGCAATGTAGATATTAGTGTCGATTGGTACGCAGGGAGAGCGAGCTTGTGCCCCCCAACCCCACCGGAAAAAAGTTGCGAAGCATTGCCGTACGCCGACCCGTCTACACCGTACTCTAGCCAGGTAGAGTACCCCTATTGAAAAGGTGGTCTGGATGGGTGGACCGACACAGGTCGTGAGGTTTCAGCTCTGCACGCGCAGTCAGCCATTCTTTTCCTCGCTCTCACCGAAGTCTTCTTTGCCTCCAGCATACTCGTGACATTTTCTATTGTACAGAGGGACTTAATTCCTTCTCTTAATGTCATGTGCTTTAAGATAGGGCTTCCCGTCATATTTGTGTTCTGGCAACGAGGATATTATTGTGACTTAAAACACACTCAGGAACTGACAACAGTCATTCCCACTGATATGTATCATTTGTAAATAAATGTATATATTTATTTTTCATGGTCACCAGCGAGTGCTATTTAAAGTGAATGAATACGTGTAAACTGGTGAATTAATAAAATTAAGTTCGTGTTTGTACAAGTGTTTGCTTTTGCACAGAACAGTATCTCCATTACATTGTTGCCAGCTTCATGTTTAACTCGCTGTGCGATGATTTCTTTTTATTGAAAAGAACTATATTTTCCAACATACCAGCATCGACAAACAATCCCAAAACATCAGATGTTGTTTTCACGAGTTTATCATGGCCTTTAGGACCTGTTCTAATATGTAATATCGTGTGGCTACTTTTAGACGAGTGCAAACCCTTGTAAGGTAGACCCTCCGATGAGGGTGGGCGGCATCTGCCAAGTGTAGGTAACTGAGTGTTACTGTGGTGCAGGATAGTGTTACGTGTGGGGTATGAGTTGTAAGGATGTTGGGAACAGCACAAACTCACAGCCCCTGAGCCATTGGAATTAACCAATGGCGGTTAAAATCCTCGACCCGGTCTGAAATCGAACCCGGGATCATCTGAACCTAAGGCCAGCATGCTGACCATTCAGCCAACGAGTCGGACACCGGTTCTAATAAACACGATGTCACGCCTCGGTGTTCTTTCAGCTTTCATATGCGGTTTGGACGACCACCGATGATCGTCAGTTCCTCTTATTTAATATGCCCCTGGAACATACTGTAATATGAAGTCTTCTTAGTTCGCAATCACAGCGTCCTCCTCTTCGTCATCTCAAGTAAGTGATGTTTCATCTATATTCTCCCCTTGTTCTGGCCTCATACGTTCATCTCCTATCCAGTCATCATCTTTCCCAGAATTACAAGTATTTTTCAGCCATGTTATAGAAAGTGTCATTGAAAACAAATCCATTATGTTCCTTGACGGGGAAACAATGACAGTTCTACAAACAGCAAAATACTTGGAATAACAACAAACTAACGGAAACTGAAACGTGGGTTGCTGCAGCCCAAAAGCTACCACAGAGTACGAAAGCAAAGCTCTACATACTTACAAATCTTTATATTTGAATGCTGAATCTCTCCGGAGAAAAGTTATATCATATGGCGTTCACATACACTGTCATACATTGTCAACATAAAATTATAGTGAAAAGAAATTTCTCTTTACCTGTGCAGCGGGACGGCCTACTTTTTCGTAAGGTGAATGTTGCAGGATCATACTCAAACCAAACAAGTCTCCCTAGGACTCACTGGTCGGCGTTAAAGCATTGTTCAGTATTGGAGGGGTATGTGTTGATATGACCTCGCTTACAGTAGTGTATTAGTAAATATTCCTTTTGCATTTTGTCTGTTTCTGAGTGAAGCTGGGACATTCGAGTAACGATACGCTGGTGGATATAGATTTCTTTTTGGTGGGCCTCCATGCGTGATATAGTTTACGTAACATTACGTATGGCAGAGATGATCTTGTGGGTGGATTACGGCACCCGGTGAAAGTGTCACACACCGTCCATGCTGTCGAATGTGAAAAAAAGCATTATGAGGCGTGCGGAACGAAAGAGTGATTTTTGACACATTTGTAAGTTAAATGATACTGCGTCGTAAGGAAATTGGACCATTTATTGACGCCTCTTTTCATTCAATTGTTCGAGGCTTTCTCCTTTAAAATCGTATATGCATATCGTTCCTATGCACAGATAAAACGGAAATGTTGTCACGAGATCAGGAGCATGGACTAAAAATGTACTTCTTCGAAACACGTGTTACATTAGGCCAGGCCATACCAAATCAGAGTGTCAGTGTTAGGAAAGCCTGAACCCTATGTGTTCCTAGTACCACTACTGTTCGTCGCTGTGGCGGTGTTGATGTAATAACACACGAGTTGACGGAATGCGTTGTTTCTTTGCAATGCATAAATGTATTGCTAGGTGCTATGAGGGACGAAATTCGTGCTTGCGTGTTGAAACTTTTAATTCTTCGACCACTACAGGAGCAAGATTTTAAAGAATTCCCAGCTTGAAAACCAGGAGAATTGTCCGAATATAGTTAAGTACCGTGATGCCTTGAACTATTTGTTAATGGTTTAGAAATATTGAAGAAATGTCGCCTGAATTAAACATTATAATGACGCGTTTTTCTGTAATTAATGAGCATATTAATTGAAATTTCAATAAGAAGTGATGTGGTATCAGCGTACCCAAATTTTTAAGTATAGATATTTCAATATTCTTTTTTTAGCGGCTTTACGTCGGACCGACACAGACTGGTTTTATGTCGACGGTGGGATAGGAAAGGTCTAGGAGTTGGAAGGAAGCGGCCGTGGCCGTAATTAAGGTACATTTGCCTTGTGTGAAAATGGGAAGCCAGGGAAAACCACCTTCAGGGCTGCCGACAATGGGATTCTAACCTACTATCTCTCGGATGCAAGCTCATAACTCCGCGCCCCTAATCGTACTGCCAACTCGTCCGGTTTTTAATATTCCAGTGGCCTTCTAGCGTTTAATAATAACTTTGATCGTATCCATGCATTGTCACGCTTGGCTCTACATACCTTTGCGAACACATATTTTTAGTCATGAACCTGAATAAGAAGCGAACTTGGTTATATTTGTCCTAAGTTTCTTTGAAAGCAAGGTTAAGGATTCATTCTACTCAAACCATGCTCTCTGACATCACCAAGTTGATAAAATCAAAGAAATGTCAGGACGGTCCTAAATGCAAAAAAGAACGAAGATTTTTATCTTGTTGTAATATTTCTGTGGTCTGATTTTAAATTTCACGAACTCATTTTGTGTCTCATAAAATATGCCGTCCATCCCTTCACTTCCCGCCGTCTCCCACTCCTTGTACCTATCATTCGAGATTCGCTCTCAGCCCTCAGAGCGCGGAACTGCCCACTTTGAATCGCCTGCATTAGGTAATCAACCTTACTTAGCTGTAGGTTATATGTCTGAAGAACGCTGTAAAGTTATTGCACAAATATTAATTCCTTTCTCTCATATCGTACCTTCAGTTGTGAGGATTGTGACTTTATAGGAGGGTTGAACGTAGTATTCGCCATTCTTGGTGGCCTTGTACTAGACTGACTGTCTTTACGAGGGATTATTCAGTTGTGTTCATAACATCTTTCGTCTTGTGTGAAGGTTTCTCTTTCCGAGGACATTTCCAGTTGAACTTTCCATCTTTTTTCATTCTGACCCAGAATTTGACTGAAGAAATTGCGAAATTCAACATTCGTGTAGAGAAATTTTAAAATGAAGTCTCTGGTACGAAATCCTATTTCTAATATTATGAAATATTCCTCGCTAGCACCACATTTCAAATGAGTCAATTCTAATCAATTGTAAGGAGAAGTAGGAATAAATTGTCACGTTTTCTGAATTTTAATCATAATTTATTATATTGACCCTATATCTATTTACCACTTTGTTTCTTTTCCGTAGACGCTACTGTCTAGCAGAAGTTATTTTTACGTGACCGTAAAAATCCCGAAACTAAGCTGTCGTATCTCAGCACCTTCATATAAGAAAAGCAAAGTCATCTCCGTACAGGTCATGAAGGCCCTTGGAGGGGTGGAAGGTAAAGGCTTCCACTATCCGTAACCTCGGCACTTGATGGGGTTGAGTGGTTAGCTCTACGCCCGGCCACCTTTGCCCCCAGGAATTAACCTGGTACACATTTTTGGCGTAGGCTGAGTGAACCTCAGCGCCATGTGCACCTCTGGAAGTGGAAATCTCGTTTCTTGAATTTTGCGACTTCCTGACGGGGATTCGAACCGACGTCCTTCCAGGCGAACCGAGCACGCCTTTACCGCCTCGGCCAGACAGCCCCTAGCACCTTCATATACCACCGGACTAAACCGGGATTGAATTGGCCAACTTAAGTTCTGAAGTCAGTTGTTTTACCATCTGAGCCACGCAGCCAGTTCTCTGAATTCTATTCTTTATCTTCCGCCACCGCTGGGTCGTCGATGTGACTTCTGCTGGACATGTGGATTTGACCCTGACACCAATACTATGGAGAATAATGTTCCATTATCGCGTGTTTCTCTATTGCGTTGTTAATATATGAAGAGGTGTTTATTGAGACAAACAAAATTAAATAGTTCCCAAGCCAGATAAATTAACCAGATGTAACTAAAATCTCCAACGCAGGCCAGGAATCGAACCCGCAGTAACTGAAGGCCCTGAAGTGATATTAAGCCAAGCAGACGAATATTTTAATTCCTCCCACATTATCCTCTTATAATATTTGCACCTTTATCACTATCTTCTAATATTAATTAAGCTTCTATGTCAATGTGCACGGATTTCAAGTAACTGACTATCTACCACGAACCACTCAACTATGCATCCAGTAGCTATTGCAGCTGAATTATTCACTGACATATAAAATCGTAATATACTACATTCTGACAATTTGTTCATAAAAATCCCAAAGTCAGGGAGAATCTGTAATACTTGTTGTTACGGGGGTACGCGTGGAGCAGAAAGAGGTGAAACAAGGTGCTGGGGTGAATGGGTCTATCAAAGTTAATTTAAAGCTTTAACAAAGGTTATACTTCTTTAGAATTTCAAAAATCAACAAATAACAACGTAACAGGAAAATAAGATGTTGTGAATTCTACAAGTCCTGGGCTTCAAGCCCCTTGCTTTACGATTCTTGAGCTACTAACTCAAATTTACAAAAAGAGCTCAAATTTAAACTAGGGCAGAAATCCCCTAATTCAAAGAGCACTTGCTCCCAAAATTACAACATCTAGCCTTCAAGAGGCATTCATTAATCTTACAAAAACTTTGAAAAAAAGCTAACAGGCTCACAATTTTCCAAGCTTACTCAAGGCACAACTTACAATTGGAAAATGATTATACAGGGGTATTTAATACCCGACCTACTGGGCCTTCATAGAAAAGAATAACGGTTAAATAAATGGTCCGAACACAAAATTAATCGAGGCATATACTTGCACTCCTAGATATGAACACTGAAAACCTAAGGGCACTAGGCCGATGAAACAGGGGCTATTCCCAAACTACTACGGTGACTCGTATAGAAATTATATTACCACTTTACAGAATGAAAAACAGTTATGAAACGTAGTCACCTCAAAACAAGATGAATGGTAGCACGAAAGGGTACATCACTCTCTATCCCCGTTTTACAGTTGAAGATTTTTGAAATTTTTACATTAGCCGACAGAAAGGCACTTTTTAGAAAGGAAGGTTACATAGTTAATGATTCGGACCTTCCCCTCGGGTTAAACTGCGGAGTAAGCAAGAAAGAAAGATGTTATGTGGCCATTACCTTATAGATGTACTGCAGACCGAAGAAAGAGGCCGCTCGCTTCCTGCTTGGACACACTCATACACTCAGTAAGATGACGATTAATTGGCCAAGAGACGAGAAAAGCCGCAGTTTATAAACCCTCAGGAAAGGTTCGAGATCATAATCAAGACACACCCATTGAATTTTATTGGTATATTTCAAAAGTAACACTCCGAATCGGAGAATAAGCCTGTGATAGGTGGAAAATTAATTACATAAATTAATGATTGGTTGGATTCAAAACTGGCGGCAAGAAAAGGTAAATATTGGCAACCCAAAAATAAATGAACACCAATTAGTTAAAAAACCCTAGAAATACAAAACTTCTTTAAATTATAGTTTCTTTCACTTCGCACCAGGGTGCATGATCATAGTTTTTAGTGGTGTCATTTGTGGAAGAATGTCCAAACTTCTTGATGAATGTCAAACAAAACAAATCGAAATTCAGTCAGATTAGGAAACTGCACAGTAACAAAATTACATAATTCTTCTGTGGTGACATCTTCAGAGAAAAGTTCTAAGTTGGTGGAGTTTCAGTTTCACTGTTTTGCCACTAGAGGAGTTCGTTTAGGCGCTGAATTTAAATGCGCGGCGTTGGGGTGTACCTCCCGTTACACTTGTAATATAGTTTGATGATATTATAAAACGTGGCAAACCAGTCCGCATATTCGAGGTTCATAGTGAAGTTGTTCACAGAAGTTTAATTGCAACCTCATGTTTCACGTAATATTTCCTACCAACACGCATTAAGCTACTCTCACGAAGACATTTTATTCATTTTCAAGTAAAAACTTTCTTTAAAGATTAATCTACCCACATTTCCCTCAGGATTTCGAAACTAGTTACACCGGTGAAGTAGTAACTTGAATTGTGCTGTGATATGCAGTGAGTAACCAGAAACAAAATACTGTGTTAGTAAGTTATATAGTGCAATTGTTTGTATTCATCCTCTTCAGTAACTTCTCTATAAGACTGAAAGTTTAGGTGCCAAATGTTTCCTTCAACAATTCTTCAAGATATCAGAATTACAATCGACGTTAATAAATCTACTAGAAACCAGATACAATATTTATTAATGAAGCGTCGTCATCCTTATTACCCTGAGCGAAAAAAATGACTAATTTATCCAGGAGCACTTGTTTAAACCCGGCCTTATACGAGGAGGGTTGAATGCATTACAGACTTCATCATGATCTATAGTAAAATGGGGCCAACTTCGGATTTCATCAAGATCACTAACTTCTGAACTTATTAGCTGAGGGTAAATGAAGGAATATTTCACCTTGGTCATTTCAGCGCGTATATATCACGCTAAGAGTCTCACAGTGATGTAAATATTTCGCATCGTTTACATACTACGTGAAGGTGCAGTGCTGTGTGATATTTAAAATTTTATTTCTTGCAAATTACGCGTGCATACGTGATGCGTGCGACTGCTGTGCAGCGATGTACTTAGTAATGCTCCTTTCACAAAAATCGTACGGCGGGTAGTATAAACCGAGGGGCAAAATGAGTTACTACCTACTTCACAAACATCGCGCTAAACCTCAAACTGAGTTTTAATAATTTTCGTCGGATTAATACCATATGTTTCACCAGAGATATTTTACATGCCACCATGTAATGTAGAGAGGACGTGATTCCATCCTCGAGCAAACCACTGGCTAAATTTAAAACAATCATATTTCACGAACTGCAGGCATTCACCTCTACCTTCCGTACGGTTATATTTACTTATCTCCCAACCCCTCCTCCCCCATGGCACTACATCCCTTGAAGGGTCTTAGCCTACCAAGCGACCGCTGCTCAGCCCGAAGGCCTGCATATTACGAGTTGTAGTGTGGTCAGCACGACGAATCCTTTCGGCCGTTATTCTTGGCTTTCTATACCGGGGCCGCTATCTCACCGTCAGATATCTCCTCAATTTTAATCACGTAGGCTGAGTGGACCTCGAACCAGGCCTCACGTCCAGGTAAAAATCCCTGACTTAGCCGAGAATCGAACACGGGGCCTCCGGGTAAGACGCAGGCACGCTACCCCTACACCACGGGGCCGGCATCTCCCAAATGCCGTGAATAATATTACCATTGATGCCTTCACGGCTCGAACTTATAGAAATGATATAAGCTTTTTGGGATTATGCCATGTCAAGGAAATAAGGCGAAATTCTTTACATTTCGCAGAGAAATTTGCTAGAAGAACATGTCTGGGAAACGTGAAGAATTTCACCATATTTCCTTGACACGGTATAAGCCCAAAACGCATATATTATGCCTACCGTGTATAATGTTTATAATATTTAAAATTGAAAAAAAAATTTTTGGTTCTCCTCAATAAATAAATAAATAAGGGGCTGCCTGGCCGAGGCGGTAAAGGTGTACTCGGTTCGCCCGGAAGGACGTGGGTTCAAATCCCCGCCAGGAAGTCGTAGAATTTAAGAAATGAGATTTCCAATTCCGGAGGTGCATATGGCCCTGAGGTTCACTCAGCCTACACCAGAA
Organism: Anabrus simplex; assembly: GCF_040414725.1. Classification (NCBI taxonomy): domain Eukaryota; kingdom Metazoa; phylum Arthropoda; class Insecta; order Orthoptera; family Tettigoniidae; genus Anabrus; species Anabrus simplex. The sequence continues at coordinate 905,690,486 of NC_090265.1, forward strand.
ATGAGTACCAGGTTAATTCCTGGGGGCAAAGGTGGCCGGGCGTAGTGCTAACCACTCAATTCTATCACGTGCCGAGGTTAACAATGGTGGAAGCCTTACCTTCCTCTCCTCCAACGGCCTTCATGGCCTGTACGGAGGTGACTTTGCTTTGATTTGCTTCAATAAATAAATAAATAAATAAATAAATAAATAAATAAATAAATAAATAAATAAATAATCGTATAAATAACGTACCATGATTTGGCACCATCTAGCCTACCTGAGTGTCATTGTTGACATTGCAGTTTACTCAATCAAATGAAAAGGAAATTTATCTCTGCTGTGCGAGGTATGGCTTAATTTTAATTATTATTGTCGGATTAATACCATATGTTTCACCGGAGATGTTTTACATGCCACCATACACTGCATATAGTATAGAAAGGAATTAATTCCATCCTATAAAATTATGACAAAATTTTTCGGATTTGGACCCGCAGAATTGGGATACGGATGTCGGCAGTCAATTACTGGTCCACAGATTGAGCTGAAGAATAAATAATTTAATTGATATATGAACTATTATTCTATACTGTATAGTGTTTTCCACAGTGTTAGTCGAAACCCAATCTTACCACAAAATGACATAAAGGAACAAGTCTAGAGAACGTGGATTTAACAAGATAATGGAGAGAGAAAGTCTTTAGAGCTGTGTGACGGGGAAAGCCATGCGTGAAGTGAATATGTCTGAGGATTTCACTCGTCATATCCGCAGAGCTTTACGTCGTCTTAGAGACTGGCAGATAAAGTTCGAACTACTTCACTGTCAACTCGTGAAGTCTTTAGATAACTTAGTTACTTTGTATTTGTTGCTCCTCATTTTCCACGTGGTGAAAATTCCAAGTGATAGTTTGTATTATCGGCCAACTGCATAGTTTAGTATAGTGTACTCTCAATCATTATACCCCATGCAGGTGGGCACGTCGTAAGAGAGAATAAAGGGGGGACCAGGGGCTCTCAGATTGGAAGAGAGTTTTGAAGACCATGGTTTGGCTGGCTGAGTCGGGCATTACTTTCAATTACTTATGACAAACGTCTTAATTTTATCTTACTTGTCCGGCCTCTCTTGCTCAACTCTTATTCTCATCTGACTCCGCTGATATTACGTTTGTGAGGCATAGATATAGTTTAGTACCGAGTGAATTAGCCGTGCAGATAGGGACGAGAAGCTGTGAGCATGCATTCGAGAGATATTGGGTTCGAACCCCACTGTCGGCAGCCCTGAAGAGTGTTTTCCGTGGTTTCTCATTTCACACCAACGTAAGCGAAGAAAGTATTCGGGCGACTGTTCCATCCTTGCCTTCTTTCAATAAATTCATTACTGTGCAGATACTACAGTATTTGTTTACATTCATTTCTTTTACGCATACACCTTCTTTCAGAAGTAGAATGCATTGCATGATGGTGAAACCCACATCAGGATTTGTCTAGTGCTTCTCTAAATCATCTAAAATAAACAGGAACATAGACGGACACCATGTATGAGCGTAGGTGTTCCATGTGTTGACTGTCACTAAAATAGGCAAAAATTATTTGTCCAGACATGCAGAGGAGCTCATTCAGAAACTATGCTGTAAAATAAGTAATTTCTAGACATTATCGTGATAAATTCGACATGAAAATTTGTTAACATCTCATAGATCAACCCAACAATAGGATCCGACACACTTTGTATTATTCTGAGTGCATTATTAACTGTAAAAATGGTTAAGACAGAATATATATGAGCCCATGTAATCATGCCTCGTATATCAGGTGCATAGAGTTTGGAAGGCCGGTGTTTATATACTTGAAGTAGTCCATTTAAAAAGTAGTATAGGTACTATCACTTTGATCTCACACACCAACGAAGTTCTATTACACCAGCGCCTAAGACCATTTCTTCAGAGAGAAATTTTCTTCCAGAACAGGCAGGCTTTTTTTAAGATCCAGACACAAGGGAGAAAATACTCAACATGCGACACTTCATTAAATATATGTATTAATTCCACACAGCAATGATGATTTGCTTTGTAGATTACAAGAAATCATTTGACTGTGTTCGTTGGCTAAATCTTTCGGGAGTATTGGATGAAATGGGCGTTCCTCCTCATTTTATTGCTAATATGGAAAACACCAGTGCCCAAGTCAAAGTGATCTGTGGCTTATCAGAGGTCTTCAGAGTGTCAAAAGAGTTAGATAACCCCTGTTGTTGAACATATACGGAGAACTCAACATGCGAAGATCTCTGGACAGCTGGCATGGTGGAGTGTCACTTGGAGGAAGTATATTGCAGAATCTGCGTTTAGCTGATGATACTACTCTATTGCCAAACAATGAAGATAAACTTGCTCAATTATTGCAGCGGGTAGAGAGCAAAGGCCTTAAGCTTGGACTGAAAGTGGATTACAACAAATTCAAAGTAATGGTTGTTGATAGAAGAAGAAAGCTCCAATTTATTTGTTGTCTAATAAGTCCAGATGTGGTTAATGAATTTGTTTACCTTGGCTCTTTGCTGAGCAACACTGTCAGTGCGAGAAAGAGATCGGAAGAGGAATTGCTCTTGGAAGAGTTGCTATGGGCAAAATCCGAACGATCTGGCTTGACAGAGCAATCAGTAAAAACCAAAGACCCTTCTGGTTTGTGCCTTAGTATTTTCAGTCTTCTATGGCCATAAATTATGCATCGATGCATTTTAAGTGTGGTGTTTGCGGAAGATGTTACGAATACCTAGGATGGAGAAAGGATCTAACTCCTCCCTAATCGTGAAGGTTGGTATCCCAAATCAACTTCCAACTCTTCTTAGACAAAGAGATTTTGTAGTTCTTTGGACAGATTATAAGGAGAGAAAATAGTCTTGAAAAGCTAGCTGCCCAAGGAAACGTAAATTGGACCATGCCGCATGGAAGAGACCCCAATTTAGATAGACCAGATCAAAGACGAAAATTACGCACCTCTTCGAATGATAATCCGAAATGCAGAAGGCCGTAGACATTGTCGGCTGGTGGTGAAGTCCGCTGAATATTAAATTAAGCATGAGATCACTATAATAAAACATGCGACTGAGAAGAATAATAGATGCTGAATATTAGTCGTGCTGATGACCACTTTCGGGTTTGGCTACTTACTCTTTAGTAGTTTAACTTAACACAAGATATTCTATAATATGAAGGCAAATGAGTATATATGTGAGTTCAAGTACAATTTTGAATGGTAAGAACGTGTCTTCTGGTAGAGAACGGAAAAATCTCTCTCTCAAAGAGTGACTTGAAATTGACTTCTTATTTCTCTTCTTTCCCTTCTGGATCTGAAAGTACCGTATCCTCACTGGACGTTGGTGGTCAATCTGATCCTGGCCTCCGTACTAACAGCTGTTCTAAATAAACCAAATGATAACGTACTGGAATACTATCGTAGGTTTTCCAACCAGGAAATGCATCGTCTACCAGGACCTCTTCTTCTTCTTTTTAATTGTCCTTGAAATATGAATGCTGAAGAAGATATTTTTCATTACGAATATTGTGGCCAAAGTACGCTATTTTCCTTATTTTACTTGCCCTTTGTTAGGTATTGGCGGTGTAGGGGTAGCATTTCTCCCTCTTGCCCGGAGGCCCCGGGTTCGATTCCCGGCTAGGTCAGGGATTTTTACCTGGACCTGAGGGCTGGTTCGAGGTCCACTCAGCCTACGTGATTAGAATTGAGCAGCTATATGACGGTGAGATAGCGGCCCCGGTCTCTAAATCCAAGAATAACGGCCGAGAGGATTCGCGTGCTGACCACACGACGCCTCGTAATCTGCAGGCCTTCGGTCGGAGCAGCGGTCGCTTGGTAGGCCAAGGCCCTTCAAGGGCTGTAGTGCCATGGGGTTTGGTTTGTTTTTTTGTTAGGTATTAAATTTCCTCATGCGCTGCACAACCATGTTGTTTGTTACGCATGAATCCAATATATTCTGAACATAGTACGGCGATAGCACCAGAGCGCAAGAGTATTTAATTTTTTAAATTCTACGGTCCATATCTCTGCATCGTAAAAGAAAGTGGAGAAGACATAACACCGAGCGAGTTGGCCGTGTGGTTAGGGGCGAGTAGCTGTGAGCTTGCATTCGCGAGTGGGTTCGAACCCGACAGTCGACATCCCTGTAGATGGTTTTCCGTGGTTTCCCTTTTTCACACCAGGCAAATGCTCGGGCTGTACCTTAATGAAGGCAACGGCAGATTCCTTCCAACTCATATTCCTTTTCTATCCTAACGCCACCATAAAAGCCTATCTGTGTCGGTGTGACGTAAAGTCAATTGTGAAAAAGTGAAGAAGATATAACCTTTACGGACTCGGGTTCTAAGATGAAGGTTTAAATTCAGATTACATAATACTTGCCTCATCGTACAGAATGCCGCTCGTGATTTTTTAAATTCGAATTTGTATTTATTGACGTGAGTCCCATCTATTATTTAGTCAGCAACCTAAATAATCGACCCTCTGTACTCTTTGGAGTTGTTTCCCGTTTACTTTGGCTATTTGGAGCATTAACACAATTATTTTTATTAATAAAAATATACTCACTGCAGTGTTATGTCGCCAACATAACTGTTCGTTATACGAGTATTTTATTGTGTGTGTGTGTGTGTGTGAAATAGCCCTGAACTGGACACATACTAGAAAAAATTTAAAATGGATTGACATTACGTAACATTGATCCTTCAATTGATACCTTCATAAATGGAACCGAAGTCGATAACATTATTTGTTATCGCCAGTTTGTTTGAAAGTTTGCAGATATCTTTGACCAGATCATTTCAGTATAGGAGCTGAAAATTATTCACTGACGTGCACTAGAAGCAGAGATAATAGCATGTAAATGTACGCACGTTGAATTATTCGCGCCAGGTATTCAGCCTGTCGGGTCAAATTGCGGCATGAAGAGCTGCCATTCTAAGCGAGCCCGTGCTCGCTATTCATGGTGACAAATTTGTGTGGATCGCAATCATAGTGATATTACAGTAGCCATGGAGCGGGAAGTGAAATGTCGAGATGTGAGGATAAAAACTATAGAAATAGTGAAACATATACTATGACAATACAACCTTAATGAATATTCCGAAGTTAACAAAGTAAAATAAAGGTACTATATCCTATTGACATACGATATGCAACAATTAAACATTCTGTAAAAATATCTTTAAACTACAATTGTTGGTTAGCAGCGGCTTGAGTTACGTTGCTATCAGCTTGCGTTTGGGAAATAGTTCGTTCAAACCCCACTGTCGGCAGTCTTGAAGATGTTTTCCCGTGGTTTCCGATTTTCACACCAAGAAAATGCTGGGGTTGTACCTTCTTTAAGGCCGCAGTCGCTTTCTTCCCACTCTTAGCCCTTTCCTCTCCCATCGTCGCCATAAGACCTATCTCTGTTGGTGCGACGTAAAGCAAATTCTTGTACAACTGTCGAAGATATGTAAAGGATTATACGGCGACACTTCAGGCACTCTGGTTTACGAGAACAGAACTCAGAATGGTTTAGGTACCCGTAATTGCTGGGCTTGGCCTTGATGTGAGTGTGGCCGGGTTGAGTGGCTCAGACGGTTAAGGCGCTGGCCTTCTGACCCCAACTTAGCAGGTTCGATCCTGGCTCAGTCCGGTGGTATTTGAAGGTGCTCAAATACGTCAGGCTCGTGTCAGTAGATTTACTGGCACGTAAAAGAACTCCTGCGGGACTAAATTCCAGCACCTCGGCGTCTCCGAAAACCGTAAAAAGCAGTTAGTGGAACGTAAAGCAAATAACATTATTATTATTATTATTATTATTATTATTATTATTATTATTATTATTATGAGTGTGCTTATAAGACTCGTGAGACATCAATGCGAGCAATCGAATGTGAGAGGTTGTAAGCGGCTTTCAGGACGCTGGGTTGACTTCACAGATCTCGCTTGGGCAATGGACACATGAAGGTATCCATATACGGCGAATCAGTAATAGACGATAGGGGGCAGATCTATTTCATTATCAGACATGCAGAACAGATTCGAAAGGTTCTTTGTCCACAATCGCGACAGATGTGGCAACTTCTTTCGGGCAACTTGTCTCTATCAGAATCTAGTTCTCAAGTCCGGCTCCATGGCTGAATGGTTAGCGTGCTGGACTTCGGCCAAAGGAGTCTCGGGTTCGATTTCCGGCAGGATTGGGAATTTTACCCATCATTGGTTAATTTCGCTGATTCGAGGGCTGGATGTAAGTGTCGTCTTCATCATCATTTCATCCTCATCATGACGCGCATGTTTCCTACGGGAGTCAAATCAAAAGTCCTGCATCTGGCAAATCGAATATGTCCTCGGACACTAATCTGCATTAAAAGTCATACGCCACGTCATTTCATTTTATTTCTTGTTCTCAACAGCTGTAGGCAATGTAGCGTATGGCTTTTAGTGCCGGGATTGTCCTAGGACATGTTCGGCTCGCTTGGTGCAAATCTTTCTATCTGAAGCCCGTGGGTAACCTGTACCTCTGGGAATGGAATTTTGATAACGAGTGGGGAAGAGATTGAAACCCTGTGTCGGCAAACGGCTTATTCGTGTCGAATAATATTAAGGTGCCTGCTCAAGGCTTAATGTCTTCAGCCGACGGACGAACTACCATCAGCAGCACCAATTGCTCACACTCCATATGAACACTACGGAGATATTTGGCATGCAATCTAATGATTGTATACCACCACTTCTTGCATTCTGCAAGCCAATCGTGAATTTCTTTTTACCCCAACGGGACTCGAACTGGCTAGTCATGGTGTCAGACCGTGTAGACTTGACACATTAACGACCATGACCAGCAGGCTGGCCACGACAGCCTCGATAGTCATTAACACAAAATGTTTTCTTTTGTACGTACTGCAGTAGTACCGATAAGATGCAGCACTGAATTCTACCAACAGATACTTCTTCCACCGTGCAGAGTTTGGAAAACCACAGGTGGCTGTTAAGATGCGTGTCTCACAGTACAGCAGCACACGTTTACTGCTACATTTATGATGGTTTAGAAAGCTATCGTGTATGATTGCCGTTCATGACCGTTAGTGACACAAATGTCATTGTATGCACTGCGTCATGTTGGAAGCTAATACCGCTCCTTGTGCTATATTTTCTGGATTACTAGGTCCGAACCTACCGCTCATCCGAGCGGTTCGTGTCCTTAATCCCAAGTCTTTCTAACACAAATGTAGGTTCCACTGAAGTTTCAATCTAGTTATAGCTGTGAAACTACAGAAGCTAAATAATAATGACCCATTTAAGACCAAACATGTTTACGAATGCGCCTAAAAAAACCACCTGTTTAGCAGATGGTTTGGTGAAAATGGGCCAGGAATTTTTCTTTTCATAAATAAAATGTAGGCCTAATTAAGATTTATAAATAATTATTTTCCGAATTTTTAGAGAACTATCCGTTTTAATAGCAATTACAAGGAAAACAGAAATGTATAATATGGGCATTTTAAGAAACTAATTCCATAGAAGAAAAGTCGCCAAATTGTCATTTTAGCAAGTGCAGGCATTGACAATAAATCGTCGATTGATCTCTTTGGTAAGGGAGAATTATGGCAGTATATCGTCAGTTGGTCTTGTAATAGACAATGATAATAACAAAAATAATGATGATGAATGACAAACATGGACCACAATTCCTTGAAACAGAGATTGGGCGGATTAAGAGGGTTAAAACTTTCAATTACCTTTGTGAAATCGTACAAGAGAACGGACTAGAGAAAGCTGCTGTAGACGATCGTATCTCAAAAATGGAAGGAGCTTATGGACTAACCAAAAACATCTACAACAGGAAATGCATCTTATGGAATGACAAAGTAAGACATTACAACACTGTAGTAAAAAATGAATGCCTGTATGCAAGTGAATGCCTCCCGATGAATTACTGGGTGCAAAATCGGGAGATCCTAGAGACAAGAATACTACAGAAGAAATTTGGGATCAATCCAGAATGAAACAGGCTGAAAACTTCGGAACAATAAGACAGTCTATAGAAATGTGGAGAAAATTTCAAAGACCATGAAAAACAGGAAGTTATAATTTCCCTGATATTTGTACAGACTGGACAAAACCAGACTGACCAAAACTTTATTCGACTACTTGTGGAAGAAGAAGACAACGACGGCGTGGATTAAGGAAGTTCGTAAAAATCTATAGAAATCCAACACACAGGAAGTTCACATGCTGGACGGAAAACATTTCGGAGTATGATTCAAAATTTGGAATGGTTCAAGTCGAAAGAACTGCAAAGATGGGAAGAACCTGGACGGATGAACAGAAGAAACAGCATAGCGCCCATATGAAGGAGTCCTGGATGAAGAGGAAACTTCAGACAAAGAAAAATTGTAGCGTGATCCTAAGTAGTCAATTCACAAATGAAATAATAATAATAATAATAATAATAATAATAATAATAATAACAATAATAATAATACCCGTGTGGGGATTTACCGGTTACCTCCATCGGGCGCGTACCATTGGAATTGGGGAAGCTCGCTGGCTCTGCCGCCAGCAGAGTCAGAGGGTAGTAGGGAAACAGAATACCACCGTGAAAAAAAAACTGGTCCCTTGCCAGGGTTACGACGAAGACTGGTAAATGACCAGAAGCCAGAAAACATCTTGAAGCAACCTCTAGGGCTAACAACCCTAGTTGTAAAAGGATGGGTACCCATCCAAAGCAAAGTCAAGTCAAAAAGCATGATGGCACAACATTTCAAGAAACATACCCCAGGGGGTAAATCTTCGGATAAATCCCTCGTCGTGAACGCCACGGCGCACGAGTCTCGTTCGGATTCTGGGGGAGACTCGACATCATGCAAGAGACGAGTCGGAGCGTCTCGGTGTGCCCCGAAGAGTCAAAAACTCAGGCCAAAATCTGAAACCTTGCTAGCAACTTTCAACATAAATTCACTTACACAAACTGGCAAGCTGAAAACCCTCACCAAAGCTCTTCACGAAAATCAGATATCCGTAATGGCCCTACAGGAAACAAGGTACCCAGATGAAGAGAATTGAATCCGAAGGCTACCAATTTTTCAAGAGCAAAGCGCAAAGAGGAATTCTCAATGGAGCTGTGATGCTTGGAACCGCGTTTGCTGTTAGAACCAAGATCCTTAAATCGGTTGCAAATTTTGAACCTGTGAATGACAGATTGTCTATACTCACAATTAAATGCGCGAACAAAACCTACGCCCTAGTTAACGCACATGCTCCTACAAACGATAAGAACAAGTCTGATCCAGACGAAGTTGATAATTTCTGGGACCTACTGGATGAAAAATTAAACAAAATCCCCAAACACCATGTCAAGCTTCTTTTGGGTGACTTCAATGCCCAACTAGGTCGTGAACAGAAGTACAAGAAAGTTATATGAAATTACCCTGCTCACAAAAGAGCCAATCCCAACGGCAAAAGACTGGTGTCCATTTGCGAAAATCACAACCTGCAGGTCATGTCGACCCACTTTCGCCATCTACCCAGAAAGCAAATGACTTGGCGTTCTCCCGTCCAACCTCTCGGAGAGTTCCAAACTGATCATGTTGCAATCTCCAGGAGAAACAGCCCTGAGATTATGAATGTCAAGGTAAAGAAAGGCATCAATGTGGCCTCAGATCATTATATGTCTCTTATCAAATTCAAACCAATTCCCGCAAACACAAGAAGACAACCAAACAGATCACACGCTTCGACAATGATAAACTTCGGCAAGGGTCGAGGAGTTCCAGGAGAAGGCTAGACCAAATGACTGTGACTTTAACAACGCCAAAAGTCTCCTTGTTGAGGCCGCCAAAGACGTTGCAGAAATCAAGAAAAGCAAAAAGCATGCCTGGTGGAATAGTACCTGCGAATCAGTCCTCCAAGAAAGACTCAATGCTTGTAAACAGTACTACTCTACGAAATCAGAAAATGATTGGGAAACCTACAAACCCCAACGTGCCCAAGCAGCTAGGGTGTTCAGAACAGAGAAACGTAAACACGAAAAATCTCTCATTGAAAAGATAGAACAAAACTTTAAGAAGAATGAAAGCAGAGAGTACTACAGAGCCTTCAAACGCAAACTCACTGGCTATAAACCACCATCTCTATGCTTTGAGCGAAAGGACGGCACACTGACGACGTCAAATGCAGAAAATTGCAGCATTCTGGCAGATTACTTCAAGAATTTACTTAATTGCTCTAAACCGCAAAGCGCCATTGAGACCAAGGAACCCTTACTCAGGTACCCAGATTGCAGACCACCCGACAGAGATGAAATCAAGTGCCACATTGCCCGTCTCAAAAATAACAAAGCGCCGGGGGAAGACTCAGTAGTAGCAGAACTATGGGAATATGCCCCAGAGGAATCACTTGATATCTTGCAAAAGAAAATAGAAGAAATTTGGAACAAGGAGACCCTACCCGAAGATTGGAAAATAGCTTTGATCCATCCATTACACAAAAAAGGCAGCATGAAGAACATCAACAACTACAGAGGAATATCTTTGCTACCCTTGACTTACAAAAATCTATCACTTACCACCCTGAAGCGTTTGGAAGCACAAGTCGAATATCAAATAGGTGAATACCAAGGATGGTTCAGAAAAGGTCGCTCAACAGCTGAACAGATCCAAAATATCAAAACGATCATCAGATATTGTACACTAAGGTCCAAGCAGTATGTGTCTATCTTTGTGGACTTTAAGAAAGCGTACGACTCCATTGACCGAGAAGTCCTGCTAAACATCTTAAATGAATTTGGAATTGATTTGAAACTGCTGGCATTAATTAGAGCCACCCTGACCGATACAAAATCCAAGGTGAAGTTTCACGGATGTCTCTCGCATTCCTTTGACATCAAAACAGGAGTCCGACAAGGTGATGGGCTATCCCCGATACTCTTCAACTGTGTTCTTTGAAAAGATCATCAGAACCTGGCGGGCGAGATTACAGGAAACCAACTACAGTCCATTGAGAATAGGAACCAAATCCAAGGGGATCGCAACAGACTGCTTAGCTTTTGCCGATGATATTGCTGTTCTCTCAAACGACATAGAAACCGCTAGAGCTCAAGTTGAAATTTTAAAGGAAATTGCCGAACAAACTGGTTTGCAGATATCGTTTGAGAAAACAGAAGTAATGACTAACATCAAAGAGGCTCCACCAAAACTCCATACAAATTACGGGGACATCACCTGAGTAGACAAATTCAAATACCTGGGTGAAATCATCATGAAAAATGGACTGGACAAAGAAGCACTTCAGGAGCGAGTACGCAAACAGGAAATAGCCTACCAAACATCCCGCACAATCTACAACAAAAAATGCCTATCCCAAAACAACAAGATACTGAACCCTTGAACTTACCATTCCATCGTTGGTCGGCCACGGCTGCTATAGTAGAACAATTTAGAACTCTTAAATCTTGGGTCGTTGCGGGAATAAATTCGGTCACGATCTTAACCAAACGATGGGGTTCAGAAGAAAGCCTAACTACTTGAAATGAGGAGCAAAATGTGCTTACTAACTTTTATTTAAACTGAAAGAGCACGATAACATCGTTAATTTAATATGCATTCTTGCCACAAAACATAAAAACATTTAATTATTGATTTTTGAAAAGTTCCAAACACAGTCACATTACATAACGTCACTTCGTTTCTTCCAATGTCGAAGAGTTGCTTCAGAGAAGCTAATATGTTAGTGGACAGCGAAACTGAAAAACTGAAAAAGGGAAGACCTGAAAACCGGGCACCTATCATTCCAAACGAGAACTGAGAGTTAATCCACACGATCCGTGGAAAATCTGACTTTCAACAATTAGAACGCCTGATTTTCTCTTAATTAAGGTTATCCACCAGTCAAATACCCTTCATGGATACGGAACATCCGCCGAATGGACCCTTAATCGAACCAAACTGACTATCAGTTGCTTTGGATAGGTTGCGAAATATTATGGGAAAGCGTGGTGTTCACTACAAGTTAATGGCATCATTCACAATTGAAATAAAATTCCACCATGTATTTGTCATTCATGACACCCTTAAGTGATAAGGTAGTCCCGATGCTAAACGTGCATCACCCCAAACAACTGTTCGGAAGGAACCAACAACAACATGATCCGGGAGGATCTTACGTTAAGTCGTTCTAAAGGAACAAAACTGCGAAATGCAGGAAACACTTACTAATCATGCATTTGGAAGAAATGCCAAACACTAAAGTTAATCAAAAAGTGAAAAGTCACTTGAAAATATTATTATTGAACCGATTTTCAGGTTAGAAATGGGTTTATTATGCTTAATAAATTTACCAGTCCACGCTAAAATTTACTACAATTTTAAGGAATTCTTTCCCTTGAAAAACAATGCTACCAGTACAGATCTCTCTATTTACTGTCTGTCCCAACACACTACTGGTAAAGTGATTACTTACTTATTCTAACTATGAATACGAATGAAAATACGACAAGATGAAAATAATATAAATTACTGGCTGACGAATCGAAACCGCATTCGCAACTCAAGTCTCATTCTAAAACACTGAGTGTCAATAATGCACACTATCAATGAAAACGGACGTCAAGACAAGGAAACAATAAAGTCCGTAAAAATAAATTAACATCTCGAAGTCATACAGCTTAACACGCACGAAGAAACACAGTAAAAATATAATCTAGATCGGGTCGATGTCCCACACTTGGACAGCCCTCGTTTGTCAACAGCAGTCCCGTTATCTCAATGAGAGCCTCGCATAGACCCTCTACAATAAATCATATCGCACTGTAATGGCTACCTTCAACCAGGCCACTTCACAAAAGAAACAAAAGAAAAAAAAAATCTAAACTGAGACTTGAGTGTGTACAGCTACCATCTCAGACCTATCGTCGGGCTCACTTGAAATCTGTACACCCTAAACCTAATCAGTATATACATGATGCCTTCCAAGTCCTATCGTCGGGCGTGACCTAGGACGTCTCATCATCAATGACTCCAAGAATAAACACGTGACGTCCTAAATCTATCGTCGGGCGTCAAAGTGGGTCGTACTACGTCTCCCTTAACATATCAGGCGAAATGCAATTCTCAAACAACTCCAACAATATCACTGAATCTGGTCAGACAAAATACGCACGACCGAACCAACGTCTCTATTATCAACTGAATGCAAGTCGAAATACAGCAAGTGTCTACCTCTCGAAAAGTACCGTAAGTGTCTACATCATTATAATATGTGAACTCAAAAATAACTAGACGTGACGAACGGATCTCCACCTCGAACACAATCTCAGCCTGTGCACTGACGTGTTAGAGAAGCAAATGAAAATTCCCAACACACGGGTACCCTTTTAGTGGACGCCTTCAAAATAATAATCATCACCATCGCATTCGAAATTCTCAGATCGCCTATCATCAATTCCAACCATCTTATCCATGACCTCTCCAATGAACAAATTAAATATAACCCAACCGTGTGTCCAAAGTGCTCTTTGATCCTGAAGATCGTTCATTCTCTTATCATCCATGCGGGCTTTACGCACATAGATCACTGGATGTGTACTACCCAGACTGTAACATTTACCAGAGTCGTTTTCACTTGGAATCTTTCTATAAATTCACACCATAGTCGTCTCAAATTCGGATTGATTGCGGAAAACAATACAGCCTGTTTCACACAGCCTGTTTCTAAATACTTCCTCTACAAAAATACAACTTGTCTCAACACACTTTCTTCTCGCTTTATTTCAGCGGTACTACTTCTCTCTCATCTCCACGTACATATCAATCCATCGCTCTCAATCCCCTTTCCTTCACGACCCCTTTTCATACTTCGATCCCCTGGTGAAAACGATAACCATCATTAAACACATCTCTTACCTTACTATTATTAAGACTTTCAGACCTCAAGAATCCAAGAGCACACCTCGACCTTTCGCAATTCAAGTATACACGATGTCTCACAAATTTCCTTCCCATTAATGACTGTGACTCTAACAAATTTTATTGACATTATCTAAATATGCTTACGATCCTTGTAGAAATAACTGGTTAAATGTAATTTAACAGAAAAGAATTTCCTTATCCCGCGGTAAACATTATTATTATTATTATTATTATTATTATTATTATTATTATTATTATTATTATTATTATTATTATTATTATTATTATTAACCAGCGTTTCTAAATGCAACTGACACCTGAAATTACAATATTCGCCACGACAAATTTACACTTATAACGTTCACAAATCCGCACTTTGAATGATATCTCAACTCAACACAAAATTTTAAGCGTCGCATTTTACCGTTCTTGACATGAACTTTACACACTGAAATTTTCACACGCTGACCAAAATTTACAACGCCTTTCGCCTGATAATTACGCATATCACCCGACAATCATCTGGAAAAATTTGGTTAGGACAGACAGTAACTAACTAACTAACTACAACATAATGTAAAATAGACAGACCTGCACATTGGTGACATTCTCAGCATTCTGATTACATCATCTCCAGCAACCTCGTACTTAACCACTCATTTTCACGGACAACATTTTCATTTTCAACATTTCACTCATCCAAACACTACCCTTCACACACACACGAGATTAAAATTACCATAAATAATGCACTTTCTTTGTAACTTGCACCACGAACTTCCCTCGTTCTGCAGTCGACTCTAACTGTCTGATGCGCTTCCCAGAGTGGTTTCTCTCCCCGTTGTCTCAATAAGAACAGGTGTTCGGCCGATAAGGGAGTAGAACTATTTTGAATCGCTTCCCCCAGACCTTCTTCACTTACAAGAGTACAGGAAATGATAAAAATAAAATCTGCTGTGTAATTTTCAACCAGCCTACACCTTCCCAGTTCGTCTGCAAACGTTCACAGTTTCTCCAATCACTTTTCTTCTTAACTAATATATGGACTTTAGCCACGAACATGTATTGAATTATTGTCGGTCAATCTGGCGCGAATTTCTAATGACGACGGGCACGAGCTCCCGCGGCTTCAAGTTCCAGATCGACACTGAAAAATCTACGGTGGGGGGTTTCTTTTATAATTTCCAGAAGGACGCTATCCCCTCTATGAGGCTTGGTTGTGAAATCTGCCAAATTTGCTTCTAATAGACCAATTTTGATAAGACTTGTCCCAGAACTCCGGACAGACTTGCACTTATGTTCGATGTTAATTTTATAATTTTCCTACACCCACAACAGGAGAAATAAATTGTTTCTGCCCGTGCGTTTCGCGCGTTTTCTTCTGCCCACGACCTTGGCACGTGTAACTAGCTCGCCGTTCTCACGCTAACACACACTTAGGCTTAACTGCATCTAAAATTGTCCCTGGTGTCACTACCTTCACAGAGGGTGTATGAATAATTTTGCTTATTTATTTCTTCCTTTACTATCTTGTCAAAATCCCTCGTTGTGCAGAATTCATTAATTTAGAAAATTGTCGGGCACTCGAGTTCCACCGAGGTGTCCCGGCAATCCACGAGCTCGCCTTGCGGGAACCTTCCCACGCAACATCGGGCTCTTGGGAGCGCAAAATGGCTGCCCTCAAACATACAGTAGTTTCTGAATACCAAATAAATATTTGTGAAAAATAAAAATTTTTCTCACCGTAGAATTATGGGTTCATAATCCACCTACAAACGACGAAATATTTACCCAGAAAGGGGAAATATTTAAACAGATATATTCCTTCAAAATTCTGAATTATACATGGGAATTTTGATACAAATGAACCATGATTCTACGTAAATTTTCCCAGCCGATCTCACTCTTGACGTAGGGCTCTGTTACTTTCACGTATTTCCCTGTTTTCTTCTTCCAACAATAGGATTGCGTTACAGATGTCATCAACAAAGTCTTCTCTTAAGAATGAACATTGTAAACATTCAGCGTCTTCCTCTTCTTTACTCCCACTGCTTGCCTGTCCTTGGAGTGGTGCCTCGACCTGTCTTTCTCTCGACGTGACGATCATATTTACGGGTTGTACTTCTTCTTCTTCTTCTTCGGTGACCATTTCCCCAGCTGGTAAGACTGCGTCATCCTGTAGTGGAATTCTTTCTTCGGCTCTATGATAAACCTTTAAGTTTCTTGTTGGATTGCGGTCATCATGGAATTGGGAGTTACTCGAAGTCCGTTTCCTATTGTTATTGATGTTACGGGTGTCATTTGGTTGTCTCTCCTTCAGAATCTGGGATGAAAGACTCTGAACCTTTTCCTACTGGGAATTTGAAGTTGTTTTTCTTCTATCAAGAGTAGACATTGACTCCTGCTCAAAATCTGGCGCAAACGGGTTCAGACCGGAGTTTCGTTGGTCTTGCCTATGTGCCTTCTGGAATTCCAAACTTTCAGCCCCGAAACAATCGGTGTTGACGTCCTGGCGCTGTATAGCCCCCTGCCATTTTTTTCTTTCGTGGTCCTTCCTTAACCCGTCGGTGTACTGAACACGTTCACGGTACCGTTCATCCTCATCACGGCGGAAGTTCTGGGTTCGATTATTTCCCCAGTCCCTGCGGTTATTAAGTCCATTCCTGAAATTCCTCTGGTTTTCTCTGTCCCCATCGTATCGCCTCCAGTAAGGGTTCCTCCTTTGCGGATAATTCCAATTACCCCTACGCCTTTTCCAATCCTCATTTCGTGGATGCGAGGGTTCCCAGTTACTACGAAACTCACGCCTCCGCTCAGTCGGCTGTGGTTTCCCCTGCTCAGGTGCCTCTGGACTTCCCTCTGGAACCTGGCTAACAGTGTTTACATGTTGCTCGTGCGATCGTCCCCCTCTGGGTGCTATTTGATTATGGGTATGATCCAATTGCCTAAGGATCATTTCTGCCTGCATAGGGGTCTCTACCTTTGATGCAATGAGCATCCTTTGCACTTCGGGAGGTAACTGCTTCTGGATGGCCTGTACCAACTCTTGCTCCGAGGGCGGCGCCTCAAGTTCTCTGAACTTTACCATTTGGGCAATAAAGTATTCACTGAACTTTGTAGGGCCTATTGCATTATACCGACGTGAGTATAGCTCTAATCTAAGACTCTGCTGAATTTCCGTACTCCAAAATTTATTGAGAAACGCCCTCTGGAATTCATCAAAGGTATCAAAGTGGTATCGGAAGCCTTTAAACCATAAAAGTGGTGCCCCCTCTAAATATCTTTCAGCTACCCTCAACTGACGTTCCTCAGGAATCTTGGCGTCCCGGATGTACTCCCTGAGATCCTTAAGAAACCCCTTCGGCGTGGTATGTGGACCTCCATTAAATTTCTTAGGCTGGTCCTCATGTAACTTGATCATGTTAATAACGTTTGTGACCCCTGAGCCTTGAGATCGACTGGTATCTACATTCGAGCTCTGACCGTTAGTATTCACATGATTGATATTTGGCAATTGACCACTGAGGTCAGAGTTAACAGCTGTCGAGGTTTGACTTAATACTTTGTCCACCTTGGACTGCATATCTACCACGCTGCTAATCCAACTGCTCACTTCGCTCTTAATGAACCCAACTTTCTTGTCTGTCTCTTCCTGGGCTGACGTGATTTCCCTTAAATCCTGTTCTATACTAATTTGCCTGTCATTGAATTCCCGGGTATGTTCATTTTTCATTTCAACTAACTCCTCTTGAATTTCTTTAATTAAAACTTCGGAGTCCTCATTAGCCACTTGGAGTTTACTAATTGCTTCCTCATTAACTTGCAACAGTTTCTTCTCCATGGTTTCGGTTTTCGACAATACTTGACTCTCCAATTCCACACTAATTTTATCTACCTTGTTGTTCAGTGACTGAATGTCCGCAGATAATATTTGACGTTGTTCCTCTATTATGGTTAGCGTTTTCCCCTTTTCCTTATCACTGGAGATCCGCATCTCTACGACCTGTTGTGTAATGTCGTCCTTAAATTCAACCTGACTGTCAATCAGCTGTTTGTGCGCGGCCTGGCTTTCCAGTAAATGCTTGTCAAGTTCCTTCCTCATCTCCTCCTGACTATCGCATAACCTACTGTACATGTCGTGGCTTTCGTCAAAACGCTTGTCCATATCGGTTTTTAAACTGTCATGGATTTTAGAAAATTGTTTATCAAAATCGTTCTTTAAATTGACCTGCACTTCCGCAAATTGTTTGTCAATTTCATCCCTAATTTCCACTCGGCTATCATCAAAACGCTGGTTGAGTTTACCTATCTCGCCTCTGACTTCCTCTTTAAGTTCGGTGCACATAGTGTATGTCTCCTGAACTACGTTCTTCAATCCAGCCTTCAACTCATCACTAGACTCTTTACACCTAGCCTGGGTATCCTCAATACTACTCTGTAACTCCTCACGAGTGTCTTTCAAACTAGACTGCAACTCCTCAATCTTACCATCCAAACTTTCGTTATGAGCCTTCATGTCCTCTCTCAAATTCTCACTCTGGACTTTCGCGTCCTCCATCTTACTATCAAAACTTTCTAACATTTGCCCTTTCGTATCCTCCATCTTACTATTTAAATTCTCATTATGAACTTTCATATCCTCCCTTAAATTCTCATTCTGGACTTTCGTGTCCTCCCTAAAATTCTCATTCTGGACTTTCATGTCCTCTATCATCTGCATTAACTTCTCCAAGGTCGCCTGACCTTCCATCTCACAATACCACAAAGAATACAATAATGAGTACGCTGGCTGTTGATGCAACCAGAATACTCCAAACTACTAGGGAAAGAATTCACTACCTACTGCGTTTTCACATACAAACGCTGTTATAATTTAATACCGAAACTGACAACATTCCAACAGTTGTCTCATAAAATTTTGTTTAGGTGGCTGGTATCACAAACTTGTTTAATAAAAAGAAAATTCTAAAGTTAATAATTTACTCTGGATAAATATCCCAAATGGTTTCGCTTCCGTAAATTAAGTAAATAACGAACATGTTAACGCATAAACTTTGAATGTAATTCAGCGTTACCACTTCCAAAATTTATATTGGCAACATGACATAAGCTTCAATATAGCTTTAAATACTAATTTCCTAAAATGCATTGTGACTGTTATTATTATTATTATCTACCAAGTAGTTACGCTCCTCATTAAACGTGTTAATATCTAGCACTCTCATTGGGCATAATTCGTTTAACTGTGGCTCAGCCATAATTTTCACCCGCTTGTATTATTTATAATGTGGCTTAGGCCTCAACATTATTTTATATTTTCCTAACATTTATTTTCAATGGATAATTTCATTATCGTTATCGTGGCATCGTATCGTTATCGTGACTTTGGGCTCCTCATCGTTATCGTGACATTAAGGCCCCAAAGTTGATGGCGCCACTTCTACTGAACCCTTGAACTTACCATTCCATCGTTGGTCGGCCACGGCTGCTATAGTAGAACAATTTAGAACTCTTAAATCTTGGGTCGTTGCGGGAATAAATTCGGTCACGATCTTAACCAAACGATGGGGTTCAGAAGAAAGCCTAACTACTTGAAATGAGGAGCAAAATGTGCTTACTAACTTTTATTTAAACTGAAAGAGCACGATAACATCGTTAATTTAATATGCATTCTTGCCACAAAACATAAAAACATTTAATTATTGATTTTTGAAAAGTTCCAAACACAGTCACATTACATAACGTCACTTCGTTTCTTCCAATGTCGAAGAGTTGCTTCAGAGAAGCTAATATGTTAGTGGACAGCGAAACTGAAAAACTGAAAAAGGGAAGACCTGAAAACCGGGCACCTATCATTCCAAACGAGAACTGAGAGTTAATCCACACGATCCGTGGAAAATCTGACTTTCAACAATTAGAACGCCTGATTTTCTCTTAATTAAGGTTATCCACCAGTCAAATACCCTTCATGGATACGGAACATCCGCCGAATGGACCCTTAATCGAACCAAACTGACTATCAGTTGCTTTGGATAGGTTGCGAAATATTATGGGAAAGCGTGGTGTTCACTACAAGTTAATGGCATCATTCACAATTGAAATAAAATTCCACCATGTATTTGTCATTCATGACACCCTTAAGTGATAAGGTAGTCCCGATGCTAAACGTGCATCACCCCAAACAACTGTTCGGAAGGAACCAACAACAACATGATCCGGGAGGATCTTACGTTAAGTCGTTCTAAAGGAACAAAACTGCGAAATGCAGGAAACACTTACTAATCATGCATTTGGAAGAAATGCCAAACACTAAAGTTAATCAAAAAGTGAAAAGTCACTTGAAAATATTATTATTGAACCGATTTTCAGGTTAGAAATGGGTTTATTATGCTTAATAAATTTACCAGTCCACGCTAAAATTTACTACAATTTTAAGGAATTCTTTCCCTTGAAAAACAATGCTACCAGTACAGATCTCTCTATTTACTGTCTGTCCCAACACACTACTGGTAAAGTGATTACTTACTTATTCTAACTATGAATACGAATGAAAATACGACAAGATGAAAATAATATAAATTACTGGCTGACGAATCGAAACCGCATTCGCAACTCAAGTCTCATTCTAAAACACTGAGTGTCAATAATGCACACTATCAATGAAAACGGACGTCAAGACAAGGAAACAATAAAGTCCGTAAAAATAAATTAACATCTCGAAGTCATACAGCTTAACACGCACGAAGAAACACAGTAAAAATATAATCTAGATCGGGTCGATGTCCCACACTTGGACAGCCCTCGTTTGTCAACAGCAGTCCCGTTATCTCAATGAGAGCCTCGCATAGACCCTCTACAATAAATCATATCGCACTGTAATGGCTACCTTCAACCAGGCCACTTCACAAAAGAAACAAAAGAAAAAAAAAATCTAAACTGAGACTTGAGTGTGTACAGCTACCATCTCAGACCTATCGTCGGGCTCACTTGAAATCTGTACACCCTAAACCTAATCAGTATATACATGATGCCTTCCAAGTCCTATCGTCGGGCGTGACCTAGGACGTCTCATCATCAATGACTCCAAGAATAAACACGTGACGTCCTAAATCTATCGTCGGGCGTCAAAGTGGGTCGTACTACGTCTCCCTTAACATATCAGGCGAAATGCAATTCTCAAACAACTCCAACAATATCACTGAATCTGGTCAGACAAAATACGCACGACCGAACCAACGTCTCTATTATCAACTGAATGCAAGTCGAAATACAGCAAGTGTCTACCTCTCGAAAAGTACCGTAAGTGTCTACATCATTATAATATGTGAACTCAAAAATAACTAGACGTGACGAACGGATCTCCACCTCGAACACAATCTCAGCCTGTGCACTGACGTGTTAGGGAAGCAAATGAAAATTCCCAACACACGGGTACCCTTTTAGTGGACGCCTTCAAAATAATAATCATCACCATCGCATTCGAAATTCTCAGATCGCCTATCATCAATTCCAACCATCTTATCCATGACCTCTCCAATGAACAAATTAAATATAACCCAACCGTGTGTCCAAAGTGCTCTTTGATCCTGAAGATCGTTCATTCTCTTATCATCCATGCGGGCTTTACGCACATAGATCACTGGATGTGTACTACCCAGACTGTAACATTTACCAGAGTCGTTTTCACTTGGAATCTTTCTATAAATTCACACCATAGTCGTCTCAAATTCGGATTGATTGCGGAAAACAATACAGCCTGTTTCACACAGCCTGTTTCTAAATACTTCCTCTACAAAAATACAACTTGTCTCAACACACTTTCTTCTCGCTTTATTTCAGCGGTACTACTTCTCTCTCATCTCCACGTACATATCAATCCATCGCTCTCAATCCCCTTTCCTTCACGACCCCTTTTCATACTTCGATCCCCTGGTGAAAACGATAACCATCATTAAACACATCTCTTACCTTACTATTATTAAGACTTTCAGACCTCAAGAATCCAAGAGCACACCTCGACCTTTCGCAATTCAAGTATACACGATGTCTCACAAATTTCCTTCCCATTAATGACTGTGACTCTAACAAATTTTATTGACATTATCTAAATATGCTTACGATCCTTGTAGAAATAACTGGTTAAATGTAATTTAACAGAAAGGAATTTCCTTATCCCGCGGTAAACATTATTATTATTATTATTATTATTATTATTATTATTATTATTATTATTATTATTATTATTATTATTAACCAGCGTTTCTAAATGCAACTGACACCTGAAATTACAATATTCGCCACGACAAATTTACACTTATAACGTTCACAAATCCGCACTTTGAATGATATCTCAACTCAACACAAAATTTTAAGCGTCGCATTTTACCGTTCTTGACATGAACTTTACACACTGAAATTTTCACACGCTGACCAAAATTTACAACGCCTTTCGCCTGATAATTACGCATATCACCCGACAATCATCTGGAAAAATTTGGTTAGGACAGACAGTAACTAACTAACTAACTACAACATAATGTAAAATAGACAGACCTGCACATTGGTGACATTCTCAGCATTCTGATTACATCATCTCCAGCAACCTCGTACTTAACCACTCATTTTCACGGACAACATTTTCATTTTCAACATTTCACTCATCCAAACACTACCCTTCACACACACACGAGATTAAAATTACCATAAATAATGCACTTTCTTTGTAACTTGCACCACGAACTTCCCTCGTTCTGCAGTCGACTCTAACTGTCTGATGCGCTTCCCAGAGTGGTTTCTCTCCCCGTTGTCTCAATAAGAACAGGTGTTCGGCCGATAAGGGAGTAGAACTATTTTGAATCGCTTCCCCCAGACCTTCTTCACTTACAAGAGTACAGGAAATGATAAAAATAAAATCTGCTGTGTAATTTTCAACCAGCCTACACCTTCCCAGTTCGTCTGCAAACGTTCACAGTTTCTCCAATCACTTTTCTTCTTAACTAATATATGGACTTTAGCCACGAACATGTATTGAATTATTGTCGGTCAATCTGGCGCGAATTTCTAATGACGACGGGCACGAGCTCCCGCGGCTTCAAGTTCCAGATCGACACTGAAAAATCTACGGTGGGGGGTTTCTTTTATAATTTCCAGAAGGACGCTATCCCCTCTATGAGGCTTGGTTGTGAAATCTGCCAAATTTGCTTCTAATAGACCAATTTTGATAAGACTTGTCCCAGAACTCCGGACAGACTTGCACTTATGTTCGATGTTAATTTTATAATTTTCCTACACCCACAACAGGAGAAATAAATTGTTTCTGCCCGTGCGTTTCGCGCGTTTTCTTCTGCCCACGACCTTGGCACGTGTAACTAGCTCGCCGTTCTCACGCTAACACACACTTAGGCTTAACTGCATCTAAAATTGTCCCTGGTGTCACTACCTTCACAGAGGGTGTATGAATAATTTTGCTTATTTATTTCTTCCTTTACTATCTTGTCAAAATCCCTCGTTGTGCAGAATTCATTAATTTAGAAAATTGTCGGGCACTCGAGTTCCACCGAGGTGTCCCGGCAATCCACGAGCTCGCCTTGCGGGAACCTTCCCACGCAACATCGGGCTCTTGGGAGCGCAAAATGGCTGCCCTCAAACATACAGTAGTTTCTGAATACCAAATAAATATTTGTGAAAAATAAAAATTTTTCTCACCGTAGAATTATGGGTTCAATACGTCACTATGAAACAGTTCTGAAGCCAGTAGTTCTATATGCAGCCGAAACCCTGTCTCTAAATGCCAACAAAGGACTCCTTGAAGAACTGGAGAAAAGAGAACGCAAAATTGTAAGAAGAATCTTGGGATCAAAGTACAGAAATGGAATCCATCAAAAGAGATCCAACAAGGAAGTCTACAGCAAAATAGAGAAAATTACCGATACAATCACAAAAAGACGGGCACGATTTTACGGTCATCTGAAAAGAATGGACGGAAGAAAGTTAACTAAAGAAATAATTCACTTTTTTGATTCAAACCCCCAAACCACAATTCCCTGGTTTAGAAATACCAAAGAAGACCTGCAAATGCTACATATCTCAGCTGAAGACGCCCTTAACAGAGATCTCTTCCGCAAGAAAATATTGACGAACGGTCTAAACCGAGACGAGCAACCGAAGAGAAGACACGGTGCCCCTTGAACAGAGGAGCGTAAGCAGGCCCACTCACAAAGAATGAGGGAAATTTGGGCTCTAAAGAAGGCCAAGTTCAGTGTCAAATGCAACAAGACTTAACGTGGTCCTTGATGGCCCCAGCGAATTATATATATGTAATAATAATAATAATAATAACCAAACCCCATGGTACTACAGCCCTTGCAGGGCCTTGGCCTTCCAAGCGATCGCTGCTCAGCCCGAAGGCCTGTAGATTACAAGGTGTTGTGTGTTCAGCACAACGAATCCTCTCAGCCGTTATTCTTGGCTTTCTAGACCGGAAATAATAATAATAGTAATAATAATAATATCGGGCACGACTCTCTGTCTTGATGTCATGAAAGGCACTACCTATAGAGGACTTCGTGCTGCAATGGCAATTTATGGCCCAGTGTGGAAAGCAATGGCGAACTACCTGCCTACTCATCATGCCTTGTGTGTCGTATTATGGTACCGCCATCGGATTTTGCGGTTTCCGTATAACCTCATGAAATTTGTTGGCGGTGTTTCATGACTCGGTAGGCTCCGGGCTTACGACATAATGGAAAAATAGCAATTGATATTATGGTAATATTTTTAAACCGTTATGTGCATTTTTTTCTCAAAACAAGTGCAAGAGTTGTAAGTTACTTTATGTTTATTAATCACTTGTGCATTCTATTACTCAAGTATTGATACTACAGTGATATAGGCTAAATACAACTTTCAAAAATGAAATATCTTGTGTACGTATACATAAAATGTACTATGAACAAATGTCATCCCTCAAGTCGATGGTCCTTTTTATGAATGTTATTACGATCTTCGTTGTGAATGTTGCGAGGTGTCCGTCACGCAGTCGTTTGACGAAAGGGCAGTCAGATTGTATACCTCAAATGAGGTAATGTCACATCAGTAACCATGATAAGGATTGCTATAATGAACTCGAAACGACACATCGCAATCTGTTCATGTACATTTTTATTATGTTACGCCTTTCATTATTGAGATCCAGAGCTATATCAATTAATAACCTCTACCACCGAGGCCGGTTAATTTTTTCATCATTACACAATGTGTTCATTTCATAAGAATAAAATATCCTGAGTCCACTTGGTAGATATTATCGTATAAAATTTTGGCCTCCAAGCAAAGTGCTAGAAGAAAAAGGAACTTCAATGTGCCAGAGTATTTTTGATTATATATTTTAATTCTCTGCGACAGTATTTCTAGTCCTTCATTATATACTGACCGGCAAAATGAATGGATCACTTAAATTGTCAAAGGAAAATGCATGTTAAATTTTGGAATTTTTTAAAATTACATTGATTTTGATGAAAATATTATTTATTTATTTATTTATTTATTTATTTATTTATTTATTTATTTATTTATTTATTTATTTTTTATTTATTTATCTCGACTTGCCCTAACTGGAGATTGCCCCTGAGGACAAAGTAGAAAAAGACAAGATGAATATTAAAACGTAATTGTGAGTTGATTATCATATTTGACATACTGTATGTTTTTGCATTAAAAGTGTTGGAATATTTCCAGGCATTCACTGCGATTTATTTTATTAATGCTTGATTGAGTTTAAATTATTTATAGAACTGTACGAAAAATGTAGGAATGGTTCCTATAGCACCAACCAGTAATCCTACGACTTCGATATCTTTCAGCTGGTATTTTTATTGATATAATAGGATGATTGCTTCATATGTTGTTTAATTTTCCTTATGTACCTCATTGGATTGTGTTTCGGATATCTCGAATCTGATTGTCGGATCTATTATAAAGGCTTTCGGTGCTCTTTGAAGGCTATCATGTCAATTCAGTGGATCCTGCCTGTAATAGAGAGACCGTGAACCTCATCGAAGACTGTAAAGCCTGAGTCCCTTCACGTTTGGGAATTCGCAGATCGTATTTCATTGTGCCTAGTATTTCATAGAAGTTTTCCATGTAAGCAGTAATCAAGGACGTGAGAAAGATTTTCTACCTTGTTGTGGCAGCGCTGACAACGGTTTGTGTCCTTGGTCCTGCCTGGAATAGCTTGTACAGCCCCTATGTTACCTGTCTTTTCCAAAGCATCGCGACATTCGCTACAAGATAATCCTTGAGGGATGGAGGGTGTTGAAGAAAAAGGGTAACACCTTTCCCTTTCTGCGGGAGATCGCAACACTTACCAAATTCAACTTCTCTCAATTTGTTTCGTATTTTCCGGGGGTCTGAAAATCCATCTTATTTATTCAATACGCTGTCATCTGATGTTAGACGAAGCCTTTTCAAACTGTTGAAGCTTTCTTCTTTTTGATCCGTTTTATTTAGTATGTAAGGATCTCTGGAATTAAAGAGAACGAACATTGATGCGTTGAAAAATAGCCTCCCTCCCTGTAATTTCCTGGAACTGTATAGCATGGTGCCCGAAATATCAGCGGGAACTTGTAAGATATATTTCAATGTGCATGTGATCATTTGATCTGCTTTTTAAAGGAATTTTTTCAGGAATTTGCTCAGAGGGAATTGTTTGTAACTGGTAAATAAGAACTGGACAAAGTGAGGTATTTAGAATACAGAATATTTTATTCGTTTGCAAAAGAGGTGAAGATGACAGAGATTCTAAATTGTTTCTTAGATTAATCATTGAAGGTTTAGAGTTGAATGAAATAATACTCCCATTCTCAAATATTTGCTTGATTCTCCCGAAGAGATACTCCTGATGTCTCCTCCGTAAATTGAAATATCTTCACCAATTAGCTTATCTAGAACAATATTGAGACATACAGATTCGGGCAGATAAGTATTCAAACCAATCTCACTGAAACCTTGCATTGCCATTCGTGCAAGTTCTAGGACAGATTGTTTATTTTCGTCTAAAATGACGGTATCATTCACGAAACCTTTTACCCTTAGTTAATTAGACAATTTTTGCATGAAAATAATCAATAAAAATAATAAAATGAATGTTTCAAATTTTAACATCTTTTACCTTTGAATCTTCAAGTGATCCGTAATTTTAGCCAGTCAGTGCATTCCTGTTCCTATTTTCTCCTTGGCACTGTTGTACTTAGACAGGCATCTTCAAAGTCTTTGTCAGGATGGCTATAGGTATTGTACTGTGCGTAAGGAATGTAGTTCTCATGAAATACAGATTAGATTAAGACACCTAGTTATAATTCATACACCGCAGTGTTGACGGGCAACGAATGGTCGCGCATGTAGAATTTATGCAAGCGTTAATATTATAATCATAGCTGAATGTCCCTAATCAAGGAATAAAAACACGAAAACTCAATTATAGGTGCCTTAGAAACCAAAATATCCATCAGAACTGAAGTCTATGACGGTGTATATAACTTTATATACATCGTAACTACATAGATAATGAACTAGCTAACAATATCACATTTATCCAGAAGACCTCGTATTCATCCAATACCTCACAAACACGATATTTGTAAGCAACTCACTATATCGGTTTTTATTTCCCTTCTCTATCGCATCCCTTACCGCTCTGACCTTTAAATTCGCCAACGCTCTCCAAGAGCAAAGAGATGCAATCTGCGTTTTTTTTAGAGATCAAGGTAACAATATTCTCTTGAAAAAGCAAGTAACGTCGGGTTGAAGCAACAATTACAATAATAATTCGAATTCAGTGACGCTGTAGTATTTGGTAAACATTGGTATTGTAATAACTATGACCGTCTGGTTGGGTAAACCAAACCCCATGGCACTACATCCCTTGAAGGGCCTTGGCCTACCAAGCGACCGCTGCTCAGCCCGAAGGCCTGCAGATTACGAGGTGTTGTGTGGTCAGCACGACGAATCCTCTCGGCCGTTATTCTTGGCTTCTTAGACCGGCGCCTGGTTGGGTAGGGAATAGAAAAGTGCCAGGCCACTGCAAGTACACTCCAGTGCATGCTGCCTCATTTGAGGTACAATGACAAATTTGCTTTGACGTCACCTCGGCTCTAGTGTACTGGATTTATTTAACCAGTAATGAGCTGAATGCCCCGGCTGTGAATAAGGCAGGGTTGCCGTGGTTTAAACAACGTATTTACTACATAATCATAAAGGAAACATACATATTAGAAATCGGTGGATATGCGGAAAATATGCTTAACTTTTCTAGACGAGTTTATTTAAAAACTGAGTCTAACCAGACTCCTACATTTTTCGCAGTGCACGGTCGATTAATTTATCCTCCAAGGCAATCTAGCCCCCTCCATGTGTATCAAATGACTCCACCACGGAAGTCTCCTCATTCCAAGTTCCCATCTGCCATTGTTTCCACCTGATTGTACCAGAAATCATTCTTGATACCATCAGACAACAGACCTATGGAAAGTCGATTTTGTCCGAGGACTAATTTTTTTTCTTACAGAAAACGATTGATTGCAAATGGGAGCTCATTCTCACTGTACTTTTACATCTTGATTCTGTTTCATTCGCCGTGTTAAGAGACAAAAGCAAGTGTTCCACTCAAACTCAAAGGCTGCCGGCTGAGGATCTAATGGCAATGGCGACTACATCTCATATCAATCCTGGATGATGAAACTCAGGCACTTAAAAACAGATATTTTGTTGATTAATCCATGGTTATGTGGATTTGTCTGCAGCCATTCTACCTTTAGGTCGAACCCCATTCTTACCGTACCTTACTGTAAGAATGTATGTTCGCATGAGGTGTTTACGCAATAATTGTACAGTATAATATATTTAATATTCATTTTTCTTAACACATAGGCATATGAAAATTAACACAACGAAAATTGTTCGGATGAACTGTATATCCATATGTGGCTGGGAACCGTGACCAGTCTTAAGGAAAATAATGGATGGGAAGAGCCTTGTCAGATACGTGGTATTGATTCTCAAACCGTGAGTTGCTTTTATATTTAGAGTTACATTTGTACTGACGTTATTATGTATTGATTCAGTAGAATACAGAGGTGGTACAAATGTCACGACGTGATTGTATGTGGATCGCTGTCATTATCAGTGGAACATTTCGTATCGTTGTCATGGTTACCTGCGAGATTTGAGTAGAATTTACCGAACGTCCGTGCTTAAAGCAGCTTTCCACCAGAGGTTAAAAGTAAAGGTCAGATATCTGACTCTAGCATTCAGATCCTATCACTGCGTTGTTATAACAGCTACATGAATTTCAAGGGATGCTTCTGACATAGCATAGGGAAAGAATTCAGTCTTTCAATTAAGAAATATTGAAAACTGACCTCCTAACACTAGTGACACGAATTTTTCTTTTAAGATCCTCCTTTCTTGAATGCATATAGTTCGACTCTTTTATACAGGGTGGTCGGAAACAACGTGAAGAGGGTATATGAGCGTTAGCAGGTTGGTCGTACTGATGTACAATTTTTTTAAAATAATTCGATATCTCACATCGTTTTCATGTCATCAGCTGCTGAATTTGGCCAATCAGATCGCTTCGCGAGCGAGTTCAAATACGCTTTTTGAGGCATCGTTGCTAAATTTGTAAGTGCCTTAACATTGGTTTGAGAGCCATGGAGATAAATCCGCAAATCCGCATCAAACACAAACACGTCGTGGGATTTCAGCTGATATCAACACAACGTACTTGCTGAAGCGCGATCCTTTTAAGATCGGAGGTCCGTGTTCAGATCCTTCCACAAGTGAAGATTTTTCCTTGGACTGGTTCTGTCATGCCGGTCTCATTAAAAATAATAATAATAATAATAATAATAATAATAATAATAATAATAATAATAATGATAATAATAATTGTACCGGGCGGTACACCTCCACGCCGCGAATTCAAATATTGCGCCAGTTGAAACCTCTCTACAGGAGAAACTCTGAACTTTAAAATCTGTATTAAATCAAAGGTGACTCGGAAGATATCTCTACTGTAAATTTTGAAGTGTTCCGAACTATGTCTATTTCGATTTGTATTTGTTTGCTCTGTAGCAAGAAGTGTGGACATTCTCTTCTAGATGGCACTACTTAAGAACTATAATTGGGCACCCTAGTGCGAAGTGAAGGAACTGTTTTTTTTTTAAGAAATTAGGTATTCATAAGTTTGTTCTTTGTTAAATTTATTTTAGTCATTTTTTGGGTTGGCAGTATAACCCTTCTCTTTCCGCCAGTTTTGAATTTAACAAATCAGTAATTTCTGTAATTAATTTTCCTCCTATCATAGCTTTCTTCCTCAGGTTTCCATGTGTAATTCCTTGTCTACCAATAAAGTTGAAGGGGTGTGTCTTTTTCATTCTTGAAAGGTCTCGAATTTTCCACGAGGGTATAAAAACTGCGGATTTTCTGGTCTCGGGGCCACTTCAGTAACATCTTTCGCAGTGTTTGAACATATATAGCAGGGGGCGGGAAGCGCCTCTTTCTCCAAGCAGCAGTTCATCTACAAGGTAATGGCCTGTTAACATCTTCATTTTTTGCTAGCTCAACAGTTTAACTCTCGGGGAGGATTCGAAACCTTTAGTATGTAAACTACCCTTTTAATATGTAAATTCTTTTCTGCCTATCTATAAATTACAAATCTGTAAAGCGGGGATAGAGAGTGCTTCACCCTCTCGAACTCCCCTTCATTTTGAATTTGAGGTGACTATGTTTCCGTAACCGTTTTTCTTTTCCTTCTTAAAGTCTTAAACTTATTTGCCAACTAGTCACCCCCCTAGTATGGGATTATCCCCTGTATAACTGGCCGAGTGCCCCCTAGGTTTTAAGAAGTTTTATGTAGGAGTGCAAGCTACGCCTCCAGTCAATTTGGTTTTTTTGGGCCATTTAACTAACCCAGAGTTTGTTTTCTTCATGTGAAGGCCCTGTAGGTTGGGTACAAGGTACCCCTGTTTCACTGTATGTGTGCCTTAAGGGCAGTTAGGAATGAAGGTTGTTGTAGCCTTTGATAGGCTTGTAAAATGGAGAGCGGGTCTGCTCCTTTCATCTTAACATTGTAATTAGGAGCAAGTGCTCCTCGTACTTACGGGTTTTCTGCCCTTTAGCTATTGTGGTGGTGAGCTGAGAGCTCAGAAATTAATCTTGGGGCTCGAAGCCCAAATCTTGTAACAATTGTAATTTCTTAAATTGTTTTCCTGCTACTTGGTACCTGTTACTCTGTTGTTGTTATCTGTTGATTTTGAAAAGAAAATATAACCTTTGTTAAAGTTTTAAATTAACTTTAATTTCGTAAGTTGAGACCTATTCCCGCCCGCACCTTCTTTCACCTCTAACTACCACGGATAACTCCGTAACAATAATAATAATAATAATAATAATAATAATAATAATAATAATAATAATAATAATAATAATAATAATAATAATAATTCGCAGGGTTTCATTGCGGACTAAAACGACGTTCTCACATGCGTTCTGTGTCAGACATGGCTATATTTTCGTACTTCCTAATTCGTTCATTAGTTTATCGCAGCTTTTGGAAGCCATATTTTTCATGCAGCTGACAACACTGATGACTTTTTTAAAGTTTTCAAAACCGAGCTCGATAGCTGCAGTTGCTTAAGTGCGGCCAGTATCCAGTATTCGGGAGATAGTAGGTTCGAACCCCACTGTAGGCAGCCCTGAAAATGGTTTTCCGTGGTTTTCCATTTTCACACCAGGCAAATGCTGGGGCTGTACCTTAATTAAGGCCACGGCCGCTTCCTTCCCATTCCTAGCCCTTCCCTGTCCCATCGTCGCCATAAGACCTATCTGTGACGGTGCGACGTAAAACAACTAGCAAAAAAAGTTTTCAAAAATATTTATGTTTTATTTCTCTTTCTAATGAAAGAGTTTCGTAATACCATTAAATGAAGACCACACTCGTTTCTGTATACAATATTTTCAACTTTAGAAATTATTGCGATTCAAACTGTCGGACTAACGATTTACATAGTGCACATTTTGAGATGATGCCACATCTAAAAATATGAATTCAAAAGAAAATGTCTTGTTTTTTCAAATTACAAAGCTATTCGTATGTCTAATTACGTTTGTTCGGTCGGGATCCGATGATAATGAAGGAACCCATAAGCATTTAAATTTGCTGCTATTTTCGTAATCCTGATAGAGTCGTTTCTTGAGGGGGGGATTTTCAAGTGATGTTATCACTTCAATAATAATAATAATAATAATAATAATAATAATAATAATAATAATAATAATAATAGTTCCGGGGTTTTCATGGTGAAAGAATGGGCTGAAATGTGTCTATCTACGAGAGACAAAGGTTAATTTAAAACTAAAAAAAGGTTATATTTCTTTTCAGAAAATTAAATGTTAACAAACAATATTTCAGAAACGGGTAGTCAAGTACAAAATGGCACTTTTGATACCAGAATAGAAAACCCAAGGATTGGTAATTTACAGGTTTTGAGCTTCAAGCTCCAAATTTATGTTTCCAAATGTTGCGTTTAGATAGATAAGGAGAGAAATCTTTCGAAACACAATTTTCAAGATATCTTTCCTTTAACAGTTACAAATTTACGGCCTTCCCAAGGCACCACTCAATATTACACAAATATCAGAAAAGAGCTTACATGCTCTCAAAGTCAACCAAAGAGACTGCGCTCACAACCCTTACAGCCTGATTGGCAACATTTAAATTTACATCAAAGATTAGAGCTTCTTTGCTCAATAGAATTACATTATCAAGCCTCTCTAGGCACACCCTGCAATTTACAACGCCATGGCAATTACCTTTTCTATTACAGAGGGGTATCTAGTACCCACACTACCGGGCCTACGTGAGGATGAACAGGTTACAGTACTGGCCTAACAAAAAAATGTATGGAGGCGTACACTTGCGCCCCTAGAAAACCAAGTTTTAAAACCCTACTTGGGCTTGCAGCACGACGATGCAGAGGCTAATCCCACACTACTGAGGTGACTAGAAAGAAAAAGTTAATTTATGATTTACAGAAGATAAACAGTTACAAAATCGTAGTCACCTCAGGATAAATTGAAGGGGAATTTGAGAGGTAACGCACTCTCTATCCCCGATTTACAGTTTACGTCTTTATGAAATTTTACATGAGAAAGAAGAAAGTTGTCATTTTAGGAACAGACGATTACACCGTTAAAAATTAGAACCTTCCCCTCGGGTCAGCTTGCGGAGGTAACTACTTAGATAGAAAAACTGTTAGCCATTACCTTAGCTGATGTTCTTCCCGCCGAAGATCGAGGCCCCCGCCTCCTGTCTTAACACACACACACTCAGTAAGTCAACCAACAACAAGAAAAATTAACTTGAAAAACCGCAGCTTTTATACCAGAGAGGAGGGTTTGAGAAGGATCTGTACTAAATCCGGACATACCCTGCTATTTTATTAGATAATCAAGGGTAACAAGAAGCTTATGATTCGCTGAAAAAATAAATACAGAAAATTTGCCTTTGGCCAGACTCAAAAGCTGGCGGATGAGAAGGAAGTGTTGCAAACCTTGAAGTACCAAGAATAATGAAAGTCAATTCAGTTGAGAAAACCTATAAACACAAAATTTCTTCAAATCTCTTATTATTCCACTTTGCACCAGAGTTATTTAGTAGAGAATCTATGGAGAAAAGTGCGAACTTCTTGTGATACACCAAAACAAAACAAATAAATTCAGTCAGTTTAGGAAAGTTTAAAATAACATATTCCTCTGTTATTTAGTAGTGACATCTTCTGATCAATGTCCAAACTTCATGCACTAGCTGTTTCAAGTTTTGTATTATAGATAGCGTTCCTTAAGGCGCTTGATTTAAATGCATGGGGATGAGGTGTACCTCTCGGTACAACAATAATAATAATAATAATAATAATAATAATAATAATAATAATAATAATAATAATAATAATAATAGTAATAATAATAATAATAATAATAATAATAATAATAATAATAATAATAATAATAATAATGTAGGCGTAAGCTGTATTACCTACCGACCGTGAAATGTAATTTCAAGTATGAAATCTGAGTCGTTGACTTCTATGTTGTTGTTTCAATTTTAGAGGTGGATGAAGCACATTTGAAGATTTAAAAGATTTGCTTTCCACTGTGGAGTTTCTATCTCTGTGAACTGACAATATTGGAATGTGTATCTCATTGTAACCATCTCATTGTTAGGCCAGTATACTCAGAATATGCCTGGAAAATCAGAACAATTTGCAACATTTCGCAGGTTTCCATTTAATGGTATTAACACTATCAGTATTTTTGCTTGAATGTTTCTTTACGTGTTAATCAAAGTCTGAATTTACAAGAACGTAAGTAAATGTACAGTGATACTTCTAACACTTTATTTTCATAAAACTTTAATTATACAAAAAAATTAAACGCAGAAAAATTTGTGAAGTTTTACTCCTATATGAAATGCATTACTACTGGTATTTCTGCAATATATATATTCTTATAAACACAATTCTAGGGGGACCGTTATCTGTAATGTAATGTATTTCGCCAAATTTTGATATGTTTATCCGTTTCAATTCAATTAAACATTGTATCAGTAGTTTTTAGCTTTCGTGCGTGATTGTCTGTTCCAATATCACGTTCAAACGGCTGAATAGATCTCGACTAATCTTCATATTTAGAGTCTACTCATCAAGAAGTAGGCTTCGAATTGCATATTATTAAAAAATCATTGAATAGACTGGGGGTTTATAGGAAGACCAGAAGGGTTTTTTTTTTCTATTTTCTCTTACACTATTGGATATATCTTGATACAACTTCAAGTTTAGAGTCTACTCATCCATGCACAGGTTGCGATATGAATATCACATAAAACCCATTGAATAGACTAGGGTTTATGTGTAGACCAGAAGAGGTTTCTAGTTCTTTTCCTGTTACATTGTTGATTATATCTCGACCATACTTCAAATTTAGTCTATACTCATCCAGGAGCAGGCTCCGATTTGCACATCATTTAAAAATCACTGAATAGGATGGGAGTTTATAGGAAGACTAGAAGAGTTTATTTTTTATTTTCTCTTAGACTATTGATTATATGTAAAATATGTAGACTATATCTGCAACGCCCCTTCATTTTAAATAAATGTTGTACATAATTTCGGCTACTCATCAAATGACGGAGAAAATTAGTATTTTCTACGGACTTAATGCTCTGCAGCCAGTGATGTACACCCTCGCAGACGTACAGTTATTTGAAGGAACCATCACAGGAGAAAATCGGAGGACGCATCATATTTCTCTCGGCTTGAAAATAACCCCCACCTAATGTACCTGAACACCGATGTAATATGAGGTAGAACTTTCCCCTTTCGTTTCTTTCTGTCTGCCTGGTTATCTATCTGTATATTCCTAAAAGTGGAAAGTGCCAGATTTATTTCAACCAAACTTCCTATTTGGATTCTACTCTCAGGATTATGTTATCAGGTGCATATATTAATCACATGGAGTTGGTATTGGTAGGAGTATTATTCTCAAATATTTTCGTTAATATTGGGTCTATCATAAGACTGTATACAACAGATGTTTAAGAATATGTTATTTCCATTCCCTTATGTATTTATCCTACGACGGATAATAACGCAGATGATTACGAAAATTTGATTTATTTCGTCCAAGTCCCGTGGGACATGTGCATGTCAATTCAAGGTGGACAACGGGAAAACTAAGGAGGCGTTTTAAACTTTTCCTACCGGGCGAGTTGGCCGTGCGTGTAGAGGCGCGCGGCTATGAGCTTGCATCCGGGAGATAGTAGGTTCGAATCCCACTATCGGCAGCCCTGAAGATGGTTTTCCGTGGTTTCCCATTTTCACACCAGGCAAATGCTGGGGCTGTACCTTAATTAAGGCCACGGCCGCTTCCTTCCAACTCCTAGGCCTTTCCTATCCCATCGTCGCCATAAGACCTATCTGTGTCGGTGCGACGTAAAGCCCCTAGCAAAAAAAAAAAATAAACTTTTCTATAGGATAGA
Organism: Anabrus simplex; assembly: GCF_040414725.1. Lineage (NCBI taxonomy): Eukaryota > Metazoa > Arthropoda > Insecta > Orthoptera > Tettigoniidae > Anabrus > Anabrus simplex. The sequence continues at coordinate 905,726,483 of NC_090265.1, forward strand.
TATTAAGGGAGGTATCATCAATGTCAGAGCTCCACGACATTGGTCAGAGATACAATATGCAACCTGAGAACCAAGGAGAATTTCGCACAACTTCGGACCAGGAACAGTACCGTACAATAAATTCGTAAATACTTGCATTCGTAAATCCTTATCATTCTCTCTCGACGTTTTTCAGCTTCATTACATTTCACGTGACTGCACGGGATTCCGTACGAAAATATTACTTTAGCGGAGCGCATTAAACGTGTGAATGGAGAAATGTTACTTCGCATCAATTTCTGCAGGTAATATATAATCTATTGCAAATTCCCGTGCGAAGAACGGGTACAAATGCTAGTAGACATATATTAAAGGGATTTACCATAAATTGTTCAGCAATGTAAAACTTTGCCGTGCTTCCATTAGTATGAGATAACCTTTCGCAAATTGTAGTGTCATTTTATACAGTACCAAGTGATTTGTTTCATACATTATGAGACTGATGGGTTATTGGATACGTTATGATTTCCTGTGCTATTTATTCGTAAATAATAACTATCTACTAAAGGATGTACGAATACCAACACTTGATTGAATTATATAAATTTTGAGAACAGTCAAAACAGTGGGTTCAGAGCTACACAATAAAGCTTTGAAGCAACCGACAGTATAATAAGATATACAAATCTTTATTACATTTTTAGAAGTCTGCACCGATCTCCAAGAACATCTGTGAGGCATCTTGTACAACTAGCTCATGTTTAATATCGTCGTTGCGCCTCGAAATGGTTTAGTGGTAACAGAAGGCCTAATAGCCTTAACTACGCCAATAAAGACATTGATATATCTATCTATCTATCTATCTATCTATCTATCTATCTATCTATCAGTAATTTACAGCGATATCTCCCAGAAAAATAATAGCAAACTCTAGCGTATTCAGAATGCCTGTGTTCGATTCGTCTTCAATATTCGTAAACACTGTCACGTAACATCTTACTACAAAGCCGCAGAGTGGTTGAAACTCAGGGATAGACGATCATACTCAGCTGCTTGTTTACTTCTGAGAATTTTAAAATCTAATGCTCTCTCGTATTTGACCAAGTCCTTTGTTCAGATGAGTCAAGTGCACGACCGGGACAATAGGTTTACAGCTAACACCCTTCAGGTTCCACAGCATCGTACGGTAAAGTTCAGTAAGTCGTTCATTATCACTGCCTCTCAATTATACAATGATCTTAAACTATATGAAATTCAGCAAAGTAGTGTGGGAACGCAGAAAAAAACTCTTAAATACCGCTACCTTTCCACTTATTAGGCCATGTAAATGAACTTTCACCAAATTAATTAAATAGTACGAAATATCATAATCCCCTAGATACATTTTAGATGCTCAGTTTTACTCTTAATTCATCCTCGGCTTTAAAATTCTTAGGTTTCTCTTTCGTCTTCGCTTCCTTGTTAGTATAGTGTATGTTTATGAAATGTTAAAAATATTATTGTAATCTCCTAGATGTTTAGTTTTTAATCTTATTCTTATATCCTCAGTAGAAAAATGTATCTTACGCTTTTATGTATTCTTTTATTAGATTTTGTATGTTAGGTGATACATTTAAGTGGCAGTTAGTTACAGCCAAAGGGACCTCTGGTCCTACTTGTAATTAACTTTAAATAAATATATTTCTATTTCTATTTCTATCTATCTATCTATCTATCTATCTATCTATCTATCTATCTATCTATCTATCTATATATTTATCTAAATACCATCTTGTGAAATATTTAGGGGACCAGCAACACATGTATCACAGAACGAAAATTCGATGTTATACTTAGAGGTCAGAACATTTCCGGTCAGAGGTTTAAGCTGAAATAATACCACATAGCGGGTTTACCAGGTGCGTCGACGATATACTTTTTTAATGAAGGGATATTGAAAAGTGAAATTTAATCTCTACAAAGCAATTGGAGTACAATTGCCAAAACGTTACATTTGCAAGAGTCCATTATTAAAATAAATTACTTAATTCTCTCGGTAAAAAGTGCGAATTAAATCCTGAATTGCTTTTGATGTACAACGCGTCTATATTTTCAAAACCGTACAGCGGCCGGTCAGCGTAACAAAAACATGGAAGTTTTAAAATCGAAATGATTTCTAGACAACACGTGCGATGGCTGTGTATATTTAAAGAAAAAGAACCCGAAATACACATGAAGAGCAACCTGACCTCGTGACATCATCGGGTACAACAATACCACTGCCATCTTGAGGTACTAAAATCACCGTGCCGCGTGGCTGCCACATAAATTTAAACCGCAATTTTATTTGGCTTCCGTAGTACAGGCCCTTAGTCCAACAACACCTACCTTAAGTCTATCCATTTCCCTTTTAACATTTTCTTACCTACCACAACGATTCAAAGTTCTAACATTCCACGCTCCGACTCATATAATGTCAGTATTCATCTTGCGATGATTGCTGCACTTTCGTGTAGTCCCCACCCAAAAATCCGAATTGGGAACCTTTCCAGGAATATCTTCCCGGACCAGAAGCTTTTATCAGTGCATCATTCAATCGCACAGAGAGACTTGCACGTTCTCAGGAGTTCGTTACGGTTTTAGTGTAATAGTAGTAACACCATAGCTAACGCATGTTAAATACTATTACAGATCCACATGAATAATGTTATTTGCTTCACGTCCCACTAACTACTTTTTAATGGTTTCTGGAGACGCCGAGGTGGCGGAAATTAGTCCCGCAGGAGTTCTTTTATGTTTCAGTAAACCTGCCTATACGAGGCTGACGTATTTGAGCAGTTTCAAATACCACCAGTCTGAGCCAGGATCGAACCTGGCAAGTTCGGGTAGGAAAGCCAGCACCTCAACCATCTGAGCCACTCAACCCGGCTCAAAACCGTATCAGTCAAACATCCACACTGCAACCCTTGAGACATCCGAAAGGCTTTCAATGAATAATTCGTTAGTCTGGTCTCTCAACAGACACCCATCCGATATGGCTGCACCTAGGGCTCGGCCATAGTACTTTTTGGCACGCACAAGCGTCCCCACCGCGGGAAGCTACCATGGTACACATAGAGGCTCCTCTTCCTATAAAAAGTATTTGTCCTAATTTGGCCTCTTGAATTCCAACATGATCATAACATGATACAAAAAAACGCAGCGATGTATGGAAAATAAATGGTTTGAAAATTGTCGAAAACGCATTTGAGAGAGTAGAGCGCTTGTCAGAATTCCAATACTCCCAGAATCAGCAACGCCAAGCGTCAAATGTCTTACCGGTATCATAAAATTAAGGTAACCGAGTGCCAGAAGGCGAGACCGTTGCTACTGGAAACCCAGCCGTGCACACCTTATCCATGATTTGAAACTCATGAATGTGGATACTGAAAATTATGCTATGAACAAATTTATCTTTAAGCTACGTAAAATTGTTTGTATTTATGAAATGAAATATCAGCAATTACAGGTAAAATTCATACTGACTAGATACATTATTTAGACGGTACCCAACACGTGGTAGATATTAAACGTCAACTGTGGCAGCTGTGACCGCGATGCAGCATCCTTAGAATTCTTTAAATGTTCACTGTTGAAGCTTGGTATCATTTATACGAAGTTGAAGGCCTAAAATCGTAAGAACAACCAGAATATTTCGCACGGAAACTGATGAACTCCAGTCATGTTTTGTGCATCATTACAGCAGCAGGAATGAGTAAGCTAATGAGTTTCAATCTCTCTCTGCTGAAGAATCGTTCGGGTACCGTACATAGTGGTGGTATGCGATCGGAAACACATCACTTGCCACCTGTGCGAAAGGGGGTTGCTGTACTGAATACATTCTCGCACGTCCTCCATCATTCACAAGTAAATTTAATGTCACCAAAACAGCTAGGAATTTCGTAGAGACATATTCAGAAGGAAATAATTAACATTGATATAAATTAGTTATTCATGTCTTTAGAATTACGTATAAGGGTGCTCTAAAAATAAAGTAACAAGAATACACATGGAGAAACTTTGTTTTACAGTCATATTTACGTGGTAGAGTCATTAAATTCGTAGACAAGCTGGCTAGTGTCACTCTGGTGCACTACAGCGGAGATTTTGCGCCATAGGATATTGCCATGACAGTTCGTAGCTAGTCGCTTACAAGAGGCAGTTGCGTGCATACAGTATAACTACTGTCTCTGTTGTGAAGTAGTTTATTATCAAGGGTGGAGCTCGAGAATGTCGTAGTTTGAGCAACGGGCATATTTCAATTTCTACCAAAAATTAGGCAGGTAGGCTAGCGAAACGTTTGAGGTGATTAAATCGAAATCGCCCGGATCACCACGATGGTAAAAAGTCACGATAAGGTAGGTCAAAATATATTGCGATCCTTGAAATGTTAACGCCAGTCCACGAACATTATTAACTATAGTACACAGATGAACACATTATTGCCTGTAGTTTAGGCGCCAGTTCAAGAACTTATTGACTGTAGTACATGATTGAACACCATGTTGCCTGTAGTACAGGCGCCAGTCCACGAACTTACTGACTGTAGTAGTATTTATACATAACAGCGAGCCACCAATAGGCATTGCTATTCAACATAGCCACCATTATTATCGTAGTATTTGTTCCAACGATTCACCAAGCACCGTGCAAGTGGCTGTGCGGTTTGGTTCACCTAGCTTAAGAGCTTGCATTCGGGAGTTATTTCGTTCGAACCCCACAGATTTTTTGTGGTTTCCCATTTACTCACAAGGCAAATGTTGGGGATGTACCTTAATTAAGGCCACGGTTGCTTCATTCTTTCTCTTAGCACTTTTGAATCCATTCATCGCCATGAGACTTATCTGTGTCCGTGCGATGTAAGGCAGATTGTAAACAAAAAATATTCACCAAGTCATCGATGGTGGCATGGAAGAAATTTGCATACAGTCCCTGAAGCCGCGTTGTGCTGGCATACTAAATGGCCGTATCATCGTTAAAACGCTTAGGCCTATCACCCACATGCTTCTTCAATGGTCCGAAGAGTTGGAAATCAGTACGTACCATGTCGAGGATGTAGAGAATCATTCATCTCGTAACCAGGGAAGTGAAGTGGCTAGTTACTATGGAACATAGCAAAATTTGCCAATATAAATCAGATGAGTAGAACCTAACCTTCTCTTAAGGCGCCTTGTTGTTACAAAACTATACTAGATCGCGCACAGGCAATAGAACCCGTGAATCGTTACGGTGCTTCCGGTGGGAGGTACTGAATGATCGAAAAAGCTATACATTTTCATTTGTATTTTCTGATTGGTGGCATGGTTTCCCACAAACTGACCAAAACTAGAAATCAGGTATTTTATCCCCGTTTTACAAATATAAATCTTCAATTCCTTTATTTGTAAACTATTGGTCGTAAGGTTATCTTCTCATGAGTATACTATAAATTCAACAAGTCAGGCATTACATTTCTAATCAAATACATTTAAAATCCTGTGACTCGACTGTTAGTCATCATAAAAGTACTTTTGTACTTCAGCTTCGGGTGAAATGCTGCCGGATGGTATCTATGTTAGTACCGAGGATCTTAATTTTTAATCCCGATAGTAACAAATGCACCCATTAGTAGAGATGCCATAGTTTCGCAGGATATTATATCGAATGTATACACATTAACAGTATGGAGATACGGATCAAAATATCTTAAACCCCTTACATCAACAATAGAAACACCAAAATAATGTTTGGAACAACCTTCCTAATTGAAATATTTGTGAAGAAGTTTGAAATATTGTGCTCTGTCAAACATTTCAACTGGTTTGCCAGGACACAGAAGATCTAATTTAGACTTGCAACTCTCTCTCTCTCTCTCTCTCTCTCTCTCTCTCTCTCTGCAGATCACAGGTAGAGTAGTGGTCTCTGGACCTCAAGTTCACAGATTCGAAACTGGAAGTGATAGACGGACTTTTCAGGGATGAAAAAGGTCAATTGTGCATCTTAAAGACACATTTTTATCCGATAAAGTTAACTAAACTCAGCCATAGATCACACGTCGAACGACATGTGTCTCTACAATCAATCAATCAATCAATCAATCAATCAATCAATCAATCAATCAATCAACCAATCAATCAATCAATCAATCAATCAATCAATCAATCAATCAATCAATCAATCAATCAATCAATCAATCAATCAATCAATCAACCAATCAATCAATCAATCAATCAATCAATCAATCAATCAATCAATCAATCAATCAATCAATCAATCAATCAATCAATCAATCAATCAATCAATCAATCAATCAATCAATCAATCAATCAATCAATCAATCAATCAATCAATCAATCAATCAATCAATCAATCAATCAATCAATCAATCAATCAATCAATCAATCAATCAATCAATCAATCAATCAATCAATCAATCAATCAATCAATCAATCAATCAATCAATCAATCAATCAATCAATCAATCAATCAATCAATCATATACATTTAGGCCTGTGCCCAGGTGGAAGATTCCCCGTCAGGTCTTTACCTACACTTTTCTTTAATGATTTCAAAGGACATGGAATTTTTTCCTACATTTCCTTTGATAAATTATTCCAGTACCTAATTCCTCCTCCTATAAGTGAATATTATCCCCAGTTTGACGGTTAAATTCGAAGATTATCTTCAGATTATGTTTCCCAACTTTGAAGGCTCCATTCAAGCTTATTCGTCTGCTGATGTCATTCCAAGCCATTTCTCCACGGACAGCTTGGAATATTCTGCTTAGTCGAGCAACTCGTCTCCTTACTCCGGAGTCTTCCCAGTCCAAAGTTTGGACCATTTTCGTAACAGTACACTTTTATCGAAAATAACCCAGAACAAATCGTGTTGCTTCCTTTTGGATCTCTCATATTTCTCGTATCGAGTAGGCCTAATCCTGGTGTGGGTCCCACACATTGGAAAGATACTCTAATTATTGAGGTCTTACCTGACATTTACGTGTACTCTCTTTTACATCCTTACCACAGCGCAATGCTGAAATTGGCAAATGTACACTCTAGATGGAATCAATTAAAATTCCTCCACACAGTAGCTCATCCTTGGCTGAATGGTCAGCGTAGTGACCTTTGATTCATAGGGACCCCGTGCGATTCCCTGTCGGGCCGAGTATCTAGCCCCGTTCAGTTAATTTCCCTAGTTTGGGGGCTGGGTGTTATTTTCGCCTTAATACAATTTTAATTTCGACATAACACTACTACAAAGTACCACAGTAACACGTAAGGGAATATCCTCGCTGCCGTGAGAAAACCTCCTATGTGAAATACTTTAGCTTAGAACTTTGGGCGGAAAAGTTCTGTCATCTAAGGTGCAATATTTTGTGAATATTGTCGAGATATTTTCGCTATTCATGGTGTATTTGCTGCGGGTCAGTATATCTTCAAAAATATTATCACCTAGGAGGTTTTGTCCCGGCTACGACGATATACTTCTCTACATACGATTGACGACAGGAAAGTTATCCAGCCGTAAAACAGGATTTAATCCATATAATGGTGACCTCAGATAATTGGGAAAAGGCTAGAAAGAAGATGAAAAGTAGCTGAAATATTTCGTTTATTATTATCATTATTATTATTATTATTATTATTATTATTATTATTATTATTATTATTATTATTATTATTATTATTATTATTATGTCATTTGCTTTACGTTCCACTAACAACTTTCGTAATTTTCGGAGACGCCGAGGTGCTTGAATTTAGTCCCGCAGGAGTTCCATTATTATTATCATCATCACTGTTATTGTTATGTTGCTAGTGGTTGAACATCGCACTAACACATCGGCAATGCAAGAATGGGAAAGGGCTAGGATTAGGAAGGATTAGAAACGTATTTACCGTGGCTTTAATTAAGGTACAGCCCAGCATTTGCCTGGTGTGAAAATCGGAAACAACGGAAAAACACCTTCAGGGGTGCCAGCAGTGGGATTCAAACCCACCATCTCCCGAAAACAACCTCACATCTACGCAATACTAAACGCATGAACAACTCGCTCGGTATTATTATCATCATCATCATCATCATCATCATCATCATCATCATTTAGCAGTATGAGGAGAATTGTGTAATATTATAATATAATGTGATACGAAATTAGGCTTCGAAATCTTTCCGATACCAGTTAATTTACGCTCAACACTACACTAATAGGGAACATGCATGATCCGGGGTTTTAATTAAAAATATGCTAATCTGATTCAAAATTTCATGCAGAGTTCAAAAATGTGATCAGAATGTACAAATAATAACTCCAAACGTGATAAAAATCTACGAAAATGTCACGTCACGCAAGGACGCGATCTCATTGGTCTGACGTCATCGTACAGGTTGACTGAATTAGCAGACGAAATAACACAGTGTGCTGTGAGAAGCAGGATACACTTCGCGTATTTCTACTTTTCGTTAGTGTCTAGTATGGTTAAATTCGAGGTCTATACATTGGATAATAATCTGAGTGGTATATTTTAGACTTAAAATGAATCCTGCGCAGACAGTGAGGCAGAAAACTTATAAATGGTGTAGAGTTCCGATGTGCAATAGCACATCGCATACCATACCAAACAAATTGTTTATAAATGTTCCAAAGACGCTAAAACTAGGGAGAAATGGATTTTGGCGAGCCGGAGAAATGCTGGTGATATATCGGAAAAGTCTACAGTTTATTTTTTTGAAGATTTTAACGCAAGATGAATTTGTTTGAATTTTCAAATCACTTTTCCATGTCAGCTGTTCTAGTGGTAAAACTTTAAATTTTAATGTATGATGCTTTATTTAAATGCTTCAATTACATCTTGGAATATGAAAGTAATAAACAGTGCATTAAATAATGCTGATTATTAAAGTATTCTCCAAACCTAACCTATGTTTTGGGTGATCCATGTCAAGATAATAAATCAAAGGGGTTATGAACCATTTTGACAGCTCTAATTCTACCAATATATCTTGGCATGGGACAGTTATGTATGTCTTTATTGAAGAGCTTAATTGGTAAAGAAATTTAGGCTATATCTAAATACTCTATAATGTAACAAAGAATAGGCGTGTACATCATGAAAGGAAACAACGTGAATTTAACAAATGTATAACTCTACACAAAACCAATGCTTGTCTGTTGGGGTCTTATAAGTTAACAATGCTCAATTATAATAATTATCATAATATTAATGAAATAAATAACATAATTGCACACAGGTGAAAATAGTGATGTAGGTGTTTAAAATATTATCCAACTTAGCCTAAGTTTTAGGTTATACAAGCCAAGTCAATAAACCGAAGGGTAAAAATACCGCGCGAGTTGGCCGTGCGGTTAGGAGCGCGCAGCTGTGAGCTCGCATCCGGGAGATAGTGGGTTTTGAACCCCACTGCCGGCAGCCCTGAAGATGGTTTTCCGTGGTTTCCCATTTTCACACCAGGCAAATGCTGAGGCTGTACCTAAGGCCACGGCCGATTTGTTCCCATTCTTAGGCCTTTCCTGTCCCATCGTCGCCATAAGACCTATATGTGACGGTGTGACGTAAAGCAAACAGCAAAAAGAAAAAAAAGTAAAAGTCACAGCACCCAAAGACATTCCTGTATTGAGCGACTAAAATGTCACCAGGACACTTTTCTTTCCTGGTATGCTCAGCTTGTTAAAAGCCAAATGTAATTAATGTTATTGGCTTCACGCCCCGCTAACTACTTCTACGATTTTCGGAGACGCCGATGTGCAGGAATTTAGTCCTGCAGGAGTTCTTTTACGTGCCAGTAAATCTACCGACACGAGGCTGACGTATTTGAGCACCTTCAACTACCACCGGACTGAACCAGGATCGAACCTGCCAAGTTGGGGTCAGAAGGCCAGCACCTCAACAGTCTGAACCACTCAGCCCGACTTGTGAAAACTAGATGAAGTCATATTTATCTTTATCATGTTTAACATTTTCCCTCCACAAAGATATTTAATTCTCTTTCACGGGCACTGGAAGTGGGTAGGCCAGTTGTCCCAACCATAAATATATTTATTTTTTTGGAATGATAGATTATAGCCCTATAGTACTATGATATTTCTTTCCTTCTTTCTTTCTTTCTTTCTTAATCAGTTTATCCTTCAGGGTTGGTTTTCTCTCGGACTCAGCGAGGGATTTCACCTTTACCACTTCAAGGGTAGTGTCCTGGAACGTGAGACTTTGAGTATGGTGATGAAACTGGTGAGGAGGGCCATTACCTCGCCCAGGCGGCCTCACCTGTTATGCTCAACAGGGGCCTTGTTGGAGGATGGGAGGATCGGAAGGGATAGACAAGAAAGGGGGAAGGAAACGGCCGTGGCCTTAGGTGCCTGGAGGAGAAGTAGGAAAATACGAAAAACCACTTCGAGGATGGCTGAGGTGGGATTCGAAACCCTTCTACTCAGTTGACCTTCCGAGGCTGAGTAGACCCCGTTCCAGTCCTCGTACTATTTGTTTTTAACTTTCATGGCAGAGCCGGGAATCGAAACCGGGCCTCCGGGAGTGGCACACATTAACCACTACACCACAGAAGCGGACTAGTACTATAATGCTACCTATATGTTTATGTTAGTGCTGAAATCCGATTTCTTACTTTACTAATGCTGAAAGCCCGAAAATGTAATGTTATTCTTTAATAAGGAAATGTTGTAATGTTGAAAGTGATGTGATATCTATCCAGGTTCGTTGTTATCCTATTACTAGGGGTTACAGTACATTGCACGTATATAAAATACGCCACTTACAAACTTGCTTGTTATCCGCGAATTTCTGCGGCCACGAAAGTCACTACTTTTCAAGAATGATGACATCTACACATGATAGATTGTCTGACTGTGCTGTTTTGAACCTTTCTTCTGTCATTTCGAAGTTATTCGCGATCATGAATAATAAACAATCGGCTTTTAGCAACGGCTGATGCACAACGGCTGGTAGAGCTCCATGCGGTACTGGATCGTGACGTCACAGCGCGCCGCGTACGTCAGAGGCCATTTCACTCGCCTTGCGGAAAGGCGCTATTAAATATTTTTTTAATGGTAGAAAACAAGGCAACATACCACAATGTAATACGTTTACGTACTATATCATTGGTGTACTTTTCAAAAAAAATATTTTTGAAAATGATGCATGTTCCCAATTGTAAGGCTCGCAGACGAGATTCAGTAGGCCAGTAATTAATAAGACCTATACTGCTACATCATTTGTCTCATGAACTGAGGTCAATGCGTGTTTTATGAGATTACCTGGATCATTCGTATAGTATAAGCTACATGGTTTGTTCTGGGCGTATCCTTTAGCTACAGACGTATAAGACGTACTATTATCCAATGTTCATGTACAATGACGAATGTATGAAGAAAAATTTATGGGAGTTTTATCAGCACATGTAACAAACCTAGTCATTAGAAATGGTTCGTTCACTCTGGTTTCGCTATAGCCCTTGACGCCGGTTCGTCGCCATGTTTTGAGGTAATCTTTGACTCAGCTTCACTCATCGCGCATTGTTGATTTAAATCTTTCCCACCTAAGCTATTCATATCGTCCATAATCTGTATTCCAATACAATGATACCTATTGAAAGGGAGCTTCCAATTTCGATTAAGCTCTCCCATATACCCCATTCAGTACGCTGAATAACCCACCGGGCATGCGATTGACTGTCCTCCTGGGGCTAATCTCAACCGATTCACAGACAAATCAGAGGCATAGAGCTTCACTACATTTGATTTTTTTGTGGTCGTTATCCGCTTCTGTAATGTTACGTTTAATTAAAAAAAATACTTTTTTAACTTATTCTCTCCCTGACATGTTACGTGAATTCTTGATAATAGTATGCCACTATAACAGGTGGGTGCTCGGCAACGAATATTTGAATTCATAACAGACAATTTTTGTTAGTATCCTTGGAGTGCCAACGGCCGTAGCTGTGTTGAAACACCTGATCCCGTGAAATCTCCGAAGTTAAGCAACACTGGGCGTGGTCAGGAGTTGGATGGGTTGCCACGCGCTGTTGGTCGGGGGTAAGGGAATGGAGGAGCAGAAAGGAACTGGCCACCCTACCGCACGTAAACTCCGGCTCAGGAACACCTCTGCGGAGGTTAGGACCTGCCTTCGGGCAGAATAACCCTTACCTTACCTATCCTTGGAGTAGACTGTCTCATGAGTAGGCCCTATATGGTAATGCCAATAAGTCACTTCCATTCCTTTGCTGGTGAGATCTAGTGTTTACAGTGCACTAAGTATTCTGGTATGGGCTAGAATAGATTTGTTACTTTCATTAACCTGCCTCAGTGTCATACTTGGCTTTGACGATGTGAGACTGACCGGGGTACAAGAAATGCTAGTAATTCCTTATGCAGCCAGTGCCTGTTATGAATGTTGTGAAAATATCGCTCATAGGGTCTGTTGGTCCATGCATTTCAGTAGGCTTGGCAGAGTGACATGTACTACCATTATATGACCCAGTGAAGAAATCAACGGGGAAACTACCTCACTTCTCATTTCCCTAGTATACCTCTTCTGTGATACCTAGGTTATCTATGACAGCTGTTGGCAGAGCTGTGGAGGATCAAACCAGCCTTCGGGCTGAGTACACAACATACACAAGTCACTTCCTGTCCATCCCGAGCACAAATATCCAACAAAAAACTATCTGTTCTCTCGACCACCACCATCATTATCATCACCATCATCAACATGTGTCTACACCGTAGGGTGTACCTATCGGCTTAACTCATAATATTCCTTCAGGTTTCCCTATCCTTGGCAGTAAAACTGAAATGGAGTATGGCTTTCAGTGCCGCGAGTGTCCAGGGACAAGTTCGGCTCACATGATTCAGGTCTTTTGATTTGATTCCCGCGGGCAACCTGCGCGTAGTGATGATGATTAAATGATGGTGAAGACGACACATACACCCACCCCGTGCCAGTGGAATTAACCAATTATGGTTAAAATTCTGGACCCTTCCTGGAATCGAACCCGGGATACCTTTGACCAAAAGCCACCACACTAACCATTTAGCCATGAAGATCCTTGGCAGTTTTCCACCAGTTCTTCACTCCAACTCTCTTCACGTCCTCCATCAGTTCACTGGAGTTTAGGTCTTCAGAATCTTTTACTCCCTTCTAAGGTGTATTCCATAATTTTCGCATTTCTTCCTCGTTCATTCTCTGAATTCATTAATTTGTTTACATCAAACTGGTGAATGTATGGATTGCTTGTTCTTCTGTTTCTTATATAGGGGTAGTTTTCGGTTGATTGATTACATTAACTTTTGTTAATTTAGGAGTCATTGTACCCTTATAATTGCCCATTTTAGTCAAGTTATTTTATTTGATTACACAGTGCCATCTTATCGTACAGTTGGTAAGGTTCTTGGTTATATCATCAGGGGTGCCGTAGGACGTTATGTTGTGAGATACTGGCAAACCACACTATAATTTTGAAAACCGTTCGTAATGCTTAGCACAGTCTGGCGCTTGATGATAGCTATAATGTAAATCTATGAACGGAGATCACGTGAAAATATACTGTAATGCAATTTCATAGCAACCTATGGCGGCGGCAATGGCAGCCGTGGCCTCTGCCTACAGTGACACTTTCGAAGCACACCGAAGCTTCCCGAAACATACAGTTGAACCCGCGAAGGCGTTAGCCGTAGTGTCTCGTGAGCTAAGTGTTAGAAAATCACTGAATTTCTAAGACGTGCCTTTGCGTATCTTCGTCACCGTCTTAAATTTGAACAATGAAATATTTCTCTTATTATTATTATTTTCTAAAACGCACTGTAATTTTGATGAATACATTGCAATATTACTGAATCTGTGGTTGCCAAACCTGTCTCTCTCATCTTCTGCTCTCTTCATTCCTTAATCAGCTCACTCATTTTCCCCAATATCTCTATTTCAAATGCGTCTATCCGGGGAACATCGTACTTTGTCATCACTGAAGTCTCTCATCCATACATCAACGATTAATTTCTAGGTGAATGACTTATGCTGTGAAATACTTTAACAGTCCATAAGTTTCTTGTCCTCATCCTAAAGTGGTGCAGTTCTTTCTGGAACACCGCCAATAGAGGTGAGCTGCGTGTACCATTTTATCCTCATACCAGCGCTCCTACCATTCTTAAATTTCTGCAGTTCCGGGAATCGAACCCGGGATTCCGAGTACGGCAGCTGTTACTGCTAGCCATTACACTACAGCAGGATACATCAGGCAATAATAACACCTGTTCGCATTTAGGATTGTATTTCTTACCTCCTCTTTTACATCGGTGGTCTCATTCACCAAGAAACCTGGGTATACAAAACACAGGACTCTTTGAAAGCTGAGGTTATTTATTTTAATACGTGATACCAGTGAACTGCAGGTTCTGTTATATAAGCTGATTCAAAGGGTCGAAGTACAACTTTCAAACATCAACATATAGTCTAGGAGGAATTCCTGCGTCAGACCAAGCCTGGGAATATCAGGGGCAACAGAATGGGAAATATATTTTCCAGAGTGGAGTATCTCAGGAAGTAAAGCGCTGGCCTTCTGAGCTCAAGTTGGCAGGTTCCATCCCAGCCCAGTCAGGAGATATTTGAAGATACTCAGATACGTCTGCCTCGTGACAGTAGATTTATTGGAGCGTTAAAATCTCATGGTTCATGGTGTGGGTTACTGTAGTCACGTCCTAGTTCGTGAACCATGGGCAACGGCTGAGTGGCCTAGTAAGTGGTCCTGAGAGTCGGGATGCCAGTTGCTATGGAATGGGAGTGGGCATCTCGGACATATTCTGAGTCATGGCCCTCCTTGTGCTCCGGCGGCTAGGACTATACAATTCATCGGTGGTCCATAACCCGTTAGAGGAGAGATCCTCACTTGGACTATGTGCAAGTAGGGTAGCATTCTCTTCATGAATTTACCGAGCTCAGAACATTTTAAGCAAGCCTCGGACCTATGGGAGTAATGGAGTCCCACTCCCATTTGACAGGCGAGGGACTGACTCCTTGGAAACAACTTGGCGAACGAAATGGAATTCGATGTGGAGCTATCAGTATTAATGGGGCTTATGGAAGAAATAAAGTATAACTAGTTGAGCCAGCAAAGAGGATGCACCTGGATGTGCTAGGAGTAAGTGACAGTCGGGTAAGGAGAGATAACGAGGAAGAGATCGGAGATTATAAAGTGTACTTGACGGGTTAGAAAGGGAAGCACAGAGTCTGTGGTAGGGCTCTTTATCAGAAATACCATTGCACGCGACATAGTTTCTGTTAGGCACGTAAATGAGCGAATGATGTGGGTAGATTTGTCAGTTGGAGGAATTAGGACTAGAATTGTCTCCATGTATTCATCATGTGAGGGTGCAGATGAGGATGAAGTTGACAAGTTTTATGATGCATTGGGTGACATCGTGGTCATGGTCAACGGCAAGGATAGAATAGTGCTAATGGGAGATTTCAACGCGAGAGTTTGGAATAGAACTGAAGGATACGAAAGGGTGATTGGTAAATGTGGGGAAGTAATGGAAGCTAATGGGAATGGGAAGCGTTTGCTGGACTTCTGTGCTAGTATGGGTTTAGCAGTTACGAATACATTCTTCAAGAATAAGGCTATTCACCGCTACACATGGGAGGCTAGGGGTACCAGATCCATAATAGACTATATCTTAACTGACTTCGAATTCAAGAAATCTGTCAGGAATCTACGAGTTTTCCGCGGATTTTTCAATGATACAGACCATTATCTGATCTGCAGTGAACTAAGTATCTCTAGGCCTAGGGTAGAGAAAGTGAAATCTGTCTGCAAACGAGGAAGGGTAGAAAATCTCCAGGACGAGAAAATTAGACAGAAGTACATGGATATGATTAGTGAGAAGTTTCGAACAGTAGACAGTAAGCAGGTTCAGGATATAGCAAGTGAATGGGTGGCATACAGGGATGCTGTAGTAGAAACAGCAAGGGAATGCCTAGGAACAAGTGTGTGTAAAGATGGGAAAAGGCGAACATCTTGGTGGAAGGATGAAGTGAGAGAAGCTTGTGAACGTAAAAAGAAGGCGTTTCAGAAAGGGCTCCAAACAAGGGCCGAGGCAGACAGGGCTTTGTACGTAGATGAAAGAAACAGAGAGAAACAAATAGTTACCTAATCCGAAAATAAGTCGTGGGAAGATTTTGGTAATAACCTGGAAACGCTAGGTCAAGCAGCAGGGAAACCTTTCTGGACAGTAATAAAGAATCTTAGGAAGGGAGGGAAAAGGAAATGAACAGTGTTTTGAGTAATTCAGGTGAACTCATAATAGATCCCTGGGAATCACTGGAGAGGTGGAGGGAATATTTTGAACATCTTCTCAATGTAAAAGGAAATCATCCTGTTGGTGTTGCGAACGGCCAAGCTCATGGGGAGGAGGAAAATGATGTTGGTGAAATTACGCTTGAGGAAGTGGAAAGGATGGTAAATAAACTCCATTGTCATAAAGCAGTAGGAATAGATGAAATTAGACCTGAAATGGTGAAGTATAGTGGAAGGCATGGTGAAATGGCTTCATAGGGTAGTAAGATTAGCATGGAGTGTTGGTAAGGTACCTTCAGATTGGAGAAAAGCAGTAATTGCACCTATCTATAAGCAAGGGAACAGGAAGGATTGCAGCAACTATCGAGGTATCTCATTGATCAGCATACCAGGCAAAGTATTAACTGGTATCGTGGAAGTGAGGGTGCGATCAGTCGTTGAGAGGAAGTTGGATGAAGACCAGTGTGGTTTCAGACCACAGAGAGGCTGTTAGGATCAGATTTTTAGTATGCGCGAGGTAATTGAAAAATGCTACGAGAGGAATAGGCAGCTGTGTTTATGTTTCGTAGATCTAGAGAAAGCATATGACAGGGTGCCGAGAAAATAGATGTTCGCTATACTGGGGGACTATGGAATTAAAAGTAGATTATTAAAATCAATCAAACGCATTTATGTTGACAATTGGGCTTCACTGAGAATTGATGGTAGAACGAGTTCTTGGTTCAGGGTACTTACAGGGGTTAGACAAGGCTGTATTCTTTCACGTCTGCTGTTCGTAGTTTACATGGTTCATCTGCTGAAAGGTATAAAGTGGCAGGGAATGATTCAGTTAGGTGGAAATGTAGTAAGCAGCCTGGCCTATGCTGACGACTTGGTCTTAATGGCAGATTGTGCGGAAAGCCTGCAGTCTAATACCTTGGAACTTGAAAATAGGTGCAATGAGTATGGTATGAAAATTAGCCTCTCGAAGACTAAATTGATGTCAGTAGGTAAGAAATTCAACAGAATTGAATGTCAGGTGGGTGATACAAAGGTAGAACAGGTCGATAATTTCAAGTATTTAGGTTGTGTGTTCTCCCAGGATGGTAATGTAGTTAGTGAGATTGAATCAAGGTGCAGTAAAAGTAATGTAGTGAGCTCGCAGTTGCGATCAACAGTATTCCGTAAGAAGAAAGTCAGCTCCCAGACGAAACTATCTTTACATCGGTCTGTTTTCAGACCAACTTTGCTTTACGGGAGCGAAAGCTGGGTGGACTCAGTATATCTTATTCATAAGTTAGAAGTAACAGACATCAAAATAGCAAGAATGATTGCTGGTACAAAGAGGTGGGAACAATGGAAGGAGGGTACTCGGAACGAGGAGATATAGGCTAATTTAGGAATGAACTCGATCGATGAAGCTGTACGCATAAACCGGCTTCGGTGGTGGGGTCATGTGAGGCGAATGGAGGAGGATAGGTTACCTAGGAGAATAATGGACTCTGTTATGGAGAATAAGAGAAGTAGATTCAGACCAAGACGACGATGGTTAGACTCAGTTTCTAACGATTTACAGATAGGAGGTATAGAACTATATGAGGCCACAGCACTAGTTGCAAATCGAGGATCGTGGCGACGTTTAGTAAATTCACAGAGGCTTGCAGACTGAACGCTGAAAGGCATAACAGTCTATAATGATAATGTATGTATGTAAAAAACTCCTGAGGGACACAATTCTGGCACCTCAGCGTCTCCGAAAACCGTAAAAATAGTTAGTGAGACGTAAATCTATTAATAATTAATAATAATAATAATAATAATAATAATAATAATAATAATAATAGTTATCCAGAATGCTCTACATTACTAAATGATTCAGAACTGGCAATCAATAAAGTGATATTCGTTTATGCATACAGTGAATCAACACTTTGGACACTGCATGTTGTTTATAAAAACTGTTCGAAATGTCACTCAGTACTTTTTTTTTTATAGTTCTCATCTCCGCACGTATTCTCACAGCTTTTAAAGCGGGATAAACATCAGTAGATCAGCTAGCCGCATGAAAAATTTGAACATAGTCGGATTGTAATACCTTATAAGTAGTCCGAGTCATCAAAAATTTGAACATAGTCGGATTGTGAAACCTTATTAGTAGTCTGAGTCATCAACATCACTATAGAACTTTTTTCCTATAAATGTCTGTGAAACTTGCGGCTGATACGGAAGATCCAACCATCTATCAAAAAATGTCTAAGGTGTATTCAGGGTATACAATGGTCAACCAGATGTAGTGTCGAAAACGGGATTGTCGTAAAGAACACGCCAGACACCGACCAACCAGCAGATCAAAAAACGGTAATATACAGTTTATTCGTTGCACAAATATAATGGCAATATAATCAAATGTACAATATATTGAAACCAATAGAGTCAGAGATGGCGGAGACGACCCGCGAAGACGTTAAGGAAGAGAATCGAAAATTTCGTCTTGACAAGGAAGATTTGAAGCACATACTACAGCAAATAGACGGATGTCAAGGATTTGGCACTTTCCTCCTCAGTAGAAACTTAAATAGTAATAATCAATGATCCTAGTTGTAAGCAATGTACCTAATTAAGAGCAAAAAATTAAGGGTTGACCTGATAATGCTGGACTGAAAGTAAAGAATAAATGCGTATCCAAGGTAGATCTTCGGCCTGTTCAACTATATTACATGAAGAGGTTTACCTGCATGCTGTGGTGATATTCTCTGCAATATTTCGAGCTCTTAATCCGCAGTCTCATATATGAGGAAACCAGTCAATTGTGATCAAGAAATTGAGTAGACAACTTCCACCTCAATTACCAGCATTGAAATCCATGCTTGATCCATAGGCCTATTAGAGACGTCCATTCTACCCCAATATCACTAGACTCACGTATGCTAGAACAGTCCTATTTTATTATTTAATATTCCAATACTGGAGATGGAAAAACAATGACTTCATCTCCACTTGAATTGGTAATTTCAGTTCATTTCTTCGAGTCTAGTAATCTCATTTTGCCTTTTAAACTGTTATCAACTTGAGTAATTTGTCGTTTCGTTCTTGAATTTAATTTATTAAAACTTAAAACTATATTAAAATTTATTGAATTATAATACAATTCAATTGTAGTATGTATTAGCATTGGTCTCTTGGAGTGATGACTACGGAGACAGCATGTGTACCCTGTTTAGACATTCCTAATGCCCTTCCGCCAAGCCTCGTCATGGAGGTATTAATCTTGAGTTTTTTCTCAAGAGGACACTGGATACGTCTGTGTATGTCTCTAACACACCAGTACTTAGGACATTGAGTGTAAAAAGTTTGCAAACCAGGTATCACTCTTTTTACTCCGTCTTCTTTCTCTTTAAAACTTCTACTTTTCTAAACTTATCTCGAATCTCTTGCAGGTAATCCAACCCCTTATTCTTCAGTTTTCCTCTTTATTCTCTACAATTAGAGCTGACCACGAATGGATATTATAGGTTAGTATTAGATTATTTATCTAATAAGGACGAGCCCTCATACATGCGTTCGTAGATCTTGAAAAGGCATTTGATAATGTTGATTGGACAAAGCTATTTGAGATTCTGAAGGTGATCGGCATCAGATATCGAGAGCGAAGTATTATTTATAATGTGTATAAAATCACTCTGCAGTTATAATAATCGAGGGCTTTGGAAAAGAAGGAGCAATCCAGAAAGGTGCGAGGCAATTTTGCAGTTTGTCTTCCCCACCCCCTTTCTTTTCAATGTTTATATCGGACAGGCATTAATGGAAATCAAAGAGGAATTTGGGAAGGGAATAACAATCCAAGGAGAAGAAATCAAAACCCTGAGATTTGCTGCTGGTATTGTTATTTTATCTGAGACTGCAGAAGATTTGGAGAAATTGCTGAATGTTATGGGCAGAGTCTTAGAAAAGGAGTACAAGGTGAAAATAAACAACTCCAAAACAAAAGTAATGGAGTGCGGTCGAACGAAGTTGGGTGATGCAGGAAATATTAGATTAGGGAATGAAGTCTTAATGAAAGTAGATGAATATTGTTACTTGGGAATTAAAACGACTAACGACGGCAAAAGTAAAGAGGACATAAATGCAGACTAGCACAACCTAAGAAGGCCTTTCTTACGAAAAGAAATGTGCTCACTTCGAACGTTGATATAGGGATTAGAATGATGTCTTTGAAGACTTTCGTCTGGATAGTGGCATTGTATATAAGTGAAACAAATGTGGACGATAACAAGCTGAGAAAGAGAATAGAAGCTTTTGAAATGTGTTGTTACAGAAGAATGCTGAAGGTGAGATGAAAAGATCGAATCACGAGTGAAGAGATAATCGAATTGGTGAGAGGAGATCGATTTAGCTAAATTTGACAGAAGAAGTGATAGAATGATAGGACACGTCTTAAGACATCCAGAACTTGCGTAGTTGGTTCTTGAGGGACGTGTAGGCGGTAAGATCGGCATGGGTCGGCCAAGGTAGGAATATAACAAGCAGATTAGATCAAATGTAGGATACAGCAGTTACGTAGGAATGAAAAGGCTAGTACAGGATAGGGTGGTATGGGAAGCTGCATGAAACCAGTCTTTGAGCTGATGACTCAAACAACAATAAAAACAACAAAAGATTTCCTTATTTTTTATCCAAACAGTGACTCATGTAGGACAAATTTGGTATCTTAAAAAATATGGTGGTGGTTATTACTGTTATAAAGGTGCGATACTATATTAGTAGATATGATCTGAATCACGAGTTATACACTGTATATGCAGTAATTTAACTTCTTGGTGCTGATAGAAATGCCTCTACTGAGTATATTACTTCTCGCTGTGACTAGAAGTTGACGATTTCAACAATTTGAAACCTGTCAGAAACACTACCTCACAAAGTTTGAAATATGTTATACTGTAACCTATTGGTGTCAAATACACTTGTTACGAATTACGGGGTTATATATAAGATGTATGAATACCCCTTGAGCACAAAAATGCTTCCTTAATAATCACATAATTTGAAAATATACTTTTACTTATAGGTGTCCCGCAAGCACTAACAGTCGTTCGTTTAGAAAAGGAGTGCTACAACATGCTGTATTTAGTTTGTGAAACAAATAGCAGTAATTTTACTGCACAGTTCTGAAACTGGTTGTACTTTTAAACACGCCAAAGGTACAGAAAATAAAGTTTAATCATTTATATATACACAGAAAGATATGCACTCTACCAAAAAGTTGCTTACATGTGGTATGTGCCTTGAACGATTAGCTCTTAATTGCAACACTGTTCGGTGAAATACGTGTATGGAATGCAGGCGGCTATTTGGAAACTCCTGCGCATACCGTCTGCGAGCTTCGGCTGCATTCCGACCAGATTCTCCACAGATAAAAATGATGTCTGTGTATTCGTCATTGCTGAACATACCAGCCGTTCTCGATATGTTGACAACAACTGGAGTCCTACTGTACCAAATAACAGCCTGCTACGGAACTTTATTGAACGAGGCTCACTAACGCAATTGGGCGAATTTGACGGGTAGCGCTGAGGTACAGGCACCGAGCGGTCGTCCGGTTGGTACCTCTGTATATTCCGATGTAAGTAACCTGCAGGCAGTAGTACCCCTGTGAAAATAAGTTGTTAGATATCCTGTTCATCACTGTTGCATGTGGGACACTTACATGTAGTATGTACGGCGCTGACGGGCCACAGTGAAAGTCGTCGTACAGTTAGTAAATATAAACGGAGTTTCCATATATCTATATTATTGCTTGCAATATTAGTTTCATGAATTACGAAAATGTTTCCACGTATTGAATTTAGATAAGTTCCTGACGGATACTTAAACCGCAAACCAGTGCACCTCACTTTTATATTGTGCTCAGAGGAAGATAAAACCTCGTGCGAAGATTGAAGTACTTTTTCATTAACCATAACTGTACACCGTTAAAGAGGAAGAGAAGTAATCCATAACTCACTTATACACGATATTTAGAGTTTCATTACAATCTCATTATCTATTGCCGAGCATCACGAAGAGAAGGAATAAATAACTGACTTCTACACGGAATTTCCAGTTCCATTTAAACCTCATTATCTCTTATGCATTATCTTAAAAGTAAAACCTCATTTTAGTAACTATTAAAACACACATAGACATTACGCCTTGAACTGAAATAATGATCCTTAGTGGTATTGTAAAGCTGCAAATGTCACTTATATTCTGATGTGTATATCAGATACATGATCTTTCCTCTTCGGCTCGAATATTTTATGCATTCTTACTAAAGTAACACCTGACCAGGAATGATTCAATACGTCTTTGTGCTTATACTCTATAACTTAACAGAAACATATTTTACTTACCTATGTATTTCTTATCCTTCTTCTGTTATTTCCCTAATCATGTATACACAGGATCCCTATACTCACTAGGTCATTTTATTTTAAGTTCGAAGTCAAATTTTCTACATCAAGTATGCAGTACTTTGTTCAGAAAGCCGGTTTCTAGCCCACAACATTATCCCACCCCTAGTCAATAATGTGTAAGGACGATGAAAATATAAGCAATGAAGCTGTAAGACTAGCGGATAAAAACAGGCTTCAATCTACTAAAATATCCTCACTGAAGAGGAAGATCTGATTGCCGGCGCATAGCCAGCTATTGTCGAACGACATCAAAGAGTCTGTACAATATCCCCTACACGCTTGTCAGCACAACGGTAGGAGTGGAAGATAGCTACATTGTGCTTCACTCTCAGAAATGTCGCTTGTCCCTTTTAGAAAGCCTGTGAATATACTGTTTCATATATTCGCACTGAACTGAGAATCTCGTGAGACTTTATCTGTAATATTTTCAAATCTAATCACTGGACACATTGCAGTTAAAAATGTTAAATAACTTTGCCTACGTGATATATTTTCCTCCAAGTCATAAAGCACACGTTGGTGCGGACATTGTTGAATGGAAGGAGAAAGCTATTGTAAGTTTGAAAGGACTATTTACTATCATGCTTTGTTAGATTATGGACGTTTCAGGCAACTAGTTAACTAGCCAAATATATAATAATTAGAATCTTGAAAGTATAAAGATTCAAATGCCTTGGTGAATGGGATGAATCCAACAATTCTGAGATGTTCACCGTCTTAACGCGTGTCAACAAGTTTGAAACAGCCTTCTGACTAACTCAAAACGTACATAAAAATGTCTATCTCTCTAATTGCAAAAACTAGGCATTGTCAAACTGTAATGAGACCTGGAGAATTATGGGCAGTACAAAGTTTAACATTTCGAACATATAGGCTGCTTGAAAAACTGGCTTTAAGGAGGATTATACGAATTATCCCAGCCTCAAAGATGGTGTTTACAGGCTTCGGAAGAACTTAAAAATATACATGCACACCGAAAGGATATCAAGCGTAATCTGGAAAGGTAGGATAACATTTTACTCTCACGTCTTCAGATTGCCAGCTCAAAGAATCTGTAAACGTTCCTTATTCTAATTCACAAGTCTCGAAACGGTTCCTCCTTGGTTGGTGGAGATCGATAGGGATCTTTTAAAGTACTGAATCGCAGAAACAAACATTCAACTCCGAGTACTACGCAGACACAAACTTAGACAGGTTCATCAAGAAGAAGTCTTAACTCGACTGAAGCATGTCCATGCTGATGCATGGAAGAAAGCACACTTCGAAAGGATGAAAACCTGGTGGGCCCGCAAGAAGGCAAACATTTGAGATCCCGCGGTCGTTAATGACCCTACCGATGATGATGAAGAAGAAGATTAATAGGAAGTTAATAATAACGCAGTATTTAAATATCAACGAAATTGGTAAGATGAAGAATGTAAACGAGCTGTGTTTTCCGAATTCGGTGAGATTCATATGAGGATTTTCCACTACAGTAATTTTCATTTTTCTTAATCACGCTTTGGGGCGATAACCTTGATGTTAGGCTCCTTTAAACAACAAGCTTTTTCAACTTAATCTTAATGACGCAGTATGAATTACAGTTATCACTAGTATACTACAATGTAATCATTACAAAAAATATATTTTGTTGTTTTTACGGTACAGATTATTAAACATGGCGTCTTTTAGTTTTATCCGGCAAATATCATATTTTGAATTATATCACTGAAATTTATCATTGTGTTCTAATAAATTAAGGAACATTTAGTGCGGTTAATTATCCGAAACGAGATTTACAGGTTATAGATGACGGATATGATAAGAACTTGTCCAGTTAAATAATTCAGTAGAAACTTCCGTACAAGAACCAGTCGGATGAAAGGCTTGCTCTGCAGTGTGCACAGATTGCATTTAAAGTTTCTTAAGAATCTTAAACATAATATTTTACACATTTTAGTTTTTGAGTGCTGTTGAGATTTGCTCTTCTGTCAATCTTTGTCTTTTACATTAATGGACGTCTCTGCGCACCTTCCATGAGCTCAGTTATTCTAGTATTATGCCAGATACTACTGTAGCGGGCAACTTTAAAATGCTCCATAAGTAACCACGGCACTCTTATTTCCAATATGAACAAAATGGGCATTCATTGCATTTGAGTGTTGGACAATACGATAAAAATTTAAAAATGAGGCACACAGAGAATACCAGAGCATTTAGACGTTCACTTGTCATTTACGAGACACGGGATATACATGAAACTTCTGCGCGTTAGCCACAGCAGAATAACATGAAATATAGACGAATACTCTATTTCAAAACATTCAAAACAAACAGACGCTTCTCTAATCGTATGCATTACTCTACAGTCCAGGATTTAAACACAGCGTTCAGCAAGTGGGGATTTCGAACAATGGTAAGAAGGCAATATATAGAGGGAATCTAAATTATTATTGCACACTTTGATATCTTCTAGAGGAAACCGAGTAAGTAAATTCTGAATAGGAGCCCTTGTCCGGAAAAGTACGTTTCCTTCCTAGAAGCAAAACAACACCACGATGAAGTTTAAATGTCATGGTTATAACTGCTGCTCAAGAATAATACGCCGACAGTATTCTTAAAGATTGCGGTGTTGTCTTGGAGCAATACAGTCAGCTCAGTTGGTGGTGAATATACTCATTTCCTGGAGCTGCTGATGAAGTCTCCCGAATATGGTAGGCAATGGTATCCGGTGGCTGTTTGGAAATCGCTCCTGATACTGCTCATGAGCAATCCTGCCATTACACTTCGTTTCGCCGTACAAGATCATCCCATTATCACCATATTTTCCAAACCTTTAGACCAGGGCCTCTCAGGGTGCATGCGCGTGGTGCATGCACTGTGCACGGTGCAAGAGACGACTTGGCTTGGTCGAACAGAGTGCAGACCCCCCACTCCTCGATTTCGAGCAATAGCGCTTACTCTCTCTTTACTCACGCCTGTCTCGCTCGCTCCGCCTGTCTCCCTCTGCCCCACTTGCGCCGTAGCGCTCCAAATCCAGGCTGACTTGAGCCGAGCAGAGGCGAGTTGAGCCGAGCTTAGCCGAATAGCCCAGAGACGAAGCGTTGATCCTAGCCATGCCGAGCGGCAGCGATGCACAGTGCACGGAGCTCTTGCGCCTCTATCTGCACGCGTGAGATTTTGGGCGTTTGAGAGGCCCTGCTTTAGACCACGCTTGCGGTGGGGAAACGGTGCGTTTCCTGAGATGTGTTCCTATTCAAAGTATCATCTATGTGGTCCCAATTACGAGCTCTCAGAGTAACAGGAATAAATATGTATATTTCATGACACAACAATCCTACAGTAGTACAACCTGAGGCGTATAGGTTTAATCAACCTCCTCATTAGTCTACATGGTGCTACTAGGAAATCATTTGCAAGTGGTTGAATGTCGGTGACGGTGACGGATGGGTTAGAAGGACTAGGACTGGGAAGATAACGCGGCCATGCCCTTAATTAAGGTAAAGCACCAGTATTTACCTAGTGTGAAACCACGTAAAACCATCTTCAAACAGTCGGCGGTGAGATTAGATCTCACCATAACCCGAGTGGAGCTCACAGCTACTTGACCATAACCGCACGGCTAACTTGCTCGGATTCGAAGTTATTTGAGAAGTTTCACCACGAGTAGGGACTACCCACGACACTCTGGCCCGTGACACAGCGAAGCGGATCTCTGGACATGATTAGCTTGCATACGTAGAAAGCATACACAGCTAAACGGAGATACCGCGGCGGATGGGAACTCGCCGCTTGGCCCTTGCCTCTCCGTGCCTCCGCTCATCCGCTACGGATTACATGATTTCACTGGTTTAAACTGAAGCGTGCACAGCGAGGCGGCCTCCGCGTAACGAAGCTGCAATCTGTGAGTGTAGTAGCGAGATCATAGTGCATCACTGCTGTTGTAACACGATGGATGTCGACAATGAAGTATAGATTGGTGAGATAGAGACGAGGTCACGTGTATGGTACCTTTCTAGCGACAGGTCCATCTTCAGTGTGGTGTTCAAGCCACGGAGCCCTATTTCCTAAACGGAAGCTTACATTCATACGACCCATATCGTGTGTCCTATTCGTTCGGTCCTACTACGATATACATTATTAAGCATCTGAAAGTTGGCCAGTGACGAAGGTGTTCTATAATCGAGTACAGTGGGAGAGAATAAATTTCTACGAATATATTACAGAAGACAAGGTGTGATGAGGTGCGAAATAAAGCCATATGTTGCAAAAACAGGACACAGAAATATAGTAACAGGTAGTTCGTACGAATGCAGGACTGAATAAGGAAGAAATTCTAAAGAAAACTACGGAATTATTATATGTAACAAAAGAGAAGACGAAGATAATCCAGAAGCACAGGCATGCAGTTCGTTGTGAACCACTCGAAGTAACTGAATCTGAACAACGCCACGATTAAAGGTGAAATATTGTACAGACGAGACAATTTTGTATGCATTTGGATCGTAGGAATTGATCGTAGTGGTGATGATGACCACGAAGATGATGGTGATGGCGATGATGCTGATGAGCATGATGATGATCGGGGTAGAAGTGATAATGGCATTAACTAGGACGCGTGGTACCTTCAGTACGTTTAGCACTATCACTCTTCACAGTTTATCGGATAGACATACATAGTGCAATGGACCAAGCTATCCTAAATCTCCTTGACGATGACAAAGTAACTAAATCACTTATTATCGTCATTATTTTCTCCTTATGGTGCAGTATCCACAAATGGTTGTTGATAATCACGGAGAAAATTATTCCATTTCGTATTTTCCCTTTCAGAGTTGTCGTATCATGGATTGTGAACTACTGTCGGTATTTCCCGGTCCAAACTAGCCTGCCTTTTACCCTGCGGCTCAGGGTTCGATTTTCGGACAGGTCAGGGATATTTACCTGGATCTGAGGGCTTCTTCGAGGTCCACTCAGCCTGCGTGATTACAATTGAGGAGCTATTTGATGGTCAGATGGCGGCCCCGGTCTAGAAAGCCAAGAATAACGGCCGAGAAGATTCGTTGTGCTGACCACACTACACATCGTAATCTGCAGGCTTTCGGACTGAGCAGTGGTCGCTTGGTAGGCCATAGCTCTCAGGGCTTTTGTGCGATGAAGTTTGGATTTTCACCCTCGTCCACGTTTCCCTTCCATCTCTACATTTGTAATTAGTTGTACCAGGCCGAAATCCTTGTTTCGGAAGATATGACTGAAATATTGTGTTTTCTTGCATTTCACGAGGTCTAACGCTTTGCATGATTTCCCGACATGACTTTATTACTCTTGACGTGGTCTACCCAATGCATCTTGAATATTCTGCGTAACATCCACATTTCAATGGCCTGTAGTCGGGTCATAGACAAAATCCAGTGTCCAAACTTTGACACCGTGAAATATCAATATTAACATGTAACAATTCAGGGCAAGTCAACGAGTTCCGAACCAGAATTCATGATTGCACGTCCGATGATTTAATTTCAAAAAAACTTCTTGTAATCTGGATTCAGGTTTAGATTTCTATATCAGAGTCCCATATTTATGTTATCATCATCACATACTTCTAATCCCAAAATATAGGTTTGATCTTAGATCTAGCTAATCGTCCAGCTGGTTTTAACAAACCTCGGAGAATGCAGACGTCATTAAACCGAATAAGAACGAAAAAAAGGAAGGTACCAGTACTGAAAACAAAATTTGAAGGTCTCTGAAAGCAAAACACTTACTGTGATTCCAATAACGTGACTCAGACCATTATGGATGCTGCCATGGACTGGCCAGCTAAAAACTATTATGGGCCGATGATGACATCTATATGACCGAGGACGAAGCAGTGAATATGTTAAAAATTCTGGATTCTGGACATTGGTCTGAAATGATGTGGAATTATTGATCAAAAACGTTATACGTCACTATGTTTATGTAAAATTCCTTGTAAACAATATGTATCCCTAACTCACACGCATTTGTGATAGTGATGTTCTTCATTGTAATACCATAAATGGCTTCTTCATTTGTTAGCGGAATTTTGCCTCTTAATATTATCATTAATGCTTTTGGCAAGGTCTAACTGTAATGGAAATTATCGTAATTCATCGACTGGCATTTATTGAAAATATAATGTACAAAATTTAGCTTGAAATCTAATCAACACTGCCAATTAGTGGTTATTTTTATTCGTGTACGAAGGCTATTATATCAATATTAGTTTTCCTTTTTGTTTACAAATTCTATGGAATCGCTCTTGATGTTCGGTATATATTTTAAGTTATTAATACACTTTTTTCTCTATTGAAATAAATTGCATATTGGCATTACACAGCAGGTTGGCGGTACGTGTTGCAAACTGTTAAAGTCAATGGTAGGGACTGATCTGCTTTTCTTTTACACCGAATCAAAGAGAAAAATCATTTCATAACATCAAATTTATAAGTAAATATTACAATAGGAGCATTTAGTAAAATAATTTGCCATTGAACACGGTACAGATTATGAAAGCTCTCGGAAAAGTTGAAGATAAAGGCTTCCCCTGTACATAACTTCACCACTTAGTGGGATGAAGGGGTTAACTCTGTGTCTGCCCGTCTTTTCTCCCTGAAATTAATCTGGAACTCGTTTGTGGAGTAGGCAAATTGAATTCCAGGCCTATGTATCTCTCCGAATGTGGAAGCCTCGGTTGAATGTTTTTCTATTTACTGACAGGAAATCGAACATTTATCCTTCCGGACGAACCAAGTACGATTTCACCACATTAGATAGGCAGCCCTAAACAAAGTTCTATAAGAGTATTAATTGGGTGGTGTATCATATTGAAATATTGAAGGAACAAAGGTGTTATTCTTAAAAATCAATATTTCAGTTCCCAAACTCTGGACGTTCATTTTGAATGATTGATTATTACAGATATGTTCGTTGTCTCAAACATAATTTTTTGATCATTTATATGTTAAGAATTTTTCTAAATAGTATCTATCAGTTGGCGTTGCAAGCTATTATGCAAAATTATCCAAATTCTACAAATTCTATTAAAGGTTTTGTCAATACTGGTAGGTTCTTCAGTGACAGTGGGATAGGAAAACGCAGCGACTTGAAAGGTAGTGGCAGTGACTGTTAACAAAATCAAGCTCAGCATTTGAATTTTGTGGAAATGGAAATCAACGTAAAACCATTTACAGAGCAGCTAACGCTGAACTATCCAATGAAATCTTCTAATTGTATGACCAAACTTTCACTGTAAATCTGAAGACAGTTTCACAGATCTCACTACTTATGCTACTATAAAGGTATACACCTAATTAAGAAACTCTTCTGTAGGAATGCTTTTGTATATTCCTATTTTCCGAGCAGGTGTAGTAAGCAACGATGGATCGAGTACGAGTAGCTGATGTTTCGTTGGGTTCATCGCTGTTATATTTCACCTACTCTTGTTTCACCTCAGCTGATAAACACTAGTTTCTTTCCAGAAATGGTGTTAATGATACCATTTCTGATCCATTTCTAACCGCTCTTTATAAATACTTTATATGAGGCGTCTGTATCCAAGTAAAATCCAAGCAAAATTTTCCAACGTTTTCAACCTCGCTGTTCCAGAGTGGGAATGTATTATTAATTAGGCGATGTACAGACACATAAAAGCAAAGCAAAGTCACCTCCGTACAGGACATGAAGGCCCTTGGAAGAGTGGAAGGTAAAGGATTTGACCATTGTTAACCTCGGCACGTAATGGGGTAGAGTAATTAGCTCTACGCCCTGCCGCCTTTGCCCACAGGAATTAACCTGGTACTCATTTTTGGGGTAGGCTGAGTGAACCTCAGGGCCATATGCACCTCCGGAAGTGGAAATATTGTTTCTTAAATTTTACGACTTCCTGACGGGGATTCGAACCCACGTCCTTCCGGGCGAACCGAGCACGCCTTTACCGCCTCGTACAGACACATAGGAGAATGAAAAGGAACACATAATGGAACAAACAAAATTACAGGTCTGTGTGAGAAGACTAAGGCGCAGAAAAGTGGTTCAAAGTCAAACATGAAAGCTCAAAAGGGCAAGGAGAATCTACACATCTACATGCACTGCCTCTTCATCAAACCCTAAACATGTGTTGCATGCAGTTCGAATAATGCAAATTATAGTTGTCCGCACAGAAAGAGTAAATTTGTTTAATCGAAACCTGGGCGTTGATTATCTAGTCTGTGAGCCCAACTAGGACAGGAGACTACCGAACAGAGACAATCGGTTAGAGTTAACATGCATTAGGGCGTGCAGTCTTTCCGTTCTTACAGAAAACAACAGCCAGTGGTTACCATGCCCAATGTTGCTTGTCTTCTATCTTGTTAGGTATTATGAAATCCGAAGTTTCAACATGGGTATACCGTAGATAGGTACTATATATCTCTGTTTGGTTTAAAGGAATCTAATGAAGGAAGATAAATTCTCATTTTATGTATAGCTCTTCACTGAGAACTTTTGTTAGATCTTGAATTAGTTACAAATATTTTTGAGTTCCAGGATTTCATCGATTTAGGGAGCCGGCCCTCGCAAGCTTTAAAACACAAAACATAAATAAATTCTAGAAAAATTCAGTCAATTTCAATATGTTTTATAAACATGTAAGAGTAGAGATACTGTCGAACGTGAATTTATGAAGATATTATGCACACTCTTCGTTCTTTACGAATCCAAAGTCCTGCTTGAAGGCAATTTTGTAGCAAATTTTAAAAGGTTCACAATCAATCAATCAATCAATCAATCAATCAATCAATCAATCAATCAATCAATCAATCAATCAATCAATCAATCAATCAATCAATCAATCAATCAATCAATCAATCAATCAATCAATCAATCAATCAATCAATCAATCAATCAATCAATCAATCAATCAATCAATCAATCAATCAGGGTTTAAAACGAGCTTATGAATTGACTATTTGTACCATAACTAAACGATACCAATAATATAAATATATATATTTTCTATGTAATGTTACACTGATGACACATATGTTTCCGAATGGGGGATAGAACTGCGAAGATCACAACCGTGGCCTTAAGTGACGTAGAACATCAGCTTTTGCAAGATGTAAAAAATGGGAATCTACGAAGAACCAACGTCGCAGATTCCGACGGATAGCTTGGATTTGATACCTCTCAAAAATAAGGGTTCGTACGGCTATAAGTAACTGAATGGATTTTTTATTTCAAAAGCAAATTTAAACAAAATGATAATATGTAAATTTGATTGTAGTGCTCTTATAAGTATTTCACGTAATATACGTTACATCATAGTTATAGTTTTTTTGAAGGAATTAAATATATGTTGAATAAAACAATCATAGTAAACTTTACTTCCTACAGCTTACGGTATTTATTTCGAGGGTTTCTGGAGACAAATTGACTTATCTAAGAGATTTATTGCAGTTTAAATGTCTGTTTTTATAATTTTCGTTCCTTTCCAAGTACATCGGGATTCGCGTATTGGCAGTTTCCGCCACAATTATTGAGCAATCTTAATCATGTTAAATCAGTAATATAAAACGTAACGTAAAATAACAGGCAGGGATAGGTGAGGTTCTGTTATTGTTTAACTAACTTCTTTATCTTTGCTGTAAGCATTATCAGTAATAATACAAATAATAATTTTTACGGGAATATCGTGGATCGCAGAGAAGAAAGAAGCTGCTGGGATGAATGGGCGGACAAGGAATTAACTAGAGCAAAAGTTAACACAATGAAATTCGAAATTTTATTTCTTTCCTTTTTTCAATTTAAACTTTGATAAATAGAATATCTGAATAAACAATAAAAACTTATAATGAGCTCGTCAGATCCACCAAAAGTGACGTAAAATCCAAAACATCAGGTAGAAAACTTGAGAGAATTATCAACATAAAATATACAAGGTGATGAACATTATAGCTCTTGAATAGGTACACTATTTTATAAAAGCATGTTTGCTCCACTAATTTACATAAGGAGTCTGAGCCCCAAACTTAATACAGTCCAGCTTTACAGAGGCAAAATTTTCTTACAACGCAGAAGGTTATATCTGACAGTCTTCAACAAACGTATTTGCCGTCACTTAGCCCTGTTTTTTTTTTGCTAGTTGTTTTAAGTCGCACCGACACAGATAGGTCTTACGGCGACGATGGGACAGGAAAGGGGTAGGAGTGGGAAGGAAGCGGCCGTGGCCTTAATTAATGTACAGCCCCAGCCAGCATTTGCCTGGTGTGAAAATGGGAAACCACGGAAAACCATTTTCAGGGCTGCCGACAGTGGGGTTCGAACCTACTATCTCCCGAATACTGGATACTGGCCGCACTTAAGCGCCTGCAGCTATCGAGCTCTATACTTAGCCCTGTATTGGGCTTAATTCTGCTCAACTTTCTGTTCCCAAAATATAAGCATGAGTGCCCATACTAAATAGCCCCAATGTAAACAGTAAAGGTTGAACAGCATTGGCTATGAACAAAAGGCTAGGAGACGAAACACTTGCACTCGCTCTAGAACTTTTTAAATGGGCTTATGGTCCAAAGGTACAGAGGCTAAGCTTATTCTACGCCAGGATGACTGAAAGAGAAATTGCAAATACCAAAAGATTGTTAACAGTTTTAGAGGATAAGGAACCTTAGTAACCCCATACCCAGTTGAATAGGAATCAACAGAGGGTAATCACTCTTTGTTCCCTTACATTACACGTTTCCCCTTAGGGAATAAAAGAGTGTCCTTAGACAAGCCAAAAATTTTACATGTAAACCATCAGGTTTAAAAATTTACATAAAATAAAAGTGCTTTAAATCCATGCCCTCAAGCTATCTGCCGGAGCTATTACATGGTAAGAAAATTCTGCCTTTACCTTGACTTGCTGGGCCTTCCAAACTCTGACCTGAGGCCCCTGGCCACGAAGAACACTCCACACTAACTAAACTGCAGCGATGAAAATGACCATGCAGTCCTAAAATATCCAGCTTTAATAGTATTTCGAAGGGAAGTTTACAGAACTCTTTGCGGATAAACTGGATGTCTGTGCACAACCCAATTTTAATTGGTTAGAGAAAATATTCACAAAATTTCTGACTGGTTGATAGCTATTGAAAAAGAAAGCAGCAGGAGAGTTAAGAACTTTGATACATGAAAAAGCAGAAAGAAAAAAAAATCCTAACAGCCATGTTGAAAAACACCCACAATCCAAATTTCTTTATGTATTAATTGTAGTTTTCACACAAGATGGTGCAATTAAACCTATAGTAGAGACATCTAACAATTAAAAACCAAACTATTTACTACTACATCAGTTCAAGTTAGGTTACATAGATGACCTTATAGAAGCCGCACAGTTTAACTGGCGGGAGAAACTGTACCCCCGGTAAAAAACAACAACAACAACAACAATAATAATAATAATAATAATAATAATAATAATAATAATAATAATAGTGGTTCATGTTTGTGGGTTACTGTAGTCTCGTCCTAGTTCGTGAACCATGGGCAATGGCTGAGTGGCCTAGTAAGTGGTCCTGAGAGTCTGGATACCAGTTACTATGGAATGGGAGTGGGCATCTCGGACATATTCTGGGACTTGGCCCTCCTTGTGCTCAGGCGGCTAGGACTATACAATTCACCGGTGGTCCATAACCCGTTAGAGGAGAGATCCTCACTTGGACTATGTGCAAGTAGGGCAGCATCCTACTTCATGAATTTACCGATCTCAGAACATTTTAAGCAAGCCTCGGACCTATGGGAGTAATGGAGTCCCACTCCCATTTGACAGGCGAGGGACTCCTTGGAAACAACTTGGCGAACGAAATGGAATTCGATGGGGAGCTATCAATATTAATGGGGCTTATGGAAGAAAGTAGAACTGGCTGAGTCAGCAAAGAGGATGCATCTGGATGTGCTAGGAGTAAGTGATATTCGGGTAAGGGGAGATAACGAGGAAGATATAGGAGATTATAAAGTGTACTTGACGGGTGTTAAAAAGGAAAGGGCAGAGTCTGGGGTAGGGCTCTTTATCAGGAATACCATTGCACGGAGCATAGTTTCTGTTAGGCACGTAAATGAGCGAATGATGTGGGTAGATTTGTCAGTTGGAGGAATTAGGACTAGAATTGTGTCCGTGTATTCACCATGTGAGGGTGCGAATGAGGATGAAGTTGACAAGTTTTATGAAGCATTGAGTGACATCGTGGTCAGGGTCAACAGCAAGGATAGAATAGTGCTCTATATTGCCAGATAGAATAGTGCTAATGGGCAATTTCAATGCAAGAGTTGGGAATAGAACTGAAGGATACGAAAGGGTGATTGGTAAATGTGGGGAAGATATGGAAGCTAATGGGAATGGGAAGCGTTTGCTGGACTTCTGTGCTAGTATGTGTTTAGCTGTTACGAATACATTCTTCAAGCATAAGTCCATTCACCGCTACACATGGGAGGCTAGTGGTACCAGATCCATAATAGACTATATCTTGACAGGCTTCGAATTCAGGAAATCTGTTAGGAATGTACGAGTTTTCCGCGGATTTTTCGATGATACAGACCACTATCTGATCTGTAGTGAACTAAGTATCTCTAGGCCTAGGGTAGAGAAAGTGAAATCTGTCTGCAAACGAATAAGGGTAGAAAATCTCCAGGACGAGCAAATTAGACGGAAGTACATGGATATGATTAGTGAGAAGTTTCGAACAGTAGACAGTAAACAGGTTCAGGATATAGAAAGTGAGTGGGTGGCATACAGGGATGCTGTAGTAGAAACAGCAAGGGAATGCCTAGGAACAAGTGTGTGTAAAGATGGGAAAAGGCGAACATCTAGGTGGAATGATGAAGTGAGAGCAGCTTGTAAACGTAAAAATAAGGCTTATCAAAAATGGCTCCAAACAAGGGCCGAGGCAGACAGGGAGTTGTACGTAGATGAAGGAAACAGAGCGAAACAAATAGTTGTTGAATCCAAAAAGAAGTCTTGGGAAGATTTTGGTAACAACTTGGAAACGCTAGGTCAAGCAGCAGGGAAGCCTTTCTGGACAGTAATAAAGAATCTTAGGAAGGGAGGGTAAAAGGAAATGAACAGTGTTCTGAGTAATTCAGGCGAACTCATAATAGATCCCAGGGAATCACTGGAGAGGTGGAGGGAATATTTTGAACATCTTCTCAATGTAAAAGGAAATCATCCTGGTGGTGTTGTGAACAGCCAAGCCAATGGGGAGGAGGAAAATTATGTTGGTGAAATTATGCTTGAGGAAGTGGAAAGGATAGTAAATAAACTCCATTGTCATAAGGCAGCAGGAATAGATGAAATTAGACCCGAAATGGTGAAGTATAGTGGCAAGGCAGGGATGAAATGGCTTCATAGAGTAGTAAAATTAGCATGGAGTGTTGGTAAGGTACCTTCAGATTGGGCAAAAGCAGTAATTGCACCTATCTATAAGCAAGGGAACAGGAAGGATTGCAGCAACTATCGAGGTATTGATCAGTATACCAGGCAAAGTATTCACTGGTATCGTGGAATTGAGGGTGCGATCAGTCGTTGAGAGGAAGTTGGATGAAAACCAGTGTGGTTTCAGACCACAGAGAGGCTGTCAGGATCAGATTTTTAGTATGCGCCAGGTAATTGAAAAATGCTACGAGAGGAATAGGCAGTTGTGTTTATGTTTTGTAGATCTAGAGAAAGCTTATGACAGGGTACCGAGGGAAAAGATGTTCTCCATACTGGGGGACTATGGAATTAAAGGTAGATTATTAAAAGCAATCGAAGGCATTTATGTTGACAATTGGGCTTCAGTGAGAATTGATGGTAGAATGAGTTCTTGGTTCAGGGTACTTACAGGGGTTAGACAAGGCTGTAATCTTTCACCTTTGCTGTTCGTAGTTTACATGGATCATCTGCTGAAAGGTATAAAATGGCAGGGAGTGATTCAATTAGGTGGAAATGTAGTAAGCAGTCTGGCCTATGCTGACGATTTGGTCCTAATGGCAGATTGTGCCGAAAGCCTACAGTCTAATATCTGGGAACTAGAAAATAGGTGCAATGAGTATGGTATGAAAATTAGCCTCTCGAAGACTAAATTGATGTCAGTAGGTAAGAAATTCAACAGAATTGAATGTCAGGTGGGTGATACAAAGGTAGAACAGGTCGATAATTTCAAGTATTTAGGTTGTGTGTTCTCCCAGGATGGTAATGTAGTTAGTGAGATCGAATCAAGGTGTCGTAAAGGTAATGCAGTGGCTCGCAGCTGCGATCAACAGTATTCTGTAAGAAGGAAGTGAGCTCCCAGACGAAACTATCTTTACATCGGTGTGTTTTCAGACCAACTTTGCTTTACGGGAGCGAAAGCTGGGTGGACTCAGGATATCTTATTCATAAGTTAGAAGTAACAGACGTGAAAGTAGCAAGAATGATTGCTGGTACAAACAGGTGGGAACAATGGCAGGAGGGTACTCGGAATGAGGAGATAAAGGCTAATTTAGGAATGAACTCGATGGATGAAGCTGTTCGCATAAACCGGCTTCGGTGGTGGGATCATGTGAGGCGAATGGATGAGGATAGGTTACCTAGGAGTATAATGGACTCTGCTATGGAGGGTAAGAGAAGTAGAGGTAGACCAAGACGACGATAGTTAGACTCGGTTTCTAACGATTTAAAGATAAGAGGTATAGAACTAAATGAGGCCACAACACTATTTGCAAATGGAAGATTATGGCGACATTTAGTAAATTCACAGGGGCTTGCAGCCTGAACGCTGAAAGGCATAACAGTTTATAATGATAATGTATGTATGTATGTAATAATAATAATAATAATAATAATAATAATAATAATAATAATAATAATAATAATAATAATAATAATATATTTATATTGTTTAGGTTATTTGTACGATCGTTGAAGTTAGTATTAGTACTTTTGACTTTTCCAGAGTGTTTGAACAATGCCCTTCCTAACATAACGTTAATTTACATGTGGTATTTCTATTTCGTATTTACGTTTATTGTTTCTCAGTCACGAAGTTACGTAGTTAATCCACTGTACTGTCACACCAAGTGATATGTATATTCTCCATGAGAAGTTACGTTTTTGAGACCATCCTTACACAGGTTAATTTTATCTGGCTCAGAAGTTGCTAAAATCAGTACAACACTTTTTACGTGTTTAAGGACCACGCTAATTTGTCTCTTGCTTCAAGTTTGTACTCGGAAAAGCACACCTGGTTTCACGTAATGGAAAGACTGTGTCACTTCCTAATTTTATTTCGAGTTCTGTTTTTGTTTGTCGACCAATTAGGATACAATTACAACTCGTAATTCTTGAAGTTGTCTCGTAAAGCAGAGGAAAGGAAGGCAAAGTAAGGGCGGTGGGTGATTAAAGCCTCGCCCACGTAATTACACGTCACGGCCTGCAGTTAAGATCAAGTGTCGTACTTAACACGGTAGGTATTTCGAAGATGCTCGTTACTGTACAATATATCTCAGTTCAACTACAATATTTACAGGAAAAATGCCGTTTAATTACACTAACAAAGATCCAGAGGGTTTTATGATCCACAGATTTCGGTTTTTAAACGTTACTTAGTCGTAATTTATTATTTCTTTTAAATGTGGTGGTCTTCCTTTCCAAAATTAATATATTATCTCAAAAGTATTACTTTATTTTATTTATTTGTTTATTTTTCGCAATATTTTAGTAGTTTCGAATATTTTACGTACCGGTACATGCAAAGCTGTACGATTACTGCAACTACTGTCCGACTCGTTGGCTGAATGGTCAGCGTACTGGCCTTCGGTTCAGAGGGTCCCGGGTTCGATTCCCGGTCGGGTCGAGGATTTTCACCTTCATTGGTTGATTCCAATGGCCCGGGGGCTGGGTGTTTGTGCTGTCCCCAACATCCCTGCAACTCACACACCACACATAACACTGTCCTCCACCACAACAACACGCAGTTACCTATACATGGCTGATGCCGCCCACCCTCGTCGGAGGGTCTGCCTTACAAGGGCTGCACTCGGCTAGAAACAGCCACACGAAATTTTTACTGCAACTACTGCCACATTTCAATCTTAGGGATGTCCTTGCTCACTAACTGTTTAAAGTTTACACTTCACTCCAGGTGATTAGCAAGAAATATCATAAAATAAATATTTGTTCATTTTCAAAACACTAGCGAATCATAGAGAGTTCGCCTGCAAGGTAAATATACAATTTAAAGTCATAAAACAAATATAATAAACAAGTATATTCTCTTTTGCACATAAGCAATGCTATGCATTTAAGGGATAACCTCGATGTGCGGCAGAATACAATATATACATGGTATCCTCTGCCTCTCGTAAGAGGCTACTGAAAGGGAAACGCGAAGGGGCTGTCAACTTGGGAGCGTGCATTCGTGACCATAGCGTCTCTAGCTGTGTCTGTTATTACTTCCTCTTGTGTTTAGCTCCTCACTTTCATATTTCCTATCCGACCTTCCTTGATCAAATCTTGTACTCCGACTTCGATGTTATGAGGTTCGTGAAACCTAGGGTGTCTTTAATTTTCACATCCTTCCTTTTATTTTGCCGATACCCTCATTCTT
Organism: Anabrus simplex; assembly: GCF_040414725.1. Lineage (NCBI taxonomy): Eukaryota > Metazoa > Arthropoda > Insecta > Orthoptera > Tettigoniidae > Anabrus > Anabrus simplex. The sequence continues at coordinate 905,765,790 of NC_090265.1, forward strand.
CGGAAGGGCAGAACTCTTTCTCTTTTCTTCTGATTAGGGTGAAGAGAAGATGGTTGTACTTCTTCGTAAAATGATAATCAACATCACCACCACCTGGTAACGTGGACATTTTGTACTGTGTTAACTTACGGTGGTTGTATGAACGTACAGTATTTAATCCTTCGTCAGAAGCTAATGGCTCTCTTAAGTTTGAAAAACATGTTACAATAAACAATTTTGTGTTAATGGTCTGTGAAGGCACACATTTAGATATTTCATTTCCTTCATATAAATATTTATATTCCACTGATATAGTACAGGCAATGGGCTGGGATATAGTGCAATAGCTGAAATATGTATTTGATTTCTGTTTGCATGAAGGAGCGGTACCAAGTGAATGGAGAGTTGCAGTAGTAGCCCCAGTCTACAAGAGAAATGGTGATAAACTTAAAGCGGAAAATTACAGGCCAGTGAGCTTGGCACACGTTGATTGTAAGCACAGGAAAAACATTATTTCTGATTAAATTAGACACGTTATCGAAATTATTGACTGGTTTGATAGAAGGCAGTTCGGGTTTAGGAAATGTTATCCCAGTGAGGCTCAAGTTGTAGGATTCGAGAAAGATATAGCAGGTATTTTTGATTCAAGGCTTTTGGTTTGGATAGATCATGGCAGATTACTCATAAAAATAAGAGCTATTGGACTATACGAAATGGCGGTTGAATGGTAGATGTAACCCCCCACGGCACTACAGCCCTTGAAGGGCCTTGGACTACCAAGCGACCACTGCTCAGTCCGAAGGCCTGCAGATTACGAGGTGTCGTGTGGTCAGCACGACGAATCCTCGCCGTTATTCTTGGCTTTCGAGACCGGGGCCGGCATCTCACCGTCAGGTAGCTCCTCAATTCTAATCACGTAGGCTGAGTGGACCTCGAACCAGCCCTGAGGCCCAGGTAAAAATCCCTGACCTGGGAGGGAATCGAACCCGGGGCCTCCGGGTAAGAGGCAGGCACAATACCCCTACACCACGGGGCCGGCGAATGGTAGATATATTTATATAAAATAGGACTCAGAGAATTAGAGTAGGTGGAGTGTTGTCTGATCCTGTAACTGTTAAGAATGGATTTCCACGGGGCAGTATGATTGGACCTTTAATTTTTCTTATATATATTTTTCTTTTGCTATTTGCTTTACGTCGCACCGACACAGATATGTTTTATGGCGACGATGGGACAGGAAAGGCATAAAATGGGAAGGAAGCGACCGTGGCCTTAATTAAGGTACAGCCCCAGCATTTGACTGGTGTGGAAATAGGAAACCACGGAAAACCATTTTCAGGGCTGCCGATAGTGGGATTGGAACCCACTATCTCCCGGATGCAAGCTGACAGCTGTGCGCCCCTAACTGAACGGCCAACTCGCCCGGTTCTTATATATCTAAATGATATGAGTAAAGTACTGGAATATCAGGTAACGCTATATGCGGATGATGTTATAATTTGTAGAGTAGTAAAGTAAACTTGTCACAGGATTTTGAGCGACTACAAAAAAAGACCTAGACAATGATGTGTCACGGGCAGCAGGCACTGGTATGATGGTAAAAGGGATGAAATGTCAAGTTGTAACTTTCACCCAGAGGAAAAATATTGCCAGTTTTAATTACTGTGTTTACAGTGTGTTAGTACCTAATGGAGATAACTGTAAATACCGAGGTGGTAATATAAGGAGTATTCTTCATTTCGACAAAAGAGGAGTGTTACGAAAATGTTTGCAAACTTTGTGCTGGGAAGACTTGGGAGTAATGAGACGAGATACTGGAATAAGTGGTATGTTCCAAGCTGCCAGTGGATAAATAGTGTGGAGTGATATCAGTGGACGAATAAGCTTGAGGGGAGCACTTGAAAGTAGGGAAGATCATAATATGAAGATTAATTTAGAATTCAAGAGGACATATTGAGGCGAACATTCATTTATAGGACGACGAGTAACGTTCAATACATTTCCAAGTTCTTTGAAAACTTTTGAGAAAATGGTAGGTGAAGAATGGGTAGCGAACCTGCCATCTGAATTACAGTCCTAAATGTAGATCATTGATGACTGATTGATTGTTAAGGAAGAAGATTTTTTTCTAGTTGTTTTACATCGCACAGACACAGATAGGTCTTATGGCGACGATGGGACAGGGAAGGGCTAGGAGTGGGAAAGAAGCGGCCGTGGCCTTAATTATGGTACAGCACCAGCATTTGCCTGGTGTGAAAATGGGAAACCACGGAAAACCATTATCAGGGCTGCCGACAGTGGGGTTCGAACCTACTATCTCCCGAATAAGGAAGAAGCCATACTTTCCAGTGTCGACTCAGTTTAAACATAATCATAAAAGCTTTCAAATTTACGGAACACGCATTTTCAATAGAAATATTATACTATAACATACCAATAAAATAAACACATTATTAAAGGCATAATTACACACTATTAAACAAAGAATGACTTTTAAGCTCTTTAAGTCTTTAGGCTTTTTCTTGCAATCGACGAAATTAAATTTTGGTTTCCTTCTAGGAACCTTATTTTTTTAAAGAATGAAATGTTTCATTCTTAAAAGAACACCATCAGTTTCATTTAAGTCACTTTCAATATTTTGGAATATTTATGTTTTTCTCTGTCCAAACATCTATGAATCTGAAATTTGGAACATACCTTAATTAAGCTCTGTTTTATCACCATTCTATCATACACTGAGAGGTGTTCGATAAACCGTTACTCTTTCTATGGCTCGAATTTTATATACAATTCGCATAATATCGAGTGTATACAACTCTCATTAGATTACTGACAATTTGATCTATATCGGATTCAGATATGTAAAATTGTGTATTGTAAAATATGATTTTATTATTTATATATCATGCTATGTTACAAACTGATTCATCCTGAGATAGTTGGTGGCCAATAATAGGAACTCTCCCGGCATTTGCCTTAGTGCAGGAAAATAGAAATCCGCGGAAATTCATTCTTAGGACAGCCGACGGGGACCAGCCCCTCTCCGTCTCATGAATGCAATGCTGTAGAGCCACGGTAGAGCCGACTCTGTATCCGCCGATCACACGTACTACCATCTGGATGGCACACAAAATGAGCTTCGTTACGAGTTACCTGCGGTGGTTCAAAAATTCATGGGCAAAGAACTAATTAACTATTGGCCTGATAAATATTTCACCTGCAATCCTAAAAATTCACTAAGAAACGGAATAATTCGTAGTTATAGGTTTGATTTGTTGAAAACCAGCCTTGATATAGTTACAAATGCGTATAGAACCTGCCTCGTAATGTGTGATATTTAAGTATTGGGGAAATGTATGTACCACTATATATTAAAGCTTAGGATTGGGAAGAATTCTCTGGAACATGAATATCTACCATAGCATTTACCACGAATGACTGTGAAGGGAAGAGGCGAATTCTCTAGGGTATCCCCAATATGTTTCTATTTTAACGTTCATGACAGTCGTTAGCGACTTCCATGTTCCATCGCGAGAACTTTCTCAGTTGTGAATTTATATATTTATTTATTTATTTATTTATTTATTTATTTATTTATTTATTTATTTATTTATTTATTTATTTATTTATTTATTTATTTATTTATTTATTTATTTATTTATTTATTTATTCATCCGTCAACTTTTAAACTGGCTCTCATGCAATGAAATAATGGTTTGAAACGTCCTTAAGAACACCGTATTGCAAGGATTTTGCCCTTATAAAATATTTTAAGATGACATTGAGTCTTCTAGCTCCCTCCCAGTCAAGTACCTTACTCCTAAATGACAGCCTAATTTGTTGTCGTTTACCGATCTCTGTGGTGTAACTGGTTGTCCTTCTGTTCCCAAAATAACAGTTTCGATATCAGGTGGCATCGATGGCACACAAAGGCGTTTAAATGGGTCATTTAAGAGCCATTGGAACCTCTGGGGAAGAAAATTCTGACATAAGTGTATAAACTACATAAATATTATACGAGTACAATTATGTTTTTGTGCTGGTATTTGATCCCACACGGACAATGTGTTTAATATAAAAGAGTTGGTAGTGAAGAGAACACCGTGCGGTTAGGGACGGACTGCTGTGAGCTTGTATTCGGGCGATAATGTGTTCGAACGCCACTATCGGCAGCCCTGAAGATGTTTTTCCGTAGTTTCTTATTTACTTAAAGCCACGACCGATTCTTTCCCAGTCCTTGCACTTTCCCCTCCAATCATCACCCTAAGGCCTATCTGTGTCGGTGCTACCTAAAGCAAACTGGAAAAATAAAAATAAAAAAAGAGAAGAGAAGAAAAGAAAAGAAAAGGGAAGAGACTGAAAAGATGAAACAAACACAGCATTTAGAGATTGTGACAAAGCCTTCGATCGCATTAATAAGTAACTTCTACGTACTATATTAGCCAGCTCCACGGTATATGGGTAGAATGCCTGTCCAGGTTCGATTCCAAGCCCGTTCCAGGATTTTAACTCTGAACGGAGGATTGAAGCGGTGTCGACTGAGCACCGTAACGACAACTGAGGAATAGTACAGTATGAGAAATAGTGGACCGCTCAAGAAAAGCAAGTAATAAGAATTCGTCACGCTGATGACGTTGCACTGTAGATCTACAGGCAATCTGGCCGTGCATCAGTCACCTGATAAGACTCTTAATGGGCAGCATGTCCCATGGGTTAGTTTTATCTTCCGGTAATAGTGTGTTAGACAGAATAACCTATTCGAGATATATTTCAAGGATAGCCTACTGAATAACAACCCAACAGTACCACGAAAGGCTCAGGTATATCCTACACAATAACTAAAATCAGGTCGTCAGACGAGGGTGTAGTTTACTGTCCACGATATTCGATATTTATGCGGATGAATTCGTAAGGAAACACAAGCGAAAAGAACACCGTGGCTTGCTGGTATCACAAAACATTGACATAGACAAAAGCCATTTCCAGGCGATCACATAATTAGAAATGACAAAAATAAATTACAATTCTGCCGGGCTGAGTGGCTCAGACGGTTGAGGCGCTGGCCCTCTGACCCGAACTTGGCGGGTTCGATCCTGGCTCAGTCCGGTGGTATTTGAAGGTGTTCAAATACGTCAGACTCGTATTGGTTGATTTACTGGCACGCAAGAGAACTCCTGCTGGACTGAATTCCGGCACCCCGGCGTCTCCGAAAACCGTAGAAGTAGTTAGTGGGACGTAAGTAAAATAACATTACCGTATTAATACTAAAATTACAACTAGCTGTGCACGAGTTGAGCTTCATTGAGAAGAAATGTCATGTGTATGTTCAATGTCAATATAATAACAATGATGACATTTAAATGAAGGTAAACGTAAAGTCGAAAATCGCTGTATACAAAAATAGCAATAGAACAATTAAAAATGTTTCATTATTTAGGCAGGCAAATAAGCCAGCAATATACTATCAAACTAACTCAGACATTTTGAACGAATATGTGGTACTTTTAAAGATAAATTCAAGATATAAATAATTAGCAAGAGAATAAATAATATTAGAAAAGGCAAAATATTAAAGTGTCATAAAGGTATTGTAATTTAATATCTTCTGCACGAGAGTGAAACCCGGGTTCTCACCAAAGGACTTAAGAGCTTAATACAAGCGCCTCAAATGAAATGTTCTTAAAGCAGTGAAAAATGCAGAAGACTCGACAGATTTAGGGTCGAAGACATTAGGTCCGGCTTAAACAAAAAATATCTTAACAGCAGAAAATACAATTATTGAACGAAATGGAAAGAAAAGTCCTTAGAATGCCAAAAATATGAAGAAAATTTGTAAGTAGGAAAGAACAGATGAAATTCAGGATGCCCCAGGAAGAGTTGTAGAAAACGACGATACAAATATCCGTTGAAGATGGAACAGGAAATATTTGCTTAAGCCTTGAATAATAATAATAATAATAAGAAGAAGAAGAATGAGAACAAGAAGAAGAAGAAGAAGAAGAGGAAGGCCTAGACGATGGGAGGTTAGTATTTGTTGAAGTATGTGACGTAATCATTCTAATAAAATTAAATCCTTTCAAGACCAATATTTGGATATTTTGAATGGAAATCGAATGTTTGTCTCAGGAATGCGTTATTATGACCATCCTTTCAATACCTTATGGATAAAGTCGTTGTAAAGATTTTAAATTCAGCACGGTTTTGCTAGATATATTAACAAAGGCTTCAAATAGATACTATATAGCACTGCAGCAATATTCTCTCGTGGATTAACAGATGACTGGATAACTCGGTCGCTGTACACACGCTGCAATCACTGCCTTTAGAGCCATGACTACAACGACCGACATAAAATTATTTCCGGAACACCGAGTGCAGAATCATACAGTGTAAATCAAAATTCAGTGATTAAGTCACCGTAAAAATCAAAGGAGAATCATACTAGTAACTCTAATAGATGAGTTTTAGGTTCAGTATCTAGTCAAATTGAGATTTCTCCCTCAGTACACTCACACTCGCACAATACATGTAAGTTTCAGAATTGCGGAGTTGATTAATCTGTCGTTCAACATGTTCAAGGTAATGAACTCTAATACCTCCACATTCCTTTCGGCGTATTCAAAAGCGAGTTGCTTGTATTTTATTTTAAGGAACTTCCTTTACAGCAACATACGTTCACATTCCCTAAGATTAGTACTAAAAGATAACTTTGTCTAAGAGAAAAACAACGGAATTAATAATCTCTCTTAAAAAATGACAACAGAACGAGAATATGAGAATGACTCATTAGGAAGATACATAAAGTCCATTAAAGTGAACTATCTCACAAATTTAACCCTTTACGCAAGTTTTTCCGACATTTATAGTTATTCGAAAAATAGCATGCTTTTATGTTAGTAGAAGGTAGACAATATTACGTCTCTAAAGTATTAGTTCACGTCTTTGCAATAGATTTTTTCATGTCAAGGCGAGGACCGACTGAACAGAAAGCCGTACATGCACTGGAAAGGAACCCATATATATCTGCAACAAGAGATGTCATAAAATAAAGCAAGAAATGTCTTACAGAGCTTGGGTCAGAGGAACAAGTACACCTTTTTGATAAACGTATCCATTTACTTTGAGCTTCCCAAAATCAGAGTAGAGCTTAGAGACCGTGAATTCAAGAGATGGTGTAAATTACAGCACAAATAAACCCGCAAATAGCTGGTTAGAAATCATACTGATTTATCAGTTAGTGAATGGCGTGAGTAATTCCAAATACCATTTTTCATGCCAGTAACATCTTCCGATTCTGATATATGAGTATCCTCATAAATAAAATTCAGCTCCTCCTTCACTTATTTTCACGCCTCACCTTGTCGTGTTTCTTTATTATAATGGAGATTCCAAATACAAATTTTCACATCTGTACCATGTTAAGTTTATGAGATAAGCTGTAGATATAATCGTTTTAAAAAATTCATCCGCTTTTTCAAGTTTTTCATCCCATTCAGTGAATTTTCTGATATAAATAAATGGTGTTCATTTCCAAATGAGATACAATTTTCACGTCCGTAGCATCTTCAGGTTTTGAGATATATGCATCCTCATAAAAAGCATTCAACTCCTTCAGTTTTTTCACCCCCAACCCCGCCACCCAAGTCGATTTTACGAAAACAGAAAATACGTGTTTCTTTATTTTTAAAAGAGATTCCAAACACCAATTTTAAGATCTGTAAAATCTTCAGTTTTTGAGACAGAAGTATCCTCATATCCGGAATTCAACTTTTTATTCACTTACTTTCACCACCATCCCCAACTTTAGTTGATTTTCCGAAAACAAAACGTACTGTACGCTTTTATTGTCAAATCAGATTCTAAATGCCAATTTTTACGTCTGTAACATGTTAATTTTATGAGCTGTACTGTAGATATACTGTACACATTTTAAAAATTCACCCGCTCTTTTTCAGTTCTTTTCACCCCTTAAGTGAATTTTCTGAAAACAAAAATATAGGTGTTTCTTCGTTTATAAAGGAGATTACAAGTACCAATTTTCACGTCTGTAATATCTTCAGGTTTTGAGATATACGTATCCTCATAAAAATAATTCAGCTTTTTGTTCACTTATTTTCACATCGCCCCATCTTAAGTTGACTTTCCTAGAACAAAAAGCACATGTTTCTTTATTTTCATAGGAGGTTCCAAATACCAATCTTCACGTGTTTAAACTGTTAATTCTTTATATATAGATATACTCATTTAAAATATTCAGCCCTTCCCCTTTCATCCGTCTTACCGCCGGGATAACCACACCACAAGTCCTCCCTTAATGAACACCTGCACAGTAATACAAACGTATCCCCAAAATGTCATTTCTTTTTATCTAGTGGTTCGTAAGTCCTTCACTCAAACTATCTCCGGTCAGTACTCAATAAAAACATTTGCTTACACATGAAACGAAATGATTATAATAGTTATGAAAGAATAATTACTCTAAAGAATTAACAGATTTTGATCAAAACACATATAAGTTCTTTCCAAAAGTATTTTCGAGGTAATTCGCACTAGTGTCTCTCCTTCTTTAATTACAATATTCAATGTCATAAAACGTAAATTATTTCAGGTGACACATTCAGTGTTGACTGCGGATTAATCTTAAATGTGTTTCTTCAGGTTTTCGCTCTATCTACAGACGATAGGAGCATTACCACACTCTCTAAGGCGATGTTCCATAATGTGTCTGTTATTAAACACAATACCGTCTGAAGTTTGGCCATGTCTTTCCATACTAAAACCCCGTGGTCACCTCTCCATGGTTATGAGGTTAAGAGTCCTTTGGAGGGTGAAAGCAGTAAAATTTTCAAATCAATTTATTGGTATCAATTTCATTTCAGAGTATTGTGACGCAACATTTTTCAATATTCGTATCCCTTCTCGTAGTTCTCTCTCAGAATCAGTCGAGGAGTGTTGGCCTCCGAAGCCCAAAACTGCGGATTCCAACTGAGCAGAGGTTGTCAGAAAATTTTTTTTTGCTAGTTGCTTTACGTCGCACCGACACAGATAGGTCTTATGGCGATGATGGAACAGGAAAGGGCTAGGAGTGGGAAGGAAGCGGCCGTGGCCTTAACTAAGGTACGGCCCCAGCATTTGCCTGGTGTGAAAATGGGAAACCACGGAAAACCATTTTCAATGCTGCCGACAGTGGGGTTCGAACCTAGTATCTCCCCAATACTGGATACTGGCCGCACTTAAGTGACTGCAGCTATCGAGCTCTGTGTCAGAATTTTAAAGAGTGGAAATACGTCTCTTCGGTATTTCATGTCGCGTTGTACGATACCGGCACGTAAACTGTTTCTGGTGACACATTCAGTGTTTATCCTACAAAAAAATAAAACTCCGCCATAACTCGCCCAATAGAGCTACAGTTTATCTGCCCATAGCAGAGTAAAATAAAATGTCAAAAGTAACAATCAACAACCTAATTGACGTTAGATCAAAATGAGATAGAACGATTATTATTATTATTATTATTATTATTATTATTATTATTATTATTATTATTATTATTATTATTATTATTATTATTATTATTTTATTGTCGTCATCACTAATTACCTTGCTTCCTTGCCTTATTTTGGAGTTCACTCTCATAGTTTCTATATAGATTTATGCTCTATTCCTGAGTGGTATGTTCATATTTTGAACGTTTCTCTAGATCGATACTGTCACGGAAAATTGGATTATGCAAAGGTCCGAACGTTGATACGACAGGGATATTATCACTAAAACAAGTCCCAGTGTGGGAGTAACGCGCTTTAAGCGGCTGATACTTATAATTGGAGCCCAGTGAGCCCCGATTAAAAGTCGTATTCATGATAACTTGTTTTTCAGTGCCTGAATGAATATAATATGTTGATTGTCGGGTACGCCTGCCATCTGGAATAAGCACATAGTAAAGCAGTTAAAATGTATACGATTCATTCATTCAATCCATTGGTGGCAATATCATTTATAAAGCTTAAAATCAGGATATCTAAAACAAGCCTGTGTCAATTTTATAAAAATGTTGAAGCATTTATGCGCGGAAATATTTGACTAAGAGTACATAATGAAATGTTCCGTTATATAAATGAGCTCAGTCACGCATCGGGACATCGTTTTACATCAACCTCTTGTACTATGTGTCAGATAACACATACTGTATCTACGTGGTGTCCGTAGCACTTTATGCCTGGAAATATGAAGGAAACGGATGTAATGGGTATGTTACGAAGCATTCCGACATTCGTTAGGAACTGAAGTGAAAAATGGTGAAATATCTATTAGCGCTTGCATTTTACGCATGTGACGTGATTATCGAGTGCTTAGTACACACTATTTTGACGCGTTGTATAAAATATCTTTAGACTGCGATATTATAAAGGTTACTTTCTAAATATAACATTCTGTTCGGACATTAAGTTTGCATTTGAAACGACACTTTTGTGTCAACGACATTGCAGACAGGTCAGTGCAGACAATCCAGACGTAGGAATGGAGCATGCGAATTTTCGCTTCCAGGACTGTCCCCCGATTGCTGATCACTGAGCAGGAAGAGCATCGCGTCACAGTGTGCCAAGAACTCCGTGTGCGTGCCGCGAATCATCCATCCTTCATATCAAATATCTTCTTCGGTGATGAGTCTTGGGTCTACGCATACGACTTTGACGAATTATATTGATTAAACTGAGTGAAGTGAGTGACAAAATTGTACGTTTATCTTACCTAGCTGACCAGTGAGCCTGGCTCAGTGAGGTAGTAAAGCTCAGAATCGGCTCAAACAAGCTCAAATTGACTCAATCGCATGTAGGCTCGCTAGCGACTTATATGAGTCGAGTCTCATTCTCAGGTTTAATTAACACCTCGAGAAATAATCCACTTATATCCAATGCACTATTTTGTTTGTTTCAAATATTACAAAACGTACAGTATTTTTCTACTTGTGATATATGTCCGGTCCCTTGGCTGAACTGCTAGTGCCCCGGCCTTCAGTTCAGAGGACCTTGTTTTAAGTTCTCGAATGTGCTGCAGATTTTAACTCTATGTGTTTAATTCATTTGGCTTGGGCAAAGTGTGTTCGTGTTCGTCTAAATACTCTTCATTTAATCTACATGATGATCCAAAAATCCGTTAATATTTGACAAGGCAATACTTCACGGAATATTCGAGGTAGAGAGATAATACTTGTCACACACAGGGAGTTTTATTGACACCAAAATATAGTGCACAATATGACCAATAGATGGCGCTGTACAACAACACGTCAGGTACAAATGGCCATACATGCTTGAAATGACGTGGGGTTATACTGACACCAACAACGAGTGCACAAACAGGCCAAACGATGCCGCTGAACAGCAACACGTCCGTGATGCCGCGTGATATCAGTGTACGGTATAAAAGGAGCCACCTGCAATCGAAGAATGTTGACGTTACCAGGAAAAGCACTGTTCGTGAAGCTTTTTTTAACTTTATTTTGGTGTCCATGAAACACCATGTCATGCCAGTCTTGTGTGTCAATTATTACCTCTCTACCTCCAGTATTCCCTGAAGTATTGCCTCGTCAAATGTTAACGGAATTTTGGGTCATTCTGTGCATACAACACACAACACTACAAACCACCACAGTAGAAGACAATAGTAAATACATCCCTCCACTAAGGGTTATCGCCACGAACGGCAATGAACCGTAAACCAGGGAAGAAGCCCACTTCAATTGCTGATCCCAGTAATTTGGGAAAAGATGTGGAATAAATATTGATGTTGTATGTTTGTTCTCTGGTCCTGTCGTGCTGTTGTGCAAGTCAGGGGACATAATCACTCCACCATTGCCTATTCATCACGAGTGCTTTAGCCTAGTCACCACAAGCTAATATATTCCCACGCTGGATGTCATGCTCTATTGACTCGGACGCCGTCTTTCATGGCAAATGTAACTCACCTAACGTGTCAGTGTTAGCTAATAAAATAATAATATTAATAGCATCAGTGATAGAGCTAACATTACTGGCAGTGACATCCGTCGTTTCTTCGGCGGTAGTGGTTCTTACGGGGACAGAGTGATGGCAGATGCTGAATCCTCTTCTTTTCTCTGGGTTTGGGACCAGCGACAGCTACTACACGGTTACTCAGTTCACCAAGTCACTACTGCAGGTGGAGTTATGATTCCAGTTGTGTTTTCCCTTAAATTATTATAAAATAATATTGCTGAAACAATAATTTATTGCTGCTATAAATTCCGATCAGTTTAAATGAGATACTAATTAACGTTTTGTGAACAGTGGAAAGAGTATGCAATTGATTGATTTTGTGGTCAGTTTATTAAAATAACCTCATTGTCTGCTCACTAACGAGGATGGTTAATTTCTACTGAAACATAGCGTTAAGTCTATTGTGTATTATTATCAGTGACAGAGTAAGTCCAGTTATCAATATATTTTGACGGAATCAATTGGCTACGCGGAAGGATTGGTGCCGCTATAAGCTTGCATTTGGAGAGACTGTGGATTGATACCCCACTGAGATTGGTTCTCCGTGGGATCCCGTTGTAACACTAGATGAATGCGGGACATAATTACGGACATGTCATGGAAAATAATATACATAGAATATTTGCTGACCATATAATATAATATAATATAATATAATATAATATAATATAATATAATATAATATAATATAATATAATATAATATAATAATAATAATTAACCCCATTGTCAGCAGTGCGGGGGATGGTTTGATGATTTCTCATTTTCACACCAGGGAAATTCTGGGGCCACGGTCACTTCCTTCCCACTCCTAGCAATTTCCTTTCCCATCGTCACCATAAAACCGATCTGTGCCGGTGCGACGAAAAAACCTAATGTTACCCTCGGTTAGCAATTAATAAATTCCATACTATAACAGATAATGCCACGTTGTGAAGTTGCTTTTCTTATTTCTTTCGATATACTCCGATGGAATAAAATAGAAATAAATGAACTTGTAATACTTCAAGAAAGGGCCATAAGATTAATTTATAAATACAACTTTTTGAAATGTTCCATTGAGTTATACAGGGACATCCTACGTTTCAGAATGAATAAGACATACTCTGAGGCACTAATGTATAAATTTAAAAATGGTATTATCTCCATAAACACAGAAATTATGTACAAGGAAGACATTCATAACTATCAAACTAGGTCAATAGATCAGATATGCACTAGCCATGTATTTTCTTCAAGGTATGGAATACAAAGTATAGCATATTCTACCACATCATCATATAACAAACTAGCAAATGTAGTTGCGCTTTGCTACGGTATTTTACATTGTATACGGATATCGAAGTAAATTACTGCACATGCAGCGAATAAGTTTTTCTTTAAATTGCATGCCTCTTAGCGTTATCCAGAAACACCAGGGGGAGGTCCCCATACGTTTTTCCCAGTATAAAGTGAAAGTTGCGGGGTTGTGATGATACCGGCAATCTCACTTGCCTACTCCAATTCACAATTGAGTAGCCAAGTTTTCATTAAATATGGGAGGCCCCATTACCTACTGCGCCGTCACAATCAATTTGGGGAGTTTTAGTTACAATGGCAGGCGACCTTACCCACTTCCAGACAGATTACAGTTGAGTTTTTTATTATAATAGCAGACACCTTCTATACTGCCAGTCTAAATTGAGTTGTACTGTTATCATTATAATAACAGGCCCCTTTTCTTAATGACCATTACACCGAGTTGGTGAGTTTCCATTATAATAGCAGGCCACTATGCCTAATGCCAGTCACATTTTAGATGAGTGAACTCATTTATAATGGCGGGAAAAATTGCCTACTCCCAAACACGATTGGTTAGGGGAGTTTTGAACAAAATTGCATGCTCCCTTGACTTATGGCAGTCAAGTCGAGAAGGGAATTATTAATTAGAATGGTTATTCTCTCCTTACTAATGCTAGTTACAAAGGAGATGGAGAAGAATACGATTCCTACTGCCAGTCTAAGGCGATGTGGAGAGTATAGCAGACGCCCTCCTACTGAGAGTCACTACCGACGTAAAATCTTAATTTAATGGCAAACACACCCTTTCTACATCGCTACAAATCGACTTCAATGAATATAATTTAGATCGACATACGAAGTATATGCATGTATACACTACTGCGAACCTTCATTTACAGACTAATTGGTGCTAAACGATACATGATATCGACAAACGGATTGTACCAGAAAACGGCTCATTTAGCGGTCTAAATGGCTAGTCTAAAGATATTTTCTCCTCTCCCGCCTATTTATGTGTAAAATTGAGTTAGAGACGTTGAATAGGGTGAAATTTGGGTGAGGTTTTCTCACAGTGCATTACTTTTAGGTACTAATGTCACAGCTCAAATTTAGAATTTGGCTCACGCATGAATACTGGGTGGGGCAATATTCGTGTAGAATTAGACGATCCTATCTTTCGTCAACAAGATTGTGCCCAGACGGGAGGTGGCTCAGTTCTGGTCTGGGCAGCGTTCTCATGGTCGCTATTAGGCCCCATTGTCCTGCTGCAAGGAGCACTGAGATGTGCACGTTGTTTGGACATTATTTCAGACCATCTGCATCCCTTTCTGGCCTTAGAGTACCCTGATGGTGATCCCACGTTTCACCAGGACAATGCATCATGTCACCGCTCTGTGGTGGCGCGCAGGTAGCTGGAGGAGTACTCCAGTGAAGTTACGACCATGGATTAGCCTTCCAGATCCCACAATTTTAATCCAATCGAGCATTTATGGGATGCTGCCAATGCTGGTGTACGCTCCATGAACCCCGAACCAACTACACAAGACCAGCTGTGGGTAGCATTGCAAGATGCGTGGGTTCAGATCCCTCCAGAACGATTCCAACACCTTGTAGAGTCGATGCCTTGCCGTATTTCGAAACAATTTTGTCTTTGTTATCCAACTGATTGTATTTATGATACAGAAACCGTATTTTTTTTGCTATATGCAATTTTTGCTTGATTGATCCTACTTCCTCATTCCTCCTTTCTTCTCCCGTCTTTCTTAACCTTAACATTCTCTCACGTCATATAAAATTACGCAATGAATTGTAAATGTTAAGTCTGAGTATACTTCTCTACATATTACTCAGAATGAAGCATAATGTATAATATATAACTATGTCACATTATTTCCGTATATACGTTCTTTAAATTGAAATATACGACTGGGCCGTACATCATGCTGTGATAGGTACGACGGTTTCCATATAAATATCAAAATAATTTATGATAGATGTGAAAATTACACTCAACACATATTTAGATCATTTCCCTAGTTTACACTCATTAATATATTCCCGATGCTTAGGAACTGAAAATTGCCCAAATATACAAGTAAATTCACCGCTGGATTGGGGATCCACCCCTGACCCAGTCGAATGACTGGAAACAGGCTGTCGATTTTTATTTCATACAGGTAAATATTAAATATGACCAAAAAATGGAGATTATGTCTATATATACGTTATGCACTCCACCCACCTGCGTCCAAGTAGGCGTATGGATAAAGTCCCGGTAGCATCTCAGTTAAAGAAATTCATCTCGTCAATAATAAGTTTATATATATCGTAGGTTCCCAAGAAGTTTATAGGCACGTCCTCTAAATATAACTCATTAAACAAACTCTGCCGGTGGACGTCTCCATTCGACATACGATGTGAATTAATTCCTACCATCCACAAATATAATTCCTTATTGCTACGTATTGTACCTGTCCAAGGCTTCAGTACATAAATAAGTTATCGTGGCTCATAAGTATAACATTAGAATGGAGCACCTCCGATGAACTTCGAACTCAGCCCGGTTATCGAAGCCTCACCTTCCCCTACTAGAATGGTTCGCTAGCTGAGTCGGTATTGCTTTTCGGGCTGACTGGACCGTCCGATGGGGCGTTGATCTTCTAATAATTTTATAGCAGGGGAATATTAATTATGAGGGTAATTCATTACCAATGAGATGAGACACAATATCTTGTATAACAGTTTTACTATACTAGTGAAACACATATTATTAACATGGATATGCCATACGACGCACTTTACATATGATATTTAAGGTGATCTTCACGTTTAAATGTTCGGTAGTCTTTCTCTACACTTCATTATACGTTCAATTATTCAAACTTAAGAGGCGTTCCCCCTTGAACTATTTGCACTCTCTCAGACTTAGAGAGGCGCTTCCTCTCGAATTATTTCACTCTACACTTTCACTGCTCACTTTACACATATATTAAATCAGTATGGACATACCCTGCTGTAATTCTGTTTACCTGCCGAGAATTAATATATTCAAATTATATCAAGCTATGATATATGCCTACTACCATCGATGAACTGAAATGTGCTAAGGTTATTTCTGTGTACACTCCCAAGCCCTTGAAAGTCGCACCACAGCATTTCCTTAAGTTAATCATTGCTGAACAGGCGATGTAATAAACGCGTTCATTTCATTAGGATTTTTATTAATACACCTAACAGGACATTATTTACACCAGAAATCATACACAGAGTATCATAGCACTTCCTGCAAGAAATGGACAAGAACAAATACATTTCACACACACGCTCGATGAATCACAGATGGCACAAGCCACCCACTGTTGGTAACAGTGAGCATAAACTTTCACCGTCTCCTGGAATGAACTCAGGACCTTCTGAGACTGGGTATATTTAACCTGGAATTCCCTGCACGCTGTAAATAATTAAGGAAAGAAATTGGAGGGATCCTTCTTTTAATGCACATTTGGAATCTATGCGACGTTGGCACTATTCAAATTAACACACGTAATCTCTGTGCCGAGAGGAAAGAAACCAGCCACTTGTAATTGTTCCCTTTCACTGAAGAAAACACTTTACTTCCCCTTTTAAAAGGGGCTCGTAAATCTCCAGCTGTTAGCTGCCCGTGACACACTTCCAGAGAACGGTTCACTAGGCCTTCTCAGACAATGGTTTCACGGCAAATAATCTATCTCACTTCTTTCAATACCGGCCACAATGGCCTCACATTACATCTCGGCTCTATATCCGGCCGTAATCAACATATTCATATCGCGGTATCCACCTCGCGTATCTTAATGACAGATTCCAAGGGAACTTCACATTTTCATTTCACACTACATATTATGGCTACAGCCTGTTCAACCATCTCGTTTCTCCTTTCGGTACACTGACTACGATGCATATTTAATGATGAACTCCTGCCGCACGGGTACAGATTACCTCACGCACTCGCAAGCTAAATAATTCGACGTAATATACACCACTGTCTCGATCCGTTGTTTCAGGTACCTTAATTACTAATTAGGAGGAATCTCTACCAGGTGAAGTGCACAAACAAAAAATAATGAATTACTGAAAAATCTTGATGACTCATACATGCTATGGAAAGATGATAACTGGAGTCATTTTTACAGAATATTTAAGCCCTCCTTACTTGACAGCGCTTCACAATTAATCTATGGTCGTTATAATTACGTCATGCACTATCAAACCCCTATATAAGTGGAAGAAAAATATGGTTATTCCCAAACCATGACGACTGTAATTCATAAAAACAAAAAATGAACTTATTGTTATTATCCCTCTGAAATGGCAAATTGGCGATCTACGCTACATCTACATGAAATTTTAATCTATATTTGCAATATGATGGGACTTTCAAAGCTACTTAGTGTCTTGGAAATGTACTTAACCTTTCTGAATACCGCGAACACAGCTTTACAGGAGGGCACACCCATGAGTTTACTCGGAATCCATAACGTCGTCAGCGATATGAAGTTCTCTGGTGACCAACTGGCAAGTCACGAACATGATGGCGACGTTCCAGACGTTCTCTGCTACCAGGTGAAATTCCGGCAAACAGCTAGATGTCTCGTTCCCTCTGGTGCACAGGCAAATTCTGACATACAGCTGGATGTCCCGTCATTCCGACGCTCTTGTGGACTCCTTATGTAAATGAGGGGAAAATTATCTCATGTGAGTGCGTCAGTTTGTTACACATCACAATTTAAATACGTGGTTGGACCTGCTCAATGGCATAAGCATTCCAACACAATGTCGGTAATGTCCCAGAAGCCCGACATTATTCCCTTATCATTTACCTATTCTTCTTATAGGCAGCTACTATAGGCCCGGAAATTTCACTAGTTCCCCTAGAAACGTCACTGGTTAGGCCACTAATGTATTAGCACTCTCGTATTTCATGATACTAGTTCAGGCCGGTTCTACTGCACTTAGTCGTAAGTCAAGCTCTCTACTGCGTTACGGATTACTTTAACGTGGCACTGTCCTCAATCATGCCGATAATGAACCGTTCACTCACTTTCTTTATAGTTCACATTTATATCGAGCACGCTTGCTCCACACACTTAGCTAAATACGTGCCTATTTATGTTAACTGAGCCGTATTATTTTAGGCATATATGAGGCTCGATGTACGACCTCTTCTACACACGGACAGCGGTCATTACGGTTTAGTACCGTTCCTACTATATCAATTAGCGGCACACTGTACGCACAAACATCCTACTCAGATATATTCACAAACTTTAATAGATCACTGCATTACAGTGCTCAAATTACAGGATGATCTCTTTCTAAACGACTCACATACAAATCACGACGAACTACTACCGAACTGGCGTTGCACTGAAAATGAACTGGTAGTGTCTGCCTCTCAGCTTCTTCCTATATAGGCGAGATGCTCGGATGCTGAGAGTGGTGGAAAAATGCAGCCCCTTCTGAAAATGTGCTCCGGTAATACACAACGTAGAGTGACGAACAGGATATCAAATTGTAGCTCTTGTATTCTCATTTTCACTAAATGAATGTTATTGAAATAGCTTCGTAGATTCTCAAACAATCTTAAAAGCGTCCCTTTGTCTCTGTCGGTGAGTGATGACGAGCACTAGGGGAATCCTCGAGTTAGTTGCCGCGGTTGGGTCTCAACATCTGGTAACCATTAAAACGAGCACTTGTTACGGCATAGTTACCGTTCAACTATGTAGAGCACTTCTCTGTCTCATAATGACATGTAAAATTCCCTGATTCGGATGAATGTTTACACGTGATTATCCATTGAATATCTTGCAATTTATAAAAATTAACAGGGAAAAAACAGTTGAACTCGATGAGTTGGCAGTGGTGAATGAATGAGGGAAATAGGGTATAATGTTTGTTCTCACGTTGGATATCCTCCTTGAGCTCAGCCGGTGACCCAGATTCTCTGTCACGTGATAACGCGTCTCTTTTCATGTCGCTCGCGGTTGGAGTGAGAAAACTTCGAGTACAAGCGCTCTTGCACCGCCTTGCTGCTAATTACCAGCAACTAGAGCTGGGTCGCGCGACTCTGGATACTGCAAATCGAGTCCCGGAGCGGGTGGAAAAATTCTAACTTGGGCAGTTTATATCGTAGAATGACGCGGAAAACGGCATATTTCATCTCCTGGGTATCATGACATACCATAGCTGACGTTGTGAACGGTCACAGTATCTTATCCTATTTTCAAAAAATAATAATTAAAAAATTATTCTTACACTAGTTTATTAGCATGCTAATCAGGATAAAGTGAAAATACAAAGGATGCTTAATAATCAATCAACACATATTTACATTGCTTTCAGGTAATAACATAACTAAAATGGGGTCTCTTCTGCTAATACATTCATTAAATGCCAAATGTCGCTTTACTCAATTAATTAATATTGTCACACAACTCCCAAACTCATGATCTAACTTCACTGACGAGAAGTTAAAGCTTTATGTTGTGAACAACATGCCTATTGAAAATTAAATGCTTACAAATTGATTAGTAACCATGTAAATCCATAACTGACCCCCAAATTGTCCCTATACAAGGTGGAAAATTTTATGTTGGGTCTTCTTCTTGTTGACATTCTGAACATGAGAGCCGTGATCATCAATAACTTTCCTTATTATGGCTAATTAATGTTACCATACCCTTAAACTATCGTTAACATTACAATATTTATCATTCCTATATTCACTCATTTGCAACACCAGCAATCATAAACAGGCCAAATACACCTCTCATTAAACATTCCATTAGTATATCAACCGATAAATTGTACCTAATATCCATATAATATCCTACAATCAATCATAATTTAATCTTATTTCATATACCGCTGTGCCATTAATTCAATTCAATTCAACTCAATATACCAATCTACTGTTTGCTTGGGAAAGGATGATTCTCTATAAGACGATCATTCTTGACATAAATCCCAACATTTACACCATTAATCATATGAAGTCCAATAACCACTCTTATTCTGTTACAATATGTCACCAATCGACATTGAATCAGCTGGTCTCTTGCTATTACGTTCATCTCAACATGACCTAACCCTGTGATATTCACTCCAAATATGATCCTCTACCAACGTGTATCATACGAATTCGTAACATGTTCTTTCACATAACCTCTCTACGAAATAAACATTACATCTCAACATCTCTATTAACACATAATTCGAATCCATCTCTTCTTATTAATCATCCTTCATATATAACATCTCATTGCTCACTATGGTCTATAATACATGCATTCTTCCCAATATCTCCCAGTTCATAACTCACTAGACTTTCCGTATAGATTGGTACGTTAAATCGATATCCACTCATTACGTATTGCACCAGTAACTATAGTCCGACTTTATCAATTATTTTTAAGTTGGCATGAAGTATCTCTCAGGGCAATACCAGGTAATTTACAGCTAGGTCTTTGTACAGGAGGAAGGGTCCTATCTACAAGAAAACTTTAAAATATATTGAAGAATAAAGTTTTATGCAGAAAAATGCACGTTTGTCGTGCACATCACCTTACTGTAGACATTTGCTGTCTTTAATATCGCCTATCGGATGACCCGTGCTCCCAGGTCACCGTGCTGAACTGGAATGGAACTCGTTCTCCAGGCTGCTCACGTTACGATGAGATGAGGCTGGAACACCCAGGTCGGCTTGACATGAGATTGAGCTCGAACCTTTGATATTCTGGACGGTCTCCGACGATTTTCGACGATCTCCGACGATGTTGCGGGGTAACCATTCGTCACGTTTCTTACACGAGTGTCCCCAATTGCACATTCCCCCGAAACATTTGTTTAACAGCACTGTTTACTTTAATATTGTCGTGATATGCAGTCGAACTCTCTTAATCCCTTGTAGACAGAATTTATAAGTTCATTAAAGATGAAGATGCGGATAGCATCGAGTTTGGCAAGAAATAAAGCACAGTTCATGAATAGAAATAATGCATAATGTATAGAAATGAATCGAAATAAGCACTAGGAACATTTCGTGGTGGTTTTCCACTAAATAAGGTTGCACTTGACATTTAAAGAAATGTATGACTGCTGACACTGCTGTCAGTCATGCACTAATAACAAACACTTTGATGAAGAAATAAGGTTGGAAATGATTAAGCATAGTTCGCGGTTACTCTCCACGGAAAGATGGGCGCACTTGACATAAAATAAAATATGCGACTGCTCAAGAGTTTATCTAAAGACACTGCTGTCAGTTACGTACAAATACTTAACACTTTGAAGAAGAAATAAAACACAGTTCAGAAGGTAGTTCTGTTTGAGTAGCATAACATTCACTTCAATCCATAAATTGAAAAATATGGAAGTTGGCAAGTACCGTTGTTCATCACCACAGTTTGAATTCAGAATGAACCACTTGTGTCGAAGCACACGAGTAAACCTTTTACAATAGGTAATCACTGGTGTTAACATTAGTGGGAAAGTTTGAACACTTTCATAAACACTCTTATTTAATAATGAAATTATGCTGACTGAGATTTTAAAAGAATGTCACAGTTAATAGTATATCGTAGTAGTATCACATTAAAGTTAACAATGTATGTTCAGAGACTAAGTTCCACATTGTCAACGTGGTAATAAACTATGATCCACAATCACGAAAGTAGGTCGCATCGATAATTTTCTACATGCGCACAGATTGTAAGTTCAACTCGACTGTTAGCACCTAAGTTCAATACATGACTTGTCACAATCAGAGTTCCACCACGCGCACAGATTCTAAGTTCAGCTCGACTGATATAATCCAAGTCCACTATAAAGACTTTGTATAATTTGAACTTCAACACGCGCACAAATCTTAAGTTCAACTCGACTGATAGACTCTATGTCCATTATAAAGACTTTATTACATATTGGAGTTTTAACACGCGCACAATTTCACTCGACTGTCAGAGTTTAAGGGGAGTTTGAAAGGCAAAAATGTGACATTTTTGACATTTTCCAAAATAAGTCCTACAATATTATTTAGTGTTTCATGAATAAAATGGTATATAATTTATCTCTGTGTGACTACTAGAAGTATTTTATTTTTAATTTTATAACATTGCTTGCATGTCCGTCAGGCTGGTTGATTTCAGACATGCATCTCTTTATTTACGAATATCTCTGAAACTACTGCACGTAGAAGGTTGTGGTTTTTGCCCATAGATAGAGAATACTCGGCGCTCAATTTTCCTTACTCTTCTGTTTCAAATATGTTTGCCGCTATGCTTGTTTTTGTGTAAAGAATGTTGAATTTCGTGTGAATTAGTGTCTCTGGAAGTGCTTCCGTGTAGTTTGATTGCACTTATTTTGGTAAACAAAGTATAAATATGCCTAGAAGTTTTGGGAAACGTAAGTTTTGTGGCAACCAGCATACTAAAAACACAAGACCATCTCTCTTCTCTAATATTTTGTATTCTAAGATCTCCGATCCTTTTCCGCAACTTCACTTGTTGTTCTGCTGTTATGTAACTCGGAATCTACTCCAATCTTTTTATTTAAACTGTTAATTTACTTCTGAACTATGACAGACGGCCTCTTCCTGCTTCTGAGTTGATTTTCTCGTACGATCTTTTTCTTCCAGTATTAAGATTGAACAGGTTTCAATTATTTTTAAAACAATACTTGTTCCAACTTAAAGCTCCTTTGCATGGTCTTTATGATTCTGCGCCTTCTAGACTTAGATTGATCTACATCTCGGTGACAATTTATATGCATTTGTACTGCTTGAATTTGCCGCGCGCCATTTTGTGTGCTCTTTCTCCGTTCGTATATACGTCTCGAATGTAACGTAATGGCACAGTACTTCCAAAGATTGATTTTTGGCACTAGTTCTTTTATATTAGAGATGCAATTCATTATAAAATCTTATTGAAATGCTTCAGTTTTTTGTTACTAATTCTTTTATCGTAATTCCACTAGTCTCTACCATAAATAAATTATCAATTATTCGTTATTAATTATCAGTCATTAAACTCTGGTCAGTACCAAAGGACAATACACCCAATGGTTTAATTGCAGTACATGTTCAATATGCCCCTCTGACTTCAATGCACAGTTCATAACGTTGTAGTAATGAACATTGGAGTCTGTTCGGAATGTGTGGTGTGACACAAACGATCTGGAAAGGTGCCTGTATTCTTGATACAAGTTTATCTTCTCTTTCTACGGGGTTCGCATAGTAGTCAATTTGTGCAGAACAAACTGTACTCTGCCTACTGGGGCTGGGAAGTGACTTCGCGAAACGAACGATAAACCTGTGCATTACGTCTGTCTCCCACTTCTTCCCCTTCCCTTCTCTGAAGCACAGCAACAAGCAGCGGCTGGCTCTCTGGCATAGCAAATACGGCAAGTTTGTCAATTTAAATCGCGCGCCCGGAAGTAATAAGGTAACCTTATTTTGTCGAAAGGGAAACTTATTTCCACCAATCCGATTGCACCATCGTTTTTAGCAAAACATGAAGTACATCGCTGATTCCTTGTCGGTATCGTTCTGATGCACCCTGTAGACAGATGAAGAACGCTGGTTCCATGGTTACCGTGGTGTCTGTTTTCTGTCCACGCGAAAGTGTCTATGCTAAATTTATAATTGTTCCAGGTTACACCGCTGTTCAGCGAAAGGAAGACAATATATATTTTCAATCATGCGATTGTGTGTTTTACCAATATATTGTCTTCAGTCTTCTACAAAATTACAAACAGTACTAAATCGGAATTAGCCTCCTTTGTAACTTTAGTCATGACATGTGAAATACTACATAAATCGATATGTTTTTCCCATGAAGTTGAAAGTTATGTAGTAGCATTGAAGCAAGGATATCAGTATTACAGAAATGGTCATTGAGGAAGATTTATGCGTTTGCAATTCTACTTCTTGTATTATGACATTGGATAAACGGGATAATTCAGTTAAAATACACCATAAAGCATAAATGTTTCAGATATACAGGGTGAATCAAAACTATGTCGACAAAAAAATGTCAGGGATGCTCTTCTTGTTATGTTAAGAACGATGGTGAAATCGGATTGGCGGAGAAAATGTCTTTTCGACAAAATGATGTTACTTCCACGCGCGCGATTCAAATTGACGAACTTGCCGTGTTTGCTATGTCAGAGAGCCAGCCGCTACCTGTTGCTGTGCGTCAGAGGAGGGAAGGAAGGGAAGGGAAGGGAAGGGAAGGGAAGGGAAGGGAAGGGAAGGGAAGGGAAGGGAAGGGAAGGGAAGGGAAGGGAAGGGAAGGGAAGGGAAGGAAAAGAGAGGAAAGGAAAAGGAAGGGAACGGAAGGAAAGGTAAGGTAAGGGATAAGGTAGGGAAGGGAAGGGAAGGGAAGGGAAGTGAGGGGATGTGGAAAGTAGTAATAATCAGTGCGAAAGCACAAGTATCTCGTTTGGTTTTCATAGTCGCTCCCCAGCCCCAGTGGGCAGTTTGTTCTGCACAAATTGACTACAATATGAACCCCCTAAAAAGTGAAAATGAACTTGTGCCAAGAATACAGGCAGCTTTCCAGATCGTTCGCGACACACCACACGTCCTGATCAGAGATCAAAGCTCACTACTACATCGTTGTAAGCTGTGCATTGAAGTAGATGGGGGCATACTGAACATCTACTGTAATCGAATCATTGGGCGTATTGCTTCCTTCGTTCAGTATTTCATTCCATTTAAATGTTGTGAGTGAAGGAATACACAATCGTGGGGTGGTAGTGTTGCATCTACGAGCATTTTAAATAATAAAGAACGTTACTGCGACCAACAGATGAGAGGAGAAATGATCTGGTGCATTCCTTGACTGACAAGTGTGTCATAATTATAATGTGTTCTTGTACGTTTGGTCAGTTACGGCTGTCTAATAAAAACTGTCGATATTGCCTGTTAAAAGACACGGACAATCCTGAGTGATTCGAACGAGGGAACTTGTGCACTTGAGTACGGAGCATCATCACTATCTCCATCATACACCCCACTTCCTTTCTCTTCCCGGCAGCAGCTTGTGCTCTGGCATAGCGAATACGGTGAGTTCATCAATTTGAATCGCGCGCCTGTAACCTCATTTTCTCGAAGAGAAAATTTGCTCACCAATCCGATCACACAATCGTTCTAAGCGTAATACGAAGAGCATCCTTATTTTTTTGTAGGTATAGTTCTGATACACCCTGTATTTACTTAAGACAAGCCAGTTTATTTTATTGTGTTTTTTGGCCCCGGCTCAGTTTTTGATTCCGATAATATTTATGAATTAATTTTTGGTGCATGCCTATTTTCACACCAGGAAAATTCGGGGGCTGTAGCTCACTTAAAGTCACGACTCATGCTCCCAGTATCCGTTTTCACCGTCCGTGAAAACTTTGATAAAAACTAGCTATTGCCCGCGGATTTTGGTTTACAAAGAACGTAACCGACACACACATCCACATCGATCTGGTCACGTTATGGCGGTAGCAACTTGGCATGCTTGAACTGAAAGTACCTCTTCTGATTGTGAGGTGAAATTCCTTAAGGACAGTGCCGGGCTGCGTGGCTCAGACGGTTAAGGCGCTGGCCTTCTAACCCCAACTTGGCAGGTTCGATCCTGGCTCAGTCCGGTGGTATTTGAAGGTGCTCAAATACGACAGCCTCGTGTCGGTAGATTTACTGGCACGTAAAAGAACTCCTGTGTGACTAAATTCCGGCACCTCGATGTCTCCGAAGACCGTAAAAGTAGTTAGTGGGACGTAAAGCAAATAACATTATTATACTTAAGGACAGTGATTTTTCAAACTAAGAAACGAATAACTTTGGTTACATTTACTTTGTAAGGACGCTTTAGGCAACATTTCATCTCTTATTCCCAATACCACAACGTCAACATGGGTAACACAAAGAAACAGTCGAACGGTAATGGCGGTAACCATAAAAGTTCTTATAATGAGGTCCCTATTGGGAAGGCCAAATATTTGGTGTTACTTCCTGTAGACGTAGTGATACAGTGAATAGAAAAAATACAATGAATACATTAAAAATCAAAGAAATTTGGTGTACGATTAGGTGCACCTTTAACATAAATACTAGGCTACATACTATAAAAATAAGTCAATCGAGGCGTGTACAATCAAAGAAAATATACAGACAGTCGGTAGAAAAACGCTTGACCTTGAGATTTAAA
Source organism: Anabrus simplex (assembly GCF_040414725.1). Lineage (NCBI taxonomy): Eukaryota > Metazoa > Arthropoda > Insecta > Orthoptera > Tettigoniidae > Anabrus > Anabrus simplex. Next base: position 905,792,295 of record NC_090265.1, read on the forward strand.
TTTTATGCCATACCCAAACGAAAGTAGATAGAGAAAAGCAGTTTCTTTGAAACATCTGAAGTAGTTTTTGAGTTGCGGGGAAAGATGTCACAGACAAACTTCACTCCCACTTTGGCCTACTGTTTTATTGAATGTATAGATTAGTGAGACGATAAGTAACAAACTAAAGTCAATAATATAAAGGCCTCAGGTATAGCCAATGTTATAATCTTCAGGCAATAATAATATAATACATACGCCGGGCTGAGTAGCTCAGACGATTGATGTGCTGGATTTCTGAACCCTACTTGGCAGGTTAGACGCTGGCTCAGTTTGGTGGGATTTGAAAGTGTTCAGCCTTGTGTCGGTAGATTTACTGGCACTCCTTCGGAACAGAATTCCGGTACCTCAACGTTCAGAAAACCGTAAAAAGTAGTTGGTGGGACGAAAAAACCAATAATATTAATTATTAGTGACATAATGTTTGATTACCTATTACTAAGAAGGGAGCCTGAGTGAAAATGAACAGAGAAAGATGATATCGTGTGCCTCTATAAGATTTTCCAGCAAAGCAGTGTTGAAAAGAGTTACAGCGATGCTACAGTACGTTCGTTCCTCTTTAATCTTCTTGAGGGGCTGTATAGTGTCCAACTGATGAAGGATGCACGGAGAAGATCAAAGCTGGAACATGATTAGTGGGTCTGTTTGAAAGAATACTGCATACGCAATGGTCGTCCTGTTTTATACTTTCAAGTATAAAATTACATTTAGTGTTTTCTAACAAAGTTAAAAGGAAGAGTGGTAATAATGACCAGTAGTATATCAAAGGAAAGTCGTCACCCAACGAATGAAGTTTTAAAGCAATTCAATCAGTGCTCCTCGTACTTTATATCTATACGAATCATTTTGCTTTGTTTCAAAAGATGGCAGTAATTTCTGAAAGTGGTTTAATGTAAACTTGGTCTGACCTGAAACGAACATAAAATTAAATCACAAATAGAAGATCTTGTATGTAGTGATGTGATTCAGTAAGGAAAGGAAATTTGTAGGTTTTACTCTCTACAAATTCACAATAGCGATAAACACAAAGAGAAATGCAGTTTTGTATCATATCTTGTCTGTTAGGGAAAATAAGATTGAGTTTTTTTTATTTATGTATGTATTGCGGGCACAGATACGTTTTAATGTTGAAATACTTCCTAGCAAAGTAGCAGTCCCCATTCCACTAAAAACGTACTTAAGTAATTTCCTAAATTGTGAAAAAATGGCTCTATCAAATTAAGAAATCGAAAATAACTTCTGGCCTAAAAGCAGTTCCGAATAAACAGCCTAAAATCGCTTGTTTTTTACTTGTTTTCTTTTTGATTAATATCCTGGGCAAATTAACTTATTTACACAATTCTTGCTGTAATGTGCTCCTTGGATCAATAACCTTAGGCATTTTTGGATTTTTTTTAAATGTCCACACCGAATGTAGTTATAATGGCTTAAGTGAAACAATGCATTGACTCACATTAGCGCTCGTAGTGGCAGAAAAAGTCAAACTGCTCATCTTCTCGACCGGATAACGATTATTAAGAAAAGGATTGCAATTTTTAAGGAATAAATAATAAGGATAATCTCATATTGTATTATAGTTTACTGTATTTACCTAAAATTCTTAGTTCATCTCGCTAGGATATTTTCAGCATTGATTTGCTTGCCTGAAGGGCTAGAACGGTATATTAGTAAGTGTATTACTTGAACAAATCTGTTTGTGATAAAGGTTAAATACTGCAGTGGTCACGTATCTAATGATGGAGGTAGAAATGAAAGACAAATAAATTCCTGTTATTCCAACATAAGTCCTTTGTGAACGAACGTATAAGGTATCAGAGAGATCTAAAATAAAGTCAGGAATTCCACGAAATGAAATGGGAATGAGAATAGTAAAGCTCTTGAATTACAATTTTTTGGTCAGAAAGATCAAAATGTTAATTTCATTAACGCTGCAATGATTAATATCCTTCAAATCAATAACATTCCTATCATGTTGTAATTACAGAGCTTTGTTCCGTCATCTGTCTATTAATTAGTTTATTTATTTATATTTATTCTTTCAAGTGGTAAAGTCAGGTCACTTGGCCCTCAATCGATCGCTTTCAACAAGTAATCTCGGCAAGATCTCCTTAATTTATTTAATGAGTCACTATCCCTGACACTGACTGGTAAGAAGTTCCAAGGTATGGAACCGTACAAAATAAAATATTTGTTATAAGCAGATGAATGGCGAACAGAAATTGCAAGAGAAGATCCAACACGACTCTAAAAGTTATGAAATGAGGAGAGAATGCTTAATTTAGATGAAATGTACTAAGACGAGTTGCTATTTTTCAGGTTTTAGCCGGTGAAATTCTTGATAGCTAGGAGTTATATGCACATCATAGATCAAGTTAAAAATGAATCAGGTAGCAGTTGAAATCTCGCTCTATCCTTTTTACTTTCATCATTTGTACCATTTTTACTCTAGTCTTCCTCTTTAGTATACCTCGTCTTCTAGTGTAGTGTCTCATGAATATAAACATATGCAGAAAATATGAAATTCAATGAACTCGACGGAGAACTGTTTCCTTACAAAACTAATTACCTTTGCATTTTTAGTCCAAGTTGTAAAGTACTCATTCCTTATGTTGGAAGCAAGTGCATTCATATTTTGTACAGACCGATTGATTCGTCATGCCAGCCCTCTGTGGTAGGGCTAACGTATCGGGAATACCTGGGTTTGATTCTGGGACAGGTCAGAAATTTTAATTCTGAAGTTCACTCAGCCTCTTGAGCTGAAGTGAGTGCATGTCTAATACTAGAAAGGGCAGACCCGTTCAATAACGCCAAGCCTTATGGCTGAGGATGTCGTTACAGTGATCTATTAGAATTCCGGTATTTACAGGTCATTTGAATGGGTATCTGTCATGTTAGCTGACCAAGGCCTAATGTCCGGCTCCATGGCTAAATGGTTAACATGCTGGCCTTTGGTATCAGGGGTCCCGGGTTCGATTCCCGGCAGGGTCGGGAATTTTATCATCATTGGTTAATTTCGCTGGACGGGGGCTGGGTATATGTGTTGTATTTATCATCATTCCATCCTCATTACGACGCGCAGGTCGCCTACGGGAGTCAAATCAAAAGACCTGCACCTGGCGAGCCGAGCTTGTCCTCGGACACTCCCGGCACTAAAAGCCTTACCCCATTTCATTACCAAGGCCTAATTGGCTGTTGTGCAATGCGCTTTGAGATGTAATAGACTTCAGCATTCTGTTCTTCGTGTGAATTACATGGTCCTGAATTGCATAATTATAAACCGTGATGTATGTTCCGGTCAGGGTTATCACTTAAAACAACTATATTTATTAGGAAGGTGGCAATAGTGTGAGGATACATGACTTTTGCAGTTGGAATTTAATCGATTTTAAAATTTTCTATTATTTTACAATGGTAATTGGAAATATAAGAATCCCTTTGTAAGTTAAGAAATCAAGTAGATATTTTAAATGAAGATGTTTGAGTCATAATTTGAAAGTAATAGGCATGAAAATAGCGCGTATGATTCCTGGTAAAAAATACGTGGAAGAAATATCTGGAAGGTATTCTGAATGGAAATAATGCATTCGATGAATAAGGATATATTCATGAAGTGGCTTCAAGGTTGGGGTCATGTAATGGAATAGAAGAGGGCAAGTTACATAGGAAAATACTGTGCTCAGACATGGAAGATGAGAGCAGCAGAGGTGGACCAAAACGACGGTAGTTAGATTACGTTTCCAGTGATTACAATAAATGTTTGTAGAAGTAAACGAAGCTACAGTGCTGCTTGGAAATGGGAGATTTTCAAGCCGCTTAATCAATTCACAGAAATTTTCAGACTGATAGCTGTAAGGTATAACAGTCTATAATGAAAATGTACGTACCGTATGTATGATATATAAATTTTGTGATGACTGGACATTCGATGTACAGCCTCTTCTGAATATGATGTGTCTATACAATGCTGGTATTTGACGTTGCGATCCATGCCAAGGTAACCTGGGGTTGGCTGTGTTTATTAGTGACAATACTAAAAATATAGCGTGCTCTCATATTCTACAAGTCAACCAAAATCATATATAATGGAATAATTTCTTTAGTAAAAGTATTTTAAGTCCATGATTAACATACTTACAGTATGCTCTTAATGCAGTGCAGTGTAGTACCGAAACTGTATACTTATTCCTTTCACTGAACTTATTTGGTAGCAGACGTGAAGAAAGTCAGCCTCAGAACGGAATACAGTTCCTTCATTTTCATCAATATATCCTCCTCTGAATTACAAATAATGTATGTATTTGGTAGTATCTGATATTACACAAAAATAACATATATTATACTTAGAATATTAAAATATTGTCATACTTTAAGTTGTTTTAAGGTGTACCTTGTACTACAGAATAGTGGTCACTGGCAAATATTATCTATTTAGTCACCGAATACATTTTTTAAAATTTACACAATTTTGCATTCTGATCCCGACGGCATTAATAATGGGTTATTTGTTACCTACGCCTTCACACGTGTGTAATTTGTTTTTCGTGTCACATTTATACGGAAGTGATGCACGCTGAATATTATATCAGAAGTGATGTGTTCAGCAAGTTTTAATACATGATGGGACTTACACAGACAACAATTTTTTCCGCAGCCGCTGGCCAGAAAAAAAGAAGCGATCCAGGTGCATATGAGTTTCAACTAGAGATTTAAAAATTCGGTTTATTACTGTTGAAATGATGAACGTGATATTTAAAATCCTGTAAGCATGGTAGGATTGGTTCTTTTCATTCCGGTTGTCATGCAACCAGTTATACCATACAGCAGCATGTACTGCATAAGCATAAGTGGCTATCACACTGGAATGAACGAAATGAATCTAGAAACATCTAAAAACAAGTTCACATGTCTACATAAATCCAGACAGTGCCGACACGCCTCAGTTTACACTACGCTGAGGCTGAGCTATCCTACGCAATCAAACCGAATAGTTTACTTAGTGGAATGAGTTTTCGATCAAAGGTGTGAAATCTATTCGATATTTAAGACAAGTTGATGGTAAGACAGAGGCAACATGTAAATATTTTAAAAATAAATATCATATAACCCTGGCATCACGATTAAAAGAACACCATTTAAGATGTCATATTTGCCCTTAGTGATGCAACGCAAGTAAAAAAACACAAATATATCAGAAAATAATGTGCTGCAGAATACTGAAGTATTGAACCCTACCGCAAATTGTCTGGCGTCAATATATACCCTTACGGTAACTTTGGATGGGAGACCCAAGCATAATAATGCATACGCATAACCTTACAAACTACCACAGATTACACAATCTCAAAGAACGACCCGAACTTCCAACAGGGACTCCGAACCGCCTTCCTCCTATTTTCTGTGCTGACCTCGGCAACTATTGCACTTGGGGGTGGTAACGCTCGAAAACAATAAGAAAAATCCTTAAGATTGAGTCTTATCTAATCTGAAAGTAGGATTTCTGGGTTCAGCTATTTACTGGATACTGCTTAGCACTGCTAGAAATGACAAGAATCATGTAATGGGGTCATGAATATCAATTTATTCTGAGTTGTGACATAAGAAAAAACCTATATTACAATACACTCTCCACATACGAGGAACGAAGGAAAGATACACGCACATTAAATGGACTCGCCTGAAGAGCGTTCACTGATCTCACTCAGCACAAGCTTCATTTAGCAGTGTGGTATAATCGAAGTCTGGCGATTAACATCATCTATCGTTAATTTAATATCTTCGGTCGATCAACACCGTGTAATTTGAGAAGATATCCCATACATAATACATTGTATTGTTAGCACGTCATTAACCGGTCCCTACGCTACATAGTTAACACACGAGAAAAATATTTACATAAGAAAAAATAAGGAACACAACACTGAGCAAAAATCCCCGGACTATCCGCAGCCTGACATCAAGACAGACAACGATGAACTTCGGTTCTGTCTGAACCCAATGAAATACACCCTATACCCAGGACACAATCATATGTACACTTTAAGTATAAATGGGGCCATTCCTATAGGAGAAATATGAATATCCCTTTCTTATGCCCCCGGCGAAAGCTTAATGCAAGCTTGCGTATGTCAGCTCATTCTGACCTGGACTCGACGTGGGCTCCTTCTGACTGAGAGATACATACCTGAAAATCCCTAGCTCTCCGTCGCCTCATACTACGGGAGATTAGGGGATATATAATTATTTTTTAACTACCAACTAAATTATCGTGTTATTGTTTACCACGAGTGTTCTTAAACCAAACCATTGAAAAAAGGACACAGTGTGAAATCCAAAAGTCCTTTGCTTTTAACTTCACTAACACGGCATGCCACTCTGTACATAGGGAAGAAAGAACGAAAGGAAAGTTTTCTTTTCTATTGTGCGCGACTCGGTCAGTGGGGCAGTCCTTCTCATTCAATGGCTGCAAGGGTCCACGACCCCTCATAAATACAGTTTCCAGTTCTCCTCCACGGATACATTTATTAGCGCCCCAGTTCATTTATTTCATGTCAACGCAGAATTCTCAAGGAATTATTCATTTATTCTCTATTCTCTCATTCTTCACGTCGATTATCTTGGGGCAATATAACATTCAAATTCCTCATTTCACATCCCATCGTCGGCTATTTTTGGCGTTCGGCCCTCTCATTATTTCTCATACCGCGTATCTAGTTGCTTGGGCATGGGGCTATCATTAATCCTTTCTCGACCCTTCATATTTCTGTTTGCCCACCGTAAAAATTCCGACCACTCTTTCAAGCATCCGGTGCCACCGCACTTCACACTGGTTACGAACAAAAATAACACTTCTGACTGATTCTGAAAAAATAATTAACTATCAAGGGAAATTTGCAAATTGTCCCTAACATAATTTCTCTAAATAACACAGTTTGTAACTATCTCAGTTAGGACTCTTCTCTGTTGATGTCCATGCCTTAATCGTACGTATCAGCTAAGCATGTAGCGTCTGAATGCCCCATGAGCTACTCGCCTCTTCTCTACGGCAACCATATTGAACATTAATAGCAACCTCTTGGACGTGGTATCCCTCATTCATCACTCACTATTGTTTCCAACCCACCTTAGGGGAACCCAAAATACTACTCTCTCTTTGTTTCCCATACTTGCTAGGATATTATTAATTATTGAAAAAAACTACTCCTCATGAAAACTGATCAAAAAGAAAAACATGGTTTGTCCGGAGAGTTATATCTCTTAATTTTACGTTACCGTGCCCAAAAAATCAAAATTCCATATTAGGACATGTATTATTCCAGCATTTATGTATTGACAAAAGAAACCGTACATTCTATCACTCCGGTTATGCTTTATCGTGCTAAGAAATAAAATGGCATCAACTCATCTGTATGGTGGTCGTTTTTCCTTCCATATGAAACCCATTGTGGAGTTCTACTCGTCCATCTTCTAGGCGCTGTAGACGAGAATACCAGCCTTCGAACCGTGTCTGCAACAGTCCATCATCCTGGTTGGCTCGTTCAACTGCTACAAATCTTGAAGTGATCCAATTGGAATCAGCTCCAGAACTCGTCACATGTTCCCTTTGTCTACCACGACACACACACAGAATGTACACAATATTTTCCCTTATGTAGGCAGGTCAGTCTAATCAAGGGCGGAACGCATTACACAGTGAGTCGGGTGACCCATAAGGCTTGAGGAACTCGGACTCTGAATAGCGGATTGCCCCTGTCGATGCTATTCTATCGCCGAATTCAACTGCTCCGAATTATATACCACTAATTTACTGAGAGGGTGTACTAATTTTTGCCGGCATTGTTCATAGCTGACTCGCGCTATTCATTTATACAAATTTTTTAGCGGGCTACCTAATTTATGCACAACAATGAGGCACTTGCCTAGGATCGATTGGGTATTGTTCGAGTTCTAACATAAAGTTCACTAGGTTATAAAATTTATGGTCGCGACGGACACAATAACTTCGTCTTTGTAAGTGGTCAATAGACTGTTCTCAGCGAGGGCCAGGGTCGGCCTTGTATTGCCAATTCGCTGGTCCTTGGGATGGGGGCCTCCTTCACGCTTAATTAAGGAAATAGGCCCCGTTATTAACTGGAGTTCAAGACATTTGAAGGGTGCGTATTGTAGACCTCGATTCCCTCTTTCACTCGAGCCGAATGTGGTCGCAATCCGATCGGCAGATGTTAACTAATCAAGCTCCCACCATTAATTAGCTCACTCGCGCCCTTTCTGGGAGGAGCTGACTCTGGGCGCAATTCTTGGCTTGGGAGACGCACTCCACTCACACTTGTTAACAATACATTACAGCTGGACATCTGGTGACCTCAATACGCCCCATGAATAAATTATTCCATATTTTTAGTCTGGGATACACAGAAAGTTCAGCTCTATTCATTGGTGTGCCTCACATATTTTTCCTATGTCTGGATGAAAATATCACATAATTTTACGGGCCAAACTTCGACGTTCGCAACTGTGAAACATGCAGAAAAACAGGAAGTTTCTTTTGTTAGTGTGGAACCCTGTAAATTAGGCCGCTTCTGAGCGTATTAGACTGTCGCGTCGCGTCTTATCTCCAACTCTGTCTCACACTTGAGAGCGCCATTTCTCGCGGGCTTGGCTCCAGCCACACCTTTCAATTGTTTGCCGGGCTATATTTCGCGGGTCGGGTTCTGACAACACGTCGCTTGAGTCCCGGGGATGTTCCTTTTGCCCAACATGATACAAATAACGCGATTTCTGAAGTGATTTTAATAGGATCTGAAAATGCAGATGCTGCCAATGAGCTGTACAAGACACTGTACGGCTTCAGTATCAAGGACAGTGTCTTCGTATACAGTGGAACCTCAGGTACATGGTGGACACACAGGTCATTGAAACATTCCAGTCATCGTGTGAAGACGAATCTCAGTAATATTTTGATTAAAGACTACTAGACATTATTTTTTGTTTGTTCCGGAGATGATTAATTGGCAATGATTTTTGTGCTTTTTCAATGATAATTATATCTTTAAACTTTGCTGTCATGTATAGTAGCCTACAGTATATGTGGTAAACGTTTGATAATGTTTTCTTGTAATTACATTTCTGCTCCTAAAATTTTCTGGTATGGTTTACACACCGTTTTGAGTTACATATCGAATATTAATGTACGGTATTTCTATATTTTGGACTATGGAATGTATTTAATAAATACAAAACCCATTTTAACAGTTTTTAGATGTTTTTTCTTTACGCGCATTGGAATTTCCAATCTAACCAATTTTACCTGGTATTAAGCGGTTTAAACCCAAGTTTGTCATATTTAACCAAATATACGTATTTAGTTTTAAACATCGTTGCAATTCTAGTTTCAACCAACAGTAGCTTGCTCTCGGCTCCATGCGAACGCTAAGTGAATCTTACTTGTGTGAGCGTAGATGGTTGAGTGCATGTAGAATGTTCCTTATACACCTGTTAAAGGATACTGGATGACCATTAATGCAGATTTTTACAGATTGTAGCTAATTCTTCGTTCTCGGTATCTCATCCCGATCACCTTCAGAATCCAAAATCAACATTTTCGAATGTCTCTTCTCGGTCCGCGAACGCCATGTGCGTGGGCTTGTCATTAATTTTATTCGGTCCTCCAAGATCAGACGTAAAGTCAGGATTGCTTCACGTGTTCGTACCTTCCTTGTAAAGACAAATTGATTTTCTCCCATCTTAGTTTCAACTTGTCTTTCCATTCTTCTGTAAACAATACGTGTTAAATTATAAACCGGTAAAACCTGTAACAATCGGGAATAAATCACTGTGCCTGCGAAAACCGCTATTTGAAATATTTCAGCTCAGAACTTTGGCCGGCAACGTTCTGTCATCTAAGATTCAGTATTATGCGATTATGTCACAGAATTCTCTCGCTTGACAATGTGCTTCTCTCCAAACATTGTCACATAGCGGTTTCGCAGGCGAAACGACGAAAAAATCTTTCTAATGGGGAAATAATCACTCAGATCAGCGAAGTGTTTCCCGAGATTACCGTCAAAACACACACAAACTCGCAAACTTCCTCAAAGATATTAGCGTAGATTATAGTGAATGGTAGCGTTATATCAAACACAACATCTGTTGTATAACAGTAATAGAGTACGATTTTCTTTCTAGTTCATTCCATTCTTTGGGTAAAACGATCATCTCTACGTCGACAGATTATTAACTTCCAGAGTAGTATAGCACTAAGTGATCACAACTCGCACTAAACCTATAAGGGTGATGGCCCATTTTAGCTTCCTTTGTCGTTTCGTAATCCCCGGTAAATTTACCGGGGACTTAAAGGATCAATGAATGAAACAAAGAAGGATCCAGTTGTATTAAGGAAAGACAGCTTCAATTATAGACACGACTCTCCCTTCCTCTCGAGGGACTCCCAGTTATCTTCTGTGAAAAGCAGCAGTTCATAAAATATTTCAGTAATGAACATTATACTGTATTTTTGTATGTACTGTATATATCTCTCTACCATTCAGTCGAAATAATTTTGCTAAGTAAAAGGGTGAGAAATATCATACACAAAACATTTATATTATAGAGGGTATTACTATTACGACATTATTCTTCATTTCTAAATTTACAATCTTTAGTATATGTAGTTATTCATTCAATTCATTCATTCGTTACTTACAAGATATTGAAAAAACTACAGCCTGTTTTTCCAGTCTTTGAGGGGGTCGGGGATGTGATGAATGAATCATATATAAGCTATTATTACAATGGGGTCACCACTCCCACGGCGATTATTAATGACTGATAAATGCTATGAAATGATAATGGAGAGTGTTGCTGGAATGAAAGATGACAGGGAAAACCGGAGTACCCAGAGAAAATACTGTCCCACCTCCACTTTGTCCAGCACAAATCTCACATGGAGAGATCGGGATTTGAACCACGGTATCCAGCAGTGAGAGGACGACGCGCTGCCGTCTGAGCCACGGAGGATCCTTCACAGATATTATTCCGTTAAATTTTATTTATCCACCAGTTAAACAATCCAGATCAACTGCGAGGTATATATTGATATATTGTACAGGGTCTCTCTTATAAATCCAAACCGAGCGCACGGTGTTTGTACTCTGCGCTACAGCAGCTGCCTCAGCCCAAGTTACGTCGCGTGCGGCCGCCCTGCTTTATACTATCTTATATGATATCTTACCGTATAAAAGATACTGGAAGTGTCATACTTCATAATGAGGGACTTCACAAACAGCATTAGGATTTCTTGCACACCAAAAGCGAGAGTTATGACTGTTCACACGAACATTAAGATGAAACCAGGCCTCATCCGAAAAGAACACAAGCTGTGGGTCGAATAAACGATCAGTCAATGATGTAAGATACCACTCACAATATCTCACTCTTGTGGCTGAATCAGCAGGTTTTAAACAATGAGCCCGTGTAAACCTGTACGATTTGATGTGTAACACCGTTGTAGCTCTGTGTGCAGAAGAAACCGAAACCCCTACTTGCTGTGCTAATTTTGTGAGTGATTTGTTCGGTGAATGAAATAAAATTAAATGAGAATGCGTATGGCTTTTAGTACCGCGAGTGTCTGAAGACTTGTTGATCTCGCCAGGTGCATGTCTTTTTATTTGACACTCGTAGGCGACCTGCGCGTCATGATGAGAATGAAATGATGATGAAGATGCCACATACACCCAGCCCCCATGCCAAATAAGTTAACCAATGATGGTTAAAATTCCCGACCCGGTCGTGAATCGAACCCGGGACTGCTATAACCAAAGGCCAGAACGATAACCATTTAGCCATGGAGCCGGACATTTGATTGGGCCGATGACCTTCGATGTTAGGCCCCTTAAAACAACAAGCAAGCAAACAACAAGACATTTGTTTATTGACCGTTCAAGATTCGCACCAATATAATCTAGCTTTTCCTCTGTTAAAACTGTTCGTGTGAGCGCAAGTGTTTTATTAAACAGCGAGCCAATAGGTCAAATTTATTTAAAATTACGTTAATCTGTGCTCATGAAGGTGGCACTTCACCAGGAAATTGTTGAACAAATGCATCGCTTCCCCGTCGAGCCGACTCGGACTTAATTTTTTTTCCGTTAATGCGGTGTTGCAATGATAACTCACACCACGTTAACAGCTGAGATTCAGACTGGCTACTGATATTAGATCGAACACGTTCATGCTCCTTGCAGGGACAAGAAATATACGCGCGCCTCCCGTACAACTGCTTGGGTCTCGGAGGGTAAAAATGCCGCTGTACGGTATGGATTTATAAGAGAGACTTTGTATAAATGAAAGAATGACTAAATGAAACTGGAAAAACAAACGGGGGAGCTTGAACTGAATTATACAAAAAGCCACACACCAGGTTGAATGTGTGGAAAGGGCCAAAATGCATTTCTGCGAAGCCCGAGGTAGAAGAGTTGATCAAAACATCAGGGACTTGTAGGATATCAATACCAACACCCTATAATAGGCCTACATGCAAAGTATAAAATTACTTTTGCATACGGAAATACGGTGGTGCAATTATAACTGTCTCACCGTGTTAACTGCTGAGATTCAAACGGCTATTGATGCTAGGTCGAGCACTTGATATACAGTAAAATCAATTATTGCCGTGTTTATAGCAAGTTTATGACGTAATAATATTAGCGAGAAATAAAAGTACGGTAGACGGTAGGTACTTCATAAAACCTGGCATATATGTGATGTCAGTCGCTACCATCTCCGCCAGGTCTCTCATTGTAAAAACAAAAATATATGTAAAAATCGAACCCTGCCGCACGGGTTGCCTACCCTACAGCAAAAACGTACAGCATCACAG